>NC_045777.1:42238434-42838434 GCF_008692025.1 Phocoena sinus
CCCTTTGGACTCAGCTTAAACCTCACTTCTTCTGGAAACCATCCATAGACCTCTCTGACTTAGCTGCCTCTTGTCTGTTTCCCAATAGAACTTCTCACCTGCATCAGGGAATCAGTTACTTCTTCTCCTGATTGTTGTCTTACTTTTCTATGCCACCCACTTCTTTGTGAGCTCTTTGAGGGAAGGGAGTGTCACCTTGTATCTCCAGGGCCTTGCATAGTTCTGGCACGTGGTGTTGGCCAATAAATGGTTAGGCAGTAAAAGTAGTCATCATAATGACATGATAACAGTAACAGCCAGTATTTATCGATCGTTCCTTCTGTGCAAGCATTTTACATGTATTTCCAACTCTAGAAGAATGGTAATTTTATTAACCCTATTTTCCAGATGAGGAAGCTGAGGAGTAGGTTTACATAATTTGCCCAAGTTTGCCCAGCTATACATAGTTTGGCCCGGAAGTGAACCCAAGCAGTCCGAATATAGGTCCTGGATTTATTCTTAACTTCTGTATGAATAAATGAGTGAGTGAGTGAATGAGTGAATGAATGAATGGATAATAACACCAAGTCTGATCCTTCAACACCTTGGGAACATTCTGGGGATGATGCTATCAGTACAGTCTATAAAGTTCAAATATCAACTCTGATGTCACATTTCTGAGAACCCTTCCCAGTAGCCTGGACTGGAAGCATCTGTCCCTCCTCTGGTACCTTTTGTAATGGCACTGACTGTTCCCTACCATATGTTCAAATCTCTCTGTGTGTCTTAGTTTCCTTACTATTGATAAGTTACTAGATAAGTTTCTCCTTAAGTGTCTGATTCATCTTTGTATTTTCTGTTTCCCCAAGCACCAAGCCTTGCACCTACTAAGCTACCAATGAGTGTTTGTTAGAAGGACAAATGGACCCCTGGGGGACAATCAGAGAGATCTTTGACGTTTCCTTTATTTTCCCCTAGAAACTGTACAGACTCTTTTCCATCCCACTCTGAGATTCCAGAGAGTCTGTTGTCATGGAGATGGTTCTAGATATTTTAGTCGGTTCTGGAAAATAAAATTCTGTTTAAATATATTAAGTTCAGAAAAGAATCTGTGAAGAGTTTACTTTGTAGATTTAGATAATCATTTGGTTAGAAATCACATTTCTGAGAAATAGCTATTCTTCCTTTCAAAATTATATTCATAGAAAGAATGAAAGAAAGAAATATGCAGAAAATCACTAATGTTTCTAACAGTCTGAATGGAAGAAAATTTACTTCTTTAAAATTTAACTGTGACCATCAAGAATTACCCTTGTAACCTCAAATTAAAGGCATTTTCCATTCCTACTAGTATATTGCTAATCGTCATTAATAATTAATACCTAGAAGAGTGCCATATTGAATAAATTTGGCTAGGAAGTTGCAAATCTTTACTGACTCCTTATTGTTTACGGACTGTCTTCTAGATACATGCTGTCCTAATATGTAAGAGATACTTAGAAATATAAGCATAAGAATTCTCCAGTTTGACTAATAAAAAATCAGAGAAAAGTAAAAAACAAAGCAAAACAAAAAAAATCAGAAATTTAATTCAGCAGAAATTCCTTTATTGATTCTACTGTGTAATCAATTGCATTAGGTGCCAGGGAATACAAAGGAACATAAGACATAAGCTTTATCTTTGAAGAATTTATGACCTAGAAATGGGTCTATGGAAGAGAGGTAGGTTAACAAGTAACAAGACTGTGGGATTTGATGGTAATAATAACTATTATTTAGCACTTAATGACATTTCAGTAGCTGTCCTAGTGCTTTATGTGGTATTATCTAATTTAATCCTTATAACACCTCTCTGTGGGAGGCACTGTTATTATCCCACTTTACAGCTGATGAACCTGAAACTCAGGAATATTAGGTAATTTCTCCAAGATCAGATACCTAGTAAATGAGTGGATATAGGGGCCAGTATGCAGATCTAAGCCTAAAGGTCCTTAAAGTCCATACTCAGAAGGCAATAAAATAAGGTACCAAAGGGGACACTATTCATTCACACTTGGGTGGAGCAGATGTTATGCTGCCTCAGCTTGGCCTGGAAGGATGAGTGTGAGTAGAGGTGGAGAAAAGCATTGCTTCCAGGACCGAGGCAAGTAGGGGAAGCTAAAGGAAACCTTAAAAAATTGGGGAAAAGGTCAAGTTTTGTCATGTGTGTAGGTGGCAGCATGAGTGGAACAGGGGTGGTGAAACTGAGAAAGGTGTTCGGAACCAGATCTTGTTGACCTTGAGTGTTACCCCAAAGAGTCTAGACTTTTCTCATTAGACAGAGAAGAGTCACTGAACGGTTGTGAACAAGATCAGAATTGTATTTCAAGATTGATTTGGCAGCTATGTGTAAAAGGAATTGGTGTCAGAAGTGGGAAGAAGAAAAGGGCAGTTGGGAAACCACAAAACAGGGAAGGTGAATGGCATTGAGAGCTGGAATTTGGATTGTAATAATGTGAGCAGAGAAGAAGAAACATGGAAATAGGACAGGATTTGGCACCTCCTAGATGTGAGGAACACTTAAGGAGAAGAGATGATAACACATATTAGTTCAAAAAGCAAAATACGTCATTCAGCAGGCAGAGGAAGCACACATCTGTGTCCAGTTAAAGGGACCTACAATAGGAGATGAGATGAGGGGAGTTAAATGGGGTTGGAGCAACTGGTGGGAGCACGTGAAAGCACATGGTTAAAGGTGTGGATTTGCATGTGTAGCAAACAAGCACTTTTTCTGGTGCAATGCAGGGGTTGGACATTCTGTCAGCCTACAACCAAATAGTGATGCCTGCATTTTCTCAGAAACTTGAGGTGAGCATACATACCTTTAATAAATGCAGAAAATATGGCATTTAAAATCTGTGATTTTAATATTTTTAGGAATTAAAATGACCGAAGTGACCATATATAACTTTGATAAGTAAAACAAATTATTTCATATATATTTTATTATAAATATGTAATAACTTTTAAAGGAAATGTAAACCCTAGGTGTTAAATTGTGCTCTAATGTGTACACTTTCTTCTTAATTTAGCATGATAATATAAGACAGTAGAAAGGCATAATTTAGCACTCTCTTTTCTACTGTTTTCTTTCCATTTTTTATTAGTCAAATTGGAGAATTCTGGTGTTTCTAGCTTTCATATGAGTTTTTCTTTGTTTTTTTTTAATAGATGATGATAATGAAGAAGAAGACATTGACATGAAAGAAGATTCAGGTATTAAATTTATAATTTTATTCTTACAGGATAGACAAGGATCATTTTGTTGTTTATGTATACCTCATATTTTCCAAAGAAAGACAAAATAAGGTTAATAAAATAGAAATGTACACTCAAGGTTATAAAATAAGGAAATGTTATTTTAAAATAGCAGCTAATGCAGTTATGGTATTTAAACATTAAACTTAAATTTGAGCTTCCTAATAGCTAAGGTAAAAACGGAACATGGTGTTGTAGTTAATAGAGGTGTGTAACAAATCACCCCCAAAACTTAGTGTCTGAAACACCCACTTATATGCTGAAATATTCGGTGGGTCAGGAATTCAGGCCAAACACAGCAGGGGTGATTTGATAATACTGCTCCACAGAATCTGAGGCCTCAACAGGAAGACTTAGCAGCTAGGGGTTAGAATCATCTAAAGATTTGTTCACTCCTATGTCTGGCTGGTGATTGACAGGGCTGTTAGCTGAGACCTAAATTGGGGCAGTTTTCTGAAGCACCTGTGCATGGCCTCCTCCTGTGACCTGGGCTTCCTCCCAGCGGCCAGCTTCCTTTTGTTTCTTCTAGAGAGAGTGAACAAGCCAGACGCCTATCACTTTTAAGACTCAACCTCAAGAATCCCATATAATTACTTCCACCAAACTCTTTTCTTTGGAGTGGTTATTCACAAGCCCACCCAGGCTCAGAGCAGGAGAGAATAGACTCAGTTTCCTGATGGGGAGCAGTGAGGTTCTACACAGCAGGTAGGACCTGAAAAATGGCTGAGGCCATCTTTGGAAAATGCATTCTCTACGTATGATGTATTGCTCTCATTATCAGAAAGTGAGATACATGCCTACTCCTCAAAAACAACCAGTGTTTGGTGAGAGAAATCTAGTGGTTAACAGCACTGGCTCTGGCCTGAGATCAATATGAACTTGATAGTGAGTGCATGAAGCGATAGGCCTGGATTCAATCCTAGCTCTTCCACGGAATGAATTAGAGTTTTCTGTATAAGCCTCAGTTTACACTTCTGGGGGCAATAACTCTTACCGTACATTCTTGTTTGGGGGACTAAATGAGATATCATACCTGAAATGTTCCTTGGACCGTAGTAAACGCTCAGTGGATGATTGCTTTTCTCACTCAGTATATCGGACAGATATTAGAAGGCATAGGGCTTAATTCTCTGGAATGAGAGCCCCATGTCTCTCATTTCGGCAATCACACTGCTCTAGACGTGAAATGGAGCCAGTTTTCAAAACTGAAATAGATATCTTAGAGACCCTAATTTTGTGTGACATCCTGTTGCTGCCAGAACTCCTTACAAATCACTGACAACCTGGGTCTGACCAACTCCACGAACAGGGAGCTCTTTAAACTGTGAGGCAGACAGTCTCGTTGGGCAAGGTTTGGTTAAGATCGTCCTTTTCCTTGTGAAGTTACATCTCTCCCTCACCTGACCTCCCACTGTCTTCATGAAGGAGTAGCATCAGTTCCTTTCCTTCATAACAGTTCACTGGAACAGTGAC
Organism: Phocoena sinus; assembly: GCF_008692025.1. NCBI lineage: Eukaryota > Metazoa > Chordata > Mammalia > Artiodactyla > Phocoenidae > Phocoena > Phocoena sinus. Next base: position 42,243,184 of record NC_045777.1, read on the forward strand.
TGTAGCTTCTATCCACTCTTGTTCCTGTGGTCTCCCCAGGACCATGGACTCAGAGGGCATGAGAAGCAGACGGAGGATCTCAAAGTCAGGAGCAGGAATGCAAGAGGTAGAATAGGGACTATACAGCAGCTCTGGGTTCCCTACCTGTATCCCCTTGGCTCTCACTGTTGTTGTATAATACCAACAGCTTTCTAAGGAAAGTTCTTGTGACTTTCAGCTGAGTGCTTGTCTCTGTTCGTGAAAGAAAACTCAAAGTACCGGGGATTTAATTTCTCTGGAGCAGACCTCAGCCAAGGTTGGCCGACAGTTGGTTGATCCAACCAGCCTCTTGCAGGACACATCTGAGGCATGTGCTAGACCGGTGCTGCCCAGTAGAAATACAACGGCAGCCTCAACTGTGAGCCTGATATATAATTTCATATTTTCTAGTAGTCACATTGAAAAGGGTAAAAAGAAAACAAGTGAAATTAACTTAATATTTCATGTAACATAATACATCAAAAATATTATCATTTCAACATATAATCAATATAAAAATTATATTAGTCAGATATTTTACATTCTTTATTTTTCCATACTAAGTTTTTGAAATTTGTGTGTATTTCACACTCACATTCCAAATCAGAGTCTTCACATTTCAAATATCATTGGCAAAATGTAGTATTGGACAGCGGGACTCTATACCACCGCCCAGAGGCTCCCAGCAGTATTGAGCCCTGATTGTCCACAGCAGAACTTTCTCATGAACACAGTGACTGATTGTCCTCCCTTTCCAGTCTTACTTCCCTACTCCCCTCTGGCGCTTCCTGGGGTAATCTCTCAAATTAAGTACTTGCATTCAAACCTTTCTCTCAGTGTCTTTTTCTGAGAAAATTCAACATAAGACAAGGGCTCTGCTTGCCTTTTGTAAAACATAAAGCCCAAGGCAAAGTTTCAATTAAAATATCCATTCCTGTACTTATGTAGGATATCTTATTATCTAAAAGAACCATAGGTTGAAAAAAGACTTTGAGCGGTCACCCTATCTTAGATTCCATGAATTTAATATTAATGCCTGCATTTCATGTGTATGAATGTATCCTGCTCATGTGAGGTATCACTGGACTATCCTTCAGTCATGGGGAGCACTGCCCTTTCAGCCAGACAGTTGAAGGAGCTTATCTTGCTAAGGATCATTTGCCTGAAGTGACACAAGTACACATTTCTAGGCAAAGGGAGTTGACTTCTTAATGAGATGCAGCTAGCTATCCGAACCGCTGAGTGAGTTCAAGGAAATCATTATTAATGCTAACGCAGAGCCCACAAGGTTGGAGTCAGCATTTGAGGTTTGGGGGCCTTAAATGGGTCATTATTTCTGATTTTAGTCCCACCAAGTGTCCTGGGGGTTTTGTCTCCAGCAGCTGGATTCAGCTGTTCATGTCACACTGAATGGCCCAAGGATGCTAAGTCACTCAGGCAGAATGGGCTTGGGAAGCTGCTCTCCATTCCCAATATCTGAGTGCTGAAATCACGGGGGACTGTGTGCAAAATGGGTCCATGGAGGCCCAGCTGGCCTTGCTGAATATTGGCGAGCAGGCTGGCTTCCGTTCAGTCTCACGCTCAGGTGTGCTGGTCTCTGAGAAGGGTATGATTGAGCCTCCGAAGACCATTAACTGCTGGCCTTCCCTCTGCCCTACATCATCTCTTCTTCTCGTACAAGTAGAAACGCTGGAAGAATTTCTAAGAATACCGTTGACGCTAGTGAAGGGCTGCTTGGGTGAATCAACCAGCCAGCATATGCTAGTGAATGATAGTGGATAATAATTTGGATATCAAAAACCAGTGAGGTGCTGGGAAATGTACTCTCTGGGTGGGGGGAGGGAGCCCCAATTTGAAGAGTTTTCAGATTTCTTGGGTATAAATATGCCTACCACGGTATTGTTCGAGCTGCCAAGCATGAGTCCAACAAAGGTAGGAGTGGAGGAGAGAGAGATCCAACCAGCTGGGGCAGGCTGGCTCCGATCAGCCCCAGCACACTTCTGCCGAGCCAGGTTTTGAATGCGTACCTTGTGCCGACCACTCAACATACATGAACTCACGTAAGAGACGCACCAGCTCTAAGAGACGGGGACTGTTATTATCCAAGGCTTAGGGGAGATTAGTTCCTTGGTTATATAGTAGAGACAGAATCCCAGTATCTAGGTCTAACCCGAAAGCTCACATTCTTAGCCCTTGTGCTCCTGTCTCTAGACTCTAGTAGTAAGGAGAAGCAAAAGCATATCAAATGGTATCAGATAAGGTCATCCTATGGAGAGGCTCTGCCCCCATGGGACGTGGTAGAAGCCGACTGACTTAAACGCCTAGGATCCTTTTTAAGTCCTTTAATTACTTAAGCCGAGCATAGTAAATGTTTCCCTATGTCCTTTCATTTCCAAGACCATGCACTCTTGAAATGGACCCCAACCTGAGCCCCAGGGGCAGAAAATCAGCAGCCACCTATGGCAGGTCAGCCACCTAAGAGCCCGGAGCACAGTTGAGCTCCTCAGGGCGCAAAGACATGCGCATAGCAACACCCCAGCGTTCCAGCCTCTGCCAGAAATAGAGGCAACAGAGACAGTATGATACAGTGTCAAGGGGAAGCATGGGGTGCTATTGAGGAATGTTCCTCTAGCTTCCCCCAGGCCAAGAGGGAGAGTAGAAACATGGGCACAGAGGCCACATGTAGCAGTGACTTTCATTTAAGTGTCTCCATGGGTGTTATGAAATGATACTATACTATGTCATAGACGACTGCTCATAATCAACATGTATCCGTGCCCACTGACCACCCCAGGAGTGCCCTACGACTTCTTCAGAAAGGAAGCACTTGTACTTTTGGGGTATGTAAATAGCTCAAAATGAGGGCAAATAGATGTCTTTTTAAACCTCACCCATTCCCCAAGAATTCCCATTCAGGTGGGAAATCAAGAATTCAGAATTTAGTTCTCAAAAACTCACTTTCAGGAAACGCTGGTTTGGAGTTGAACTCCCAGCAATGGAAACTCTCCTCTTGGTCCCAGTTGTAGATGATGCATTTCAGGGCATGGGAGGGTTAGCGTCTTCTCCCAGAGATATTGCAAGTGTTACTCTGCTCATTTTATGAATCCCTTTGAACCCAGCATCTGTGCTCAGTGAGCTGTTCCAAGCATCTCATTTCTGTTTTTGCTGAACCCATTCCGAAGGGTCAGTATCCATCTCGCACCTGGTGACAGAAAGCTGAGGGAGTTGCTAATGTAGTCGCTGGCAACATTTTTCACCCTGGTCGTGGTAATGACCTGGGATGTGACTGCCTTGCAACTACAGAAAGCCTAACGCTAGTGCCCAAAAACCTTTGTAGTCCGTAATGCCAAAGTTTTTAATAGCACATCTATCAAATGCATTTGTTTTGTTCTGTTCTTTTTATAATAAATGGGAAAAGAAAATGAGTCGCCATGACTCTGTAGTGTAGTTATAGAATCCTGGAGTAGGTAACAGCTGCTAAAAGGGTGAGAATTACGCACAAGCCCCATTATATCTTGACCTTAAAGAAAGGCCTGGGTGAAGGGGATATAAAACAGAATTTGAAATGAAATTCTCAAGGCACTGCCAGACACCAGTGACACAAGAGAGATTACGGAAGACAAATGCCCTTTCTCATGGAACTTATATTCTCAGAGTAGGGGGTGTTTGAGAAGGGAGACATACATTGAAGAAATAAACAAGGGGACAAGATAATTTCAGATACACCAGATGATGTGTTTGCGAGAGATTTTCCTTGCAAGGACCCGTCAGATTAAGTTAAAAGATGGGAAGGATGTAGATATATGAATATACTTGTCAGGGGAAAGGCAAAGCAGCAGGTGTAAAGTTCCTGAGGCAGGAACCAGCCTAGAACTGATTGAAGAAATGATTGAAGGGAGTTAATAAATCTAAAGCCAAAGAGCAAGTGGGAGATGAGGCTAGTGTGGTAGGTGGAGCCCAAGTGACACGTTGTCCTGGACCATGGAATTGGATTTGGATCTTATTCTAAGAGCAATGGTTTTTAAACAAGCAAGCAAGCGATGTGATCTGGCTTATGTTTAAAAGATAACTCTGGCTGCTACATGGAGAATAGATTGTAGGGAGATTAGAAAGCTAGAAGTTAGAATTCAGGTTGTTGTAGTAACCGAGGTAAGAGATGCTGCTGGTTTAGACTAGGACGCTGATTGCAAAGAATGAGCACAGTAGAGGAATATGGGATCTATTTTGGTGCAGAGCTAATAGGACTTATTATGATGGGATTGCTTTATAGGAAAAGTAACTGAAGAGAAATATGAAGGATAATATCTCGGTTTTTGGTTTGAATTCCTGGGTAGATAAGTCCTACCATCCCTTGAGATGTGGAATACTACAGAGAGAACAGGCTTGCAGACATCAAGAGTATCGTTCTGGCTGTGTTGTTTTAAATGCCTAATGGGATTATACACATAAGTGTGAAATGCCTGATGGGAGCTGAGTAAAGAGGAATCGTTAGAGAAGAGTGGGGTTCAGGTAAATCCCAGCCCTGAAAGGACAACGGGGAGGTGTTGTTACAGGGCCCAGAAGACAGAGAGGGCTGTGAGGAGAAGGTCAGCTGACAGGAGCTGTGACCTTAGATTGAGGGAGACAATCAGCCCTTGAAGACTACTGGTAGCCTAGGAAATAAATGCCCTGGGCTCCCCATTGGCTGGATCTAACAGGAAGCCAGTGAGCTGGGGAGTTCATTGGTGCGGTCCATAGAGAACAGTCTCCCAGAGCACAGGGGGCTGGGGATGGGGGTGAAGGGTGGAAAGTGGATCTGAAAGGGCAAACAGAAGACATCCAGTCCAAATGCAAAATAAGATGCCACATGGGCCATCGAAGGCATAAGCTTTGAGAAGTGGAAAGACCAGGACTGGAGATATAAATTAATGCCTAACAAAGTATCCGATACCCAAATGGGATGAATTCAATGATAGTTTTCCCTAAAAAGTGTCTTCAGAATTTATATTACTAGCCTTCTTGGATAGACTTGGTTGGGGGACCATTGAGAAGAGTGGGAAGCATAATAATTTAATCGGGGACATATAGAAGTTTTTTAGAATCTGGATTACTAAAGAAATCTGTTCGATAGAAGGAGGATAATTTCAAGCCCCGCTGTAACCCCCCAAAATGAGATGACTTTACCGCTCATCTAGCCCTACTTTGAGGGCTAAAATGAAATTACACAATGGCAACTGTCAATTAAGCCATGAAGTTTTAAATCAAACTCTCCTGGAGAAAAACGTAATAATAATTTGGGGTAAATATTTGTGGAAAATGTTTTAATTTTAAAAAAAGCACTTAAGATTTCACATTTGTGTGAATCATTAATAATGGCAATAAATAAAGTGTTCACGCTTAAGCTCTAAGTATAAGTCCACGTTCATTGGAGAAGCACAGGTCTTTGCCAAAATTTAGCTCGGCCATAATGACAGATAAACCTGCAGTTAAGCTTCACTATATGTGTGGGTTTAGTAAAAAAATATATATTATTAAACATCAGCATAATTTTGAACCCCTACCGGTAAATATTTAAATAAAAACGTAGTAAATCTTTGTGCTTCCAGAGGGGTTAGAGCCAAAAGACCGCTCTCCACCCCACAAGAAGAGCAAAGCAAAGAAGCCAAAAGGTTCCAAGGACTCTAGCGAGGGTAAGTCCAGCTCTTCCTTTCTTAAAAAAAAATGTTCCATGAAAAGAAACTTCTGTTTAGCTTTTAAATTTTGTGTATGCTCTCATATTCAGATATTTCTAAGGGTTCAAGCATCACCGGGCACTTCTTTCTCCTTTCTTAATATGCTTACTCTCCCCTGAATATGAGGATGAAATAGCAGATTCAGGTTTAAGTTTGTTAAGGTAAAAACCAAACGTAAAAAATCATTTTCTCAGTGTGACGTATCTTTCATTCCTACAAAGTGTGAAGTTGTGGGTAGTGCTTACCAGTTAGGTGCTCTGAAATCAGGTAAGGGTGAAGGTCCAGATCTGTGTGTGACGAGTTGCATGGTAGCTGTTGTCTTATTGGATCATTTGTTTTTCTCATGAACACATTCTGAGTCCAGAACCAAGCCTCGGGAGTGGGAGATGGAAACGCTTCCTGTCTTTAGTGTTCTTCTCTCCTTTCTAGAAGCCAATGTATGTTTGCATTTATGCATTGAATGGGCATGCCCAACTGGGCTCAGTTTTATGAAGAAACGACACACCCTCTCTCTTACTTACAACACGAGTACACTTATAAGATATGCAGATTTTTCATTTAAAATGGTATCTTTGGGTATTTTGTAAAGTAAGCCTCTAACCTAATGGTATGCATGAACTTCTAACAGTGGAACATATTTATACCTCTACTTCTTGCCTGGAGCCATACTTCATCCACTGTGAGATGGCGAGTACAATAATACTGATGGTGTCTGCTTGGGTCTTTGGGAAAGAAGATGCCAAGATGAAGTAGAAGGGCAAGAAAGTACTGGGTGAAAGGGGAGGAGCAGGCGAGGGAGCAGTAGGTGAAGGAGAGAAGGAAGGAAGGTAGATGTGCTGGAAGAGCCTCCGTCTGCAAAGTAGTCTGAGTCTGGGGAAGCCCAGGCAAGGACTAGATAAAAGGGATTTTGCATTGGGCAGGAATGTCTGGGCTGCAGGGTCCCCTCCCCACTGAGGGCTCTCTGGCTGCAAGTGGCTTGGGGAGAAAATGACAGGAACATAATACTGCCTTGAATCCCCAAAGTGTGGCCGCTGCTTGCTGTCAGCCAACTTGACTCCCAGCATCAGGTTGTCTCTTGAAAGGAGACCTTGAGCACCTCACCTCCATGACTGCACAGCCTCTGTGTGCGTGACGGATTCTAAAAAAGTCATGACACTCTCTTCTCCCTCATCGTGGCTTCAGAACCAGTTGAGGAGGCAAAGCTGTAAGAAAGTTGAAGTCAAAAATATTAGCTTCGTTATTAACGAGGTTAGACCAGAGCTCTGGTTATGCTGCCCCAGATGGGCTCCCTAATGCTGGGTTTCACTCCTGAATATGAAAGACTCTGCCCCCTTAAAAGCAAGTGCCACTGTCCTTGGTATCCTCGACTGCCTGGATAGAGGCTGCCCTGGTGAGAATAAGCTAGGACATGTCCTCTCTGCAGGCAGGTGGATCTGAGAGAGACACACCATGGGGCTGTTTCTTCTCCCAGGCTCGCCCTAGGTGAGGGGGTGTGGAGACAGGTGGGGCAGTAAATGTCCTCTGCCCTCTGGGTGAGTGCAAGGGATAAACAGTAGAAATAGTCTATGTAAAGTGCCTGGCATGGATCTGCTTTCCATTAGTGATGGCTATTCCATTATAATTACTATCATAATCAAGACCATGATAGGGTACACATTGTCCTAAGTCACTGAAATGTTTCTGGAAAGTTTAGAATCATTCGGAGAACACTTAGAACCATGGAGAAGGGCAGCAGCTCTCTCATTGGCCGGAGGGGGTTTGTTTAGGATCTGATTGGGAGACTAGTCAGGGTTCCACCTCCTACTAGAATTAGGTCATTTCCTGGACAGTCTCTTAAGACCATGATTGGGAAATGGATTAGGGGCAAAACAACAATTGCCCTTTCCCTGGAGAGGCTCCACCTCACTGAGTGGTTTCCCATCACGTGTGTGACCCACATCAAAGGTGGTTTTCCAGAGCCTGAGGCTGCTGTCATTTCCAAGTGTCACACGGGAGGTGGCGCACGCACAGTGCAGCAGTTCTGTCACTTAATTAACAAGGGAATTCTTCTGAGTTTATTCCTTCAAATGTGTGAAAACTTCATTATTTCCTAAATAATTTGCTTTGTTTTAGGAAAACCATCTCATAATCCTAATAGGACTAAATACTATGTCTTCACCTCACCCAAATATGTCATCCCGGAATCTGCTCTGAGTCACAAAAGTGCCCTCACTGTGGGTTTGTTACCAGGGGCATTTGGTCTGTGGCATCATGGTGAAATGTAAATGTTAGTCACTCTACAGAAACATGGGGATTGCGTCTTTGTTCCTAAGATGCCTTCCAAGATAAGAAAGCAAAGCTGCTGGGAAGGGAGTGAGAAAGGGAGCGGAATCTGACATGCCAGTGGTAGATATTTTATCAGTATTTTGACAAAATAAACTATGTCCTGTATTCAGGTGTTGTATTGTTGCATACGTCTCACTTCCTCTTATGATTCAAAGAGTTCCAGTCATTCTTTCCTACTGGATATGCCAATGGATTAGTGTACCACTGGGTAGAAGGGGAATGTGGGTCATGACCCTTCTCTGCAGTCTTCCTACTTTAGAGTTATCAGTCCTTTTCCAACTTGGTCATCTCTCTAATAAGTTTTAGTAAGAGAAACTTCTGGTATTCTTATTTAGAGATCACTCAGCCTAAATCCTCATCACTTGACCTCACCTCACTTCTCTCCTACCTTTGGGTTCCCTGCCCTGCTTCCAACACTTAAGGTACTACTGATCACCTCAGCTCACCCTGTAATATACATTCTCAGACAGTGTCATGGAGAGTGGAGTTGGAACACAAATTCACTTGGATTTTGCAGCATATATAACCATAATAGCTGTATTTTGATCCAGAAGAAGAATCTTGAGAGCATATGGTCAAATTTTCTCATTCTGCCGAGCTGTTTTTAAAATAAGCTGCAAAAAGTACTTTAACTTGCCCAAGTCTATGCAGTTTATTAATGTCTTAATAATTTTTTAATATTTTAATCATAATTTTTTTTCTTTCTTTTTCTGGAAACAACACAGCTTCTCTAATCGTTTTCCCTTTCTCTCTTCTGGAAATTAGAACTCGTTTTGTTGAAGGAGGAAATGTTGCCATCGTTACAGCTTTGAGTGAAAGCAAATATTATAAATCTTTAAGTATTTAACTTTAAATATTTAGCTTTACATATTTAAATATGTAACTAAAGTATTGAACATCAAATTTTAAGAATCAAACAGTTTCTAAAATATTTGCATCTTTTTATACTGAGGACTTTTGGATATTAGAGTTCTATTTTCATTATTTTGATTGAAATTTCATGGACCACAGTATACTTTGATTTGACCCACTGCAATGCAATGCCAATAATGAAATGATTAGCAATTTCAGACCACTAACTGTTTGTCTGGCATGTGATAGAAATGGTAATGCTGTCCATAAACCACCACATCATAGGCATAATTGTTTGAGGAAAAGCCTGATTAATACCCATTCCACCAATTGCAGCTCCCAATAATTTAAACCAGTTTTATTTCTTACAAAATATTTAATTGAAAGAATATCATTACAGAATCTTAGCACCTTTCATGAAACATGCTTTTCTCAATCTCTTTCCTCTATCCTTCACAAGTAGATCCTCTAGAAGTTCCATTAGTGAAGTCTCTCAGGCTTTGTCTGAAAAGATGTTATTTTCCTTTTTCTTTCTTTAAGGTGGTTTTGCTGAGTAAAAATCCAAGGTTGATGGTTATTTTCTTGCAACATTTTAAAAATATTTTCCCACAGTCCCTGCGATCCTATAGTTGTTAAGAAGTAATGTCTCAGTCTAATTATTGTATATCGTTAGGTTATCTCTCTTTTCTTTCCAGCTGTCTTGATAATCTATTCTTTATCTTCGGTGTTCCTCAGTTTCACTGTGGTATACCCCAGTGTGGGTTTCTCTTTATCCTCCTTAGGATCTGCTGTGCTTCTGGGACATGAACATGGGCATCTTTCAATAGTTCTGACAGTTTTTTCACCTATTACCTCAACAAATGTTAGTTCTACACTACCTTCTATTCTTTCTTTCTCTGTCCTTCATGACTCTTAACCTACGTTGCACTTTTTTTTTCTGTGCCACTATCTCTCTTTGATGGTTTCTTTTTCCAAGTTTATCATTCAGTTTGCTAATTTCTATTCAGTTTTCTTCAATCTGATGTTTAACTCTTTGCTGAGTTTCTTATTTCAGTTATTATAGTTTTCATTTTTCTAAGTTTTATTTGGTTCTTTTTCAGATATACCTAGTCACTCTTTATTTAATTAACACATAAAATATCTTTAAAAAAATCTGTATCTGAAATTTCAATGTCTCCACTCTGTATAAATCAAAATTCTGCAGTTTATTTTTTCTGCAGATTCATGCTTGTAGTTATTTCCTTGTATGTTTTGCCTTCTTTATTGCCATGTTCATTGGATTTTTCTTTGTGGGAATTTTTTGAAGTTGGATTAAAAGCTTATTTATTTTTATCTTGTTTTCTGAAATACTTGAAGATACTGCCAGTTTAGGAATCCCTTAAACTACATATTTGGCTTAAAGTTTTATTTCTTGTTTTGTTTGCTCTTTGTCCTTAAGCCCACATTAGTGCACGTATAAGATTAGGAAATCTCAACAGATACTTTTATCTTCCTTTTTTCCTTCTCCAGCCAATGCTAAGCTGAGATAGGCAAATTCCCCACTATTTTCAGAACCAAAGCACTGCCCCTCTGCACCTCACATGTGTGGCTCATTCAATTCAAATTCTGGCTAGAGTTTCTCAATGATTATTCCTGTATCTATCACCAACATCACCTGGGAACTTGTTAGAACTACAAACTCTAGGGCCCCATCCCAGACCTACTGAATCAGAAACTCTGATGTAGGATCCAGTAGTCTGTGTTTTTAAAAGCCCACCCGGTATTCAGATGCATGCTCAAATCTGAGAACCACGGTTCTAGGGTCTAGACCATCTGAGATTGGCAGACGCCTCAAAGCAAACAGTAATTTCAGTGCTTGCTTAGAAATCTTGATTCGATATCATTCGTCATTTCTGGCTTCTTAGAAGTTCATTATAAAAGCACCAGCTCAGCCATGTATTCAAGAATCAGATGGATAGGTAAGGCGATAAGTAGATTAGAAGACGATTGATAGATAGATAGATAGAGAAAGAATACATAGATGGTAGATAGTATATGCATGCAAATATACATATAAAATACATATCTACATAACTATGTGTGTGTGTGCATACATATCTACATATATAATACGTAGTCTAGAAAGATATACATATCAAAATGACCTCAGGAATTATCTTGGAGGAGTGGAGAAGGGACAGGGGCAGACTTTGGAGAGTTTAATATTCAACTTTCTAAATTTATGTGTAATTGAAATATATATATATCAAGATTTATTTTATACTTATAAAAAACATTTTCATTAAAAACTAAAGAGACTTTATGCTTCTAAAATTCAGTAGCAAGTTTAGAACAGTAATTTTCTCCATACATTCATCTCCAAAGCCTTCAGTGGTTTTTGGTAATGAATGCTATTTTTTCCATCATATTTTTACAGAAAGCACTAGCGCTTTGACTCTCGCTGTACAACTGCCTCTACATAGAATATTCAACAAGCCTGCATGTGACACTCATTCCTCAGGAACCCGAGCCCTTGCAATGCTAAATCAAGCAGTCCTATACTGCACTTTAAAATATTAATGATCTCTTTTGTCAGATGAAATTATATGTGGAAACATGTTGGAAACTAGGAAGCACTATACAAGTTGGAAGGATCTAATGTTGCTATTAGAAGTATTATTACTGTTTTTACTAAAATAAATTTTTCCGAATACATGAACCATGGGTGGAATGCACTTCGTATTTCCTGAGAGGCAGAATTTTCTCTCTACCCTCTTGTTTTCTCTGCATATTAAAGTATTATGTGACAGACTGTTTTGTGAGTGGCTGGACAGAAGAGACATTCTCTCTTTCAGGATGCCATGCAGCACTTCATGCCTTATATTCATAAACATGATCTTTAATTTAATTTTTTTGACAAGTGCAGTGAGGGGTGAAATCAGGCAGTCATAATTTCGACTTTGCCGTCACTCAAACAAGCTTAGTGATTGACCAGCTTTAAAAAAAAATAAAAATAAAAAAGCAGGAATGAGGAAAAGCAGCTTTCTCACGACAAAAAGCTTTGTTTTATCCTCTAGACCTTAAAATGCCAAGAATTGAAGCAAAATGTACGTTTCCACGGTGAAAATCAGAATACAAGAAAAGCCTGTGTCACTCTCTTGCTTTAATTCTTCTCTTACCTTCTGCTTGATTCGGGGCCACTCTGAGCTATCCCCCTGCCACAGATTAGGAGAAGGACCCAAGAGTCTATTTCATCTTTAGTCGTGCTCTCCGCATTCACACATTAAACCGAGCTTCGGTTAGGACCGTGGAGTCCTATTTCAGAGTCAGCCCTAGGATTCTGAATGGGGCTTAGAGAATGTGTGTACTGAGGTGTTTTCCACAGTGAGAAGGGCTGAACACACCTGCAGAGCAACCGTAGGTCCTGGGGGACCCAGGATGACCCTGTTTGTGCCCGTTGTCTTTGGCATGTTGTCAGCAAGGTTCCCTTTTACTCTTGGAGGTGCCCTGGCTTGGGTGACAACATATGCGTACTCCTACCCGTAGAGAATAAATTCAACACGAGGGTGGACAGAGCCCTCAGGGTCCATGCTCTGCTTCCTACTTGGGCAGTTTTTCTAACCTAAAAGTCAGTTTCCTCATATTAAGTGGAGGGTGAAAACCTACATTGTGGGACTGTGTGGGGAGATTTAAACAAGATGATCTCAGGAAGCCACCTGGCACAATCCCTGGACAGAGGGGCCAGAGTGTATTGAATCTGAAGCAGGAAGAGCCCCCATCCACCAAAAACTCATCTACCTTGTTTATTAATATATGACGTTCCTCTTAATATGAACAAAATAGTTCTGCAAATGGAGACGATGTTCTGGATGCATTGAAGCTCTTGTCTCACTAGGCGTTGTTTTCCTTCTTTCTCCCTTCAGCTCACTCAGCACCCTGCCTCCCAACTATATTAATTCCTGTCCCAGATGGACTTGACCTCAGTCTGTCTTCTCTCTCCTGACCTCAATTCTTCAAGTCAATCTTCCCAAGAAACTAGTCTACCCCCAATATTTATACAACCTCCCTAGTCAGTCATTCCTCAACCTCTGCTTTACTGCCTCTAAAACTTCATGAAAGGCACTGAGTTAGGTCAGGGGCAGGAGGGAGGAGGTGGACCCTGGTGATTGGCTGTCAGTTCAGACCTGCCTCCGAAACGTTCATTGTCCAGCCCTCAGGGGCTCTTGAAGTCTGGTGACTCTGCTATTTCCGTAAGATGCTGGGAACCAGGATCTCTTTTCTGAGGCTGGGTCTTGCCCCAACTGCCTGTGATCTTGTTCTCCTGGATGAGTGTTTCTCAAACTGTGGCCAGTGGAACCCTGTGGAGGGCTCCCCAAGCCCATTCAGAGGATGCGCAAGGTCAAAATGAATTTCACATAGAGCTGTGCTCTCTGGACTCTCCATTCACATGGCATACAGCGTGCGTGGTGTTCCCTGGAGTTGCCATAAAGATAGCCCACAGCATCTTTCTTCCAGCCACATCAGCGTAGCTCCCACCGGCCAGATCCAGCTTTCCTAAACGTGCATCCTGTACACTTTTGTTGAACGCCTGCTATTCGACAGTATCGCCACTGTTCTAGGCCCTGAAGACACGCATGTACGCACACACACGACCTTCTTTCTTGGGGCTTATATTCTAGTGGGGGGTGGCTGGTGCATTTTAAAATATTAATTAGAATATATAGCAAGTCACATGGTAACATAAGCAGTACTCTTTATTGCTGCCTGCAATTTTATCGCAAAACTTCACAGCGTAAAACAACAAGAGCATTTATCATCTCAGACTTTCTATGGGTCAGGAGTTTTGGTTTTTTTGTTTTTTTAATATTATTACAATTTACTGAGTCTATAATTAATTCAAAATAAAACGTTTAAAAGAAAAAAAGAAAAAGGTGTCCTTGGAACTGCCTAACTGTCCCACCACTTACTTAATCAGGCTCGGCTGTTACCCTTAAAGAGAGGTGTCCTGGGGTCTCTGGGCTTTGGAAGGTGGGTAAGTAATTGTATGATGTGCAGATAATCTACAGGTCAGGAATTTGAAAGCGGCTTACCTTGATGGTTCCAGGTCAGAATATCCCATGATCGTGTATGACATTCTAGGTCATAAGAGAGTGTGACTTCCTCCTGACTGTCTCTTGGATCACTTGCCCTGGAGTAAGGCAGCTGCCATGTCCTGAGGACACTCCAGCAGCACTGTGGAGAGATGTACATGGCAAGGAACTGAGGCTTCCTGCCAACAGCAAGCATCAATCTACAAGTCATTGCAATGAGCCATCCTGGCTGGAATCAGATCCTCCAGGCCCAGGCAAGCCTTCAGATGAGTGCAGATCTGGCTGACACCTTGACGACAACTTCATGGGAGACCCGTGAAGAAAAGCCAGGCAGGGAAGAGGGAGTAGGGGATTCCATGTGTGTCTAAGTTGGTAGCGGTGGGGAGACTTGGGGAAAAAGATGGGTTACGGTTTCACATATGCTGGACCTCACTGATGATTAAGTTGATATTTGAGAAGAAACCTGAAGAATGTAAAAGAGTAAGCTTAGCAGATATCTGGGGAAAGAGTGTTCCAGCAGAGGAAATATCAAGTACCAAAGCCCTAAGGGGAGAGAAGTCTGACTTATTCTAAGAAAAGCAAGAAAGTCAGTGTAACTCGAGTGGTCACTGGGGGCTGGTCCCATAGAGGAGTGGATCCCACACTTGCCTGTGCATCGGGGTCACCTCGGGACATGTTAAACCCAGTCCCTGACTCAGGGGATCTGGGGTACCCAAGAATTTGCATTTCTAATAATTCCCCAGGTGATGCTGGTGCCCTGGGCCAAGGACTCCACTTTGAGAATCACTGCCTGGGACACTGTGGCCCACTGTAAGAACGCTGGCTTCTCCTCTGAGTGAAGTGAGAATAGAACTTTTTAAGCAGCAAAGGGACATGATCTTACTTACGTCTTAAAGGTACTCTTTGGATTGTCGTGTTGATAATGGACAGTAGGGGACTAAGGGCGGAAACAGAGAGACAGTGGATTGGAGCCAGAGATCCTGGTGGCTTGTTGCAAGTAACAGTGAAGGGATGGAGTGAGATTTGGTGTGACTCTGGACCTTTTTGAAAGGTAAAGCCAGCAGAGTTCACTGACATGGGATGTGGGATCTGTGAAAAACAGGGGGGTCAGGGGTGAGTCTTTTTACCTTCTCCACAATTACTGAATCCAGAATAGAAGTCATACCCCCTGCTTATACTGAATTCAGTCTTCCTGGGAAAAAGAATCCTTCCCATCCCTGTCCCCCGTCGTGTCTGACCAGGTAGTTCTTACTCCCCCGACCCTAGGAAAGCCTTGTGAGCCCATCCTGGCTCAATTTCCAATTAAGCCAAAGGCAATTATGCAGGCATGAAGAAAATTCTCATAAATAACAACAGAAAGAGAGAAAACACAGTGTTGATGAAGAGAACTCTCAGAAAAGATGACTTCAGATGATTTAGGTACAGTGGATTCTAAAATGTTCTCCTCCCAAGAGGCGTTTATTATCATTATTTTGTTTCTTTTCAGTTAGCATCTTCCCAGTTAATGGATGATCATGGGATCGCTGCCGTTTATGATCGCCAAGCCCAGGAGGGAAGGAGGAAAGGCAGGAAGGAGGGAAAACTGGAAAGAAAGGAGAAAAGGAAAGTAGGAAGGGAGGGAGGGAAAAAGGAAAGAAAGGGAAACTGCTGTTGTAAGCTAGTGGAAGGAGCCTTAACTGGGAGTCAGTACACCTGGATTCCATTTTCATCTCTGACACACGTGATCAAATCCTTCTCCCAATATCCCTGAGGTCCCCTTTGATATATAGATATCAAATTCTATAATTCTGCATAGGCGTCAAGTTTATGAAAATTGATTATGAGCTCTTTGCTTCATACCCAGTAAATATTTCCATCTTAATTGAAAAGCTCTGAATCATGTGTTTTCATAGCCAAATGGGTCTCTGAGAACAACTAAGGCAACCCTTTCATTTCACAGACGGGGAAACTTTCTTTCAAAAGTCCTCTGAAATTGTCTAGGGGACCCACACGAAAGGTGATCCTAAGTTAGCCACTAAAAAAAAACAACGCAGTTTATCAGGGCATATACAGTGGGTCATTTAATAATTTTTTTTTTTTTAAGTATCTTGAAGTCTTGTAGGTGTCTGTGAGTAATTCAGACCCAAATGTGTTTCACTTTTTGTCTATTTTGATTTCCAAAGCTGAGGGTAAAGAATGCGGCATTCAGGTGCATTTATCTTTGTTTTGTTGAAAACTCAGTCCCCAGGTTTATAGAGCTAAAGCATAAGAGTGATTTTTTTTTTGATTCTGGCGCCATGCCTCTAGGACATTTGACAGTTTATAATATTAGATACTAATTTTTCAGCAGAGAAACGTTTTGTTTTGTCCTTAAGGAGAAATATTGCTATTTGAACAGTATCGGATTTTTACATTAGGATTCTGCCATTATATTCAAAATTTCAATTTTCTGGTGTAACAAAGTTGTGCTTTCCTACTATACCGGAGAGAGCCTTAAAACTGTCCACCTACACTAGAATCACCTGGACATGCACCACACTCTCCTAATGCCTTGCTCGAGCTTACCTGTTTTCTCCTAACTCCTGTCACTCTGGAGCCATTAGAGGTAGCCTTAGGAAATGACTTCACTTCCAGGGGTCATCCTGCTTGAGGAAAGATACACAGAAAACCAGGGTACTCTATTCTCCTTAGACAACAACGCTACCAATCACTCGAATCATTTCTGTTCTGTAGCCTGAGAATTCCCCACTGATCTCTGACAGTCTTTGCTGCTGGCAGAAAGAAAGTAGATACAGTGTCTAGGAGGAAAGAGGTGTAAGGATGGGGAGGCTGGTTCTAGAACGGGGGGTGAAAGGGGGCGGTTTTGCTGAGTGCTTGATGAACAGTTACTGCTACTCTCAGGGGAACTGCTTGTTCCCTCAGTCTAAAGCTGCCCCTTACGGTGAATGCTAAGAATGTGGATTCTTGCCCCATTCCCAGCCCTCCACCAAATCAAAAAGCTTCATTTTAACTTGATGCAGTGAAGCTTAGGAACACCATTTTCTTATGTACTTGGTTTTAATTTTGAACACTCTCAAACTTAGAGCAGATTTACAAGTATAATAAAAAGAACCATTCTCTTGAACCATCTGAGGGTAAGTTGCAGTTCCAGTGCCCCAACCGCTCCCCAATTTCACTGTGTGTTTTCTACAGACGTGGCCAGTGATCCTACGTGAGCACAATAAAAAGATCAAAATCAGTAAGTGCATATGGATACGTTGCTACCTTTAATTTTCAGAGCCCACTGAAGTGCCACCAATTTCCTCAGTAATGTCCTTTGTTTCATTCTGTTGTCAAGTCCCTACTCTTCCGCAGCCTTCCTGTGACTTGACTAACCTTGACGGTTTGGATGCTTGCCGGCCAGTTACACTGTAGAATGTTTCCAATTTGGGTTTATGTGATGATTTTTCATGACTGGATTCAAGTTATGTGTCTTTGCAGAGCTATCACAGAAGCGATACCATGTTCTCACGGCTGATTAAGTGGTAGGGGCCCATGATTTCAACTCAGCCCATTACCAGTAACGTTCGCTTTGATTATTTGATGAAAGTGACGTCTGTAAGACTCCCCAGCTCAACTGAACAGCTGTTCTTTTCTCCATTTGTAGTTAATGCATATCTTGAATGGGGGGTAGGGGGTAGGTTGAAACTAGGTCAATATCCGGTTCTTCATCAATCTTACAAATTGTTCATTTGTTTGCTTATATCATTATGAAATCATGGTTTTCTATTTCTACTCAACAGATTATAATCAATTACTATCAAGGACCCCTTCCAGGTAGCTTCTGTGTCCTTTTGACATGTCCCCATCATCTTTGAGCTCTTCCTTGCTTTGGTTGTAACCAGGTGCTCAAGCTTATTTCATACGTTCCCTGCCCCAGGCCTGACAGCAGTCATTTCTTCAAAGAGCTATCGTTCCGTTTAGCAGAGAATAGTATTTAGCAACCAGATCTGGGTGCTAGGTTTGTGGATCACAATTTGAGAAACGTGATCTAAAGTAGAATGACCTGATGGTTGTGATGGTTAAACGTGAGGACCCAGCTGGCAGGATCGAGCCTCCTCTGTGACTTCCTCCAATTGCCAGAATCGTCTTCCCGTAGACCTTCCATTACAACTATGGCCAAGAGAATAAATTGCCCAACTTTGGTTAAACCGTCTGGAGTACAGCGCAGCGTGGTTGTAGATAGTGGCTAATTAGCTAGTGCCTAGTATTTTAAAAGGCAGAAGGTGATTGGTGACCATGGTGCTATAAAAAGACAACTGTTTGGGGTTAATTATTGACCAAATGCCTAAGCCAGTATTGACCAGGTTGCCTAATCAGCTGTGGTTACACATCAGAATCATCTGGGGAGATTTTTTTAAATGACTATTCCAGTGTCCCACCCCAGACCACGTAATCCTACCTCTGGCGGTAGAACCTAGGCAACTATGTTTGTTTAAGCAGCTTGGGTGAACCCAGTACACAGTCAGGGCTGAGAATCACAGGGTTAAGTGTCCTGTTTCCTGAGAACTTGGCTCAGCCCCACTTATTCTCTCAACCCCAAGAGTATGTGTCCTGCCTGTTGATTTGGCACTTGAGGCAGCGACATGAACATTTCCAGACATCTAAGGGGCCATTTAGGAAACACTTGCTGTGCATTTATTCTGTGCTGGACATTGTTCTAAGCACTTCACATTGATTATCTCATTTAATCTTTATTACTATATGATCGAGCATGTGCTGTAATATCCCCATTTTACAGGTGAGGAGACTGAGGCGTAGAGAAGTAAAAACTTTGCAGAATGTCCCATGGCTAGAACCTCTGAGAATTCAGATCTAGGAATAAGAGAGCTTGATGCCAGACCATAGGCCAGTGCTTCTCAAACTTTGGGTTTTAGAACCTAAAGTTCTTTGGGTTCTCAGTGGGTTTTTGGAATCACATGGAGATTATAGAAAGGACACCGAGGGCGAGGCTCATTGAAGGAGGAGAGGGACTGGGCCTCTAGATTTCTACCAGGGTCTAGAGGGCTTCTCCACAGCACAGGGAATCTGCAGGAGAAGAGGAATTTGAGGATGGCTGGAGAAAGGCATGACACAGAGGAGTTTGGCAGGAAAGAAGCAAAGGGCCCAAGTTACAGGGAGGTTGGAGTTAAGGGTGGATGTGGATCGGGGGCTGTATTAGGAAGGACATTGAAAACAGACAGTTTGAACACTTGATTTCCAGAGTGTCAGGCAGCCATGTGGGTTTTATCATCAGCAAAGTGACACGGTGCTCCTTGGATGACCTCAGTACGAAACACGAAGTGATGCTCTCTGTATTAAAGCTATATCCCCAAACATAGACCTGACAGAATTTTTCACCAAGACATATTTTTATTCAACAAGTCATGGCATAATGCATTTGATAGCGTGGAGCTATGTGGTCAGAAGATACACATCACCACGATTTCTAGTCGAAGCTTACTGCACTCTCCAATACAGAGACGAACCATATGCTTCGAATATCCAAAGCAGGGCCATCAAAAGTAAATGAGAAAAGCTCAGCTTTGATTAATTATCCAAAATACCCTAATCAGATAATTTAAAGAGAAGTTTCCTTGTAGAGCACATGTAAAGTTTGGGTCAGGTGAAAAATATATATTATTTTGATATGAGGTTGGGGGAGCACAAAATCTATTTGGTGTTTAGGATTTCTAGCGACTTAATTCAGCCCTTTTGTCACATTTGGCTTGTTCATTGTATAATAGCAAATTAGCAAAGGGTTAATATACACATGTAGGTATGCCCTTGAACTATCTACTCATTTTTTGTAAATATTAAAATACATCCAAGACAAAGGTAATCTCTATACTGATGGAAGGTCTCGCTGACATTGTGGACAGTCGTTTTGCTAACTCTCCTCGTTGGTGGTTCTGCCGGATAGGTGATTTCCCTGGATTAACCATTGTCACTGCCATCTGTTCCCGACATGGACACAGGGATCTAAAGGGTAGCTAGCGGTCAGGGAGAATTTTAATAAACGCTGTGTGTTCAGTCACCAAGGACCTGCATTGCCTGGGCTCCCTTGCCCCGGAGCCTTGGGTTGGTTAGCCAGTACTTCTCCAACTATTTTTCGTTATTGTGATTCCTATGGGAGCTGCTTTAGGCATTTTGTCCTAATTCTCTCCACCAACCATGAAATTTTAATACCACAAATATGCTACATATCTGTTATATATCTGTTTATGAACTGTGGCCTTTTGGAGGGGAATCTTTTTGTCCTGCCAAGAACAAATGTTCGCCCCATATTGAGAAACCATGGGCTGGACCAGTGGAAGGTGTTTGCAGGAGACTGGAGGGTGGGGGGAAAGTTCTTAGGCATTCAGGCTCCTGGACCCTCGCTGCCAGACAGAAGTACCTGTGTTCCTCCAGCCAAGGCCACAGCACTTGTGGGGTGGGGGTGGGGGTTCCTCTCCACCTCTAGCCATTGCTTGGTTTCTGTTGACCACTCCCTTCCTCCTCTCAGGCCTATGGCTGGTAATGGTTCCTGTTCATCATTGGTCCTGTGGATTTTCAGTGTCCTTTATTGCTTCTCTTGCTTCTGCCCACATCTTTTAAAATATCCCTTCATTAAATTCTTCACACCCTCTTGAATGTGCCCGTGCTTCCTGCTGGGACCATGGTTGGTCTCTTCCAGCTGGAATCCCTTGTCACTTTCTGCGACCAAGCCTCCAAGACAATGTCACTTGACCCTCTTCCAATCTTTACTCTTTTCTCTTCCCTTCCTGTAGTCTTGCTTTTCTTGCATTCTTTACTTAGCAACATTGTTTACCCTTTGGAATGCACCTTTGTGGTATGGTTTGGTTTTCTTCATCTCTCTTAATTTTTCCCTTCCTGTTGCATTTTCATTGGCCTTGCATGGGATTTTGCGTTTGGATATTAAGCCATGAAATCTTAAGCCTTTACATGCTTGAAGTTTCTCTTTCTTAGTTTTACAAACACCCGAGTCACCCTGATAAACAGGATCCTGAATATTTTCTCCCCACGACTTAGTGCTCTTACCTGGCAAGAGGGAATAATGTCTGCTCCAGGTACTATGCCTGCATAACAAATCACCCTAAAATTCATTGGCTTAAAATAATGACGTTTATTTTGCCCACAAATCTACCCACTGAGGGGCTCAGCAGGGTGAGCTTATTCCTAGTCCACTCAGCATCAGCTGGAGAAGATGGGAAATTGGGAGATGGTATCATCCAGATGTTTGCTCACTCACTCGTCTGAGCCCTGGGCTGGGGACCCGTCTGACTTCCTACACATTGACTCAGAACCCCCAGGGTGCCTCTCTCAAGGGCAAGAGCCATTTGGAATCCACATCACCTTCTGTGGCCTCATCTCAGAAGTCCCACGGTGTCATTTTGACCACATTGTACCAGTTGGGACTGTTAACAAGCCCTCCCAGGTTCAAGGAGAGAGAGCATAGACCCCACCTCTTGATGGAGAGTGTCAATGTCACGTTATTTAAAAAAAAAAAAAAGTGGAATGGGCTATATATATATATATATATATATAGCCATTTTTTGAAAATACATTCTGCTCCAGTATCCATTATACATACATACACACATACATGTATAACTTAATTTTTAAAACCTTGTGGAAGGAGATTCTGAAGAGACTACTAATGGAAAGCAAGCAGAGACAGGATGATATGAGTATGGAAGTCTTAATGTCCATCTCATGTAATCATGGGGCTTACGGTTCAGGAGTGGGGAGATCAGGAGTGGGTGCACCTGGGGGAATAAACTCTGGATTCCTGTCTGTGCTGATTGACCTTAGCAAGTCTCTGATCTCTGTCAAGCAAAGGGTTTAATCTGTGTGATCTTGATCGTCTGTCCGTAAGCCCCTGGTTCTGTGAAAGGTTGACGTTCGGTTGTGCCATCATCTACTCACTGTTTCCGTTTCTGGTTTAAAATTCCTCTCCTCTGCAATTTGCTGACTCTAAATTCTACTGCTTTTGCTGAGCAGACATTCACAGTCTGCTGTCTGTGCAGCTAAATCAAGTGTGAGCTTCACGTCGTCGATGGCACCAAGTGTTATTTCAAGACTTATTCCTCCTTTGTGTATGCAAATTTGCATTTTGAATGTGTGCCATCAAAGGAGTAATAGGAAACTGGGGATTGTACTGTAGCCAAGTCAAAGGAACTATATATAAATAGAGTAGATATATGTATTAAAAATGCCCTGCTCTTCTCCAAGAGAGAGTTTTGATGTTAGATGAGGGCATAAGAGCACTAAATCCAAAGGGCGGGGATATGAAAGAAATGGGAAATTGACTAAAAGACAAGCCCAGGGTTGTCTCTGAACAAAGTACCTTCACGTGCGATGATACATTCAGTAGGTGCTTTCTGGTGATGCTCACAGCAGGGCTCAGCCTGGCTGAGACCCTGAACTGGTGAGCGCTGCATAGCAGGCCACACCAACCAGTCCACGGGTGTTTGTAAGTCAGTAATTTTTCAGACTCCCAGAGTGATGCTTTCTGTGCAGCCAAGCGTGAGCACCACAAGCCACCCACTGCATAGTTTGTCTGGGCCAAGACTTCCAGATTGAAGGACAGAAAGTCAGATCCATCCGGTTTAAGCAAACCTGCATCTGAAAAGTCCAGGCAGTGCTGGGTCAGAGAATCAGTTCCATCGTGATGGGGTCTCCCATCTCTGCACCTCACTCCGTGTCGGTGCCATTTCAGACGCTCTCCTTTTGCTGGGGTGAAGATGACCACCAGGTGGCCTCTCATCCACCCCAGTGGGGGAAAAAAAAATGCGCCTCTTTCTCAACCACTCCAGCAAAATATCTGGAACCGAGTTTCATTGCCTCTGATTGGCCAGTCTTGGGTCAATCCAGGGACGTTCAGTGTTCTGACTAGGCCTAGGTTACACGGCAACGCAGGGACCGCAGGAGCCGGGGAGAGAGGAGATCAGTTATGCTGAAAACTCTTCTTTCCCAAAAGAAAACAGGGGAACTACCAGCAGGAAGAATGAACGGCGAGCATTCAGGTCAATCATCAGGAACTTTGGATCGATGAATTGCTGTGTCTTTGTTTTCTAAGATAGACAATAACAGCTAAGAGGACGTAATGTTATGACCAATAATATCCGTTGTTATCAATACCCTTCTTTCCATTCTTGCTTCATGACGAAAGATCAAAGTGAATTTTTAGGGCAGTATTGGCGTTGCTGAAAATCCCACCTTGGAATCCTGGAGGTGTGGAGAGAAGCTATAGGTAAGGTGCACCCAACCAGAGGTAAAGGCCAAGGATGAGAAAAAAGCATGGCACGTGAAAGTGAACAGAGCAGAGATATAGAAAATGAAAATCCATGCGGTGGGAGAAGTGATTAAACATCAGAAGGGGAAATAAAGGCAAAGAAGAACAGACACGTGGTGACTGGCTGTGGTGACTGGGATGTGTTTCCATAGGAAACACACTTGTGGAAAGAGATCTGTACCTCACAAGAATAGGACTTAGAGAAAGTCAGCAGTGCTGTTAGTCTTAAGAGTGCACTAGTGAGTTGGAAGGCTGTATGGAATCAGGCTTTTAAAATTCACGTGTTCACTTTTTAAATGTCATTCTACATTTCCAAGTTGTTTGACAGTGGGTCAAAGGAATGCCAAAAGTACTGTTTATGGGTGGCTTTATTCTAAATGGCAGCCCCAGGCAGAGGCGAAATTTGAGCTTCTGTTTACATCTGGAAATTCCTTGGCTGGTACATTAACCTTGGCTTTGGAAGCCTGATGTTTATATATTGGCCGCCATGGGGAATTGCTTTGCTCTTGCTGCTCAACAGCTACGGATTTCCTTATCTACAGCTCATCCAGTTAGGGAGCGTTGGACCACATCGTCCGCTTAGCTTTCTAATCACTTTACCAGCTCCTTGTTTTAATAACTAGTGTCCTTCAGTGTTGTTTCTGCAGGTGCATTTTAAAATAGAGGTCTTAGAAATAACGCGAAGAGCCACAATAACGGGTTTAAGACCCGGATTGTGAAATCCAGACGTCATCGATCTTAGGAGGCTGAATCCTGAGGCTTTACTAGTCAGCTTATTCATTGATACTGAATAGGGTTACATATGCAGATACTAAGTGTCACGAGGCAGTTTTGAAGCAGTCTAGCTCACTGACCACAAAAATTAGTAATCTGTGAAACGTGATTAAAATAGCACATCTCTCAACTACCAAAAGCTGCCTTCAGAGGAAGCTACTGGCCTGCCAAGAGGATGTTTACTGGGACAAAGAATGAAAACAAAATCCTGAAACAAAAGATAGTGATGACTTCACCTTGAACCCGTGCCTAGAAAATTAATTAAATCCTAAGTTAAATATAATTCTGCATAAAATTTAATTATATGGCAATGAATATTTTCATCCAGTAAGCTGGGAAAGTTCTCCTGGTCCAGAGTCAGTTGGAGAGACACCATGCAGTGTGTCATGGCAGAAAGGGCACAGGCTAGAATGAAAGCCAGATCTGGGTTTGAATCCCAGCTCTGCTACTTAACTAGCCTGTAGACTTTGGGAAGTTCCTTTAAGCCTCATCTTTCTCACTGTGAAATAGGAATAATAATCCTTACTTTCTGGGATTTGGGCAAGGATTAGAAGTGTATACGTATAAAGAACAAGCCTAAAGTAGGCACTCAAAAATGATAGCTGTCATCACTATTATTAGTAGTAGTATTACGGTTACTTCTTCTGGGTGATAGATATCCATTTTTCTCTCCCCACGAAGAAATCCAGAAAGCAAAATGCTTTTTTAAGTAGCCTGAGTGTAGAATTGAAAACTGACTCAGTCCAGTAAAATCATGTCCGGGGCGGGGAGGAAGTCTTGTTCATTTCCCAGAAAATGTATGGTCAAATTATTTTTTTCCTGCCCTGTGTATTCTTTCCCTAAAGAGATTTCAAACTTTCACTTTCCTCTGTGTAGAACATTCCTGGCCATTTATCTGTTGTTATCCCTTCAGTAAGTCTGCCATTATTTCTTCAACAGGTGCCAGCAAAAAGAATCATAAGCCCTTACGAGCTAACAGTGAAGTTTCAGCCAAGAAAAGAAATAAAAAGCCAATTTCCTGAAAAATGTAACATACATAGCTTGGAACGTACTTGTTTGTTTGTGTCTTTCCTTTTAGTTTATAGAACAGTCTTTGCTCTTTATGTTGAAAAACTGTCAGTTATTACTGGCTATTGGCCCCTTTTTCATCTTCAAGGTAATAGACTTCTACTGTAAAAAGAAAGAGATACTGAGCACAAGTGCAGCCATGAAGTCTTACATATATTTACCTCTAAAAGTGAAAGGGCTTATAGTATTTTAGAGAAACAACATTTTTTTTAATACCAGGCACTCTGTAAATATTTGTAAGTGACCATGAATGAACAAATGGATAAGCAAAGGAACAAGGGGAATTTGCCATGACTGCAGATCATTTCTCTTGAATGAAGCATACTGCTTTCTTTCCTGGGGGGGGAAAAAAAAAAAAGTTAAGATAAATCATTGTTGAAAGAGTTCTTTAGGGACTAAAAGAATAGTGAATATGGTAATAAAATATTGCTCCCCAAAGCAGAATGTGGTAGTTACAGTTACAGGAAGCCTATTAATCCCTTTGTTTTCTAGGATTGCATGCCTTGCGTGTAATTTAGGTTTTGAAATCTTCCTTTTCCTGGGCAGAGAATAGCCCCCAGAATATCAGACCTATGGTTACTTGACAACAGCTAAATCTACCCCAGAGCAATTTCTGTTATCCTTATTAACAAAGATCTTTGGGAGGTGAAGGGCATTTCAGGCTAATAAGCAATGAATTTGTTAGGGTGTGTTCCAAATGCTTAAAAGAAGGTGGGAATCAAAGTATGGACATAATCTGAGGGTAGTTAGACTGGATCTAAATCTCACTTGATTAGTGGGAATTTAGGTACATTTCTTAATCGGAAACCACAGTTGCCTTATCTAAGAAATGAGGAAAGGATGGACTCCATCTCACAGTAGTTTGGGTGAGGATTAAGTGAGATAATGCATGTGAGGCATTTAGCACAATGCCTAAGTACTACTACTGTGATCTCTTTGTACTCACACTTCTGACACCAAATGTGTAAGCTTTTTCCTTGCACCAACCAATTCTCTGGCTCTCCAATATCACCAACTGGGTGTTCCACAACTTAATTCGATTCTTACACCAAGTACCCACAGTTAGGATCAGACCCCACAAGTTAAGGGCTCAGTCCCACAAGACTACCCCCACCCTAGACGCCGACTGCAGGTTGGGGCAACCTGTACTTCTGACTGACCAGCTATCAAGTAAGGAGATCCTCACAATCCCCTCCTTGGGTTTGATGCTTTGCTAGAACCACTCACAGAACTCAAGGAAAACAGGGTACTTACTGTCATCAGTTTATTGTAAAAGATACAAATGAAGAGTGAGGTTCAGGGTGAGGTTCAGATGGGTCCCAAGCACAGGAGCTTCTGTGGATTTGGGGTGTGCCACCTCCCAGCATGTGGATGTGTTCACCAATGTGGAAGCTGTCCAAACCTCATTGTTAGGGTTTTTATGGAGGTTCCATTATGTAGGCATAGTTGATTAAATCATTGGCCATTGGTGAATGGACTCAATCTCTAGCCCCTCTCCCCTCCCCAGAGGTTGGGAGTGGGGCTGAAAGTTCCAACCCTCTA
Source organism: Phocoena sinus (assembly GCF_008692025.1). Classification (NCBI taxonomy): domain Eukaryota; kingdom Metazoa; phylum Chordata; class Mammalia; order Artiodactyla; family Phocoenidae; genus Phocoena; species Phocoena sinus. The sequence continues at coordinate 42,269,838 of NC_045777.1, forward strand.
ATCACATAGAGTCCTCTTGCAATCAGCCTCCATCCTTAAGTCCGCCAAGAGTCACCTCATTGGCATAAGCTCAGGTATGGTTTATTATGGGTAACAGTAGTTGCTCCTATTAACTCTATCACTCAGGAAATTACTCAGGGGTTTAAGGAGCTCTGTGCCAAGAACTGGAGATGAAGATCAAATAAATATTTCTCAGTATATCTCAATATCACGCTAGGTCATATTAAGTGTTCAGTACATGAAAAACAACTGATGGCCAAAGCAACCTTTACACGTTTTGAAGCCAAGCGTCAACAGAGATCATTTCTGAACGTCTACTTACATAAGTCTGGTTCTCTCTGTTCTACAAATGAGAGGGCTAGATCAGATATGGGGAAATGCCATTTCACACCCACAGCTCTTCGAGCTAAAGGTGTAGGGGTGGGGGGTGGGAGAGAGACAGGTTGGAATGATGTCTGCTGACAATGATGCCCCAACATGCACAGGGCAGGGGAAATAAGGAACGGGTAGAAGAGGGACAGGTGAAGTAGAAGAAAATGGAGGTAAGTTTGGAGGGGAGGCGGGAGAAAGGCTGAAGGGGTGAGCAGCTCAAACTGCTACAATTCTCTGTAGGCAATATTGGGATTTCTTGCAAGGAAACCCACTGTTCTGGACTTAGAAACTAAATATCAGTTTCCACAAAAGAGGAAGGACTCGATGGACTGGGCTGGACCACGATGAGCTGCAGTCTATGAAGATACAAACAGATCGCAAAAGGAAAAGGGCAACAATACATTAAAATGCACTCAACCCCTGGAGGGTCCTTCATACCCACAGCTGATTGAAGGCGGGATAAACCTTTGTAACATAGTATTTGTGGCATCTACTCCGCTCAGTGTCCCCATATACTCACCACACCTTCCCCCACACACCCTCTCTTGGGGAGGCTGGCTCTGGGTACTTGCTTTCTGAACTTGGGGTCAGAGACCACAGTTCCTCCCCATGTGGGTCTCTCTGTAACCTGATCCGTATACTCATGACATGAGGATATGTGCTCATGTCCTGTCTACAGGAAGCTGGCTTCCTGCAGGGCAAATGACCCAAAAGAATGAGAGCATATGCAAGGTGGGAAGTGGCAGCCCTTTTATAACCTGATCTCAAAAGTGAAATACCATCCCTTCAGCTGTATTCTATTAATTATAAGCAAGTCCTTAACAAATCCAACATGCACTTAAGGGGAGGCAAATTAAGCACCACCCCTTGAAGGGAAGAGTATCTAAAAATTTGTGGGCAAATTCTTTAAAACTGCCATAATCCCAAAGGGCTTCCTAATTTCCTGTTCCAAGACTTCCTACGTCATGGCTGTGTCTCTGCCCTTGGATTCTTTGGGACCCCCCTCAAATATTAAATCCCCTTATCGACTTAAGCTGATGTTTAATCAGAAGTCATTTTTCAAAACAGCCTGAGGTCTTGGAATCAGTGAGAAGATGTCTGAAACAGGGACTTTGCTGCCTTGCAGAAAGTGACGTCTTTGGTGGATTGGAGCTGGTCAATGGTTATCTGAACAGTGGATCCAGCCAATTCCTATGCCACATGGATAATCGTCCCTCCACCAGGCGTTCAGATGTGTGGTTTTCAGATGTGTAGGCTGGCTGAGTCATCTCCTACTATTTCATCCGGTTGATCTAAAGCAGGAGGCAGCACACTTCTATAAAGGACCAGATGGGAAATATTTGGGGCTTCACATGCCACATATGGTCTTTGTCACATATTTTTCTTTGTTTTCATTACAACCCTTTAAAAAATGTAAAAACCATTCTTGGCGTGCAGGCTGTACAGAAACAGGCCTGTGGGCTGGAGTTTGCTGACCCCTGCTCTAAAATAATCATGGAAGGATGCTCGTCGTGTCCTCGGGAAATATTTAGATGTGCTTCTCCACACCCGCAGCCGTGATGACAGAGTGTCCTTTCTATGTTTCTAATTTATCTTGCTTGAGGTGAAGAGCTGCAGAGTCCTCTTTTCAGGTTGGATACCTTTTACGTAGGATTTCTCTTGTTCCTTCAGGGAGACAAACAGGTTCAAAAATTAAGTGACTAAAGTGATTAATGTGGCGCTGTCAGAAAAGAATTATGGACCTGTAGGGTTATGGTCTCTCAGAGGACTCATTTTTCGTTTCTATCCATCACGTGAATAACAGTAACCTTCTCCAACAAGCAGAATGAAGAGTGTATGGACCGCCAGTAAGTATTCCTTACTGCTCACCAAATATTGGCACCACAGAGACTTTACACAGCAGTGGTGATGTTTAGGGAATTTGTGTCAGATCTGGCTTTTCATGGGGAAAAATAATCCAGTCTCATACTTTGACTTTTGGTTCTTTGCTGTTTTCTCTAATATCAGCATGCCTCATGGGTGACATTGAAAACACACACACACACACACATCCTGTGTCTTTATCAGCAACTGGAATCAAAATCCTTGGATAAGAATTTTTTTTTTTAAGTCTGCATTTTAATTTTACCAGAGCATTAGTAAAAATATATTATTTAGCCCATGAGTCAACAAAAGATAGTGAGTTAACATGTAAATATGATTAACGAATTCGTACTAGAAGAGGCAAAAAGGAAAAAAACTAAAGGGAGAAATTAAAAGCTGTTCATCATATTTCATGTTTCAGATAGCTCCAGATAAGTAGCGCTGCTTTCTTATTTTACTACTATGCCCAAACTCACATCACCACAAAATTGCTAAACTGGGGTGCTCTATGGAAACCATACAGGAAAACATGGCAAACTCTTGCAAGAGTGTGGGATTTTGGCTATGATAAAGGAAGATGTTTAAGGGAGCAGTGAATCTCTGCTTCCTATTCATAATAACCGCAGTCTTAAGTCTTTGTTTAACCCTCTTAAAACTTACCTGTAGAACGTATCATTAGCTGTCATTAAAACGGACCAAAATCATAATTTAATTAGTTTTCATAGGACAGATTTTTGAAGGGTCATCTTTCATTCTGGAATACATAATGTTTCTTCCTGTAATTATTTGTTCCTCTAAATTATTCCAATCGTACATTTAATAGCCGGTTTTAGAGGAAATTGTTCACTTGCCATTCGTTTGGATGGTTTGAAGAATTAAATGCCTATATTTGAGTATTTGTCCAGACATTGTCATGTGATCAGAAAACTTTTCATCTAATTTGACATGTTTTTGATTGACATTGTCAGGCAAAAGGCAGCATTGATTCCACTGAGTTTTCTGAAGAAAACATTCACAGCGTTAAGTGTTAAAAACTCAAGACGTTTTGACACTTCTAGAAGGCACAAATTCTCTGGGATAAAACAGGGAAATTGGTTCCAGAATCAAGTCCAGAGTCATCTGACATTTGTAATTCGAACTGGGAGAGGTAGAGTAATTTATTCTCATAAACAAACTGCCAAGAAGATAGAAAGTCCTGAAAACCTTTCTCAAGCTGCTGTTGTGTGCGTGTTCTCCTGGGGTCCTCCTGGCGGTAAATGCTCCATCATCCCACTACCATCAAACTGTTTCTGTCTGTTGCTCCCTGCTGCAGCCTCTGCCTTCTCATGGGGTTCCATTTGTTTAAGTGGGAAGGGGCTCTATATATGAAATGACTGTCCCTGGAACCCATGGGAGGGGAGAGGCCATTGGCCGTTAGGCAGACTGATTTCCATTTTGAATGCATGCAGTCACTCACAGAGGATTCTCTTCTCATTGATCACAGGCTGCCGGATACATGTTTTTACCAAACGTATTTCTGTGGAGAGGAGACGGCTGGAATTCTTTAGAATTATCCAAAAAAGGGCATTAGATAAGAGCAGACTTCTGCAAATTGACCAGTTTGGCAGAAAGAACAAAGCACATGCCAGAACACTGTACAGCTAGAGATTCACGTGTCGTTTTATGTCTGTAGCATGGTACATACTGGCAATACTTAATTGTCTATGGCCTCCTCTGCCACCGGGAGAGAAAAAACAAATGTTCCTATTTGTCTTTCGATGTGGCTTCTGATATTTACATTGACTTGTCTAAAATAACATCAGCCACCCTAGACAATTTTTGCCTAGTCCTCGAGTCTGTTGACTAATTGTTTCAGGTGGCTATTAAGAATGTTATTATCATCTCAAGGAAATGATCCACTGCCAACAAGTATTGCCCTGGCACAGGAGAAATAGAGAGAACATTGGAAAGGGAACATAAAGAAAATATATGTAGAATTTTATTTATTCAAAGAGAAGTAAGACCCCAGTAACTCTTTTCGGAATATGCCTAATAGTCATTTGGAGGTATTTCAATTCAAGACCAGGAGACCTTGATTCTCAGTATAGTAATTATGTACTAGCGTTATAGTTAGGAATACTAGGTAATTACAGTGTTATCAGCAGACTTGGGAGAGGTGATGAGTTAATTGCTAAATAAAAGTAATTTACACTAAATTGAAAATGACAGCTGATGCCTTCTTAAAGCACAGCTTGATGGGAAAGAAAACATGTGGATGTGGACACAAGTAGGAAAAGGAGAAATTACAGTAGGTCTGGAAATCATAGAATGTATGCAGAAATGGGAAAAAGGAGGCTGGAGTTCTCCTTTTGCTTAGACTGGTGAAGAGGGCTCACAGTAGGATGTATTCCTATTTGTGACATAAAGAGAATGATATAGGAAGCAACTATTTCAGACCATCAGTCAAAACATACAAACCAGACAAAGTCACAAAAGAGAAAAACAGAAAGCTAACCAGGAATGTCAGCGAGTAACATAACTTTATTTTAAAAATGACCACGTTACTTTTTTGAAAAGTCTTATACAAATTTTTCAAATATTATTTTAGAAGGATTTCTACTGGACTGTTTTTCCTCTCCATCTGCTTGGCTTCACTTCCTTCCTACTGAGACATCTCTACAACATATCTCACAGGCATCTTACACCAGCATGTTCCCCTTTGTTTCCCAGGTTCAGTAATAGCTCCCCAACCTCCAGTGTTCCCAGGCCATATGCTTGGGTGGGATTCCAGCATTAGAGTATCGTGATGAACAGATTTCACTTGGAAGCAGATGACCAAGGCTCAAATCCCATTTCCATTCCCTACTAGCTGTAGAACCTTTGAAAGAGTTCTTTAAAATAACAAACATCATTTCCTCACCTATAAAATAGAATAGTTGTCACGTCTGTATCAGCAAGTTGTTATGAGTGTTAAATGGGATCATTTTGAGCTCTTAGAGTAGAGGCTGGAACCACTCTTCATCCTTCATGCCTCCAACTACTCACCAAAGCCAGTTGATTCTGCACTTGAATATCTCCTCATTCCATCCTGTCCTCTCTCTCTTCACCAGCCACCCCTTTATCTCAGATTTCTATCATCTCTTGTCCGGAGTATTTTAATCAATTCCATATGGGTCACTTATCTGGTCCTGCTACCCCCATCAATCCATACTCCACAAAGCAGCCATGTGAGAGAGAACCCTTCCATGGCTCCCTAGTACCCTCCATGGAAGCATCTGCCTCCTTAGCAAAGGGTACAAAGCCCTTTGTAATAAGACCGCTAGTTCTTCCTCTGGCTTCTCTCCATGCTCCACTCCCCTTGATGACAGCGCTCCAGAAGCAACTCCCAGTCACGCATGTTCACTCTCACCTCTAGCCTTGTTCCCCACCTTGGAACACTCCCTCTCCATGTTAATTCCTCCTACTACATTTGCCTGCATAGCTCTCATTTAAGCCAAGCTTGTGGCCCTCACCATCTAAGCTTCAGCCCCATTGGCCACCCCACGTCTTCAAAGATGCCAGGGTCTTTCCCACATAAGGGCCTTTGAACATGCTCTTCACTCCACCTGGAACACTCATCCATCTCTCCCTTTTTTTTTTTTTGTTTGTGGTACGCGGGCCTCTCAGTGCTGTGGCCTCTCCCGCTGCGGAGCACAGGCTCAGCGGCCATGGCTCACGGGCCCAGCCGCTCCGCGGCATGTGGGATCCTCCCGGACCGGGGCACGAACCCGTGTCCCCTGCATCGGCAGGCGGACCCTCAACCACTGCGCCACCAGGGAAGCCCCGATCTCTCCCTTTTTGCCTTATTCATTTCTACTGATTAATTTCACATAGTAAATGCCTTAACTTCTCAGCTCAAATGCCCTTTCCACAGGGAAGCCCTCTCTGATGACCTTAGAAGCCCTTGCCTCTACTAGCATTTATCATGATTAGGGACAATGTGTTTGTGTAATTATTTGATTTAAAAATGTCTTAGATCAGGTTCCCTAGAAGCCCACCCTAAGACAAGCATTCAAGGGCAAGCAGTTGATTTGGGGAGTGATTCCAGGAAGCACCAGGAGGGAAGTAGGGATATGAGACAGGGAAGGGAAGGAGAGAAATGCAGGGCTGGGTCCTGCAGTAGAACTCTGGGAGACCATGTGGGAGCCTCAGAGTTGTCCCACTCAGGGGGCATGAAAGCAGGTGTTAATTTCCTACTCCTGTCCGTCACTGGTTGAGGGCTGCTTCCAAATTGGCTGTTCGGAACAAGTGTCCCATTGAGACTAGAAAAACCCCTATGGCGGAGTGTCACACGTGTTCACAGGGAGAAGCCACAGCCACGGGAGCTTGCGGAGATCAGAGGAGGGGCCCGAGGGACAACGGTGGGGATATGACAGCTTCTGCTTCAGTATCTGTCTTCTGCACTCTTCCACTCCTCACCAATTATCTCGAGAGTAGCACTATGCAAGAGAATTATAATGTGACCCATAAATGTATATATAATTTTTACCTTTTTTTACCTTTTTTAAATTTTGAGAATTTTTTTTAACATTGAGAAGCAATGTTTTTTCAAAAAGTAAGAGAAACAGGCAACGTTAATTGTAACTCTGTATTTTATTTATCCCAGTATAACCAAACTATTGTCATTTCAACATGTAGTCAATATAAAAATTGTTAATATTTTATATTTTTTTGTGCTGTCTTCAAAACCAGATGTGTAGCTGTCATTTACAACACATGTCAACTTGGACGCACCACATTTTTAGTGCCCAATAGCCATTAACTAGCTTAATATCTAGTAAGTAAATATTTGGTTAAAATCATTACTGGAATTCCACCATTTTTAAAGAGAGATAAAATACATATATATAGCACTGTTGTTTTTTATTTTGGGTTTTTTTTTTTTTTTGCGGTACACGGGCCTCTCACTGTCGTGGCCTCTCCCATTGTGGAGCACAGGCTCCAGACGTGCAGGCTCAGCAGCCATGGCTCACGGGCCCAGCCGCTCCGCGGCATGTGGGATCTTCCCAGACCGGGGCACGAACCCGTGTCCCCTGCATCGGCAGGCGGACTCTCAACCACTGCGCCACCAGGGAAGCCCAGCACTGTTGTTTTTATAGTTGCTAGTAAGCTTAGGAGTGGTTGTCAAGTTTTATCATCTATAGCATTATTTTTGAGTTAGGGCCCATGTTTATAAAAAGTTCATTTTGAATTGTGGAAAACCCATACATTGCTTTCACCCTAAAGCTCAAAATACCAAATCAGCGTCTTAAAGTTTTTATTTTCACCACTTAAAATAGCATGTTTCAACACTGAAGGAGCAACTATTTTAAAGGGGGGAAAGGATAGAAACACGAAAATGGAGGTTTTAACTTCTCATTATAAGTGGACCTTGTGCAGCTTCACATATATGTGTATTGAATTGTCACCTCCGCAAGGGACACTTGCACTCAGCACATGTACGTCTTCAATCAGTGATTTCCCAAAGAGCCACGTGGGCAAAGCAAAGTGGATAATCGAAGCACTTAGTCAGATATTTCTCATTTAATTCAGCTGAAATACCCAACGTTTATTGAGATCTACCTGTATGAGATAAAATTTTATGTTTATCTCTGGATTGCCTCAAGCTTTAATTTCACCTTCTGCGGGCAGGTGTCTCTCAGGAAACCACTCCATCCATCTTTCTTTTGTCAACTCCCAAAGGGAAAGTCTTTTGTCTTTCAAATAACCTAATTTATTCCCTCTCCGCCATCTTGAACTTTGTAGGTACTCAGCAAACATTAATTCATGACAAAGATGCCTAACAGCTTTTGAATTTATTCATGGGATGATTCTTCTTTTAGAGAACATCTTTATGTATTTTCTGTTCTTCGACAAAAAAGCAAAACAGTGTTTTGTCTTGCCAGTTCTGTATTTAACATCTGCAGAGCACAATGTGTGCCTGTTTTAAACAAAATGTGTAGGCACACCAGTTATCTCAATTCAGAAACATAAATGAAAATAGCGAGAAATATAATTTTTGGAAGGAAATTTAACCTGAGGGCTTAAAGTTAGCAAAAAAGTACAATTGTTTTGTTTGCGAGAGAGCAAAAGAAGCCCATTATTGTGCTAAGCTTTATTTTGGTCATAATTTTCCCAGTTATGATGTAGACACCAGGTTATGTTTTACTACCTGAAAACCAATGTAATTTATAACCACGAACACCAGCATAAGTTGATTTCTAACCCTAGTTGCACCATGAATTCATTGGAATACTTATAGAAAGTTGCTTAATTCCCCTTTGCTGGTTTCCTATTCTTTAAAAAAAAAAAACAAAACACATCAATATGTTTCTTATTATTGTCGTTCCTTAATGGTTATTGATTGTGTTTTGTATCTCTGTGAGGCGTTGCAACTTCCCCAGGGAAGACTGAGCTAATGAATAGTGTTTGTAAAGTACTTGGAAATCCTTGGATTAAAAACTAACCATATCAGAGTAAAAGTATTTGTTCTAATATGCCATATGGGAGAACTATATGTTATCTATTAAGAGGGGATGTGTGATATTGAAAATAGTTCTCTGGTGCATTGCCTTGTGCTATTTTTATCCCAAGATATGCCACTGGCAAGTTTTGGTGTGCTGGGGTCATACCTTCCTCGTGGAAATGCTGTAAAGTTCAGTCCTGTGGCAGATACTTGCTGAGTTTCTTATTGTGTACTTGACACTCTACTTACCAACCTACAAAATATATGGAAGAGACAGTTGCATGCTACAGTCTCACGTGTTTCCTTTCCTTGAACTTGCATCACATTTAGGTCTCCCTTAACAGATACATATGCTTTAAAAATAACAGGTTTAATCAGCGGATCAGCGGTCCCCAGCCTTTTTGGCACCAGGGACCGGTTTCGTGGAAGACAATTTTTCCATGGACGGTGGGCCGGGGAGGATGGTTCATGCGGTAACGTGAGTGATGAGGAGCAATGGAGGGTGGCAGATGAAACCTCACTCGCTCGCCTGCCACTCACCTCCTGCTGTGCGGCCCAGTACCTAACAGGCTACAGACCGGTACTGGTCTGCGGTCCGCGGGTTGGGGACCCCTGGGTTTAATTATTTCCTCTTCTCCCTAAACACACAAATAGGCTGTTTTGGGACATTCTAGGAAAGAGGTAGGACCAGATGATGGTCTTCTCTGTCCTAAAATTGAAGACCAGCCGTGAGTCTTACACAGCCTCTGTGAATGGGGTGTTTTTGTAATACTATTTAAGTCTATTTTGAGTGAACTGCTACTAGCGACCAGGAGAGCACTGCTCAGCATCTCCCCAAATGGGCTCTGTGTGCCCCACTCCATTCCCAGGGGGTTCTAAGTCATCAATCTGCATAACTGCATTGTACCAAGTTCCACACGTAACCTCCACTGGCCTGGGGAAGGGATTCCTCCTGTAAGGTAACTGCTCCAGTAAGAAGACAAAATGGTGACAAGTGTATTGTAACTAAAGCCTGGGCTCTGTGTCTAGGCTACCTTTCTTTAAAACTTCTGCCCCACGTGATGTAGGAACTTCATATTTCATAAGTAACCTGAGGAACATGGAACAGGAAGTAATTTTCTCCTTTTTCCCTGATTAATTTGTGAAGTAACCACGCAAGGCCAGGTAAAGGATGAGCATGTTCCATTAATTCACAAATATTTATTGAACAGCGTATGTTCAGTCTAGGTTCTTAGGAGACAGCCGACAATGAAGCAAAGATCCCTGCCTTGGTGGAGCTTACACTCAATTAGGGGCAGATATGTGTAAACGATGAACATAACACCTATGTAAATTAAATACTAGAAGGTGATGGATGATTGAAAAAGACAAAAATAAAAAGCAGATCAGGGTGGGAATGGAGTGTGTGGGGATGGGGAAATGTTGCAATTTTAAGTGACATGTTCAGCACACTTTGAAAGGGGAATGTTTGAGCAAAGACTTGAAGAACGTGGGGGAAAAGCAGTCTAGGCAGAGGGGATGGGACGGGCAGTACAAAGACCTGGGGAGAAGACACCCTCATGTGCCGGAGGAACAGCACAGAGCCCGGTGTGGCTGGAGCGAGTGAGTGGGGAGGAGATTAGAAAGAAGTCAGGGCAGGAAAACGGCAGGTTCTCCAGCACACAGGCCTTGCTGCCTTTGAGCGTTTTGGAACATGTGAGCAGAGGAATGGTGTGATCTGACTTAAGCATTTTAAAGCAAGCCATCTGGCTCCTAGGTTGAGAACAAGGGCCATTGCCCCAATCCAGGAGAGGGGGGATGGAGGCTGGACCAGGGTGGTGGTAAAAACAGATGAACTCTTAACTACTGCTGCTTCCTACATGGTACCACATTTGATTTTTAGGAGCCATTATTTGTGATCAAAGAGATGTGACTTTTTTTAATTAATTTATTTTTATTTTTGGCTGCATTTGGGTCTTTGTTGCTGCACACAGGCTTCTCTAGTCATGGCGAGCAGGGGCTACTCTTCATTGCGGTGCACGGGCTTGTCATTGTGGTGGCTTCTCTTGTTGCAGAGCACAGGCTCTAGACACGCACACTTCAGTAGTTGTGACACGTGGGCTCAGTAGTTGTGGCTCGCGGGCCCTAGAGTGCAGGCTCAACAGTTGTGGCGCACGGGCTTAGTTGCTCTGCGGCATGTGGGATCTTCCTGGACCAGGGCTCGAACCCGTGTCCCCTGCATTGGCAGGTGGATGCTCAACCACTGCGCCGCCAGAGAAGCCCGAAATGTGACATTTTTTAACTGTCCACAATTTAATGAGGTTCAACCAGAGGCTCAGGTAAACACCATACCTTTTCTACATTGAGAGCTGAAACATGGTTTGAATGACAACAAAATTATTACTAGGGGAGAATGAAGTTTCCTTCTTAATCCCTTGACAAGTGTTTATGGAGCCCCTATGGGATTGTAGGCACTGTACTGGTTGCTGAGGACACCTTAGGAAAAAGAAGAGCATCTTTCTCAGCGGAAGACTTACAATTTAGCTCTCAAGGGTCAGAAGAGGTCACAAGGCAAGAAAGACCTCAGGCTTTGGCACAGTCTGGACCCGAGTTAAAGTCTCAGCTCTGCCACTAATTGTGGGACTTCAGGGAAGTTATCTGACCTCCCATAACCTTGAAATCTTCATCTGTAAAAATGTAGATAAAAGTCTAAGTAGGACTGTGGAGGGATTCACAGTAATGGGTCAGAGGTGCGTAAATGCCTGGTGCCTAGGAGGCAGCAGCTACCACTCCTGTCAGATGGTGACTGCCCAGCTGTACACCTCTTTCATCTGCACCGGAACAGCCGCATGCACGAGGCTTTTCATTAAAGTAGTGAGGCAGCCGATTCGGGAACTTACTTTTCTAAGCTCAATCTATTAAGATAGATCAGTTGGCTGATGACACCTCCAGAACAAAATGTTTAAATGTTTGGAACTAGCATCTCCTGCCCCCCACTTCTTTCACTCTTTGCTTTCTTTCTTCCTGAAACCACTAAGCAGGGCTGAGCAAGGTAGGTATTCACATTGAAGTGGTGGTGGTGAGGTGGTGAACCCGCCCCCGCCCCCGCCCCCCCCCATCCCCACCCCGTGCGGAGTGCAGGCCAGGTCAGGAGGGCATCTCGGTCTCAGATTGAAGGACGCTAAAGAAACAGGACGACAAAAGGCAGTGTGTGATCCTAGATTGCCGTGAAAGGTATTCTTAGAAAATTGGCAAAACTTGACTGTGGTCTGTGGCTTCTATGGTAGGAATGTCATCACTGCTAATCTCCTGATCTTGGTGGTTGCATTGTGGTCATGAAGAAGAATGTCTTTGTAGAAAATACAGACTAAAGTATTCAGGGCTGATGGGGGTAATAAGGGGGTGATTATGTCCCCAACTTCCTCTTACGTGGTTCAGGGCAAAAAAGAAAGTTTCTCGTACTGTTCTTGTAACTTTCCATTGTTTAAAATTAGTTCAAAATAAAAGTATCTTTAGTATTAAAAAACAAATTTAGAGTTGTAGCTTTGCACCCATCTGGCTTAAGTGTCAGAAGAGCTAGTTTCTCAATGTTTTTGGTGTTCTACATTAATTTGTATGAGATTATAGTTTAATTCTTCAGCCATTAAGTATCATTTTCCCATGCTTTTACTGACCCATAATTCAACCAGCTTACCCAGCTAACAAATACTAGTTGCATTTCCAGGGAGACACTAGTGGGCACTGGTGTCAGCTGACTGGGTTGAAACCCTGCTGACATCACTGTGGGATCTCAGGGAAATGATTTAACATCTCTGTGTCTCAGTTTCCCCATCCACGAAATGTGGATAATAATAATGCCTACCTCATTGGGTTATGAGAATTAAATTTGATAATGTATTCAGAGCGCTTAGACACTGAGCAGAACACAGCCAATATCCAATACATGTTAGCTGGCATTAACTATCAATAATATTATCCTGCTGCCCACATAACTCTGTTAAATAAAACGTAAACATTGATGGCAGTGCATACTCATTGAGAGCACTCCTTATATAAGCTAAATTTACTTTTTGAGGGTGTGTCTTCTAGAGAGGTTTGGAATGTGTAAGATGAGAATGTAGCCGGGTGGCAAAATACAAAATTTAAGACTGAATTCCTTATAAATGAAAAAGCGCTGAGTTGAAAAAAATAACTGAGTCTTCCTGAACTAAGAAAAATTAATATGCCATTTGTATTAATCAGCTATTGTCACAATCATACTGTGTAACAAGTCACCCCATAGTGCAGTGCCTTAACTAAAAGATTTACTCTCATGCTCACAAATTTGCAGGTTGACCGTGGTTCCACTGATGTAGGCTGGGCTCAGCTGGACAGTTCTAATTCAAGCTGTGAGCTCTCTGGGCTTGCCTCCAGACTGTAACTTGGGCCAAGGCTGCTTCTGCTCATGTTTAATCCAGCAGCTGCAGAGGTATCTTCTTGTCATGGCCAATGTCAGGAGCACAGACACCAAGTCCAATTATGCAACACGTTCAAGCTCTTTGCTCCTATCATGTCCTCTAACATTTCATTAGCCATATCGCTTGGTCAAGTCCAACAACAATGGAAGGACACGGAGATAAATAATCCATTACAGGGAACTGAAGAATTGGAATCCAATCTGCAAAGCACTGTATTTGAATTGCCTGCACCCTGTCCAGGTCCAGAAATCTTGGGCCTTTATAAGAAAAGGTAATAGTATACCAGCAGGCAGTACCCATCCGCTTGTTTCCCCAGTAGCAAGGATGGATTTGTTCTGATTTACCTCCCCTTGCTCTTCCCATCCCCACGCACAGTTCAAAAATGGAACTGCAGATATCAGGGTAGCAATTTGTAGCCACAACATTGAAATTTTGCCCTTATAAAGCTCGTCCGTATAAAATTAAACATGAACTACACAATTAAACGAATTCACTTTTTTATCCGATGCGGGGGGTCCTTCTGCTCACTGCTTACAAAATCAGTACTCACCAATGGTAGAAAGGAAAGGTACCTTTCGTCAGAATGCCAGCAATCTGGGGAGATGGTGGACTCAGTGTCCCCCAAAAGCCACCTCCAAAGATTCCGCTCAGCCATGACAGTTTTAAAGGCAGGGAGGGGAGTGGTCTCAGTTAATCATTGAGATAGGGCGTCAGAGTGGCCACCATTCCCCACTGCATGCAGGCTCGTGGATTTCTTATTATCTTCCCCTACACGTTATCATGTTCACACAGTTTGGTCACAGAGTCTGTTCACGAGATTCTGAAGGGGAAGCTAGGGAAGAGATCTAGTCATCTGTTAATTACTTATTCTTCGTTCCCACTTCTTTGATCTACCAGAAGAACTGACAAATTATTGTGCGATTAAAAGATTTGAAAGGTGTTCTTGGGCCGGAGATGAGTAGAGCACGGGGGTGCCTTGTTTAAAATTAGTTACGGTATAGCTTTGGTAAAGTGACAAGAAAAGGGGCTTCCTGCTGAGGGCAGTTTCCTGCAAAGAACTGCTTACAAATCCCCACTTTTCAGACATCATTCCATTTCTATGGGATTAGGGGTGAAGGTCTGTCTTCTGTAACTTTTTCATACTGACATAGGCAACGTATTCTCAGACTGGAAGATGTCAACATGGGCCTGTAGCATCTCTTTGCTGACAATTTTAGTTGCCTGCTTACATGTATGGGCAGAACAAGCTACAGTTATTTTGACACCCACAAAGATATAGATTATTATGTGCAATAATGTTAATCCCATTCTCTTGAGGCCAGTCCTTAGAATTGTGGTAGCCATAGACTCAAGTTGGAGCAGCTTATGTCATGGCTAGCATCTGTCTGGTCATCATGCAGTTAACTTTTTTTTCCTCTGGTGGCGGTTATGGTATCTGTTAAACAACTCAGGAATGAACATCAGACACTGAGTCTGTGACTCTATTTTCCTAATCATTAACTGCTCGGTTTTATACTTGGGGAAGGGCGGAGGGGAGGGGAACCTGCAGGGTTCTACTCGTTTCCAACTTCACAGCAGGAGTCTCTTATTTTTATTTCTATAAAATTCCTGAAATATCCTTGAATATAGTATGTGCTCCATAAGTATGGATTGAAAGAATAGAGGGCATGGTTTTAATACTAGAGAAGCAAAAATGATTCAACCATTAGAATTCACACAGGTCACTGTGCTTTTTGGCGTGGGAAAGTAGTATTATGTGACATTCAGTGCGAATGATATGGAAATTTATTATCGGAAGTAAATATGGGATCCTATAGGTATATCAACTAAGAGAATTTAGTTTCTGTGTGACATGTTTTAAGCTCACAAAATAGCCTGTCATTTCCCTATACTTCTTCATGTTTATTGTAAGCCTTTTAAATCCCTTCTAAAAACCACAAGTTTACATTCCCCACTCTACTTAACTTTTTATTGTTTTTATGCTTTCTGTGAAGATAGCTAGACAGACAGGGCTGATAAAAGGAAAGCTTGTTCTTATCAAATACGGGTAAATGTGTAATGGGATTTTTTTCTTTCCTACCAGAGGAAGCCCACTGTTTCACTAAGAACTCACCCAATTGAGGTATTTTAAATGGATGCAATGTTAGAAGCCAGCCAAACTGTCCTTCTAAAAGTGACGTGAATGCTAACCTAATTGCCCGAGAATGTTATCAACTGGCCTTTGAAAGCCAGACTTCTACGCTGATTCCCCCTGCTGGCCTTGAGGTTGCACTGTCTTTGGAAATTGATGAAAGCAATATACCTGAGCCTTTTCATTTGAGGGCAAGTTACTCAAATGCCAAATACAGCATTCTTCTAGAAGGCATTTACTCCGTGATAAACATGCCAAGTGTTTCTTGAATTTGCTTCCCAAGGGCAGAAATCCTGCAACTAGACCACCCCACAGCCAAGACTCAAAGTCGAAAACAGAACATGCCGGACTGCGGTAGGGAGTGGGACCACGGGCACAGGGATTAAGGGTAAAACCCAGTAGCAGTAGGTTAGATAAAGAGCCAGACTGCTTTTTACTATTATAAAGTTGGACTTGGGGGTCTGACCATGAATTTCCTTTTCATGAATTTAGAACTGGTGGAAACAATTCTTTACCTTCCTAGGACTCAATTGTTTCTCTTTCCCTTCTTACCTTCCTCTCTTCATAAGATTTTTACCTCCCACTCCATAGGAGATGTAGTCACCAGACCAATTTTAAAAGCAGCCTGTCACTGCAGACTTCAAGCCTATTGTGGAATCTGTGTTAAAAGGTCTGTCTGAGACTTCCCTGGGGGTCCATTGGTTAAGACTCCATGCTTCCAAAAAAAACGATTCCACGCTTTCAATGCAGGGGATGCTGGTTCGATCCCTGGTGGGGGAACTAAGACCCCACGTGCTGCATGGCGTGGCCAAAAAAAAAGGGGGGTGGGGGGTGGTGTCTGTTGGGGGAGATGGGAAAACTGGTAGATCTCTCCTGCTTGAGTCTGAGTCCATTTGGTGGGAGAAAGGGGGAAACACTGACTTACGTTTCTGACACATGCTCCGGCACCAGCTTGGCCTTGTTAGGGCAGCAAGAGCGGCAGTGATGGCTATTTCCTTCCCACAGCAAAAGCCAGTGCCAGTGCCTCCGCGGAGAACCAGAACAGAGAAAGTATCAGAAATATCCTTGGAAATGTGTCACGCAGAACCTTGGGTTTACAGAGTTACAGAGCCATCCCAGGTTATACTGTGTCCCGCGTGACACATGGCACAGTGCTGGCCAGAGGGAATTATATACGTACTGATATATTTATTCATTGATGACATCCCTTCCGCATGTCAGTGTCACTCTTATTTATCTATTTATTTATTTATCTTTGTCATTCTATTATAACATTTTTCTTTCAGGTCAATTCCAAATTTTTTTCCATTTGCAACTCTCCTCAGAAGCTTGTTTTTCAGAGCTGCTTGGTGAACTGTTTCCCCATTGCTTCTGAGGCTCTTGTTTCAGCTCCACTTGTTGAGTCCTCCTGTGGGGAGGATTCCCCATCCTCTTGCCTCTGGATTAAGAGTTGACAGTTGTAGCAGATGGTGGGTCAAAGCAGTCAAGTAAAACAAGTTTAAGTGATCTGAGCCTGGCTGTGGGCAGGAATTTTAAAAGGGCTCAGCTGGGTGATTGTTCTGCTCCTTGTGGCCTTGGCTGATGTCATCACTTGGGGGCATTCGGCTGGCAGCAGGGCTGGGTTGGAAGGTGGGAAGAGGCTTCACGCATATGTCTGGCCCCTCTGTGCTGCTCCATGTACCCCTCTCCACCTGGGAGGCTAATCTGAGTGTCTTCACAGCAGGGTGGCTGGATTCCCAGAGGGAGAAAGTGGAACCTGCTATAGTCCTCTGAGGCCTTGGCTTGGGGGGGCCCAGACATCACTTACACATTTCACTGGTCTAAACAAGTCACAGAACCGGCTCGAATTTAAGGAGACAAGAAATAGATTCCACTTCTTGAGAGACAAGGATCTGTGGCCATCTTTAACCCATAGTAATATGTGCTGATAACATCTGCTTCTCTGTTTTCTGTACTTTAACGACGTCTCTTACGTTTTATCATTTAAAAAGATTTTTCCAAACACAGAGACTTGGAAACCCTCCCAGCAATGAATTATAAAATGATGTCTTTATTTGCCTTTGAAGAGTTAATTTTTTTCTACACATAAATCCACAGACAGATATATATTATATATTTTAAGCCAAAGGGAAGTTTTTAGCTAGTTTCTAATATATAGCCACCATTATACCTGTCCAGTTATTAATTTTTCAAGGAGTTATGTACTACGGCATAAACTTGACCAGCATAATCTGTTCAACACAGAATATTTCAGAGCATAGATATGTTAGACTGTCATATGTAAAATGTAAGCAAATGTCTAAAAAATTAAGTGAAAATAGGGGTTCTTTTGCAACATACAACAAACAGGAAAATAAAGGGCATAGGAACGTAATCAACCAAGTTTCCTTACACAGTGCATATTGCTTGAGTCAAGGAAAAAAAGCAGATTGGAATTAAAATTTGTATTGCATTTTGGGAAATGTTGTGCAAGGAGAGGGATGTTACTGGAACTGCTGAGTGAATTTTGTTTACTGCAGTTCAACTTTCCACCAAGCAAATCCTGTGAGAAGGGACAAGGCTAAATACACCTATTTATGTAGGTAATTTTTCTGTTTCACGCCTCTGATTCATCTCTCTGCCTCGCTTTATGGGGAGTCATGCTACACTGGTTACAATTAATTTCAGTACTGCATATTAGCCATAAAGAGATATTTCATAAACTGACTTGATGTATATTTTTTTTTTCCTCTGCGCTTTTCTTGAAAGATGAGAACGGTCCACAGGAAAAGCCAAGTGCCAAAGAAATGGAAGGGCAGGGCCAAGAAGCAGGTGAGCTCAGATTTCTTTTGAGGCGTCCCCTAGGCCTCATTCCCAGAGGTGAACATGGCTTTACTTAGTGCCCTTTTCTGAAAATATTTATACCGTTTCACCAGGTTAATATCAATATTCGTTCAGGTCTCCCTCGGGAAGCCACCAACCCTGTTAACTACAAGTGTCAGGCCCACCAGTCAGAAGGGTACCCTCCCTCTCAGGTCTCGATCACCAGCCCCACTTTTCTCCCGTGTGATCGCAGTTTGCTCAGTGATGCTCTACGCGGGATGGGCAGAGGTTGGAAGGACAATGTCAGAGCTGGGCTGACTGAGGGCAGGTCAAACTCAGCAGATTTCGTTTGGAGGAAAAAATGAAATGAAAAACATTCACAGGGGGACTTCCCTGGTGGTCCGGTGGTTGGGACTCTGTGCTCCCAATGCAGGGGGCGTGGGTTCCATCCCTGGTCGGGGAACTAAGATCCCGCATGCCACAGGGAGCAAACAAACAAACAAACAGAATTAAGTTTTAAAAATTCACAGGAAATATATCAGAGGCTTTCCTTCCACAACGAATGGAGTGTCCTTTACTGTTTTACATTAAATTTTGAAGAGCCGTGCTTCTGGTCATTTCTCTGTATGTTGTAGATGATGGTGTGAGGAGTGACAGAGGCTTACTACCCCACACCCAGAGCTCAATGAGATCCAAAGCCTTCCTGACATCAACTCTGTTCACTGAAGAACAGATGAGCCAATGGAATGCTTAGAGATCTTCTGTAGATTATAAATTGAACTTTTTAAAATAAAATGGCACTTAAGACTCAAAAGAGATTGTCATCTCCTTAGGTTTATCTTTTCTTCCTCCCCACTTTTGTCCTCAGGCATGCTCTCCTTTAAAAGAATGATTCACAGGGATTCCCTGGTGGCGCAGTGGTCGAGAGTCCGCCTGCCGATGCAGGGGACACGGGTTCGTGCCCCGGTCCGGGAAGATCCCACATGCCGTGGAGCGGCTAGGCCCGTGAGCCGTGGCCTCTGAGCCTGTGCGTCCGGAGCCTGTGCTCCGCAACAGGAGAGGCCACAACAGTGAGAGGCCCGCGTACCGAAAAAAAAAAAAAAAGAAGAATTCACACAATTTTGCAGTTATCCACATAACCACCAAAATAAAAATTTCCTTCTTCTTTCTATTTTCCAAGTCATTCTTCTGGTTCTAATGAGCCCAACGGATGGGGCATCTTTGAAATAGTGGGCTCTGCTCATGTGCCAGCCGCATCCTAAACCGTATGCTGGGCTCTTAGAAATAAACCAGGTAGTGTGATAAGTTTTTCACTGCAAAGTTCCTGCATTAACCTTGGAACTTTTGCTAGAGAACCGAAAGCTTTTACTACTAACCTGGAAGATGGAATTGAAGAAGGCCAATCAGAGAAGGCACTGAAGCAAGGCAGCAAGGACCTCGTGTACCTGCCACTGGGTCAGTTGGCTCCCTTTGCTAAAGTGTAGTCCTTGCAATGGAATGAATTTCTAACACAGAAAACTGTTGTCATCCGCATCACCATCGCCCCCAGCTCCCGGCCACCACACCGTTATGCTCCGTGGAAGATGAGTCTTCTGTGAAAAGCTGTCACTGTTTTTACTGTTTGGGGCTGATGGGTATTAATCAACTAGCTGCTGACAGCTGAGGCCATTCTCTGAATATTGTGGTTTTACAGGTTTTATTCATTCACTGCTCTGTCCCAAACTGTCTTTATCGACATAGATTTCTGCCACCCCTGTTCTCACACACACACACACACACACACACACGTATACACATACACAGGCACACACATACAGGCATGCACACACACCTGCCTGCTTTTTACGTATTCATCTCTTTTCCCCTAATCAGTTGAGGACAGTTGCCTGTCAAGAGAGAGTGGTAGAATACAAGCTCTCTTCTCCACCTCTTGGATGGACAGCATCGCCGCCACAATATGGGTGCCTCTCATGGTAGAGAAGATTCCTAAATGCACCCCTGAGGGGCTCTTCTTGCTTTTTCTAAGTGGCCGGCACAGAGTCCAGTGGCAGGATTCGTCTATGCTCTTGGCCAGCGTCAGCATACGTTGCTGTGTCTGCTCTGCGTCCCGAATCCAAGATCAGAGAAGTCAGAGATGCAGTTCTGGTCATTCAAGTCCTTCTGACCTACTGTTACTCTTCCAAAATAAAAGTAACTTCCTTTCATTCGATAGAATGTCCAGCTTCAATTCTAGCTACATGACTCTGCAGGCCTCTTCCATATCACGCAAAAAGCACAATCTCAAACCAGCATAATCCAGCAGTTCTGACTGCTGTCATGATCAAATCAAAGTGGTAGGTCCTAGTCCTCAAACAGCCATTTAACCAATACCTATCCGGGCTTTGCTGTGACCCAGGCACTGTTCTGGACACCGAAATAGGGCAGCAAGCAATAAAGACAACTTCTTTGCTTCCTTGAAACTTACATTCTGGTGGCAGTGATCCAAAAATAAACAATTTAAAAAAAGTATGATAGTGACAAATGCATTGTGGAGAAATGAGGTAGTGTAGAAGGAATCCTGAGAAGGCAGCTGTCCGTTGGCTGGACTCGGGGAGGACTCCCTGAGGGAGCAGTAATTAAAGTGAAATCTCAATGATGAAATGGCGGGAGAGCATTTCAGATGGAGGGTCCAGATAATGCAAATGATTTCAGGCCGATTTTAACAGGTTGGAGAAGGAAGTTCAGAGTGGCTGGAGCGTGATGGATGAGGGAGAACATGGTGCGAGGTTTGGGAAGACATCATAGGGCCAGGTTATGTCTGACTGCATAAGATTTGATTTTGTTAGAACTACAAGGAGAAGCCAATGGAAGGTTGTTAGTAGTAGAGGGACCTAATCTGTTTTAACAAGCTCACTCTGCCTGTGAGTGAAAACGCGTCAAAAGAACAAAAGTGAGACCAACTGAAAGACTATAGCAGGAAAGCAGTGATGGAGGTTTCTGGAAATGGAGACAAAATGGCCTGATGTGTTTTGTTCTAGAGGTAGAAGTAACAAGATGTGCTGATGGATTGGATCTAGGGCGTAGGGAAAAGAAGAATCCAGGCTACATCCTAGGTTTTTAGCATCAGTAACTACATGGATGATGGTGCCACTTACCGATGTATGAAAGACTGGCCACAGGGCAGTTTTTATTAATAGAGTTAATAGTTCAGTTTTGGCCATGGTAAATTCAAGAGGACTCTTGGCCATGTGGGATGTCAAGAAGCCAGTTAGGTATCTGAGTCTGGATTTCTAGGGAGAGATGTGGACCAGAGATACAGGCTTGGGAGTCACTGTCAGAGAAATGATGACTTAAAACCATGTGACTGGGTGAGATTCACTAGAGAGAACATGTAAATAAGGAGAACAGTGAGGCCTGGGACACCATGGCCTCTAGACATGTGGCACCAGGGGAGAAGGAACAGCCACAGCAAGAAAGTGTTTCAGAAAGAACAGAGTAGACTCTGAAATGCTCCTGAGGCGTCCAGGAAGATAAGAAAGGAGAAATGACCATTGGATTTGGCAAAGTGAGGTCATTGACACCTTTGATAAGAGACTACTTCGAGGAGGATCGACGAAGCCAGTTGGAGTGCTTCATGGAGAGACCGTGAGATGAGGAAGTCCAGAGCAATAACATGGACTTCTCTTCTAGGGAGTTCTGCCGTGAAGGGAAGCAGAGAAATGGGGTGATGTGACATCAAGGCAAGGTTGAAAGTCTGTAGTTTGTTCTTTTGATGTTAATAGGAGTTCGTCATCTAACAGAAGGAAGTGATTCGTCTCCAGTTATCTCCCTACCAAAAATCTTACTCTCTGTTCTGATAGAGGCGTGACCTAAAAGTAACAGTCATATACCTTATGGACGAAGGATATACTAGAAGATATCCGATTAGCCTTTAAATGTGTGTTAGTCACCATGCGTGTATGAGTTATCTTTAGTTCCATAACCTTGTTACTGCATGAAAAAAATGTATATATTCCTTTTCCATTTGTCAAGTATTAACCATTCCAAATGATTTTGATAACCTTCCTGTCTTAAATATACTATTTTAGTGTTAGTAAGTTAGTTATTATCCTGGAGCCCAAATGCTAGTGGAGTCACTGGGGTGCTGATAATATTAAGAAGAAAGTCCAGCTCTGACGAGGTTAGTTGCTGCTGTGAGGCCCAGGCACGGACCTCCAAGTTCCTTAGTCGCCACTCTGTGCTTGGCTGACATGAAATCACCAAACGGCTTTTGGTGCTTTCCTACAAATGACCCCTTCTCCTGGACCTCTTCTCTGACAGCCATCAGATGTGCTCCCTACAGCTTGACAGCCTGGCGTAATGGAATAGAAGTGCTGTGCTAAGAAAAACCAAACTTTAAAAACACACACATAAAAGCACTTTGTAGAAACTTGCAAGGATATACTTTCCTTCACAGTCTTTTACTAAGAAAAATAATGTACCATTCTTCTAGAGGTAGGGGAGAAACAAAATGCCAAAGTATAATACTACCAAACAAACAGTCTTCTTCACCAAAAAGATAGTTTGTAGTTCATCAGGCTCTGTCTTAACTGAAGGGGTTTTGTTCCATTAATTGTAGAAGAGAGTTACAAACCCAAGCCCCTTCAAAGACCATTCAGTGTATTAGAGCATGAAACAGGCTCCTGCTTTCTTCGGTAGAGTAGGAGGTGAGGTGGGAAGGGAAGCTCCAACCTGACCGTATTTGGCTCTGAGACAGTGTTTCTCTTTCTGCCTTATAGATGGTGCCAGCGCTGTCACCGTGCCCAGCGCTTCTTCAGAAGAGGCAGCTGAAGTCTGTAAAGATGAAGGTATGAGGCCACTTACTACATCTAAAAATCACAGACTCTTAGAAAACCGTTTGGGTTTTATTTGTATGGGGAAATAAAGCAGTGTGCAAATCTATCCAATTCTCTTTAAGCACCTCTATTTCCAACACAGATATCCAACCCCCTCTGTTTTATTCCATACCTACCATTTTCAGAATTTATATCTCCATTTACATTTGTTCCTCTGTAAAGTAACTGTTCATGAAACAATAGAATGATTGGAGAAATTACGTTTAAAGATGTTTATTTGAAACACCAGAATTAGACTGTTTACAGCTACTTGTCAGGAACGGCTTCATCTGAGAACCGTCTACCAGAGAACTCCATTATCTAGACAGAATAAGAAAGAAGAAATGTTTGAAAGGCATCCTTGAAAATAAATCTTTGGCAAGAACATCATTCCTCACTCTATGGACAGTTACTATGAGAACATGTTGCTGACCCAAGTATCTTTAGAAGAATAAAAAAGTAAAAGAAAAATTTATGTAGGTTCTAGGAGAAAATGTGAGGGAGAAATAGTGGGGACATTCATGTGCAGATAATAGAGTTTTAAAGATATATATTATCTAAAGGAAAATGCAATCATCATTTATTTTCTTTCCCTCCTGATTAACTGTCCACACACACACACACACACACACACACACACACACACACACACACACACAAAAGTAACATTATTTTATATCTGTCATTGATAACTACTAAAAACCCTTCTGGAATGGTAGACGAGATTGTTACATTTGTACAAATGGACATCTGGTAAACCATGTGATACACTTGGAACTTTTAGATAAACACGCTGAATGCATTTCTTCAGTTGGGAGTGATATGAAAATATATCCATACTTAAGACTGATATTAGCTACTCCTGGAATCAATGTTTAGAAAATCAAAGTGGTTTTAAAAATAATAGTCAACTGTTCGCATCATTCATTTCATTTCATGTTGCCTGTAAACAGTTTTTCTAAGTGAGGTGTCCTGTGTAGGAAGGGTAGTTGCTAAGATTGTGAACTCCGGGACCCGATGGTTGAGGCTTAAATCCTGTCTCTACCACTGGAAATGTATGTAATTTTTGACAAGGAATTCAAGTACTTAACAAGGAATTAACAAGTAATGACAAGTAACTAACTCCTTTGTGCTTCACTTTTCTCCTCTGTAGAATGGGAATAGAAACTGTATTTACCTCACAGAATACAATAATACACATCCATTGCTCAAACTGTTTACCTGGTACCTATGCAGACTGGGCTCCCCAGGAAACAGACTGTGATGGAGATTAGGGAGCTGACATTTATTAGGGGGAGCTCTTGGAATCAACACCTGTGAAAGGAAAGGGAAGAATGCAGAACTGGGTAAAGGGAGAAACTGAACTACAAGGCATTCTCAACAGAAGCCACAGATGGTCTGAAGCTGACATGACCATTCTGAGATGTCCAGTTGGGATGAGAAAGTCTGGCTATTAGAACCTCCCATTTGATAAGTCATCTGTCATTGGCTGCCTTGGGAAGGGGTGTGGCCTCGGATGAAGCAACTCTCTTCTGCTGGGGTGATCCTGGAAGCTTGAGAGGGTTGAGGGATGCCTGCAACTGGGAGAGTGAGCTCTTCCTTCCTGAAGGAGGATGCGGGTGGCCCAACACAGCATCCACCATACTGTTGCTTTTGGTGGTCTTTCTCTAGTTCATTGTCACTTTTTTACTGAATCCCTTGGCACCTCGCTTCATACTCCTCAGATATGTGTTCTGACATCCCTGGTTTTAAAATTCTTTGGAATATCTAAAAATGTAAACCATGTTAGATCACCTAGGTTCTCATAATTAACTCTAGGTCATCTTAGAGAGAGAAATAAACCTGAGTGAAAAGGCAAAGAGTGGTGTTTATCCTAAGCAAATAAATTCGGACATCACAATCATTTAGGCTGTGATACAAATTTTTCAGTGTCCTGAAGTGGAATGGCAGAGTTTAGGAAACAGAAGAAATAATCTAGTTTAAGTGCTTCAAACTGAGATTTTTCCTGCAGAGTTGTTTGGTTTGGAGATATCACACCCTTATAGAAACACACTGTGGTGTTTCTTCATGCTTTTAGGATCTCACACCATTAATTGCTCCTGCCAGGATCAATTTCTCGGAACACTTTTAGATGTTTTGTTTTGTTTTCTTACATGAAACTTTTAATGGTGGTAACTCCAACGAGTTCTGTCACATATCACAAATGCAATTTCCTAATAAGACTAAATGTGAAGTTTTTACCAAAATAAATTATTAATATCCATTAACCTCTGGATCTAAGGAAAAGAATCTTGAAATCCACATTAACAAGTGATCCAGTTTCCATTAAAAATAGAATATACAGGTTACGATTTTTGCCTTTTCCTTCTGAAATAGCATGTACAGAAGACCACTATTTTAACGGATTATCACTACAACGCTTAGGCCAAGCATCTATTGCTTACAGAACTGCAAGTGTGGAGATAGATACATAGCTTGATTGATAGATACATAGCTTAGAATGAAAAATAAGTGAACTTGCCATCGAGAGCCTCCGAGATTGAGGTCATGACGAGGTTAAAAGGCATTCATATATGTTGAGAATTCATTTCAAACATTCACCATTATAAGTTTCATGCAGAAATATATCTCCTTGGTGACAGCTGGGCTATTTATGAGCTCTGCAGCTATAAGGCTGCTTATAAAAATGCTTATTACACTCTCCAGTTTAAGTGCAGAATATTTTTGCTGACCAAAGTTCTTCAAGGGGCCCTTGCTCTCTTGTCTTTGTTTCCAGGCTTTGCGCCTGACCCAGCATCTTCTTCTTAAGTCTTGGAATCACGAATATTATGGACTGGCCTTTTTTAATATCTTTCCAATATAATTCCCAAAGATTTTGAGCCTTATTATTTATTTTCAGCTTTGCTTGTTGGTTGGCTGGCTTTATATTTGTTATAATTTGGGCTCCCACAGGAAACTGGTGTCCTCTAGGGTACAAGGACTAAAAACAAAAGAAAAAATGAGCTGGCGAATGTCACTTGGTTTGGGAGATAAGATTTTTAAAAAATTAAAACAGATATGTGAAAGTTGAAGAATTTCAAGAGGAAATGTCTTTGGGGGTGTCTCCTTAGGCCAGCGATTTTGTTCAAATGTTCTAGACGTATTCCCCACTGGGTACCAAGAATGGATGTTTATTGCCCATTTACCCCACATAACAGCTAACAGTGCAAGCTGCTAACAGAAGGAGGTACAGCTGATTGGCTTATGGATCAAGAGCTAGATTGTGAGCTCCAGACGGAGGACACCTGTTCCCAATGACTCATCACAGCCTTCGGGTGGGCAGGAGTTGAGTTGGGTGGAGGAGATGTGAGAAGGAGGAATGCCGATGAATAATTCATCCACACAAGGGGTGCATGCCAGGGATGCAGCAGCCAGGACTGAATAGAGATGAACTCCAAGGTAAAGAAACCTGAGAAAATATCTGTTGGTTGATAGGAGCTCTGAGGTCCTTTATAAAATAGGGCATACACTTATCCCACAATTTGTCCCAGGGATGCAGCAGCCAGGACTGAATAGAAATGAACTCCAAGGTAAAGAAACCTGAGAAAATATCTGTTGGTTGATAGGAGCTCTGAGGTCCTTTATAAAATAGGGCATACACTTATCTATTGAGAGATTTCTTTCTCTACTGGTAAAAATATTCCAATTATTGATTTAATGGTAGTTTACACTTTAAATCCTTAAAAACAAACCCAGGAGTACAAATGTGAAGGCTATTTACGTTAACAAATATAGAGGCAATCAGATGGAGAGGCTATAAACCCAGGAGTAAAATTTGTATTAGGAATATCAAGTATTTTGGTTGAAACTGCTGCAGAGTTATTATTATTTTTTATTATCATCATCATCATTATTTAAGATATAGTCAGTCTGCTTAATTCAAGGAAAACTCTCTGTTCTGTTATCTCAACACTCTTAACAGCTCATCCTCACTCACACCCAAGACCAAGGCACCTTACTGGGGGGGCGGGGAGGGGGGAAGTGCTGTTTAAACACATCCTGATTCTGCTGCCTTATTATTTAATCAGTGCCTAATTTGTATTTAAAGGGCAACTAGACCAAATCATATGCTCATTAATATTAACAGAATCAACTAATGCTCAGGGCATGCACACTTGAGCTAGTATTCCTTTGGAGCTCGGCCTAAGTCATGGCATTGCTGTCTGCTGTTTACAAAGTGGGATGTCACTTGGCAAAGGACACATTAACCCTTAATCTAGTTTCAGGCCTCCTACAGGTCAAAATTTCTGTAGGATAGGGAGAAAGCTCCAGCAAGAGTCAGCCTTGCCAAAGAGGACAGCAAAGAAAGGATGGGGTTATATATGAGGTATCGGATTCAGGAACGTGCAAGAGATGAGCATAAATGCTCCCAACCACGGGTAGCTGTAGGCCTGGGCCAGTGGTGTCGACTCCAGAAGATTCTGTTCTATTCTTTGTCTAAATCGTTGGAGAGAAACAAAACATTGGGCCACCTATGAAATTCCCCTCAGGCTTCCCTAATAGGATTCTTTTTAGTCCTTTCCCTATTCTAGAAATCCATTATCACCCTATAAGCATCCTCCCCGCTACCCACCACCGTGGGACAGAGCTGTCCCCTGTCCTAGATCTTCATCGATGCAGTGTCTGGATACACCGTGACACCCAGGGCTATCACTCTTGGATGGTAAGAGTCTGAAAGGTGGAATGAGAGCCGCTGCCCTCTGGTAGTTCAGTGAAGGGGAAAGAACTAAGATATATGGAGTGTGTGCTCTACTCAGCGCTTTACATTTCTGTACAATCTATTTTTCATTTCACAAAAAGGTAACCTGAGAGTCAGGAAGGAGAGAGAGAAAGGTGTCCGCGGTGGGTGGGGAGAGGAGAACTGTTTTATCAGTGTTGATTCCCGTGGCTAATACTTGCATGATCTTACATAATCCTCAGAAACGATAGTATTTTATTCTATTTTAAAATAACATTTATTTTTCTACTTGTAAGATAATGCATATTTATTGTAAAGTATTTTTAAATGCAGAAAAGTATAAAATGTAAAAGCATATAATGATTTTCCCTTTAAGGTTTAAACTGTAAAAAAAAAACCCAAGAAGTCCTATTTTTTCAGTTAGCAATATACCATGAATATTTTCCCAAGTCTTTAAAAATTTCTCAAAGGCATGCTTTTTATTGGAGGCATAATATTTCACCATATGTTTGTCCCACAATTTACATAACCAGTGTCCTAATGTTAGATTTAGTTATTTACAGTTTTTCTCTCTATTATAAATAATAGAGAAATGCAGTATATACATTTTAGGTAAATCTGGGTGTGTATCTATGATCAGTTCCTCAGGATGAGATCTTGATTTTTCGTTGATTTACTAGGGAAAATATTGAGATATTTTTTATTGCTTACATTTATTATTTTAAAAGTAATGTGTGTTTATTAAATGAAAAAGTAAGCAAAAGAAGAAATGAAAAATATCACTCATAATCTCAACCCCCAGAAATAAGCATATGTAGTATGCTGGTATATAAACTTCCAGACGTTTTCTAAGCTACCACACATATATATATATGAAGGTTTTTTAGGGTATTCTGCAGTGTATACTAGTTTGAAATTGTCTTTTGAATGTAGCAATAGATTGCGAAATTTTTTCCATGTCTTTTGATAGTCTAATGTTATTTAATTGTATATTCCGATAAGCAAAAGACCAAAATTTACTCACCCAATTTCCATTTTGAGTCGTTTCTTTGGTTTCAGTTTTAAATTCTATACTGGCCAGGAACATGCTTTTAACTTTGTAGATGTTCATGATCATTCCTGTAAGAAAACCCAAATAAATTAAAAAATGCATACAAATCTTTTTTTTTTCTACAATGAATAGAGTTTATTCCCTTTTTTGATTCTTTAAATAATATATGTTCACTGTAGGAAATTCAAATAATTAAAGGGCATATAAGGAATAGAATAAAAACACATGTGCATTCACAGCTCCCTGAGATAACTACCATCTGCATTTTGGGGACCATTCCTTCATGCATCACTTTCTGAATATACACACCCACATAAAATTGTATATAAATCCATCATATGATTTTAATGTAATTTCCCTTTTATCTTGTTTGTTCCCTTTTATTTTAGTGTAATTTCCCTTTTATCTTGTTTGTTCCCTTTTATTTTAATGTAATTTCCCTTTTATCTTGTTTGTTTACTTCCCACCTTCCAGTTATTCAGAGAGTAAAACACACTGACTAAGAATCTGGTCTCTGATTTTAACTTCCGGAGTCCAGATTCCAGCTCTCCTCTGACCTGTGTGACCTTGGGCAAATTACTTAGTCTCTGTGCACCTCAGTTTCCTCATATGTGAAATGGGGATGATAATAACACATCCATCACAGGATACTGAACATTAAAACAAGTCAATCCCCTTAAACATGTCAAGGAGTATCTGATACACAGTAAGAGGCACAAAATTTTTAGCCATTGTTAAATGTATGTGTTTATTTTATAAAAACTGTATCATATTCTATGCACTTGTTGTTAACAGACAGAAAAACTTTGTGGCAATCCCTCCAAGTCATTTGTGTAGATCTAATTTATCCATTTTAAAGCTCAAGTGATATTCCATAGCTTGGATGCACTATAATTTATTCAACCATTATACTGTGATGAGCAAGCACTTTCTTCCCACTTTATTGCCATACAAACAATGCTGCAATAGATGTCTTTTTCCCATATATCTTTACAAGCAGTGCTTTTTTTTGCATGGGAAAGATTCCAAAAGTGTGAGTTCTTTGAGGAGTGTGTGTTTTTAACAGATACTGCCAAACTGCTTTCCCAAAAGACTATAACAATTCGTATTTCCATCAGCAATCATTATTTTTGTTATTTCTAATTTTTGCCAGTTCAATGAGTATAAAGTAATAATATCTCATTACTTTCGAAAGCTCAGTATTATTATCCCAATTTTGCAGGTAACTGAGGCTCAGAAAGTTTGAGAAACTTGTCCAGTTATCCAAAAGGTAGAACCGGAATTTGGAAACAAAGTCTGCCTGAACCATGCTTTTTCCATCCTACCATACTGCTTCCCGTCATGCTCTTCCCATCATACTGCTCCCAGCCATGCTCTTTCCATCCCACCAAATCATGCTTCTGGAGCAAGGGATATTCCTTGCCTGAGGGGGCTAGGACACAGTGAGAGGGCAGCATGGGAGAGCTGAGACCCAAGAGAAGCCAGCAGGGCAGTGAGACTGAGGCAGCAGAACAGACCAGCCTACTTGGTCCACATTATAGCCTTGACTCTAACCCATAGTGAAAGTCTTACAAAGAAATGACTACACAGAAACCTCCAACTATATAACCCACCAGATATAAAGCCCAAACCCCTTTCTGTATGGTCTGGTTCCATACTTCCTCATACCCCACGTGTACCCTACTCTGTAGCCCAACTCACATGTTTGTCATCTCCCAAATACTACCGGCCTACAGTGTTCGGCCATCATTCTGCCACATCTGTTTATTCAAGATTCACTTCCAATATCTTACTTTGACATCAGTCTTTTACTTCATTTTTCCCTTCCTCTCTTCCTCCTCCCCTCCCTCCCTTTCTCCCTCCCCTCCGTCTATCAAATTAACTGAACCAACATTTCAAGTACAGGAATTACACTAGATAATGTGGGGTGGTTGGTGGGGGCATGCACATTTTCATCTTTCTTGATTTCTCCCCTCCTTATTACATTTCATCCCATACAATAGTGAACTGTCCTTTCTACTGTTTCTTATAAATTTGTTTTAAAATTATCATATGCCTTGTATCAATATTATATACATGACATATCCAACTCACTAGAATGTAAATATCTTGAAATCAGATACCAAATCTCATTCATTTTCATGTTTCAAGACCAACACAGTGACTTGTGTATAGTAAGTCCTCAGTATTGGATATAGAACCCATCATAAATAATGGGCCACTTATAATTCTCCTAATGTCGTGGCCACTGTCCCAAAATATTTATTACTATTTTTAAGACTCATATTAGATGAAGTTCCGCTTTCAGAATTCTCCTATTTCAGAAGTGAATTTTCCCCAAAATGTTATGCTGTAAAAACACAAATGTAAATTTGAGCCAGAGACTTCCCTATTTGTTCACTTTCAGATTTGGATATTCTTACGCTATAAGAGAACAAAATAAACTTCTTCTAAATGATGGATGTATATAGATTATTTCCAGTGGCTGAGGCTAGTTATTTATGCTTAATTTATGGTAAGGCTTTTTGGATAAGCTTTTCAAATGCTTAGATTAAATATGTTTAAAATCGGATTAAATAGGTGGAAGTAGACAAAAATCATTTATCTACCTTTTAGTATTAAAATTATATTTATCTCCCATTTAGTATAGTTTAAAAATACATATATTTTAATAAACATATAGTTTAACATATAGCAATTGTAAGGCAAGTAGCAGTTGCTGTCCAATCACGTTTTCACATACATATTTTTTTCCTTACAAATTAAGTGTGACTGTAATTACATATTTGTAGCAGTCAATTCAGTTATATGATCTCTTGGGTGTATTTCTAAAGATCTGGTGAGTGAGGCTTGGAAAGAAAATCATCCCAGACTAGGTTATGGAAATCAACTGAGTGGAATAGTAACCCTTGTCCAGCACACAGTAGGATCTAACTGTTGGTCCTAATGGGTCTGAATTAAGACAAGGAGTCCTGTAATCTATTTTCAGATTCACTGGCCTAGTTTTTAAGTTCTTTGGGGCAAGTCATGTCGCCTTTATGAGCCTCAGTTTATTCTGGATTCACATCGCCACTGTGTGGCCAACTTTTTTAGGTTGTGCCTCGGTTTTCTCCTTTGTAAAGTGGGGATAATAATGATATTTATATCACAGGGTCGTGAAAAGTGAAAGTGCTTGTAACAGCTGCTCAAACATAGTAAACTTTCAGCAGGTGTTGACGACATTATTTTTTTACAATTATTGTTGCTAAATATATGTGTTGGCTTTAGAATTTTAACTACTCCAAACAGGACTCCTGTGTCTCATTGAATCGTCACCAAATCTATTGACATGTATAAAGTTAAAGAAGCTCGATCACAGGTGATATTCAAAACATTTAGCAACAGCTGTGGCCCAGTGGCTGCCCGTCAAGGTACATCATGCTCTGGTACCTCATACTGGCAGAGACCA
This sequence comes from Phocoena sinus, assembly GCF_008692025.1. Lineage (NCBI taxonomy): Eukaryota > Metazoa > Chordata > Mammalia > Artiodactyla > Phocoenidae > Phocoena > Phocoena sinus. The sequence continues at coordinate 42,301,974 of NC_045777.1, forward strand.
GCTGAATAGTGAAAACAACTGGAGTAAACGATACAGACAAGCAGGAGTACTTCAGAACTCGCTGTCTGGCCCCCATTCACCAAGGGTTTGATAGCTGCGTAGCCTGGCTTGAATACCATACATAGACTTTCCTTTTGTTCCTTCTATAGCTCCTTCTACCTGCTTTGAATTTTATTCTCTTATAGAAAAGACCTAGAATGGAAGGTCCATATATCCATATTTTAGGATGCTTTTGTCAGCGTGGCCTACCTAATAAGAGTAATCATACATCTTTAAAGCAAGCGCACTTTTGAGAGTGATGAGGGTGCTATTAATACTTATACCAGGGCAAGCAATCACACTGGGACCAGGGATAACAAGATGGGTACTCACCCCACCAAAAATACACGAAGTCTTTTCAGTCTACAAATCAAAATCATAATATCACTCACACATATTCAAGAATGTTTGTTGAACTTTGACTCCTAAAAATGTACTATTCTTAGAGTATAATTTTTTTCTATCTTGTTAATTAGTATAAAAAATAATGTTTGGAATAACTCTTTAAGATAGTCCCATAAAAGGTGTATTCCTAGCCAATCTGGATAAATCCAGAGCATCTGCTAAGAGCAGTCTAATTTTCTTTGATTTTTATTTGTTATTTAAGTATAGTTGATTTACAATGTTGTATTAATTTCTGCTGTACAGCAAAGTGATTCAGTTATACATATACATACATTCCTTTTTATATTCTTCTCTATTATGGTTTATCACAGGATATTGAATATAGTTCCCTGTGCTATATAGTAGGACCTTGTTGTGTATCCGTTCTCTATATACTAGTTTGCATCTGCTCTTGGCAACTGCAAGTCTGTTCTCTGTGTCTGTGAGTCTGTTTCTGTTCTGTAGATAAGTTCATTTGTGTCATATTTTAGATTCCACACATTAAATGATATCATATGGTATTTGTCTTTCTCTGACTTACTTCACTTAATATGATAATCTCTAAGTCTATCCATGTTGCTATAAATGGCATTATTTCATTATTATGGCTGAGTAGTATTCCATTGTGTGTGTATATATATATACCACATCTTCTTTATCTATTCATCTGTTGATGGACATTTAGGTTGTTTCCATGTCTTAGTTATTGTGAATAGTGCTGCTATGAACATAGGGGTGCATGTATCTTTTTAAATTACAGTTTTGTCTGGATATATGTCAGGAGTGGGATTGCTGGATTTGAGTGTTTAGTTTTAGTGTTTTGAGGAACTTCCATACTGTTTTCCATAGTGGCTGCACCAGCTTACATTCCCACCAACAGTGTAAGAGGGTTCCCTCTTCTCCGCACCCTCTCCAGCATTTGTGGTTGTAGACTTTCTAATGATGGCTGTTCTGACTGATGTGAGGTGGTGCTTTATTGTAATTTTGATTAAACCAGCCTAATTTCCTGTGAAATGACTTTCAGATTAACCCAGTGATTCTCAGACTTTAGTGTGCATTGAAATCAAATATACATTAATATTTGAGTTAAGGGCTTCCCTGGTTGCGCAGTGGTTGAGAGTCTGCCTGCCTTTGCAGGGGACACAGTTTCGTGCCCTGGTCCAGGAAGATCCGACATGCCACGGAGCGACTGGGCCCGTGAGCCATGGCCGCTGAGCTTGCGCGTCCGGAATCTGTGCTCCGCAATGGGAGAGGCCACAACAGTGAGAGGCCCACGTACCAAAAAAAAAAAAAAAAAAAAAAAAAATTTGAGTTAAGAGCTGAATACTCTAAAGGCATTTTAAAGGATTTCCAGTATTAATTTTGAAGATACGTACTTTTGCCACTGCTTAAGATCTGACTTCTCTGAAAAACAGACCATGACAGTGGTTCATGTAGGATGGCACAAGGTCATATTTGGACTGGGCAGAGACACTGGAGAAAGGCAGTGTAAAAGAATTCACTTCAGATCCATAACATGGTGGGGCTCTTGCTCAGATATTCCCATGTTTAAAGTTGTATAGCATCCATTAGGATGTTAATAAGTGTAAATGAATGATAAAAGAATTCAGCAGTCAAAACATTTTAGAAACTACAGGTCTAGACAGGTAGTTTCCACATTGCAGGACTTTTCAGAGCCTTCAACATGCTGACGTGCATTAAGGAGTTCAGGGGAGATTGAAGCATGTGGCATTTCCGATTTTAATTGACCAAATCTTATTTTAAAAAATTGATTTGTTTGTCATTTTTTTCATATATAAAACATTTTTAATCCAACAAATTATAGTTTGGGAAACAATCTCACATCCTATCCAGAAGAATTAAAAAATATAGTTTAAAGTTCTGTTTTCGATAAATCATAATCACTGTTATAATAAAAATAAGCAATAGTAAAATAACTTTTAAAAAATGGAGACTGAGTTTCTTAAATCCATTGTGGCACAGTGTTTTTGAGGGAATATTCTCCCAAGTTTCAGAAAATGATGTAGCCTCTCAGTTTTTGACACTACGTTTCCATGAGCAAAAATGTGTATCCTGCCTCATTCTTAATGATGTTTGTTGTCATCTGTTCTTCCCACCACTGTTCCCAGGGTGGGTATATTTATTGTGAGAGACAGAGAATGTTTCAGAACTGCAGCATTCCTTAACAAAAAGAAAAGAATGATTGGCTAGCTAGTGGCAAAGACAAACATTTTTTTAATCAAGTACAAAGACAAGGTTTCCTAACAAACATTGATAGCATTTAATGGAAAGTTTTCTATTTCGTTTAGAAATTAGCCTTCTTTCTCAGGCCAAAAGGACAGTAACCCTCACATATACACGTGTGCGTACACAAAACAACACACACACTTACATTTGGAATCTAAAAAAAGGGTATAAATGAACTTATCTACAAAACAGAAATAGAGTTACAGATGTAGAAAACAAACTTATGGTTACCAGGGTGTAAGGGGGGAGGGAAAAACTGGAAGATTGGGGTTTTAGACACTGTTTTAGACCCAACATGAATCTGCAAGACAAGATTTCTCCCAGCTTGATCTTTGAGTTATGATGTTTTTGTGATACTGGGAGACTCATAAAGATCTAAGTCATTCAAAAGACATGTTTTTCAAAAGCCATTAAACTGTTACAGTTTACCTAAACCATCCATAAATGCTGTCTGTGCCAACCACGTTCTGAAGCAGAGTCATTACTAAATATTCACTCAGTAACTCTATCCTAACCATGTAATGTGACAAACATTTCTGTTGACCGTTAAGACCTTGAGACTACTCCAAGCACCAGGCACTGAACTTCTCTGAATCTTTCTTTTCAGTTTTAGGAAAATAAGCAACCATCTTTTCTCATCGTACAGTTTTCTGCTTTCTGCTTGTCGGAGCTTCCTTCCAACTGGAAGTCCTGGTGTAGACTCATCCAGAGAACTTGGATCTGCAGCTACGTATTTATTACCTAACACGGGTTTGCCAGGATCAGCAGGAGGAGCTCAGGTTACCCTTCCACACATACGCCCTCCTCTTCCTGACAACCTTCTTTGTCCAAGGTCAAAGCCCCTCCCAAACTCTTCCCACGAGCTTCCCCCAAGGTTGAGCTAACAGAGCACATCAGATTCTGCTCCCACTTCACTCCCAGAAAGAGTGTCTCCTGAGTTTACGAGCATCAGTTCTTCCATCTCCACTCATCCTTTCTCCTCCTCCTACTTAACTGTTCTCCTCTCTGAACCATGCTTCTTACCCAACAGTCTGCCTTTTTCATCAAGTATAAAGAAACCAGGAACTCACTATGCTTCACACGGTGACCATATGCCCTGAAATTTTTTTATTGAAGTATAGTTGTGTACAATGTTGTGTTAGTTTCAGGTGTACAGCAAAGTGAATCTGTTATACATATACATATATCCATTCTTTTATAGATCCTTTTCCCACATAGGCCATTACAGAGTACTGAGTAGAGTTCCCTGTGCTATACAGCATGGCTTTATTAGTTATCTATTTTTTATATAGTACTGTGTTTATGTCAATCCCAATCTTCCAGTTTATCCCTCCCCCCATTACCCCCTGGTAACCATACGTTTGTTTTCTACATCTGTAACTCTGTTTCTGTTTTGCAGATAAGTTCATTTATACCCTCTTTTTAGATTCCAAATGTAAGTGATGTCGTACGGTATTTGTCTTTTTCTGTCTGACTTACTTCATTCAGTATGACAATCTCTAGGTCCATCCATGTTGCTGCAAATGGCATTATTTTGTTCTTTTTTATGGCTGAGTAGTATTCCATTGTATCTATGTACCACATCTTCTTTATCCATCCCTCTGTTGAGGGACACTTAGGTTGCTTCCACGTCCTGGCTATTGTAAATAATGCTGCAGTGAACATTGGGGTGCATTGCCCTGAATTTTTAAGTACAATTCTGACTGCAAAGATTCTTTCTTCTTATCAGATCACATAATATGATTTCTGGAAGGAAAAAAAATAAAAGAGAAAAATACCTTCCTCCTGGGCATGGACTATCACCTCCTGGGAACCTAGGTTTGAGTGCTGTTGTCACAAGTATTTTACTAGTTTTTCAGGAGGAAAAAAAAATGGAGGTGAGATTAAAAAATAAATATCTAAAAATATCTTTGCTGTCATGTTATGTCATCTTTGCTCATTTCTTCCTTTGAAAATCCTTTCAGTGGTCATGAAGAAATTGTGTCCAAAGAGCTTTGTGCACTGATCCTAATTGGTTGGGTTTTAATAATAATGACAATCGAAAAGGTTTTATAGTACCCAAGTACCATCTCACTTAATTCTTTCAATGACTATTTGAGATGGAATATGAATTAGGGAATGCTAGCTGCTGTAACAAAAATGTCAAATTGACCCAAGAGAAATTTATTTTCTCATTTATATAAAATCCACAGTGAGAGGTCATGTTCCCTACAGTCTTTCAGGGACTCAAGGTGATGGAGGCATGTGAATTTCAGCTTGTGGTCCCTAAGGCTGCCTTGAGTCTTGACAGCAGATAGGAAGAAGAGAGAGAAAGGGTTGCACAGAAGGTTTTTACGACCAGGCCTAAAAGTGACACACACCACTTCTGCCCACTTTCCATTAGCCAGAACTCAGTTGCATGGTACCACCTGACTGCAAGAGAGGTCTCCTTAGTCCTGCAAGTTACTCCTTCTTGTGGCTAGGATAAAGGAAGCAGATTTGTTGAATAGCAATCCTGTATTTTCCAAAGAGGGGTGGCATTATTATTATCACTATTTTTTCCCTGTTTTTACGAATGAAGCGACCAAGATTCAGGTTGGATAACTTGCCTTGGACTACACAAGTATTGAGGGCTAAAGAATAGACTTGAGCTTGAGACTTTTTGAAAAAACAAAAATCACCCATTTCTGTGTTTTTCTCCTCCTTATGCCATGAATCTTCTCTGTATTAAGAAACACACACTATTAAGTCTTTATGGGATGTCAGCTAATGCCATGAAAATGAGTGGTAAATACTTGATCTTTTCACACTTCTCTTTTGAAGGACAAGTCTATGTTTCAAGTTGCCTGCTGTTTTTTAAAATCAATAATGACTAGAACTAAATGATAATATGTTTAGATTTTTGCCTGCTGTGTTTTATAGCAGACTCTATAATTTTAAAATGTTTTAATTCTTCATATCATTCCTTATTTCAGATTCATATTTGAAGTGGTTCCCTCAAAAATGACATGAACAGCAGGGTCTCTACATAAGCTAATAAATGGGAATGTGTCACAATAGGGGCTCAAACAGAGCTCTGATTCACGAATCTGCTTACAGGTTTTCCTAGTGGCAGATATCTTATTATATTTGGTCTAGAGTTTCACACACTCATGTGTTATATAGATAGCTGGTTTTAATGAGTCCAAGGTCAAGGGTTTATATTTGGACCCTATATGAATCGGCTAACCTTATATAGGTCAAAGTTCATGGTCATATTAATATATCATACTTGAATGTGATCTCATTCTGTAAGTCAAGTAAAAGGTCCTAAGGCCGACTGACATTCCCAAGCAAAGCAAAATGAGCATATTCAGCCCACTGCTTCTTGAATTCCTCTAATACTTTAATCTTTCCCTCAAAGTAAAATGAAAACATGTAACTACAACATGTAAGACGTACCATCACAGACTGTACCTGCCCCTCCATTCTTATCTCACAGAACCCTCTTTCCCCTCACTATGCCTCCATCTCATCATAGCCTTTTCTGGCCATCTTTTTAGGTAGGGCCTCTCCTCCACTAAACGTCCATCCCAGCCCCCTGTTCATTTCTCCATAACACTTACAACTATCTGTAACCATGTAAACCTCGCTTTTCTTTTGCATACTTACCTTTTGCCCATCCCTCCACTATAACTTAATTTTCATTGGGGGAAGGATAGCATATGTGTTGTCCATCATTTTATCTTCTGGTGATTCGTACAAAGTCTGGCCTTCAGAAAATACCAATTAAAATGTATTTTGATTTAAAAATCTAAAAGCACCAATTAAAATGGTGTTAAGGCCATCAACAAATATTGACTGGATTTTAACTCTTTGCAAGACCTTCTGCAAGAGGAAGAAGAAAATATTGCTGTTGACCTTCAAGGAATTTACAGTCGAGATGGAAAAATGAGATATCCAGGCATGTGTTACATAGCTAAAATCAGCAACAACAATACTAATTGCAGCTAATATTTATTTAATCCTTATTATACATTAGATTCTGTTCTAAAAATTTTACATGTTTTCATTCATTCCACTCTCATCTATGAGACAAATGCAGTTATCACCCCAGTTTACAGACAAGGAAAGTGAAGCACAGAGCAATAAGGACATGGTCAGAGGCCACTTAACTAGGATGTGACACAGCTAACAAACCAGGCAGAGTGACAAGTACAAAGGAAAGATTTCACAGGAACATGTCAAAGGAGCTTGGGGGCAAGGAGCATCTCTGGCATGGGGTTATCTGTGAAGTGTGGGTAGAGAATAGGAGATTTGAGCTGGGATCTGAAAGATGCACAGATGTCGTAGATGGAAAGAAGCTATTCTAGTTGGGTAGAGGAGTAACCATGAAAGGTTGGAAGTAGGACATCAAAAAACCTATTTTTGGTTCGATGAACAGACTCACTTGGCCCCAATGATGGATCCATTCATCTACTTATTAATTAGTTACTAAGGTATAGCCCTGATGATAAAGAACTCTGAATGCCAAGATAAGAAATTTGGGTCAAATCAACATAAAGCAGAAATTTTCAAACATTGGATATTGTTTGGGTATAAATAGTTTTTTAGTGCGGTAGTTGTTACAAATTTATCATTCTCTTTCTTCCTCTAATTCCTTCTCAGAGCATCCTCTCTGATTATACCTAATTAGACTCTTCTTTTTCCCCGGCCATGCCTATTAGCATTTGTAGATGCTTCTCTATATGCCAAATTAGATTTTCTAGTTTCTGATGGACCATCCTTTGGCAAGCTGCAGTTTCCCACCTTCACAACTTTGGCCTTCAAATAAACATGTCTTTAATTATTTGTGTAAGTCAGGCTAATACAAAATTCTCTAGAACAGCACTGTCTGATAGAAATAAATGAGAGCCACATATGTAACTTTAAATTTTCTAATAGCCACATTAAGGAAGAGAAGGGTGAAAACAGTTTTAATAATATATTTAACCAGTACATCCAAAATATAATTTCAACATATAGTCAATAGTAAAATATTGATGAAGTATTGTATACTCTTTTTTAGAAACTTATCAGTATAGTTCTTTACTACAAACAGAACTGATATTCTGCTACTCACCCTAGTACCACTGCAGGAATGTTTAAAATACTGAAATACTTACATGGTGTTTGGCAAACAGTGACTTAACTCCCCTCCTTGCAAGTAACTCCCACCACCCCGGCACACCAGGGGTCTCCATGACCTTGCCCCAGGGCTGTAGGCATGTCCATCCTGATCAGAGACACCAATGCCAATTGTTAAGGGAATCTGGGGTGATATTCAAAACCCTTATCACTACTTTATCCATCCTATCCAAACACTGACTACTTGATATGGTTTAAGAATCAATGACAATTAACCCCAGAGAATTGGGATAGGGAAAGGGAACCTTGCATTTAGGGAAGATTCCATTTCCAAATCCATTTTGAGACTTTGTTCTGATGGGCAACAAGGGTACCAACTTGAATAGCTCACATTCAGAAGTCAAATAAATCATCCAAACAGCAGAAAGGCATATGTCAGTGTTAAGGACAGAATGTTTGTGTCCCCTCAAACACAAACAAATTTCATATGTTAATGCTGCTAGCTGATGTGATGGTGTTTGGAGATGGGCTCTTTGGGAGGTAATTGGGGTTATATTAGGTCATGAGGGTGGGGTCCCTTCATGATGGGATTAGCGGCCTTATTAAGAAAAGGAAGAGAGAAAGATCTCAAACTCTGTCTCTCTGCATACACACTGAGAAAAGGCCATGTGAGGACACAGCAAGAAGGCTTCTTTCTGCAAGCCAGGAGGAGGGTCCCACCAGAAACCGAATCAGACAATACCTTAATCCTGGACTGCTCACCTCCAGAGCTTTGAGAAAATAAATTTCTGTTGTTGAAGTCATTTAGTCTATGGTATTTTGTTATGGCAGCCCTAGCAGACTAATATAGTCAGTCATTGCATGAGGAAAATCTATTATAATGATTTCTAGAACTCATACTTAAACCTAGTCTAAAATATTTCAGTAGTAGATTAAGATAAAATCTTCCTGGAAATAGAAAATACCATTTTTACATTAATCCATAGTATATTTACCAAGGTTCTCATAAAACATCTTACAGTATTTTGTTCTAACACATTTTTCTCAGTTTATGAGGCAAAACATTGCCTTCATCATACAAATGCCTCTATACACCCCATTTCCTATAATACCAGATGTTGCCTGATTTTTCTCCCCACCAGGGTCAGTTATAAAAATGAAATTTACTGAACTTGTTTTGTTCTTCAAGACCAGGCTGTTCCCCTCTTTAACTTTCTCTAAGTTTCTTGGTCCAGTATCTTTCTTTCTTTTTTTTTTTTATTAAACATCTTTATTGGAGTATAATTTGCTTTACAACGGTGTGTTAGTTTCTGCTTTATAACACAGTGAATCAGTTACACATATACATATGTACCCATATGTCTTCCCTCTTGCATCTCCCTCCCTCCCACCCTCCCTATCCCACCCCTCTAGGTGGTCACAAAGCACTGAGTGCTATGCGGCTGCTTCCCACTAGCTAGCTATTTTATGTTTGGTAGTGTATATATGTCCATGCCACTCTCTCAGTTTGTCCCAGCTTACCCTTCCCCCTCCCCGTATCCTCAGGTCCGTCCTCTAGTAGGTCTGTGTCTTTATTCCTGTCTTGCCCCTAGGTTCTTCATGACCTTTTTTTTATTTTATTTTTTTAGCTTCCAAATATATGTGTCAGTATATGGTATTTGTTTTTCTCTTTCTGACTTACTTCACTCTGTATGACAGACTCTATGTCCATCCACCTCACTACAAATAACTCAATTTCGTTTCTTTTTATGGCTGAGTAATATTCCATCGTATATATGTGCCACATCTTCTTTATCCATTCATCTGGTGATGGACACTTAGGTTGCTTCCATGTCCTGGCTATTGTAAATAGAGCTGCGATGAACATTTCGGTACATGACTCTTTTTGAATTATGGTTTTCTCAGGGTATATACCCAGTAGTGGGATTGCTGGGTCGTATGGTAGTTCTATTTGTAGTTTTTTAAAGGACCTCCATACTGTTCTCCATAGTGGCTGTACCAATTTACATTCCCATCAACAGTGCAAGAGGGTTCCCTTTTGTCCACACCCTCTCCAGCATTCATTGTTTCTAGATTTTTTGATCATGGCCATTCTGACTGGTGTGAGATGATATCTCATTGTAGTTTTGATTTGCATTTCTCTAAGGATTAATGATGTTGAGCATTCTTTCATGTGTTTTGATTTGCATTTCTCTAAGGATTAATGATATTGACCATTCTTTCATGTGTTTGTTGGCAATCTCTATATATTCTTTGGAGAAATGTCTATTTAGGTCTTCTGCCCATTTTTGGATTGGGTTGTTTGTTTTTTTGATATTGAGCTGAATGAGCTGCTTGTAAACCTTGGAGATTAATCCTTTGTCAGTTGCTTCATTTGCAAGTATTTTCTCCCATTCTGAGGGTTGTCTTTTCGTGTTGTTTATGGTTTCTTTGCTGTGCAAAAGCTTTTAGGTTTCATTACATCCCATTTGTTTATTTTTGTTTTTATTTCCATTTCTCTAAGAGGTGGGTCAAAAAGGATCTTGCTGTGATATATGTCATAGAGTGTTCTGCCTATGTTTTCCTCTAAGACTTTGATAGTGTCTGGCCTTACATTTAGGTCTTTAATCCATTCTGAGTCCATTTTTGTGTATGGTGTTAGGGAGTGTTCTAATTTCATTCCTTTACATGTAGCTGTCCAGCCTTCCCAGCACCACCCATTGAAGAGGCTGTCTTTTCTCCGCTGTATATTCTTGCCTCCTTTACCAAAGATAAGGTGTTGGTCCAGTATCTTTCAATCTGTATACAAGGCTCATGAGGATGCTATACATTGGAAATGACTAGAAAGGTGAATGTTTTAAAAAATAAATCTAAAAGAGTGCCATACTTCTTAATAAAGCACTTTTGAAATGTTTAAAGTATATACACACCAAAATTAGAAAATGAACTCGCAATGTCCAGAATGTGAGTCAGACTCTTACCTTGGTCGGTCAGGAAGTCAGAGAGTGAGGAAAACATTTCATGAGCCTCAAGAACTGGGTCATTCGAGAGGCAATAGCCTCTCCACCAATTCTTCTAGAAACTCAACAGTCATGCACTAGGGAGCATCCCAGACTTTACCTTCTTCTCCTCTTTCTGCTCTCCTAATGTTGCCAAGTAACTCTTAATGCTTCTTCTACCCCATCCATGGCTTCTGTTTCCTCCCTTCTCCTTGAGTGAATCTCTGCCTTTAAGCCACTCTGTGCTTTGAAACTTTCTTTGTATGTTTTACTACCAAACACTCCAAGTCAAAGGAGCTGGTGGATTCCTTTCATCATCGTTCTAATATGAGTTCTCTCCTGGTAGGTGGAGGTCTCATGACAGGTTACCTTAAATTAATGTCTATTGGCCACCCTACAGGTGACTGATCTGTCACCTCACCAGTCACCTATGGTCCAGCGCTCAGGATTAGATGGTACAAAACACGGCAACCTCTTTTACCAACTTTCCCTAGTTAGGTGGCAGACACGTGCCTCAACATACCCTAATGAAAGACGTCATGGCATAAGAGAGCTGTAAATCGGGAGAATAGGGGGAACATTCACATTTTTGCTACTAAGTCGTGAAAAAACAGGTTACTGACTGTCTTGGCTGTCTTAATTTGGGTTCTCCAAAAGCAAATTCTGAGACAAGGATGTGGGTACAAATGGTTTATTTGGGAGGTGGTCCCAGGAAGCATAGGTGAGGCTTGGGGAAGTACAGCAGGGTTGGGAGGACAGCCAATAGGGGGTACGTTAATGAACAGCTTACTGTTGGGGGAAACTGGGGCTCCATTCCTCTGAGAGCTGTATAGTGAACAGAATCGTCTCCCTGAGGGGTGGGCAAACTGGACTCTTACCTCCTGCATCCTTTGGGTGTCTGGAGTTGGGCATTAACTCCTGGGTGCTTCTGGCCCACCTGGGTCAAGCATGCCCTCAGTCAGTGTCTCAGAAAGCAGCTCATCTCCTGGAACCATTTGCTGCAATCTCAGGGGTAGTTCAATGAGATAAGGGATGGGGGCATGCCTGGCTGCTGTAAGGCTTAGCTGACCTGGGTTGTTTCTATTCCAGCTACTCTAAGAGATCAATCCTCTCTAAATGTTAGAGTTGAGTATGGGCTGAGAAGAAGTAAGAGAAAGAAGAGTGGAGTGAATCCAGCCTTGGGACACCCAATACAACAAAAGCATAGGGTTGTTTAGAATGGCTGAAGTTTGGATTCAGTTTGAATGTCCAATAATGGATGCAATAGTAAAATAACTTGAGGTAGATCCACGTACTGAATCATTCTTCAGCCATCCAAATTATAGAATTATATTCAGTAGCATGTGGGAAAGTTGAAGAAAAAAAAAAAAACAGAAAAAAGTAAACACATCCATTTTCATTTGAATGGGTTTTTGGATCTTTCTGGATGTGAGGAACAAAGAGATGCTAAGGAGAAGTCATCTAGGTCTTTGAAACTCACGTAAAATAAGTAACTCCCACAAAGGGTCCAGGTGCTTATCTTAGTCTCCAAACATGTCCCTTTCCATCACTTTGGAAAAGAGACTTAAGTTGTATTCTGACAGGGTGGGTTACGACTGGGTCCTTGAGGACTGTAGGAATCCCTGGATCTTAGCCAGTATGTCCAAGCACCTGGCTGAAAACAGCCTGAGCCCAGAAGTTGAAGCAGCTATGAATCTGGAGATAGATTCTGCCTATTGCCTCAACTTCTCAATGAAATAAAATAATTGAGAAGTAGCGGCCAGCTGTTTGGCTCTGACCCTGCTCCAAGTAAGGGTCAAAAAAATCCTTCCTCCCTTCTCCTAAGGGGACAGTCCTCTCAGTAGTAGTTATCAGATCAAATTAAACCAAAGTGTAAATAAAATACTTGTCTTCTCCCTGATTTATAGATGAACATTTTAATAGAATTTCAAGTCGGTTTGTATTTAGAACCATAGCTACTTTTCATGCCTATGGCCTGGTCAGATTTTTTTCTAATGATTTCAAGAGAGCCTGCGGTGCAAGGCTCAGCAAGGGGGAGGGAGGCGAGAACAGAAAGGCATCAGAGAATGGAGGTCAAGGAGAGCAGGTCACAGACAACCCAACAAGAGCAGATTTGCCTTTGTTTACATCGCCAAAGGGGAAAAATTAACTTGATGGAAGGGGTAATTAAGCATTTCTTTTTCCATCATGGTCCAGCCCGGCTTCATACCCAACTGTTGCGTTTTGCATTGTGATGATTCTTCGTGGAGTTGCAGAGTTAAAGGCGGCCAGTGTGTCACTGATGTCACACAGCAACACTTCCCCCACTATTAACCTTTATTTTATAAATAGACAGTAAAAATCTCAGTGCAAGAACTGTCCAACACATGTAGGCAGATTTACAGAGAAGTGCTGTCGGGAAGGAAGAGATCATTTGAACAAGTCAGCAGATTAGAGTTATAAAGTGTATAAAAGGGATTATCTGCCTTGACACCCTCAGGTCCTAGATGCTGAAACTGCGAGCATGTAAAGTGAATGGATTTTCCTAGTTATGAAGCTTGTCGGTGTAAACCTAGAATCACACCTCCAACCTAGTGCCCATCCACTCATGATTGATTCTCTTATTTGCTTATATTTTCAAAACCAACCTGCAGAAGAATACCACCTCCAGTGTTGGAATAAGCTGGTTTACCCAGGTATACTGTTCAGAATTTGGAATATGTTTTCTTATAGAAACAGTTAGTATACGTGATGGTAATTCTCGCAGGCATGTCTCAAAGACACTTAGCACACAGATTCCACAGCTCTGGGAATGATTCTCTGCCTTTTAATGGGGGTTAATGAGAGCATAGTGGAGGCAAATGACCAACCATAGTTCTGTTCCCACTGCTCAGGGCCATGCCCTGTCCTGTGGACCCAGTTCCTTTTCAGGTAAACATAGTTCAGCCTGTGTATCCAGCATCACGGGGACCAAGCACAGTTCTGAGCTTTGCCATCTGTATCCTCTGGGAATGTATTGCAGGATATATTTTCCCTTTATGTATGGGGGCATCACTGCAAAGCTTCAAGGAGACCCTAATCGGCTGTAGAGACTCTAGTTTATAGTGAATTATCACACTGTTCGGCTGGAAGAAAAATTACTTTATTCTAATTGCTTCACACATTAAACCAGCTAAATGAACAGACCAGGATAAATGTTTTGCTTGGTTTAACTATTTTATAAGAATCAAAGGCGGGCTTCCCTGATGGCGCAGTGGCTGAGAGTGTGCCTGCTAATGCAGGGGACACGGGTTCGAGCCCTGGTCTGGGAGGATCCCACATGCCGCGGAGCAACTAGGCCCGTAAGCCACAACTACTGAGCCTGCGCATCTGGAGCTTGTGCTCTGCAACAAGAGAGGCCATGACAGCGAGAGGCCCGTGCACCGCGATGAAGAGTGGCCCCCGCTCGCCGCAACTAGAGAAAGCCCTCGCACAGCAACGAAGACACAACGCAGCCAAAAATAAATAAATATAAATAATTTAAAAAAAAAAAACCCAGCTTTAAAAAAAAAAAAAAAAAAAGAATCAAAGGCAATCCAGGTGATTGTGTTTCTGTGCACATGTGGACGTTGACACGTTACAGAGCAAGAATATTTTACACGTAGGCATTCACACATGGCATTTATTTCGTCCAGACCCATTAGAACTTTTACACCCAAATGACCTCTTGCCGCTACTCTGAATAATAGTCAGGGGCTACGTCTCTTATTAGATAGATTTTGTTCACCTCCTGGCTTGAAAATGTCCTCAAAGATAGTTAATCGGACTTCCCTGGTGAAGCGGTGGTTAAGAATCCACCTGCCAATGCAGGGGACATGGGTTCGAGTCCTGGTCCAGGAAGATTCCACTTGCCACGGAGCAACTATGCCCGTGCGCCACAACTACTGAGCCTGCGCTCTAGAGCCCGCGAGCCACAACTACCGAAGCCCGTGCACCTAGAGCCCATGCTCCGCAACAAGAGACGCCACCGCAATGAGAAGCACGCGTGCTGCAACTAGAGGAAGCCCGCACACAGCAACGAAGACCCAATGCAGCCAAAAATAAATAAATAAATTTATTTTTAAAATGGCAGTGTCACTGGCATTAGAGTATACATTTCTGTAGTTATTTTTAACCTTGTTGGGGTCATGGATCCCTACAAGAATATGACAGAAGCTATCTCCTCCCAGAAAAATGAACATATGAAGATAAGCACACATTTGCATATCATTTCAAAAAGGTTTGTGGATACCTAGAGTATATTTAGTGGTGGTGCTCTAGGGTTAAGAACTTTTGTTCTAAGGGAACATTTTAAAAAGAGCATTTATTTTGATTTATAGTCTAGATATGTTTATTAAAAATTCAATAGTATCATCATTTATCATCACAGCTTAAATCTATACATGTACTATCCTGGGTAGACATGTGTAATTGACCTCATTAAAAATGACCTACTGGGCTTCCCTGGTGGCGCAGTGGTTGAGAGTCCGCCTGCCAATGCGGGGGACACAGGTTCGTGCCCCGGTCTGGGAAGATCCCACATGCCATGGAGCGGCTGGGCCCGTGAGCCATGGCCACTGAGCCTGCGCGTCCGGAGCCTGTGCTCCGCAATGGGAGAGGCCACAACAGTGAGAGGCCCACGTATGGCAAAAAAAAAAAAAAAAAAAAAAAAAAAAATGACCTACTGTTTAGAATTTCTGTCTGTAGAACTTTGGCTTGGCTATTTGATTTAATATTTGCATGTGAAAAAATTCTCTAATAGGACATTGACCTTAAGGATTTTGAAAGTCAGGATCTACGTATAAATTTAATTCAAATTCTCTGCTACTAAAAGAACATTGACAGAATCCCAGAATTAGGTGATAACTCTTTCACATTTTTTGAACATTATCAAATGATAATTTTTAGAATTAAATAAAATGTGAATCCAAGGTGATTCAAGAATTTAGTATATAAAGCTATAGTTTTCATGGTAGTTTATGGAACTTACACAGAAAAAATACCCTCTTTTAATGACAATACATACTGGATATATTTTCTCTCTTTCTCATTATGAATAATGACTTTATATACATATATAGTGCAGCTTTCATCCTCTCCCAAGCAGAAAATCTCCAGTCATTTCATACCCACGACTAAGTGTAATGTGATGGGATCCATGGTTTAAAACATTCAGGATCAAAACCAGTCCTGCTAAAGTTCATGAGACTGGAAATTCACATAGCCCTTTTAATAGAGACACTATAGTGGAAACAATCTTCTATAGCCACCTGGTTATTTGTGCATGCTATCATGAGCTTATACTGTTTATCTTGCTTTATTGCTGTACATACAATAGGTGTGTACACTTCTGGAGAAGAGGCTCACATACAAGACAAAGTGAACTTGTGGCTTTGGTGATGGGTCATATTGATGGGAAATCCTTGTCATCACATAAAGGCATATTTCTGTACACACATAATATACTGAAACATCATATTTCTTGGATGCATAGTCTTTTATATATTTTATTTCCAAAGCCAGGACACATTCTTAGAATTTATAGTGTGTTATAGTTCATTTGGTCTCATTTTTTAAATTCTACACAAAATAATAGTGCAAATAACAATTGATGGTATCTTGGATTCAGTGAAATACATTGTATATTTTAGAGCACAAAAGATCAGAAGGTACCTTAGCAATGTTACAACAACTCCTCAAGGAAATTGAAATTAAATGGTCATTTAACTTGCCAAAGACACAGATGTTGGTGACAAACAGGTATAGACTAATGATTAATTTTTTAAGTACTTTCACCCATCTTACATGACTCATTGGACCATAAACTTGTAAACTCAGTGTAAATCACTTTTCAAAAGACATTTCTTAAGTCATATTTGGTACATGAAACATAATGTTTATGTAAGTTAGAAAATATAATGAATTATTATTAAGTGTAAATGAACAAATTTTAACTACATACAAAATCTTGGATAATCTTGAAAGAAATGAGTGTTGTACAAGGCTACATATCAAATGGTACCATTTTCTATAAACAAGTAGAACTAAAATACTTTCAAAATTAAAATTTAGCCTGGTTCATATAGTACCTTCTTTCAGTCATTGTTCATTTTCAGTGTTCATGTGGAAAAAAGTATTCAAATGATATTTTTTAATCCACATGTTAGATTTAAAATTAAAAAGGCGTATTTTAATGGGAGCTGATTTAAAACAATTTGACGTGAGTGAGTTAACAGTTTGGGAAATGTGTCTGTGCTCAAGTTTTGCTTCCAAATTTGGACTTTGAAACTTATTGTCAGTCTCAGAAAGAAATAAGAAACAGTGCAGGTAATTAAACAGTTGCCTTGGGGGAATTATTTGCAGTCAATTAAAACCATACACTTTGGGTGTATACTTGCTTCACTGGTTATTAAATTTGAATCTTATGTTAACTACCCAGGTTTCTCACTTGTCCATCAAACGTTGCTTGTGGCAAGTTGGAGAAACAGACTTTCTCATAATATTCTAAAACATATTGTTTAAAGCTATCTCCTAGTTTGGGGAGGGAGAGAGAAAAATGGCTAAGGGAAACAAAGCAAGAATGATTGATTTTAGATTCCATCTGATTCAGCTCTGTTAGGGAGTTAAAACACAACGGAGGAATATGAACTCAGTAGAGAACCCATTTGTATTAGACTACGTGCTGGTCTACCATCCCCAGCTCTCTCTCTGGCCACATGCATACAAGATTAGCTCATGACTTTTAGATATCTTTGGATTACCACCCTTTTACTGCATGAAAAATATCCACTAGATTGTAACCCCTATGAGAGCAGAGATTTGTTGTTTCGTTTACTATTGACTCCCCAGTGTCAAGAACTGTGCCTGGCGTAGAGTTGGCCCTTCGTAAATATTTGTGGAATGAAAGATCTATTTTCTGTCTTTCTGCTGACCTACTCACATGCTCTTTCCAATGGATTTTGAAGAGCCTCCCTAGAGGTCTCCAACATCCAACAGGGGGCCCTTTGTAGCTTTGCAAGAGTCCATAAGTCACTGGAATCCTTTTAGCCACATACTTCCTGTAAAATACATCATACGATAAAAAAAAAAAAGATGAACTTATGCTGATCCCACGTTTAAATGTGCTACACAAGAGAAAGGGTGAAGTTGCACAAAACAGAAGGTTTGTGTTCTCCCTTTGCTATCTTTCTACTGGTATAGCTCCTGAGGAAGATGAACTTAATTACCACTGGATTTCAAAGCTCTACATCTGCCTTTTTCAAGGACTCAAGGCTCCCATATATGCACAACAACAGTAATGGAAGCATTAAGAACATTAAAATTATATTCCTTTAATCTTCTCTATTTTGCCGTCCTTTCACATCCTTTTGCACAATTCTCCTAAGATATTCACTGATGCATAAAATCTGCTTATATTTTCTTCCTTGTTGTGAAAAAGATGTTCTAGCCGAATCTTTACCGTTTTTACCTTGTGAACTTTGTGCAGACATCTTATGCAGTACTTTAAGAAAAGCTTATTTATTGATGAAGATATTTAAGTATTTTAATGGCATTTTTAAAAAATAATAGATTTTTTTCCCCAAACATAGATCTATTCTTTTAGTGCTGGAGGCTGCTGTATTTCCTGGCTAAAAATGCTGACTAGGGATTTTGCTTGTTTGTGATGTCAGATTCTGCAAAGGATGACAATATTACAGAAGAAAATGAAGTAACAGATCATTCTGTATGTGGCCAAGATCATCCCAATGGTAAGTTGTGAGATTCTTTTCCAGTTGTTTTTTGTTTTTTTTTCTGCTTTGGAATATTGCGTTTTCTAAAACCCAGGTTTTACTTTTTCTGGAAAAATGGAATCTGGAATCTTGAACAACTCAGGAATTAGGGGCACCAGCCCTCCACACAGTCAAAAATCGGTGAACAACTTTATAGTCAGACCTCCGTATCTGTGGTTCCACATCCACGGATTCAACCAACCACAGACTATGTAGTACTATGTAGTACATATTTGTTGAAAAAACTTTATCTATAAGTGAACTGCACAGTTCAAACCCATGTTGTTCAAGAGTCAAGTGGGGCTTCCCTGGTGGCGCAGTGGTTGAGAGTCCGCCTGCCGATGCGGGGGACGTGGGTTCGTGCCCCGGTCCGGGAGGATCCAATGTGCCGCAGAGCGGCTGGGCCTGTGGACCATGGCCGCTGGGCCTGCGCGTCCGGAGCCTGTGCTCCGCAACAGGGAGAGGCTGCAGCGGTGGGGGGCCCGCATACCGCAAAAAAGAAAAAAAAAAAAAAAAAAGGGGAGACAACTGTATTTTACTAGAGCTAAATACCAGCTGATTGGTAGCTGCCACATTTAGAAGGGACGTTTGCTCTCCACAATCCTCATTACTCATTAATTTTGTACCTGGCTGGCTTCATTTATTTTTTTTACCTGACTGAACTCTGTAGGCATTGGATTTGCAACTACTGGAAGGAAGATATGATACCAATGAGAATAAACGTGAAACATGGAGACAGTGTATACAGGAGATTAAATCTACATCTCCTTGGAATACCAAGAAGAGATAATAGAACAAATAGAAATGAAGCAGTCTTTAGAAAAATAACAGAAAAAAATGTTTTCCAATGCAGACCAGTTCCTCTACCCAAAACACAAGAGTACATGTTGTATTTATAGGCAAAGATAATGAAAACAAATGAGAATAAAAACCTACAAATCCTCATGGAATTTCTGAAGATTGATAATAAAGGAGGGCTTTTAAAGCATCTAAGAAATTCAAAATCAGGTTATAAGCAAAATCACCAAAATCAGATTAGCCTTTGCCTTCTTCTTCCACAGCTCTAAATCCTCAAAAAAAAAGAAAAAGAAAAATGGAGTAACATTTCCAGGGCTCTAAAGGACACCGTGTCTATATTTAGTGAAGTTATTATTCATGCATGAAGTCAAGAGTAATATTTTCTCAGGAATAGAAAGATTAAGAAAATATGCCACCCAAGCGTCCTTTCTGAAGAAACTAACAAAAGCCCTGTGCAGAAACAATAAATACAGAAAAGGAAACATTCAAGACTGAGAAGGGCACAGTTGGAAAGGACTACGTGATAAGAGACTCATTTAATTGTATGAAAACGTTGAAATAATTGTTTCAAAATTAGTATCAAAAGAGCTTACTTAAATGGTTGCTTTTACCTTTGAAAATTATAGTATATTATTTTAAATGAGAAAGAAAAAGAAGGAGACACTTTCACTTTCAGCAATGAGAATCTAAATAATTTAGACCATTACTCCCACTAGACAACCTGGACCAAAATATATATATATATATATATACACACATATGTATGTAATGAATATATATGAAAACTGACATACAGAGACAGAATTTGAAACTGTTTTTACCTTAGGGCATTTGCTGATTCTGCAAAAAGCATCTTAAGTCCCACTGCTCAAAAGGGCAAAGGGCCCTGGTAAACCCCTGTTTCGGGTTGAAACCCCAAAGATGTATACCTTAGCAGGAAGAATGAAACAGCAGTAGATCAGCCTCTTGCGAGACTGCCGCTCAGCTTCGAATCGTCTCAATCCCCAAATTATATTAAGATCAACCTAGATTACCAGTCCCTCTAGGTACCTGAGAAAAACAAATGTAAATTACATACCAGATGGGGAAAAAAAAGTTTCTAAGTTTCAAACCATTTACATAAACAATTTGTTAAATATAATGTCCAGCTCACACAGACAAAAAATAGCGAGAAAAAAATAAAGAAAGGAGGTAACATGAAAAACAAACAGTTAAGGGTGGCAAGCCCACTTGGGCTGAAAATAGTAGTGTTACAAATTATAAAACACCAAGACTATAAGGGGGATAAAGACAAGAGTGAAAATCTTAGCTGAGAACTCAAAACAGAAAAAAAGCGAAAAAGAAAAAGTCTAGAAGTAAAAGATGCCACACTGAAATGAAGTAAAAGATGCCACACTGAGATGAAGAATTCAGTGAGCGGGTTTATGGTTTATTAGACACAGATGAAAGAGAATTTGTGAACTAGAAGTTAGGTCAGAAGAACATATCCAAAATAAAACCAGGAGAGAAGCATAGAATGGCAAACTAAAGAAAGGGAAAAGATATGGAGGATAAAATGACAAAGTCTATTACACATGTAATTGGAATCCCAGACGGAAAGGGGAGAGGGGATTGGCCAATACTTGAAGAAATTCTGGTAAGAAGGGATATTAAGCCACATGTTCCAAAAGTCCTTTGAACGCCAAGGAAAATAAATCTACAACCAGGCCCATATAGTAAAGTTCCTGAAAGCCAAAGATAAACAGAACATCCAAAAGCAATTATCAAACAACTGGACTGATATCTAACTTTGCAAAAGATAGGACGGAAATAAAAAGACAGTACAACAGAATAGCTGCCGACCACGGATTCTAAACACAGAGAAAATGTATGTTTCAAGAATAAAGGTTAATTAAGAACATTTTGGACCAAACAAAGCAAACTTCACCACCAAAAAATTCTGGTGTTCTTCAGGTGGGACATTGATCCCAGAAAGAAGATCAAAGATGAAGGAAAGAATTAAAAGGAAGGTAAATAGTAATTGTTGGATAAATGTAAATGAGTATTGATGGTACAAATTAATAATGATGATTGTAATAATAATATACTATGGGAGTTAAGAGATGCTTAGAATTAAAATAGGGAACTCTGCTCAATATTATGTAACAAACTAAATGGGAAAAGAATTTGAAAAAGACTAGATACAGGTATATGTATAACTGAATGACTTTGCTGTACACCTAAAACTAACACAACATTGTTAATCAACCATACTACAATATAAACTAAAAAGTTTAAAACATAAATAAAAATAAAATCTCTGTAAAAAAATTAATAAAATGAAATACACCATAATAATGCTGTTTATTGGGATGAGTTAAAGTATGCTAATGATTTTCCATTGTCATGGAGAATAAAAGCACCAATTCATATTAAAATTTGGTAAGTCTCAGTGGTGCCTGAGAGTCAGGAAGTGAGGTGAGGCCTGTGGTTGTCCCTGCTGACTGTCTGGAGAGACTTTCCAGGCCACAGTGCACAGCCCAGCAGACTCCCTGAGTTGAGGACACAGAGCTGAGAGTCCTGGAAGGCCAAGCATCTAGTGTTTCCAGGGCAGAGTCCTGGAGAGGAGAGAGCGCCACACAAGGGACGCTCTAGAGACCTACAGAGGGAATCCCTCAAGTCTTTAGCTGAGTATTGATCTGCGCATGCATAACAGGCTGTGTAAAGAACGTTAAAGGACTTGAGGGAATGATACCTGGAGCTTGCATGGGGCTGAGAGGAGTGCCCGTTCCCACCAGGCAGACTGGAAAACCTAAAAACTCAAGAGGGCTCAGAAAGGATTTACCTCAATAGTGGAGCAAAACTAGCAATTCACTAAATGCTGCTCTTGTCCTCTGCAAGCCAGCTTATAAACAAGACTTAAAAGGATCAAACTGTTTCTGAATTGTTTAACTGATCCTAGAATGAAACTCAAGAACATTTATAGAAATAGAAACATACCTCACATCCAACAGAGTAATCAACAAAATTACCGGACATGAAAAGAAGCATTGGAAGACAAATCATGCAGCTCTTGTGTTCCTGCATGTTTTATGAGCAGAGGCCCTTACTGCCTTTGTTTTGGCCAGTCTTTTCAAGGGTGTTTGTACAAGCACACCTTGGAGATATTGTGGGTTCTGTTCCAGACCACTGAAATAAAGCAAATATTGCAATAGAGCAAGTCACATGAATTTTTCGGTTTCCCAGTGCGTATAAAGGTTATGTTTACAATATACTGTGGTCTATTAAGTGTGCGATAGCATTATGTCTAAAAAAACAATACACACACCTAAATTTTAAAAAGATCTTATTGCTAGAAAATGCTAACTATCATCTGAGCCTCCAGGGAGTGGTGATCTTTGTGCTGGTGGAGGGTCTTGCCTGTATGTTGATGGCTGCTCACTGACCAGGGTGGTGGTTGCTGAAGTTTGGGGCGGCTGTGGCAGTTTCTTAAAATAAGACAACAACGACGTTTTCCACATCATTGACTCTTCCTCCCATGAACGATTTCTCTGTAGCATACAGTGCTGTTTGATAGCGTTTTACCCACAGTAGAACTTCTTTCAACATTGGAGTCGATCCTCTCAAACCCTGCCACTGCTTTCTTAACTAAGTTTATGTAATGTTCTAAACCCTTTGCTGTCATTTCAACAATCTTCGCAGCATTCACCAGAATTAGATTCCGTCTCAAGAAACCACTTTCGAGCTTCCCTGGTGGCGCAGTGGTTGAGAGTCCGCCTCCTGATGCAGGGGACACGGGTTCGTGCCCCGGTCCGGGGGGATCCCACATGCCGCAGAGCGGCTGGGCCTGTAAGCCATGGCCGCTGAGCCTGCGCGTCTGGAGCCTGTGCTCCGCAACGGGAGAGGCCACAACAGTGAGAGGCCTGTGTACTGCAAAAAAAAACAAAAAAAAGAAACCACTTTCTTTGCTTTTCCATAATAAGTAACTCCTCATCTGTGAAGGTTTGATCCTGAAATTGTTGCTATTCAATCACATCTTCAGCCTCCACTTCTAATTCTAGTTCCCTCGCTGTTTCTACCACATCTGCAGTTACTTCCTCCACTGAAGTCTTGAACCCCTCAAAGTCATCCATGAGGGTTAGAATCAACTTCTTCCAAATTCCTGTTAATGTTCACATTTTGACCACTTCCCATGAATCGTGAATGTCCCTAATGACTTCTCAAATGGTGAATCCTTTCCAGAAGGTTTTCAATTTATTTTGCCCAGATCCAACAGAGAACTAGCTATCTATGGCAGCTATAGCCTTATGAAATGTATTTCTTAAATAGTGGGATTTGAAAGCTAAAATTGCTCCTTGACCCATGGGCTGCAGAATGGATATTTTGTTAGCAGGCATGAAAACAACATTAATCTCATTGCACATCTCCCTCAGAGCTCTTGGGTGACCAAATTCGTTGTCAATGAGCAGTAATGTTTTGAAAGGAATCTTTTTTTCTGAGCAGTAGGTCTCAACAGTGGGCTTGAAATATTCAGTAAAGCATGTTTAAATAGATGTGCTGTCATCCAGGCTTTGTTGTTCCATTTATAGAGCACAGGAAGAGTAGATCGAACATAATTCTGAAGGGTCCTAGGATTTGGGGGATGGCAAATGAGCATTGGCTTCAACTTAAAGTCACCATCTGCATTAGCCCCTAACAAGAGAGTCAGGCTGACCTTTGAAGCTTTGAAGCCAGGCATTGACTTCTCCTATCTAGCTATAAAAGTCCTAAATGGCATCTTCTTCCAATAGAAGGCTGTTTCTTCTGCATTGAAAAGCTGTTGTTTAGTGTAGCCACCTTCATTAATAATCTTAGCTAGATCTTCTGGGTAACTTACTGCAGCTTCTACATTAGCACTTGCTGCTTCACCTTGTACTTTTATGTTATGGAGGTGAATTTTTTTTTCTTAAACCTCATGAACCAACCTCCGCTAGCTTCAAACTTTTCTTCTGCAGCTTCCTCACCTCTCTCAGCCTTCATAGAATTGAAGAGAGTTAGGGCCTTGCCCTGGATTAGGCTTTGACATAAGGGAATGTCGTGGCTGGTTTGATCTTGTATCCAGACCACTAAAACTTTCTCCATATCAGCAACAAGGCTGTTCCACTTTCTTATTATTCATGTGTTTACTGGGGAATCACTTTTAATTTCCTTCAAGAACATTTCCTTTGCCTTCCTAACTTAGCTAACTGCTTAGAGCGAGAGGCCTAGCTTTCAGCCTGTCTTAGCTTTTTTTTTTTTTTTTTTTTTCTGTCTTAGCTTTTGACACGCCTTCCTCACTAAGCTTAATCATTTCTAGTTTCTGATTTAAAGTGAGAGACGTGTGACTCTTCCTTTTACTTGAACACTCAGAGTCTGTTGTAGGGTTATTAATTGGCCTACTTGACAAGACACAGGAAAGTATGACCTATAGGAGAAGAGATATCAGTTAATAGAAATCAATCCAGAAGTGGCACAGATGGGGTAATAATATGAAAGGGCATGTTAAAAATTATTAATTGTGTTCCACATCTTCAAGAAGCTAAAAGAAGGATCACCATGTTCATTAGAAACATGGAAGATATAAAAAGACCCAAATTGAATTTCTAAAGATTCAATTCACTCTGTTGAGTGTCTGAGATGAAAATTATACTTGACAGGAATAATGGCATATTAGACAGTGCAGAAGAAAAGATTAGTGAATTTGAAGATATAGCTATAGAAACTATCCAAATTCAAACACAGGGAGAATAAATGACTGAAGGAAATGAAAAGAGCATCAGTGAGCCATGGAACAACTTCAAGAGTGATTCCAAATACGATAATCATGAACTGGAATCTCTCAAGGAAGGCATGGGAAAGGGAGACAGAAAAAAAATATTTGAAGTAATAGTTGCTGAAATTTTTCAGAAACGTTATGAAAACTATGAACTCACATATGTAAGAAGTTCTATGACCCCAAAGCACAAGAAACATAAAGAAAATTATACTTAAGCAAATCACAATCAACTTGCTCAACACCAGTGATAAACAGAAAAATCTCAAAAACAATCAGATGAAAAAGACAAGTTACATACAGAGAAACAAATATAAGGATGAAGCAGACGTCTCATCAGAAATTACAAACTACAATTACAGGCAAAAACACGGATGAATCTCACAAGCTTTATATTAAACTAAAGAATGTACAAAAGCATGTATATTGTACAAGTTCATCTATGTCAACTTTGAAGAGCAGGAAAAATAACTAATATTTAGAAAGATGTGCTTAATCAGTGAAATGGTAAAGAGAATGTAGGTAGTGATTACTATGACAGTCAGGGTGTTGATTGAACTTGGGTGACTGGGGAGGAGATACTGATTGAGCTGTGAGCTGGGCTTCTGGGCTGGATGGTTATCATAAGAATGTATAGTTTTTCTACCTGCTTTTGGTTATTTAATTGAGCTCTGCATATCGTTTGTGTACTTTCCTGTATGCATGTCATATTTTGATACAAGAGTTAAAAGAGGAAGAAAGAAAGGGAGGAAATAAGGAAGGAAATAAGGGAGAGAGTAAAGAAAGGAAATTTCAGTAGCAGAGGTTGTAAAACAAAGACTCTAGTGGGGAGCAGGGAGGGTTGCAGCCAATGCTGACTTCAATAAAGATAATAAAAAACTAAAAATCCTGCTGTGCTACGGGTTCTGACAATATAAGTTAGGTTTAAGAATAACTTTGAGGGACTTCCCTGGTGGCACAGTGGTTAAGAATCCGCCTGCCAACGCAGGAGACACTGGTTCAAGCCCTGGTCCGGGAAGATCCCACATACCGCGGAGCAACTAAGCCCGTGCGCCACAACTAGTGAGCCTGTGCTCTAGAGCCCACAAGCCACAACTACTGAAGCCCACGTGCCACAACCGCTGAAGCCCACGCACGTAGAGCCCATGCTCCACAACAGGAAAAGCCGCCGCAATTAGAACCCGGCGCACCGCGATGAAGATTAGCCCCTGCTCGCCGCAACTAGAGAAAGCCCGTGTGCGGCCATGAAGACCCAATGCAGCCAAAAATTTAAAAATAAATAAATGAATTAATTTCAATAAAATAGTAAAGCTTTAAAAATGCAAAGTTAGAAAAAAAAGTATATTTGGGAAATGAGCATCAAAAGAAAACATGGAAAACTACGTTAGAATCTCTCCAGTTAGAATTCTAGCAAAAAATCTCAAGTGAGAAAGAGTTGGTCATTTTATATCAATAAAAATTTAAATCTCCGATTAAATATAACAATGATGGGTTTTTATGTGTCAGATGATATAGAAAGATACAATATGAATAAAATCCAATTGGGAAGGAGATGGGGAATTCACAGATATGATATTATCAATGACAGAATCAATATACTAAAAATGACATGGAATCCTTGAAAAATGTGATTAACAGTGTAGTCCTACTGGAGGGATGGACAGGCTGATCAATGAAACAGAACAAAGAATTTGGAAATAGACCCCAGCAGATCTGAGATTTCAGTACATATTCAGGCTGACATTTTAAAGACAGATGACTCCGTAAATGTCATTAAGACAACTATTTGGCCATTTGGAAAAATAAACTGAATCCCAGTCTCATTCCTTATGCCAATTTAAATTCCAAAAGGAGCAAAGATGAAATGTAAAACTGAAACTATAAAAATACTAGACTAAAAGAACCAAAGGTATATTTTTTTATTTTGAAATAAGGACTGCTCTTTGAAATGTGAGTATATACAGACACATGATTGTATGCTTATGTATTATAAAATCCATGCACATACATATATATCTGTACTATGTGTGTTCATATGTCCATATATGTCATAAAAGAGGAAAGTGGCTAAATCTGAATATATAAATTTTGACATGATAAATAAAGGTTGTAATCAAATTCTAAAGAAAAACTGTTAGGAAAAGTATTCTCAGCCTAAATGACAAAGAAGTAATTTTCTTATTACAAAAATAAAGACTTCATAAATCAATAAGAAAAAAAAATAACCCAAGAGGAAAATGGGCAAAGGGCTCACAATTCACAAAAGAACAAATACAGTCATTATAAACATGAAGAGATGACCTATCTCTTCATTTCTTGAAGAGACGCAAACAAAACATGATTTCGGTGTCTTCTCCTTTTGAATATCAGATGTTTAATAAGTAGGATTGAAAATACACAGAATTGGTATGAAGAGGGTTTCCAAACATGCTCACACACCATCGGTGGGTGATTAAAGGGCATAACCTCCTCATTAGCAATTTTGACAAAATGTAATAAAAGGGTAAAATGTTTACACTTTGATCCAAAAATTATGCTTTAAGAATTTATCTTAAAGTAACATCTACCAAAAGTAGAGAGGTATGTATTCACAAAAATGTTCATTGCAGTACTGTGTTCGTCGGCAAAAATTTTTTAAAAAAGGGAACATCCAAAAATATGCCCATAACATGGAATATAATGCATCTTATAAGATTTCTGAAGAAATTGTAATGACAGTGTAAGCTGCTTATAAAAATGTAAACTAGAAAAGCAAGAATCAAAGTGTAAATTCATTTCAATGCCAGGATACATTTATATATTTCTGTATATTGTGTATGTATGTGCGTATATAAGTGTGTGTGTATAGTTACATATTTTTTATATTCAGACATACACAAAGGCACACACTTATATACAGATAAATATATTTGTATACATATATATACACGCGTGCATATGTACATACACACGTACAAAAGAACGATAGCAGTTTACAGTATTAAGTGGCAATCCCTTAGTTGTAAAATTATTCATAATTCTCAATATTTGTAAGTATTTTTAAGTTTCTATAAGAAAACTGACTTTCTTTTGTAACTACAAAAAAGAATAATTGTAGAAATAATTTACATTAGGAAAGTAAATTTTATTGGCCCTAGGAGAACTCTAAGGATAGCTTAGAAGATAATCAAATTCACACTAACCTAGGTTTAACTTTACTCTTAATCTGGGGTATTTTTAGACAAGCAGAATTTTGAATAATAGCAATCAAGTTGCAAGCTTAACAAAAGGACATAATTTCTATTATCTTTAAGAGAAGCACCAAAGAAACAAAGTCTTTGTTCTTAAGAAGATCTGAGCATCTAATAACCTATACACAACAAAACTATATTGTTGTTGCTGTTGTTCAAAACCAGTCCGTTTATGAAGTGAGTTTAAGTTTATCCTCCTCTAGAAATGTTTAATTCCAGACTGATGTTCCCAGACCGATTTTTATGCAAATTAATTAAAGCATTAGCTTGAGCCAAACTTAATTACCAGGCCTCCAAGAAACAATCATGTGATCTACTTCTAAAGAAAAGTGAAAGGATTTTTGGATTATCTATTCTAATGGTCCCCTCCCATTAGTATGGATGATTGAGTTCACTGTATAAAAAATATACATATAAACTGTGGGATCCTTTATGCTCTTTTGTTTCTTCTGCCAGGCGGGATTAGGGCAAAGGACAGTGGGTGGAATTCAACCAGACTGAATGTAGAGAGGCAAACATAAAGCGTGCCCCCATGGGGTCAATAAAGCAGGATGGAATGTGGTATTTCTGAGAGGCTGAAGAGAAAGGCAGATGGACTGAGTCATCATTAACACACAGCAGGCCTGGGTGCGGGGCCCGGTGCTCACACATACCTCCTCCATACAATATGCCAAATCCTGGCGTGGCTCAGGCTTGAGCACGTATGAGCATTCTTGGATTTCAAAGCTGAGAACCTCATTGCTTTCCCTATTTTTCACTAACTTAATTTCAGGAAAATGAGGAAAAAAATATGCATTTTCGTTTCAAGAGAAGATTGCCAAAATATGTAGAGCACACAGGTAAAAACAGGTGAAGAGTGAAAAGGGCGGGGGGAGGAATATTCCAGAAGAGCTTTGCAGTGGCCTCTTATCCTCAAAGTGAAGTGCCAGACCTTACTGGGAGGCGAGAAAATCCCTAGTATTCATCAAAGCCTTAGGCTACCACCCCATGTGGTCCCACCCAATCTGCGGTGCCCCAGGCCCTGGTGAATTGCGATCTTCCTATTCCTGATGGAATTCCTCTGAGAATGTATGGAATGGAGCACTGAGACTGGAGACACGATGCAGTAAAGTGGCTGCTTCTACTCTCCGAATGCCCTGGTCTTCCCCGTCACTGTACAAAGCCAGATCACAGATAATGACTGGGAGGCGGTGCGATGGTCAGTTCCTCATCAACAGTGATAGAGAATGAGGCTCACTCAGAACAGTGAAGGTTCCCTCCACGTCATCCTCCCAGTAAACAAATGTCAGGGATGACTAGAAACTTTACCAGGAGACATATCCTTATATAATGCCAAAGAATGAGGGAATCTAAGATAGTATCTAGTTTCTTGGCCTTTTTTTCTAAAGATAATAAAATTGAAGCCCAAAGAGGTTGTGATTTGCCTAAAACATTCAATTCTTCTTCCAAGGTTCTTTGCAATAAATATAGTATATGAAGCGTCTAGTAGCCTCAGTGCTTTGTTGCCAAAGGTACGATAGGAAGCAAGTTACAGACCCTAATTACTATTTAGAGACATTGATGAATACTATAACAGAGGGCCATTTAAAGGGACATTTTGGGATCACTCCTTATTAGTAGGTGCTAGGAAGAGGAATGTATAAAACAGTATTTATCTTCACAGTGCTCATACCCTGATAAGGGAAACAAACACAGATACAGCTACATTACAGTGTGATGAGGAGAATAATGAATAGGCGAATAGGCAAAGGGACTCAATATGCAAAGATGTGATCACTCTACATGGTACCCAGAGGTGAAAAGGATGGAAATGGGTTTTGGGGGGAAAATTTTGCATGGCTTTCTGCTCCATATAAAGACTTTTGTGACAAGTAGTATCACAACATAGTGTAAAGAATAAAGGGCACAAATGGAATTCTCATACATTTCTGGTGGCACTATAAAATGGAACAGACTCTTCAGAACACTGTTTTTTCAGGAACTAGTAAAGCTGAACATGTGTGTTGCCTGTTACTTAACAGTCTCACTCCCGTGTTTATACCCAAGTGATATGAGTACATATGTCCATCAAAAGACATGTACAAGAATGTTTTTAGCAGTGGTATTCATTTAGCCCCAAACTGAAACATATTCCTACAATGGAAGAATATACGTCAGTGAGAGAATGGACAATTGATGCATGCGGTGACTGGGATTAATCTTACAGAAAACAAGTATAAATAGTACGATACAAAAGAGCACACACTGTATATTCTGTTTATATGGGCTGGGTACATACGCTTGTCTCACAGGAGCCAGTGCAGGTCACATGGTCACAGGCAGGGAATGAGGACCCTCTTACAGAAGTAGAGACAACTTGGAACAATGATACATCTCCCCCAGGGACAGACCCAGACAAAGAGCCCAAACACGTCTGCTTCACCTTCGCACCTGTAACCTCTGGCTCTGGAATTTTTTTTTTTTTAATTCAACAGTTAAATATCCTTAGCATAAAATCTTTCATTAAAATGGTGCAAAGTGGACAGATTTCAATTTCTTCTCTTAGCACTTAAATGTTCTAGACACCACAGGGGAGAGGAGAAGAACCCAGGGGGTGCAAAAGTAAAACTATTCCTAGATAATCAGCCTTGGAGTAATCAACAGCTAGCTGAATTCTCTCCTGACTTTTGCTATATTTAGTAGGTGTTTTATGAGAATGGCTGAGCTGTTAGGTGACCCCCATCCCTGTGTGCTCACATTACTAAAGTTTTATTATGCTCTCTTGATAGAAGAATGAAAGTACAAGCAGTGTTTTAATTTTCTAGGAATCCTCAAGATGAGAAATATCTATATAATAAAGGGAAATTGGATGCAACCCCTGCAACCCAGAAATTATTTAAAATTTCAAAACAGCCAGGTTGTATCCATTGATGTTCAGTGTATTTATAAGCTAAATATTAATTATACTAGTCAGTTCAAAGAAAAGTTTTTTGCCTACATTATCTGGATATTTCTCATAAAATAATTGATATAATTTTGATGGTTTGCAAAATGACATCTTCACCCTCCACTTTGGTTCAAAACTGTTGTCTACCTCTCCAGGCGTGATCAAAGCCTGGTTTCTGAAATGTTTGCCTTTTTAAACCAGGAATAAAGCTATGGTCATGTATATCACATTTATTTTTCAATCACTGTTCTTAACAGGACAAAAGAATGATTCAATGAAGAATGAAATAAAAATTGAGGCAGAGTCCCAGAGCTCATATATGGAAACAGAAGGTATTGAAACCAGAATATATTGTTATCTGAGAATGACGTGAAACTGTGGATCATGACTTCTATATATACTGGTGTGTATGAGTGGGGTGCGCGTATGCTTTCAGCAGTGATCACTAGACAGTGGCGGTAGTGTTCTGCTTCGTATGCCCGTTGAAACTTGGAGGGGAAAAAAGAACTTGGTGCTTTAGTCACTGTTTTCTCAATGATTCCAACTAAAACATCCCTGAGTATCCTTCTGTCTCATTCTATTTAGAGCTTTCATTGAACCAAGAAGATATCACGATCTTGGAGCAGCAAGAAGTGATTCCACTAACAGATGACCAAGAAGGAAAAGAAGGTGAAAAAGGTAGGACTGCTCTTAAATTAACCCATCAGGTATAGAGAATTTCTTTCGATTCCTGCCTAGAATTCAACCATCAGGGTTATCCTCATGAAACTGCAGTCTGTCAAGGGGCAAAATGAACATTTCTTTAACTCTAAACCTACTTTTGAAAGTAGAATAAAATCCAGAAGTAGCAAAAGAAGATACTTGTAACAGTTTTTCATCCTTTCAAAGAATATGAAGATGTTTTTATTATTCATTTAGATTCGATTTTTAAAAATCACAATTTTGAGAAAGCCTCTAAGAAATAGAAATTATGGACTAGACGGATAAAAGTCCTAGAAAATCTGAAATGGCTTTAAAACAAATAGATTAACCATTTTGTATTGATTTCATTCTGTCGTCCTTCATATGGTAGTGACGAAGGAAGCAATTTGTGTAAGATAAGCACATTATATGAACCTTCTAAATTATGTTTGTCCACTAATATTAGGGTACAATTATATTGAATACTGTTTAAAAAAATAAGTGAGCATTATAATGATTTCAGAGGACATAAGAAGAATGAACACTTGGTAAATTTTAAAGCAGCCTTTGGGGCAAGAAGTCAATATATTAAAGGTAAACATTTTTAAAAGTCTTTAAAAAATTATCAAAGAAATTTATTATTTATTAAAGAACTTAAAGAATTTCATTTTCCAATATAAAGCAATCTCTTAAAAGGAGGTAAAATGTGAAATAAAAAAGGAAATAATTTATCTCTTCTGCTGTATCATAAATCATACTGGTCTTAAATAAAAATGTGTTTGCAAAGTAGTTATAGAGTAATAACTTGACAGGCCTTGTTCACAGAACACAGTGATCAATTTTGTTTTCAAATGAAAACACAGACATGATCTCAATTGTAAAATCAGGTCAATAGTAAGTACAGCTTCCAAATTATGAACTCTTTTTGGCAGCTGCGTTGATACAGTTTAATTACTAAGTCATGTTAGTGATTTTGACATCCTGTTTTAATTTCCACTGCATTTAGAGCACAATATTCTTCTATATCTATGCCTCTAATGACCTTTCTCTAATTGTAAATCCTAGTTCAGCTTCATGACACCATGTTCCTGGCAAGTCAAGTAAATGGTATATTTGGAGAATTTTATGTCTGACGATGATAATAGAAAATTGATACAACCCTTACTTGAAATACAGATACATGGCCCTGCTCCTTTGTTACTGAACACCAGTTCATATTCCCCTCTCACAGTGAAGCCAAACAAACTGAAACATCAGAGTTTTGAGCAGAGAAAGGTTTATCAAGGGCCTTGAATGGGTGGCTCTTGTTCAAAACATTCCAAACTCCCTGAAGGGTTTCAGCAAAGCATTTTTAAAGGCCAGAGAGGGAGGGGCGTCCAAGGGTCTGTGATCAGCTGCTGTACAATTCTCTGATTGGTTGATGGTGAGGTAACAGGGCAGTGTGTCGCAGGAGTTAACATTATCAGTCCTTAGGCTCCAGAAGGTCTGGGGGCTACACGCTCATGATCAGCAAGTAGTTAATTTCTTCCCTTTGGTGGTGGTTTTTAGCATCTGAAAAAGTAAGGAAATATGCATGAGATAGGCTTATCTGGGTACTTCAGAGTTGAGCTACAGAGGAGGATATGGGGAGGGGTCTGTTCCAGGAAGTCCCCTTAGGGTCTTGCTTGGTTATACATTCAGTTGTACTTGTAAAATATAACATAGAGAATATTGCATCTGCCTGCTTAATTTCTCTATAGCAGAAATTATTTACTTTGTACGTTGTGCCTCAGGACATGCAAATGAGGAACATCAGACAACTGGTACATTGTCCTCTTTTTAACTTGACCTACAAGGGAAAAAGCTCGTGTTCAGCACACGTTGACTTGTCATCCTTCTCCCAGTGGCTTCTCCAGCATGTAGGACTCCTCTAGTTACTGAAGAGTTCAATTCTCCCTCGTAGGGATGCCAATCCTCTTCTGCAAATGGAGAAATGGCATGTGGGAAAGAAGTAAGATCAAATTCCGCTACTTGTAGCAACTTTTTTTAAAATTAATTAATTTATTTATCTGTTTTATTGGCTGCGTTGGGTCTTCATTGCTGCGCGCAGGCCCTCTCTAGCTGCAGCCAGCGAGGGCTACTCTTCGTTGCGGTGCGCTGGCTTCCCATTGCGGTGGCTTCTCCCGCTGCGGGGCACGGGCTCCAGGCGCGTGGGCTTCAGTAGTTGTGGCTCGTGGGCTCCAGAGCACAGGCCCAGCAGCTGAGGTACACAAGCTCAGTTGCTCCGTGGTATGTGGGCTCCTCCCGGACCGGGGCTTGAGCCCGTGTGCCCCGCACTAGCAGGAGGACTCCTAACCACTGCACCACCAGGGAAGCCTCTTGCTTGTAGCAACTTCGAAGTTGAATTTCTTTGTTTAAAATTTGACTTTTCACTGTCAGAGAGTAATAATGCTTATGGGCTTGAATTAACTGAGTTTTCCCTTCTTTACCAGAGATAATTAACTTGGCCCTGCCTTGAATATTTCTGTTTAAATTTGACATAACTTAAAATTAACCACCTTTATCATCTTATTCATTGCTTTAAAGTAAGAGTTAAAAGCTATTCTCTTACATATAAAGAAAGTAACCAAAGAAAAAGGGAGCAATGGAGATTTGGGGTGCACTGCAGCAGCCCTGCCCCCCACTGACAAGCTGGATGACCTGGGGCAGATTATTTAATCTTTCAATGCCTCAGTCTCCTCATCTGTAAGAGGGTGATGACAGATATGCTTGTGATGAAACTTTAATGAGTAAAGTGATGTAAAGCAATTCCAACCATACCTGACACATAGAAAGCACACCTTAAGTGTTTAGTACTTATCATGATTGGATAAATTGATGACAAAATCAAAAGGATCCACATTTGGAGTTCCCCCAAGTCCATTCCTAACTATTTTGAAGCCATAAAAATTTCATATAGTCTACATTATCCTTCAGCAGCAAATTGTTCTGCCCATTTTGTTTTCAGTACCATCTCCTGCAGCCTGTTTCAACATGTATATTTAACACAGAAGGATAGAGCAATTAATGAAAGGTGAGGTGGGAGACATTTCTGTATATTGAGAAAATTTTTTTTTTTTTTTTTTGGTTAAGATCTCAGTCTTCTGTTTGAGAAATGCTGATTCAACCATAATTTTTATTTTTAAAAGAAGATGCCATTGATTTATTGGTAGATCCACAGAATAAAAGTAGTCATTGAATGTTCTTTTCTTTTGTTTCCTATAGTTACTGAAGAGTTTTGTTTGAAAATATTTTGAGAACATAGCTCCAGGGTTTGTGTATATTCACAGTGTCTCTTAATGGAAAGTTGCATACACGCATTAAGAGCTACTCTTATCTGCAAAAAAAACCCAAAAACAAATGAGTACTCTGTTAAATTTGTAGGGATATTCTTTACAGCCTTAGAAATATTGGTTCTCTTTTGAGAATCTTTCTAAGGAGACAGAAAGTGGTTCCTTTCAAAAAGTTCCAGACCAGGAAAAATGTATAACCTTTTTGTCTCGTTTCACAGCATTCTATATAAGATTAGAAAATGTAGATAATCTTTAGGATATGTCTTCGATGGCTCCCAGGTGTATGGGCACAGATGTTGTAACATTAAGTTTGGAAGTTAGCTCTACCAAAATATGGGTTTTGAAGAGAAGAGAAAATATTCAGCAGAAGTTCATGCTGATAAAATTACACAATAGCACGATGGACATTTCCCTAGGAGACGTGAAATACAGAAATTTCAACAGGCATAAAGTGCACATAGGGCAGCTTTTCTCATATAGCCACATTGCCTCTTCCTAAATGAGTCCGGTTTTATGCTTTCCCAGCAGGATCTGCAGCACATAGGAAACCCAGTAAAATAACATCATTTAGGTTAGTAACCAAATAGGAAAGTAATCTTATAGGTGATCTCCTCTAAAAAGATCTCATGTTTTAGCATAAAATATGACTTTAGCCAGCATTAAAATGTTTTTTCTGAAGATTTCTATTTCTAGTGGAATTTAGAAATAGTTCATATAAAATCTTAACTAGATCAACATTGTATCATTATTATATCACATAATTTTAACTTACGTTTCTTAGAAATATATTGGACTTCCCAAGTGTTATACGGAATGCATGCATTCCAATTATTTTTCTTGGATCCAGCAATAAGTATAATATGGAATAAAAATCCTTTATCTTGGGCTGATCAAAATGTTGATGGAGATTTAAAGTATATTATGGTATAAGGTCTTCTTGGAAACAGATGGGCATTGACAGGCATGCAAGTAGGAAGTGAAGTGTAAATCGGCAACAAGTATAAATTATCACGTCCTTTGGCTCATGTTTTGGCCTCTGACGAGCAGGACCATGAGACTAAGTGTGCAGAGAACCATGGCTTCTTGCTCTGGCTATGTGGTTTCTGGCAATTCTTTACCTTTTATAAAGCCCAGTTTCTGGGGTAGTAAAATGAGGAGCATGAACTCAATAATGCAGGGATGAGATTGTCCAATTTTATAAACTTTCTTGGAAGGCCAGCTCTGAAGAACCACATTCTTGATGAAACAAGGGATGATGAGATGGGAGCCAGTGGTCGTCAATACACTGAGAAAGCTGAAACTGTAGGTTTTACTCAGTTTTATTCATTGTATCCTATTGATAAAAATGCAGAGGGACTCTAGACCAGACAAAAAGATCAGCCAGACTAATCTCTTTTATTTCAGGACTTAACCAATAGTTGGACAGCTGATGATTCCCGGAAGATACTTTAAATGGGATAAACGTGCCCTTTAGCTCAATTAGGTTGACCCACAGACTCTGCTCAGAACCAGGCTAGATTTACATCACCCATCTTTTTTAGTCCACATGAGAAACTTCTTTTCTTGTAGTTCCTCTGGTCACTGTTTCATCTTTCAATGAACACAGAGTGAACCACTTTCTCTTCTGCTCCTACTAATCAAATCCCTTAGGGTTTTATTTTGTCTTCAAGACACCACTACACAGCCCTTGGTGTTTTCCATTATTGATGGGATTCTTACATCACTGACACAGCCCTTTCCCCTCTACTTGAAAATCAGCCTCCACACCAGCAATGCAGCAACAGCACAAACACACATTCAGGCTTTCGTGCTCCTCGTCTGTGTGCTTTGCTATGGAGAATCACGATTCAGGCACATTTTTGATTCATGCAAAATATTATATGAACTTTCATCTTGATTAATTAACTTACTGGAACTTTATATATTCTGAAATCTTGTATATCATATATTGTATGTGATATAATAATGATACAATGTTGATCTAGTTAAGATTTTATATGAACTATTTCTAAATTCCACTAGAAATAGAAATCTTCAGAGAAAACATTTTAATGCTGGCTAAAGTCATATTTTATGCTAAAACATGAGATCTTTTTAGAGGAGATCACCTATAAGATTACTTTCCTATTTGGTTGTTAACCTAAATGATGTTATTTTACTGGATTTCATATGTGTTTATCTTATCTTGTATCTTATCTTTTCAAATGAAGTCAACTTTAGTAATTCTGCATAATTCACATTGGCAGCACTATAATTTAGGTGTTTTAGGGCAGCTTCATTTTCCAATGATTTCTTCTGTTATCAGTCTTTTTTCCTAATCATATTTTGTAGCTGGAATTTGTCAGCCAAAATTTTATTTTAGAATATAAGATAAATTAATAATGCTGGTGCCTGTTCAGCTTTTGTGAATATTTTTGTGTTTAATGAAATTCCTTGTATTTGTTAAATACACTGAATATAAAAACTATGAAGTTTTAAGCTAAATTATTTGTCTTCTGCATATCTCTATGTATGCAATATATACATATAAAACCAGTTCATTCAAATTCCACTGTATAAGAAGTAAAGATAGAATGTTTCATTCACATTTAACATTTTTTAAAATTTATTTTTAAAGTATGAATTTTCTTCAGGTTTCTCCCTCAAATAAAAGTGTAACTGACCTATAATTTTAAAGTTAAAAAACAGAAAAGTAAAAAGCATATTCACTGCAACAATAACTTTCATTCCCATAATGCAATATTGTGTAAATTTAGATTAAACGTGTGTAAACCTCATATGTGGCTTCTCAAGAAAAAGTATACTTGGCCTCTTGAATGTGGCCAAGTCCCCAGCAGGCTATCATCATCTTGTTTTTTAAGATTTAGAAAAACTTTCCCTGAACCTCCATTTTACATGTCAGGGAGGAAGTACCACAAACCCAAGTAATATGTGTAGGCTCAAGTGGACATTAGGATCAAAATTTGTAATCCTTCGTCTATCCCTGTCTGGGGAATTTTGAGAGACCATCTCTACTAATTCTCTAGCATCCAGCTTTCTTTCTGGATCCCCCTTTTCTTTTCTTTTTTTATTTTTAATTTTGTATCAAGCCTAGGTTGTCTGGTTTTCCCCCAAGACCTATAACCTTGTGGCTTATCAAAGTAATTTCCAAAGATAAAACAGATCTCTTCCTTAAGTGGAATTCTATCTCTAGGTGTTGAACTTTTTATTTCTCTCTGCTACATTAGAGTTCTGCAACTCTTTGTGCATGAAGTACCTTAATTCTTTTTTTTTTCTCTAAACAACGTTTTATTGAAGTATAGTTGATGTACAATGTTGTATAAGTTTCAGGTAAACAGCTAAGTGATACAGATATATATGTATGTACTCTTTTTCAGATTCTTTTCCATTATAGGTTATTATAAGATATTGAATATAGTTCCCTGAACTATACAGTAGGACCTTGTTTTTTATTTTATATATAGTGGTGTGTATGTGTTAATACAAAACTCCTAATTTATCCCTCCCTCCCCTTTTCTCTTCCGTAAGCGTAAATTTGTTTTCTGTGTCTGTGAGTCTCTTTCTCTTTTGTAAATAAGTTCGTTTGTATCATTTTTTTAGATTCCACATATTAGTGATATCATTTGATATTTGTCTTTATCTGACTTACTTCACTTAGTAGGTCCATCCATGTTGCTGTAAATGGCATTATTTTATTCTTTTTTATGGCTGAGTAGTATTCCATTGTGTGTGTGTGTGTGTGTGTGTGTGTGTGTGTGTGTGTGTGTGTGTGTGTATAACAAATCTTCTTTATCCATTCATCTGTCAATGGATATTGGGGTTGTTTCCATGTCTTGGCTGTTGTAAATAGTGCTGCTATGAATGTGGGTGCATGTATCTTTTCATATTAGAGTTTTCGTCTTTTACAGATATATGCCCAGGAGTGGGATTGCTGGATCATATGGTAACTCTATTTTTAGTTTTTGAAGGAACCTCTACTATTCTCCATAGTGGCTGCATCAATTTACATTCCCACCAACAGTGTAGGAGTGTTCCCTTTTCTCCACACCCTCTCCAGCGTTTATTATCTGTAGACTTTTTGATGTTGGCCTGTCTGACAGGTGTGAGGTAATACCTCATTGTAGCTTTGATTTGCATTTCTCTAATAATTAGTGATGCTGAGCATCTTTTCATGTGCCTTTTGGCCATCTGTATGTCTTCTCTGGAGAAATGTCTATTTAGGTCTTCTGCCCATTTTTTGATTGGGTTGTTTGTTTGTTTTCTGTTGAGATGTATGAGCTATTTGCATATTTTGGAAATAAGTCCCTTACCAGTCGCATCATTTGCAAATATTTTCTCCCAGTCTGTACGTTGTCTTTTTGTTATGTTTATGGTTTCCTTTGCTGTGCAAAAGCTTTTAATTAGGTCCTTTTTGTTTATTTTTGTTTTTATTTCCATTACTCTAGGAGATGGATCCAAAAAAATATTGCTGTGATTTATGTCAAAGAGTGCTCTACCTATGTTTTCCTCTAGGAGTTTTATAACATCCAGTCTTACATTTAGGTCTTTAATCCATTTTGGGTTTATTTTCCTACATGGTATTAGAGAATGTTCTAATTTCATTCTTTTACATGTAGCTGTACAGTTTTCCCAACACCACTTATTGAAGAGACCATCTTTTACCCATTGTATATTCTTGCCTCCCTTGTCATAGATTAATTGACTGTAAGTTTATGGGTTTATTTCTAGGCTTTCTATCCTGTTCCATTGATCTATGTGTCTGTTTTTGTGCCATTATCATACTGTTTTGATGACTGTAGCTTTGTAGTATAGTCTGAAGTCAGGGAGCCTGATTCCTCCAGTTCCATTTTCTTTCTCAAGGTTGCTTTAGCTATTCAGGGTCTTTTGTGTTTCCATACAAATTTTTAAAATTTTTGTTCTGGTTCTGTGAAAAATGCCATTGGTATTTTGATACGGATTGCATTAAATCTGTAGATTGCCCTGGATAGTATGGTCATTTAAACAATATTGATTCTTCCAGTCCAAGAACTGGAAGTACCTTAATTCTTATCACAACTAATGAAAAGAGTAGTTTTTATTTGCATCTAAACATTATTTCACATATACTATCCTTAAATAGTCCAGAAAATTAGCCTCCTCGAAAAACAGTGAGTATAATTGTTAATGTTTGGTGACACATGCATTATATCTGCCCTCTTCTCCAAGATATTAAATAATGCTAAACTGTAATTTTCAGAAAGATGAAATCATGACTCATGATCTTCCATAAATACGTGTAAAAGATTTTATTTAAATCATTAATTAATAAGGGGACCAGTAAGTTGTAAAACTGGTTCAAAAAAGAATAATATATGTACGTATATCCAAATGTATATGTATATCTCCATAATACACATACAATCAGGAATACCAAATATATCCATACATGTGACACATACACCCACGATTCAAGAATACT
The DNA here is from genome assembly GCF_008692025.1 of Phocoena sinus. Taxonomy (NCBI): domain Eukaryota; kingdom Metazoa; phylum Chordata; class Mammalia; order Artiodactyla; family Phocoenidae; genus Phocoena; species Phocoena sinus. Next base: position 42,342,647 of record NC_045777.1, read on the forward strand.
GACATTTGAAAGACTGGTTAATATCATATAGGACAGTAAAATGTATTCTTTCTTCTCCACCAAACAGAATACATTTACATTGCTATGAAGAAGTCTCATTTTCATTATTATAAGTTTTCTACAAGGTAACTTCTACCCCTACAGATTTGTAAAACAGTATAGTTGTAGAAAGTCAAAGGAGTAACACCGTTATAGATTCAGATCATCTTCAATTCTCTGCCCTGTGAACACCAGATGCCTTTTCCTTCCAAGACTCTCAGCTCAGTCTCCTCCACTCAGGGAGTCTGCTGGGTTGTGCACTGTGGCCTGGAAAGTCTCTCCAGTCAGTGGGGACAACCACTAGACTCACCTCACTTCCTGACTCTCAGACATCACTGAGACTTACCAAATTTTAGTATGAATTGGTACTTTTATTCTCCATGACAATGGAAAAATATTAGCATACTTAAATTTAATTTGCCTCATCCCAATAAATGCCACTATTGCAATATATTTTAATTCTAAGTATATCTTAACTCCCATAATACATTATTCTTATTATAATCACAATTGATTTGTACCATCACTATTCATTTAGACTTATCCAATAATTACCATTTACCTCACTTATAATTCCTTCCTTCATTTTTGACCATCTGGGATCAATATCCTTCCACCTGAAGAACACAAAAAGGCCACTAGGTAACAGAACTAATAAATGCAGGTCTAATCTATAAATTGACTGGGGTGGATAGTTAGGGATTGTAATAATATGGATGTGTAAATATGTTCATTTACACATTTTGTTGTAAAGACCAAAATATTGTCAACCCAAATTTTAACACAGTACCTTAAAGTCAGATATTATTTGGAGTATCTGCTTTCAAATACCACAGAAGTTCATCATCTACCTACATAAAGCATTTTTTAAAATAGCCACAAAATATTATGTCATATATATTGGATAAAATATTTACTGTACCTGGGTTTAGACTTAACCACTTCACTCAACTCATCAGATGAAGGAACTTCCAGACCCTATTGACTGTACAAAAGGTACATCCATTCTGATTTGAATTTCAAATATAAAGTGCTACTTTTCTTTCTGCTTTAGAAAGAAACTCAATTTCTTTTCATTACTCTTTATACATCGGGTGCCTTCATTTCAGCACAGTATGTAAAGAACAGGTGGTGTAAGGAGTACTTTGAATGTTAATTATTTTTTTCATTTATTTCACTGTGAGGATTAACCTTTCAATGTGTTTTTATAATCAAGATAGAAACAGGGAGCTTGCTGCTTGAAGGTTTCACTACATTCATTTTATGGCATCTGCTGCAATGATTTTACAAAAGAAAAAGGAAAAAAAGGAGGTAGGCATTTTAACAATAGCAAGGGGTTTGGGTTGATTGTATGTGATCGCTTTATTTCATTATGAATCTTCAAAAGAGATGTCGAGGTGAATCAGTCATGTTTCTAACCAATAAATATCACTCATAGTTAGAGCTTACATTTTTGACATAGAAGCACGTCTGTTCACTTTTCAGAAATGTCATAATTTATTAGTCTCGGATTTTATTTGAAACTAATAGAAAAAAACTACAGAGAAATAGGAATGAAAGAGAAAAAACTGGATATTTCTTCTTAAACACATATTTCAAAGGAGAATGTTTACTTCCATGTATCGTATTTAGCTTATTTCTCAAATACACACAAAGTTTAGTTCACCCATCCTTCATTTTTCTTATAATATTGAGCATAATTCATAAAATAATATTTAGGTTCAAGAGGTGTACAGTTCATAATATATTAAGACATGTAATTTCAACGGAAAGGAACACTTTTCAAAATTAACATAGTCATTTCATACTATTACATTACTCATTTTTCCCATTAACAAAATATATATTATAGACAACCTTAAGCAATCAGAAAGCAAAACTTGCACAAAATGTAGAAATTATATATAATTAATGGATAATAATAGACAAGATAAATACAGATATAATGTGTGTGTGTTTGTGTGTGTGTATAAGCGAGAGAGAGAGAGAGCCAGCAAGCACCTGAGATGTGAAGGTGCTAAGTTGCTGGCATTGAGGATGGAATAAGGAGGCCATGTGAGACAAGGAATACAGGCAGCCTCTAAAAACTGGAATATGTAAGGAAATGGATTCTTCCCAGATCCTCCAGAAGGAAGGTAATTCTGCTGACACCTTGATTTTAGCCCCATAAGACCCATTTCAGACTTCCGACCTCTAGAATTATAATAAATTTGTGTTATGTTAAGACACAGGCTATGGTAATTTGTTGCAACAGGAATAGGGAACTAATAAGTTAACCCTCAACATGGTTTCTCCAAACCATGTTGAAAATTTTAGGCTTTTCTTAAATAGATCCCCAGAGAAAGGAGAGACTCCAATATCTTCCCATGCTCGAGTTGGGAATTACCATAAAGTTGTCCCTCCTTCTATAATCTATGCTGCATTAGGCAGCATTTTTATTATCATGACCCATCCCTTTTTTTTAACTTTTAGAATTTTATTTATTTTTTTATACAGCACGTTCTTATTAGTTCTCTATTTTATACAAATTAGTATATACATGTCAATCCCAATCTCCCATTTCATCACGCCACCACCACCACCCCCTGCCACTTTCCCTGCTTTGTGTCCATACGTTTGTTCTCTATATCTGTGTCTCTATTTCTGCCCTGCAAACTGGTTCATCTGTATCATTTTTCTAGGGACCCATCCCTTTTTAATGTCAGTCTCTGTTGGTTGCACAACTGGAATTTAATTCTGGTAAATCTAATTACTGCATCCACAGTAAGTACCAGTAGAATAGTTATGGATCTCTAGGAGATTAAAAGAAAAGGAATTAAAGGCAGTAAGAAAATGAAGAAAGGAAGGAGAGGAAAGGAAGGAAGGAACGAGAGAAAAAGAAGTAAAAGAGATAGGAAGAAAGGAGGGAGAGAAGGAAAAAGGGTAGAAGGAAGAGAAAAGGCTGGTTTCTATTTTCTGGCCTGGGAAAAATAATAATTAAAGTAGATATCCAACCAATACTTTTTGGAAATGGAGGAGGAGATATAAAATTCATGTCCAACAAATGTTCCAACTGAGCTCTCCCTGACTAATATCACAAAATGTGAATAGAGAAATTCTTGACCCTAATCCTTGTTCAGCTGTTATTCTAGCACAATGGCTTTCAAACTTAGGTGTATATAATAATTAAAGTGTTTGTTAAAACACGGATTTCTGGACCCTACCCCCAGAGATTTGGATACAAGTAGGTCTTGGTGGGCTTGTGACCTGCACTTCCATCAAGCTCCTAGGTAATGGTGATGCTGCTGGTCTGTGGACCACATTTTGAATGACACCACCACTGTAGTATTTTGCATCCAAATTTAGACAATTCTTTTTGAAAAATCCCTTAGGCCTTTGCCTCTGCCTTATTTTTGTTGGAGGGTGGGATGTTTAAACATGGCAAAGATGATGGATGGATGGATGGATAGACAGACAGACAGGTGATACAGAACATACTCCTCAGTAGATCCGAATCACCTGGATGCCTTGTTAAAGGGTAGATTGCTGGACCCTATACCTCAAGTTCAGATTCAGTAGGTCTGTGGCGATGGGCAAGCAGGAGATTGCATTTTTAACAAGTTCCCAGATGATGTTGAGGCTGCTGGTCCAGGTACCATATTTTGAGAACCACTGGCAAAGCCCTTGTTCATTATCCACACTGGCTGTCTCACATCAGGCACTGAGAGAGGAAAGGGTCTCTTAGCATCATCCTGGACTCCCAGACCTGCAGCTGGGAGGCTGGACAGATGGAGACTTCTTCCCAACTCAGACCCCTGTTTGTCTGAGATCAGCTGCCTGTAAGCCGCTCTTCCCACCTGTGCCCTCCTTGTGGTCACCGATACAGTGCATCTTTCCCCCAGGGTGGGTCTAGGAGGCCATGTGGAAGAGGGAGCACAGAGACTGCATGCCCAGGTTAGGAAGGTGAGGGAGAGGACTCTGTCCATTGGGAAGCAGACCCGGGACACACCAAGAGCATCCAGAGAATACATTTGAATTGTGCGTCTGAAAAATGTGTTCCTGGTTTTGATGAAAAGGGAATAATGAAGAAAATAAAAACATTTCGCCATTAGTTTAGTAGTTTTACCCACCTTCAGATACGGAATCAAGACAAAGAAACACGAAAGAAAATGGCATTCCATCTGTAAAGTTTGGGGAAAAAAATAGGACTGGGGGCAGAAACTGCTGCTCAACTTATAGGAGTTACTGTACACAAAGCAAAAATAAACTTTGATTTAGCGGTCCCCTTTCTGATTTGTCAGTTTGTCTTCCATAATCTAACATTTTCTCAGCTGAATTTGAGCGGATTCGTTGCTTTTTAAAAAATAAAAGGAGAAACTGAACAGGGCTTTTAGAGGAATGCACATAAGCTGTTTGCCATATTGAATCAACACCTGGGGCACTGATTTGGAAACTCAGTGCAGGCTGCTCACCTGGATTGCCAAGCATAACAGAACAACTGTCTGGCTGGCAGCATCGGAGAGAGCGCGCTTTGCCAGGGCTGCATCTTTGAGGACCACAGATAACCTGGAGAGAAGTCCAGAGGTTGGGCTGAAACCTACTTCCCATTTAGGAGCATCTCTTTTCTCTCCTTTCCACAAAGTACCTGTGATTTCTAATTAGAAACCCTTTGCTAAACCAAGCTGACCTAATTCCCCTTTCTCCCTCAAAAAATGCATCCCTTTTTTTGGTGTTGCTGTTTGGCTTTGTTTATTCGCTAAGCACTGCCTAGTTGCTTAGTCCTCTAAGCCTGTTTGGCCTTCCTTCCCCAACATTCCAAGCAGTAAATAGCCTCATTGACCCAGTAATTAAAGAAATCCTGTACCTTTCCACTCTGGCTAGCTGCCCTCTTTCTTTTCGTCTATTGTTCTTTTAGCAACACCACCAGCAGATGGTTAGAGATTTTTTTCACCGTTTCAATAGCTTTATATTTTTCCCATCTCATCAGGCATATCTCAGCCAAATGTAATTAGCTTAAGGCTTTTGAGTCCTCATGGGAGATCAGTTAAAGACCTGAGCAATTTCAATAAGGAGCTTGAAAAGGAATCCTGGAAGGGGAGGCATAACCACAGGAGAGCCGTTATTCTTTAGAAGCAAAGACCTCTCTCCACTTCCCCATCTCTCCTTCTTTTGGCATGTTAAGTTTCCAGAATATTCATGAGGCCTCCAGGACTTTGGAGCTCTGTTGGGACCATTATTGGGTGGGTGGTATATCTTAGCTGTCTTCCTCGAGGTCAGTGTTTTGTTCCTTTTAATGGATTTCAATCAAGGAGCGCTTTGGGGTAGCCCTTAAGTTACTCCTAAATGGCAAACAGTTTGTTTGCTAAATCTCTTAGCCTTTTCATTCAGTTTTTTATCCTCTGGTTGTTGGAAACTGGCTGGTAAGCCTTTGTAGTTCTGAGCATTTGATATGAAGGCTAAACTAATTAACCGCAATCCAGATTTGCACCCTGCCTTTGAGTGATACTGAACCCCCTTTATTTCTGAATGGCCACATGTACCACTGCAGTTGATCCCACAGCCCAAGCTCTTTCCCCCCCATACTTGGGAGAAAGCAAGTTTTGGGGACCAAATTAAATTCAATTTTTACTTAAATGGAGTGAAGTAGCACTTAAGCTAAGCGTGTGAAGCACAGAATTTTCGTGGGCTGCTAGGAGAGGGGCATGGGCTCCTCCTTGAATTGTGTGATGTGTATTTTCCCCAAGCACTCAAGTGGGAGTCTCCAAGCCTCAGGTGTCGGGTGGTAGGGTGATTAACTGTGGTCTCATGACAGTTTCTCATTACCAAGATTTGGGTAAAAGGGAGTTATTCTTTGTAAATCCATTGCCATCTTTTTCACATAAAAGGAACTAATGCCAACATTTGATTAGAATGACTTTGTTTTTTAGTCTCAGTTGGACTAATTAGCTTTTTTTTTTTTTTTTTTTTAGCTACGGACATGTGCCTATAAGGAAGATTTTATGTGTATGCCCCATCTGTAGAGGGCATGACAATCACGACTTAGGGGAAAATTCCTTTGAAAACATGGGAAGTGTGTTCTGAGCAGTGTTATACCATTGAGTAGGCTTACAAGGCAGACCCCAAACACTTATAAATGGACTTACTGTTGTCTCCAAAATAGGACATAACATTTAAAGTAAAAATGGACTTACAAAAAGGATGTAAGCGGGGGAGAGGTTTTCTGAAGGTAGACAAATAGGAACTTGGTCTTTTACAGAAGCTTTTCATAAATGTTAGTTTTGCATAGAAGAATGAAAATTACAGTAAAGCTGCACTGTCATTGCCTAGAATACAGTACGCCCAAGAAACTAGACTATCCCAGCCAGGGGCACAGTTCCGGTTCATGAAACTGATTGTACGGGTGAAAAATGAGTAAGAAAAAGAGAAAAGGAAAGGAAATTGCTGGCAAGACCTTCATTTTATAACAAGATACAGAGAGATACAAGGATGATCAGCAAACTTGACGTGCAGAAAATATGCAGAAGTGCTCTTCTGTAGCATCTTATACAACAGCGTGGCCATTAGCCAGAGTGCTGGGGGCGGGATAACTTTGGTCCATTCCATTTTCCAAATAGCTGATGCTTAATCAGAAAACTTTGAAGCCAGCCATTCTATTTTGGAAATTTCCAAAATGATGATATTCATTTTCCTCCATTTTGAAGTTATAGAAATTAAGGGTGTGCAGAGTTAGTGCCCCTGGGGGTCACGCATGCAGTTGGGGGTGCCAGGACCGATGTTTGTTGTCTAAGTTGTGGCCCAGCCTTCTCTCCACCTCACCTTTCCTCTATGAGCTGCTGTTGGGGAGGAGGAAATTCCCCCTCTAACCCTCTTGAGTTCTTGTGGCTGGACTAATAATAAAATTGACACAAGACACAGTAACAGGAAAAAAGAGACAAATCCTAATTTATGTGCTTGGAGATCTCATAGAAAGTACCTAAGACGTGGCCAAAACAGGCAGCTTTTATGTATATATGTGTGTGTGTATATATATATATATATATATATATATATATATATATTTATAAATTTATTTCTTTATTTATGTTTGGCTGCATTGGGTCTTCATTGGTGCGTGCGGGCTTTCTCTAGTTGTGGCGAGCGGGGGCTACTCTTTGTTGTGGTGCGCGGACTTCTCATTGCGATGGCTTCTCTGTTGCGGAGCACGGGCTCGAGGCACACAGGCTTCAGTAGTTATGGCTCGCGGGTTCTAGAACGCAGGCTCAGTAGCTGTGGCACACGGGCTTAGTTGCTCTGCGGCACGTGGGATCTTCCCAGACCAGGTATTGAACCCATGTCCCCTGCATTGGCAGGTGGATTCTTAACCACTGTGCTGCTGGGGAAGTCCCAGCTTTTATATTTTTTTAGACAAAGAAACAATACATTTGAGAGGAATTGACAGGACAAAGAAATTTAGGTTTGGGCGCTTAATTAGTAAGGAATTTAAGCAAAGTTTGGCCTTGAGGTAATAAATTAAAGAAGTAATTTATACAGGCTTCTCTGCCCGAAGTTCCCTATCTCTGGCAATAAGGGTGTCCTTCTACCTCCACATGCAGGGAATATACCTTTCATATGAGAGATTTATTTCCTGCTATCAGGGAGACAGAGAGGAGGGTCAAAGTGGCCCTCTTGGGGCTTCCCTGGTGGCGCAGTTGTTGAGAGTCTGCTTGCCGATGAAGGGGACACGGGTTCGTGCCCCGGTGCGGGAAGATCCCACATGCCGCGGAGCGGCTGGGCCCGTGAGCCATGGCCGCTGAGCCTGCGCGTCCGGAGCCTGTGCTCCGCAACGGAAGAGGCCACAACAGTGAGAGGCCCGCGTACCGCAAAAAAAAAAAAAAAAAAAAAGTGGCCCTCTTGGACTGGCCATTTCTTAGTAAATTTAAATCAAAATAATCAATATGTCATTGAGGCATATTTGAGGGTGGCCTCTCCTGGGCCCCAACACCGCTCTACGGGGTTGTGGCTGATAGAGAATCATATTCCAGGGGGTGTCTGCTGCATTTCAACTTAACTCCTTTCTGAAACGGTAAAATAATCCTACTGTCAATCTCGCAGTTGGAATTGATCCTGGAGGTCACCCAGTTTAACCTCCTTTCCAGCAGACACTGTAGCCTCTGCTGCAGGACGCACCTGATGGGCTGCTCACGCCCTTTCATAGCAGTTCTTCCATCCCCAGGTGACTCTGAGTGTTCAGAAATGAATTTGATTTCCTCTTTGATTTCTTCATTGATCTCTTGGTTATTTAGTAGTGTGTTGTTTAGCCTCCATGTGTTTGTATTTTTTACAGATTTTTTCCTGTAATTGATATCTAGTCTCATAGCGTTGTGGTCGAAAAAGATACTTGATATGGTTTCAATTTTCTTAAATTTACCAGGGCTTCATTTGTGACCCAAGATATGATCTATCCTGGAGAATGTTCCATGAGCCCTTGAGAACAAAGTTTATTCTGTTGTTTTGGGATGGAATGTCCTATAAATATCAATTAAGTCCATCTTGTTTAATGTATCATTTAAAGCTTGTGTTTCCTTATTTATTTTCATTTTGGATGATCTGTCCATTGGTGAAAGTGGGGATTTAAAGTCCCCTACTATGATTGTGTTACTGTCGATTTCTCCTTTTATGGCTATTAGCATTTGCCTTGTGTATTTAGGTGCTCCTATGTTGGGTGCACAAATATTTACAATTGTTATATCTTCTTCTTGGACTGATCCCTTGATCATTATGTAGTGTCCTTCTTTGTCTCCTGTAATAGTCTTTATTTTAAAGTCTATTTTGTCTGATATGAGTATTGCTACTCCAGCTTTCTTTTGATTTCCATTTGCATGGAATATCTTTTTCCATCCCCTCACTTTCAGTCTGTATGTGTCCCTAGTTCTGAAGTGGGTCTCTTGTAGACAGCATATATATGGGTCTTGTTCTTGTATCCATTCAGCCAGTCTATATCTTTTGGTTAGAGTGAGGTGGATGGACCTAGAGACTGTCATACAGAGTTAAGTAAGTCGGAAACAGAAAATCAAATGCCGTATGCTAACACATATATATGGAATCTAAAAAAAAAGAAAATGGTTCTGAAGAACCTCGGGGCAGGACAGGAATGAAGATGCAGATGTAGAGAATGGACTTGAGGACAGAGAGGGAGGAAGGATAAGCTGGTACAAAGTGAGAGAGTGGCATGGACATACATACACTACCAAATGTAAAATAGATAGCTAGTGGGAAGCAGCTGCATAGCACAGGGAGATCAGCTCGGGTGCTCTGTGGCCACCTAGAGGGGTGGGATAGGGAGGGTGGGAGGGAGACGCAAGAGGGAGGAGATGTGGGGATATATGTATACGTATAGCTGATTCACTTTGTTATACAGCAGAAACTAACACAGCATTGTAAAGCAATTATACTCCAATAAAGATGTTAGAAAGAAAGAAAAGGAAGGAAGGAAGGAAGGGGAAGGGAAGAGAAGAGAAGAGAAAAGAAAAGAAAAGAAAAAGAAAAGAAAGAAATGAACTTGGCTTTCCTGCGGCTTCTGTTCATTCCTCCCAGTTCTGCCCTGCACAGGGAACTAAAGTGAGTCTGGCCCATATGGCAAGAACCCCTTGAGTATTTGAAGGCATTTTGCAGACCGACCTCCTGTGTCTTTTGTTAGTCACTTAATTCATTCCATATTTATTCCAGATACCTCTTGTCTTACAAGTTCTTCAAACCCTTCGTCATCTTGGCTGTTGTCCCTCTAAGCAAGCTAGATTTTCCAACTTCTCTCTCAAAACATGGGTATAGGATTGCACACAGTGATCCCGACCTTCATTTGTCAAATCAAAAGCTAGAGATTTATTTTTAAAAGAAATTCCTTCAAGCCCTGGCAACTCTGCTATGAATATCTCCCTGGGTGATGAAATATCCCAGCCTGATTCTGCAGCCTGACTCTCTGTGCTTATAGGCAGGCTCTTCTCTGATGAGCCAGGAACAAGTAAGTTATCTATCCTAGACTTGGTTTCCCCATCTGCAAATGGAGCTAACAATAGCACCTACCTCAGAGGATAGTTTATAAGGATCATATGATTTCATATGTGTAAAGTTCTAGCAATAGTGCCAGGCACATAGTAAACTCTTAATAGTCTTAATATTATTATTGCTATCATTGTTCTGAACAGAAGCCCATACTCCAAGCCAAGGAGAATCCTCACATTTTTGTGATGAACAGTGAGAAATCTGAGAACTACAGGAATGCGGGATCAAATGTTACCATCCTCCTTATAATGACGTGGCTAATCTACTCCCTTGGTTGCTACAAGCATGATGTGGGACCACAAGGGCACCCTGAGAGACGTGCAGCTACTTTCATCCTCCAAATGTGCCCCAGCTAGAAGTCCAGTAGTTTTCCTGTAGCTGCTGACACCTTTGTTAGTAAGAGACCTAATGAAAGGGATGCAGCCGATCTAGAAATACACCCTGCAGCCCTTGGCTTCTGGCAGATGTGCTGTGTCATGAGAATACATCCGTCACAGCTGCTTCTGTCCCCAAGCAGAAATGAAGGGGCCATGCAAACAACTCCAAAAACTGGTAAAAATGGGCCAGCAAACTTAAGGAATAAAACATTCATGAAGGGAGATCTCTGTGCTCCCAGTGACATTATTTTTACTCAGCCACCAAAGAATAAACTCTGCAGCTTATATAACACAACTGTAGAGTCATGGTGGATGTTTGTATAGAAACATGGCAAAGTGGGGAAACAGGAGCATGGAAACCACGATCCCTCAGCTTGTAGCTTTAAAGTTTTAGAATGTATCTTGAATTCCACTTCCTTATTCATGTTCCTTTTTTCGGGGGGTTTATATTTACCAGAACTTCTTCCAGCTGTTGCCATTGGAATTAGACATACTATCAAGCAGGAGACAGAAACATCCCCCACCTCACTCTGTTGTTCCCTCCAGCGCCCATCCTGTAAAGCCACATTCTCAGGAGTACTGAATTGAGGACAAACAGAAATGTGGACTCTGGCAAGTCAGAAACTGTAAGGAATTGCCGAGAGACACAGTGGTAACTTTTTTTTTTTTTTTTTTTTTTTTTGCGGTACACGGGCCTCTCACTGCCGTGGCCTCTCCCGCTGCGGAGCACAGGCTCAGGACGCGCAGGCTCAGCGGCCATGGCTCACGGGCCCAGCCGCTCCGTGGCATGTGGGATCTTCCCGGACCGGGGCACGGACCCGCGTCCCCTGCATCGGCAGGCGGACTCCCAACCACTGCGCCACCAGGGAAGCCCCCACAGTGGTAACTTTTTAATCCTTCCAGGTCATTCCTGATGGGTTCGATCTTAGACTATAATGGCAGAAGTCCAATTTTTCCCTCTGCTGTACTTGATTTTAAGTTGCCAGGGTTGAGGTCCTTGCTTGATATAAGCTACATTCTCATCTGTGTCTTTATTAAGATTATTAATGATTAGGAAAGTCTCACCTTAGAAAAAGACAAGAGAGAGAGAGAGAAAGAGAACCAGATGAGCTTGTGATGTAGGTCCTGGTGCATTTGGGTCACCTAGGCAACACCACACAGCCTAACTGCAGAGAGCTGACCTTCACAGTTCCTTCTCTGAAGGGCTCCCACAGGACCAGCATCTCGTGACATTTGTGCTGGCTACAGAGTCCCACCGGCACTCACCTCTTATCTCAGCATATGCCAGTGATCACAGCCACCAAGACCAGGGGACAGAATATAAAAGAATCGTCCTTTGTCTTCTTACCATTTTATCTTATTTTCCCTTGAGAATTTATATTTTGTACCAACCATATTGTAACGATACAAGCAGTTCTACAAAATGGGAAAATATAGCACTATGATATCACGACCTTATTATATCAAACTGTTTTGGGCTTTAGTCTCTTTAAAGTGTGTATTCGGCTACCAGAAGGTTTCTGAAAGCTCTTGTGGGCAGCTCATCCGCATGTCCCCCAGGCGTGCTGCTCCTGGGTTATGGTCCTTGGGGTTTTTAAGAGCTTAGAGTATGAGAATCGTGTCAGGAGACTTAGCACCCCCTCCATCTTTCATAGGGATAGACCAGCAGCCCCTGGCCGTCACTCTTCCTCAATCACATTTTGGCCCCTGGGCCAAAATCCAGATTCCTCATGATTTAGATTCTGGTAAGTTAGTAACTGGAATAAAGACTGGGACTGTACCCTCTTAACACACAGCTGTATAGGCTCTTATCAAAACCAAGACCTTTTTCTCTAATTGTCAGTCTCTCTTTTCAAAACTAAGCCAGTCCTTTTCAAATGGCAGAAAGGCACTTCAAACATTCCCCGAGCTTCCCCAAACAAAATGAACCCATTAGGCTTGGCACTTTGAGTATCTTACCCTAAATGGGAAACAGGATGAGTTGGGTGGACGCGGGCTGGGGCTGTGTTGAGGGAGCAGAGATGTTTGGTGTCACTGAAAGTGCCATGAACTGGGACTCTGAAAGAAGTGTGTCTGAATCCGGATTCTGGCAGTCTGCTCCCTCTTGAGCAGGGAGGGTCGTGAGACCCAACACTGAGGATGTGACACCCGCTTATTGAAGGTCTGTCAGAATTTACCGACAGGATGAAATGGTACCCGCTGTGTATGATCAGAGTTTGCAAGGCCAAAACAATAACCACTGGCCTAGAATGAACCAGTTAGCCATACCATTTGGCAGAAACTGGCTTCTGCCTGACGTTCTCTGATGTAGATACGAGGTCCTAATTGTCCAGAGTTGAACCATAAGTTGAAATACCAGCAGATTCCAGTGGTTCTGAGTGGTGCAAGTTGTTCCGAGGAGCAGACTATGAGTCTAGGTCTTCCTGGGAGCAGATGCTAAAATAAGATTTATTAAGGGAATTGCCTGTGTGAGAGCAAAGGAGGGGGGGGGGACTGCTGAAGGTGGGGAGAGCCCTGAGACCACATGTAAGGGTGACCCCCGAGAGAAGGACATACGGAAGGAAGGTTGGGGGGTGTGCAGTGGAAGAAAGTTTTGTCAAAGCATCTGGGATTCCCTGAGGCAAATTCAGCCAAGAATGACTTGCCTTAGCTCCCCTGGGTCGTTGGCTGGGAACACAAGCCTGCAGGAAGCATGGCCTCAGGACAAATGCAATGATGGATTCCAGAGCCCAACAACTGGGGCCCCAGTCCATGGTCGGTTATTGCACTCCCTGTAACTTCAGGTTTGCAAGGTACATTCCCCTGGCTGCCACGTGGATTCCTAAAAACTCAGGACTAAATAAACTACCCAAAAAATTAGTTAAGCACACAACGTGCGTGTGCAGTTAATTCACAAAAACAAGCCCATTTGTCTCCTCAATTGATTATAAAATGTATGAAACAAGATTTCAGCATCCAAAATGACTGAAATGTCTTTCAAAACAATTGCCTTGGCCAGCGGTATGCTGTTATGGAGCGCTCTGAAGTCAACCCTAATTGTAGTCACGTGGGCAAGTTTACTCAATACTCACGGTCCCTACCCCACTCTGTATGACTGTGGCAAGAAAAGCAAGACCCAGGCTTTGCAGAGAATTCCTCCCTGAGACACCCCAGGGCAGCCCCACATACCAAACTTACCCCGCGTGGACGCGAAGGACCAAAGGTCAGAAGAGTCCTGGAGCAGCCCCTCACTTGACACCCTTCTTTTTCCCTCACTTTCCTCACACTCCACATAGAATGTGGGGAGCTTCTGTTCCCTCTTCTCTGACCCCAAGTTCCCAAAGGAGTTCTCAGCTTTGCTCAGGGCAGTTTCTCCTCTGTGTGTTCAGTCCCTCTGACATGGGGCTAGAAATGTTTGTGGGAACAGCAGCCCAATTCACTGCCCCTATAGTTATGAAGCACTTTGCTTACATTCCAGTGTTTTGATGCCAATGATCCCTCCCCTTTGGACACAAGAACATCAGAATTATTGGATTCTCTATGTTATTGTCTTGGTACCTCCTTCTGGAACATGCTCTCAGCAGCCCATGCTCTTAGTAGCCAAGTGACCTTTGACCATCAGAGATCTGGAGAGCATATTCATGTTCTCAGGTCACCAGAGGTCATGCTTAGAGTGTGCGAGAGAACTAGTGGTGCCTATGGAAATGCTCTCGGGAGCAAAACATGCCAGATACTTTGTATCACCTGCATGCTTTATCATCTTTGCACCTTTGGAGCATGTCATGCATGCCTGGTTGTATCAAAAGCGTAATAGTATCCACAGACTAGGAAATGAAAAGGGAGTATAAAAACTTTACTTCCAGATCATAACTGATACATTTTGAATTGAATGCAGTTATCTGTGCATGACCCTTTTTTAACGCCCGACCATATTTCTAACATAATTTAAATTTTAGCATTATGGGTTTTCCGCTGTATTGTCAAGTTGAGTTAAATGGGGAACAATAATGTTATTAATGGTTTTCACATGGACAGCGGTATAGTAAAATTCATCCCTGGTCATTCCTCTGCTCTGAAGACTATATTCATGGCTATTATATGCTTAAACTCCAGTTGTTCTAAGAAACATACATTTTACCATGAACATTAAACTGAGCTTGCTGGCTTCTGTGTTCTCTGCCTTTGGTGATGGTAGATGTCAATAATCTCAGATCATTGGTAGATGGTGTGCTTACTGGGTCAGTGATGATGTATTTTGAAAACTAATGTTGTCCTAAATATTGCAACATTGAACAGAGGCTGAGGGCTTCAAACTCTCATTTTCAGTGTGGTTTAAAACCAAACAGGATATCAAGATTTCAGGATGAACATATGTGTTCACTTCCATCCATCCGAAATACCCAATTGGGATAACAGTATAGAAACATAAATTTGTAGTGAGCTCCAACAGTAAAGAAATCAGGAGATAGACAATGGATTCCAACAAATTTGTGAATATTGAAAAGCAAGTGGAAACCTGTGGAAGATGAAGCAGAGTCTAGAATAGACTGAGAGGCCAGGGCAGGAGGAACTAGGTCTTCCATTTTGGACCCACAGAGCTCAGGGTTGGTGGTCAGCAGTAGAATGACCATACAGTTTATTTTCTAAACTAGGACACTTCCGGAAGTAAAAGATGGGACTACCAGTAATTTCACTCTGTAGGACAAGAGGTATAACCTGAGACTATGCTGGGAAACTAGGACATCTGGTCAGAAGGCAATATGGAGGTCAAGTCTAAGAAGAGGAGGTGCATAGAGCGGGTTAACCGAAGTTCTCTGTGGAACAGCCAAAGCAGTCAGCCTCCCCACCATGGCACCTAAGGAAGCAGGGAGCTCAATTCTAAAGAACTCAAGCAAATAAAATGAGGAGTGCTGGTCATGTGGATGCTACCATCTAAGATTAATGCCCCCTCATTCTGGCATTTAATGGGCCTGACGTCTATCTCCTTGTCATTTTACCCTAAGGTAAAACCTGTCCATCAACATGCACCACTCACTCACATGGAACCCCCAACCCCATGAGAAATCCTCCTTATGGGAGCAGTGGGCAGGGAGACAGACCCATGCCCTATCAGAGGAAACCTGTATCACCCTGGTTTCTCATTCCTGAATGTGAATGGCAACCTCGAATTGCAAATACAATAGGAAATCCAGCACTGTGGATGGGCAAAAGTAAGAGACAAACTGAAACACAGAGGTAAGAGAAACAGATAATTCAGTGTAGTCGTTTTAAAAACAGCTATTTCAAGAAACAAAAAATCATAAAAATATGATAATTTGTAATCTCTTGGGGGCAAAAGCTCATCTTCAGAATAAGAGAATGTAATTTGAAAAGCAATGATTAGAAAGTAAAAAGTGTTTAAAATGTAAAATGAAATTGCCAAAATTAAACATAAAACCAAATACCTAAGTTGAAAGATAAAGTTGAGCAAAAACTGGAAAATATGAGAGAAATGTAAAAGTCTAATTATCAATTAGAAAAAAAATTGAAAAAATTGAAAAAAAAATTCCCAGAGCTGAAATGTGCATGAAGGAGTCCAGTAAGTATTAAACGTATGAATGACAAAGGATATGCACTCTATATGCATCATCATGAAATTTCAGGTTAGAGAAACAGCGATTAAACAGGCCGCAGAAATCAGTCTCACACAAGATATTTTTTATCAGCAACTCTGAAGGTTAGAAGTCAGCAGAACATAGTCTTCAAAGTTCTGGGGAAAAAGATGATTTTGAACTTGAATATCCTTCTCTATTTAGGGTATAGCGAGAATAAATATATTTTAAGATACACAAAGCCTCAGCATTTTTACCTCTAAAACACTTTTTCTCAGGAAATTACTTGAGGAAGCACACCAACAAAATGAGTGAGAAAACCAAAATAGGAGAAAACAGGGGACCCAGTAAACACTATATTCAACCCAGAAGAGAAACAAAATACTGTCCAAAAAAATTGGCTATAATATGATGCAAACCAAAATTTGGTACCATTTTAATCAGTTTGACTTTGATGCCATGAACATTCCCTATTGAGTGACCCTAGTGCCATAACATTGATTCTGCAGAGAAGATCCACAACTACAGTACTCTTCTTGATCTACCTGGAAACAATATATGTATCATTTTGTAAGATGGCCAACAATTTACACTTACTGATTCAGAAATGCAAATAATAGCTAAATAATCTATTTGTAGATTGTATGATACTGGTAGATACATTAATCCTTAAAACTCTATCCCATTGTGTAACGAAGAAAGGAAATTAATTTTTTAATTTATTTTATTGAAGTATAGTTGATTTACAATGTTGTGTTAATTTCTGTTGCACAGCAAAGTGATTCAGTTATACATATATATACATTCTTTTTCATATTCTTTTCCATTATGGTTTATCTAAGGATACTGAATATAGTTCCCTGTGCTATACAGTAGGACCTGTGCTATACAGTAGGACCTTTATCCATTCTCCATATAATAGTTTGCATCTGCTAATCCCAAACCCCCAATCCATCCCTTCCCCACCCCCCACCCCCACTTGGCAAGCACAAGTCTGTTCTCTATGTCTGTGAGTCTGTTTTTGTTTCGTAGATAAGTTCATTTGTGTCATATTTTAGATTCCACATATGAGTGATACCATATGGTGTTCATATGGTATTCTTTCTCTTTCTGTCTTACTTCACTTAGTCTGATAATCTCCAGGTCCATCCATGTTGCTGAAAATGGCATTATTTCATTCTTTTTTATGGCTGAGGAGTGTTCCATTGTATATATGTACCACATCTCCTTTATCCATTCATCTGTTGATGGACATTTAGGTTGTTTCCATGCCTTGGCTATTTTGAATAGTGCTGCTGTGAACATAGGAGTGCATGTATCTTTTTTTTTATGTATAAATTTATTTTATTTATTTATTTTTGGCTGCGTTGGGTCTTTGTTGCTGCGCACGGGCTTTCTCTAGTTGTGGCGAGTGAGGGCTACTCTTTGTTGCAGTGCACAGGCTTCTCATTGCATTGGCTTCTCTTGTTGCAGAGCACAGGCTCTAGGCATGTGGGCTCCAGCAGCTGTGGCACATTGGCTTCAGTAGTTGTGGCTCACGGGCTCTAGAGCACAGGTTCAGTAGTTGTGGTACACAGGCTTAGTTGCTCCGTGGCATGTGGGACCTTCCTGGACCAGGGCTTGAACCCATGTCCCCTGAATTGGCAGGCGGATTCTTAACCACTGCACCATCAGGGAAGGCCCACATATATCTTTTTGAATTATAGTTTTGTCCAGATATATGCCCAGGAGTGGAATTGCTGGATCATATGGCAACTCTATTTTTAGTGTTTATTTTTGGTTTTTTTTTTTTTAGTTTTTTGAGGAACCTCCATACTGTTTTCCATAGTGGCTACACCAATTTACATTCCCACCAACAATGTAGGAGGGTCCCCTTTTCTCTGTACCCTCTCCAGCATCTGTTATTTGTAGACTTTTTTTTTTCTTAATGTGGACCTTTTTTTTAAAAGTCTTTATTGAATTTGTTACCATATTGCTTCTGTTTTACCTTCTGGATTCTTGGCCATGAGGCATGTGGGATCTTAGGTCCCCGACCAGGAATCGAACCCTCCCCACCCTGCACTGGAAAGTGAAGTCTTAACCACTGGACCACCAGGGAAGTCCCTGGAGACTTTTTAATGATGGCCATTCTGACTGGTGTGAGGTGATACCTCATTGTAGTTTTGTTTTGCATATCTCTAATAATTAGTGATGTTGAACATCTTTTCATGTGCCTGTCAGTCATCTGTATGTCTCCTTTGCAGAAATGCCTATTTAGGTCTTCTGCCCATTTTTCCATTGGGTAGTTTGTTTTTTTGTTATTGAGTTGTATGAACTGTTTGTATATTTTGGAAATTAAGCCCTTGTCGGTTGCATCATTTGCAAATATTTTCTCCCAGTCCGTAGGTTGTCTTTTTGTTTTGTGTATGGTTTCCTTTGCTGTACAAAATCTTGTAAGCTCAATTAGGTCCCATTTGTTTATTTTTTCTTTTATTTCTATTGCTTTGAGAGACTGACCTAAGAAAACATTGGTATGACTCAGGTCAGAGAATGTTTTGCCTATGTTCTCTTCTAGGAGTTTTAAGGTGTCATGTCTTATTTTTAAGTCTTTAAGCCCTTTTGAGTTCATTTTTGTGTATGGTGTGAGCTTGTGTTCTAACGTCATTGATTTACATGCAGCTGTCCAACTTTCCCAACGCCACTTGCTGAAGAGACTATCTTTTTTCCCATTGTATAGTCTTGCCTCCTTTGTTGAAGATTAATTGACCGTAGGTGTGTGGGTTTATTTCTGGGCTCTGTTTCATTGATCCATATGTCTGTTTTTGTGCCATTACCACACTGTTTTGATTACTGTAGCTTTGTAGTATTGTCTGAAGTCTGGGAGGGTTATGCCTCTTGCTTTGTTCCTTTTCCTCAGGATTACTTTGGCGATTCTGGGTCTTTTATGGTTCCATATAAATGTTAGGATTATTCGTTCTAGGTCTGTGAAAAATGTCATGCTAATTTGATAAAGATTGCATTAAATCTGTAGATTGCTTTGAGTAGTATGGCCACTTTAACAATATTAATCTTTCCAATCCAAGAGCATGGGATATCTTTCCATTTCTTTGAATCATCTTCAGTTTCTAAAGGAAATTAAATTTGATCCAACCATTTAAAGTATCTTTGGGAATTAATCCCTTTCATGTATATTCTCAGTCTTTCATGTTCTCTCCCCTTTCATTGCCCCTTGGCTTCTTGGCAATGCCCCAGTGCACCCTACTGCCATCTAACACCAAAATCTGTGGTCTCTTCTCTCTAATATAATCAAGGCTTGGTGATTCTCTGATGACATCACCCCTGGACCTCAGTTGGCCCTTCAGTGTGACTCCTAGTCTTTTCCCACCCCTGGTGGTTCATCTTGCACTTGTCAGCGATAGGATCAAGGCTTCACATCTCACAACTCCCAGGGGCACAGTTGACATCAATGCCCCTTGTAAATGTACCAAAATGTGCCACATTACTCATCTTCACATGGTGGTCCTGCTCAGGGTGGCTTGCTCCCCACTATGGTGGCTGTCCACGTAAACTCACAGCATCATCAGCTACATCCTAGATACCCTACCCGTAGGGCATGTGGGGACTTATGGTTACAAGGCATGAAGAGATTCTGGAGAGCTAAACCTAATCACATGGAGGCACCATCTTTTCTCAGCTTATGCAGAAGGGTGGCAGGGGAGACCTCCCTAGGACAGATATTCTAAATCCCAAATGAGAAGTGGAGCAAAAGCCCCTCATCAGTTTTCCCCTTTCCCCTCAACCTACCTGCATGCCTCCTCTCTCTGAGTCTTTGGCCTTTCACCCATATTTGAAAGGGAGTGTCATAAGGGGTAGACTTCCATTTACTTTCCTTTCTGACCAGTACTTCCTCTCAACTTTAATTGTAAATGAGAATTACCTTGGTGGCGGGAGCTTTCAAAACTCCCAATTCCCAGGCCATACTCCAGACCAATTATATGAGATGCTGTTGGGACGGCAACCAGGCATCAGTATTTTTTAAAGCTCTGTACGCGATTCCAGTGTGTCACCAAGGTTGAGAAACCCTGCTCTACATTCTGCCTCCTTCCAGGGGTGTGACTGGCCTTCCCACTTTCCAGTGGCCAAAATGGTCATTGGCTGCTAGAAAATGTGATGTGTAGGGAAGAGGAATGAAGCGTAATCAGAATAATATTTTCAATATATTATTTGCTTGCAGCCTTTCTCATAAAAATGTTACTTCTTGGTTTTAACATTTGTAATCAATTATTTTGGTTTATTATGGTTATAGAACAGAATATAAGTGTTATTCTTATTTTTTTTTTTTTTTTTTTTTTTTTGCGGTACGCGGGCCTCTCACTGTTGTGGCCTCTCCCGCTGCACAGGCCCAGCGGCCATGGCTCACGGGCCCAGCCGCTCCGCGGCATGTGGGATCCTCCCGGACCGGGGCACGAACCCGTGTCCCCTGCATCGGCAGGCGGACTCTCAACCACTGCGCCACCAGGGAAGCCCATAAGTGTTATTCTTGACAAAGTAAGAGAAAATATATGGCAGAGGTGGGAAGTGTAAAGAGAGTAAGGGAAACTAGAGGGAAGGGTTGTACATTTTAGGTGCATTAGTTAAAGATTCAAAACTAGCCAGCAGAAAAGCTAGAAAATTATTTTAGCCACCAAAATCCGGCAAGAGAGAGTGTGCCATAAGTGACATATCACCACTGGTCATTGTAAGAGTCGATAGCTATCACCTAAGAAGGATAGATACAAATAGCAGCTTAATTCCATGTTATTAGAAGGTAAGAAGATGACCACCCAGCGTAAAGGCTGTCTCTTAGGGGTGGGTCTGGAATAGAGAAGAGTTTAGTGTTTCTGGAGTTTTACCTTGTACATACATCAAACAAAAATGACAGATTAAAAATAAATTAATAAATGAAATTGGGATTCCATACTGTGGTGTGTATCAAGGGATGGTTTGGGAATATATCCCCAGTCAAGACCATTTTGTCGATGGTAGCCACAGCCCACCACCTGCATAGATGGGATGCTAGCGCCCCAGTCCTTGCTCACAGCAGTGCTATATGCCTGGGTGGTGGTGTGCTGATTCTCCGTGGCCAAGCCTTTTGAAGTTAGTTCAAAAGAACCACAGAGTTGTGACATTTATAGTCTTTTACATTTTATATACTCCCTAGAGAGATTTAGAGGAAGTGACATTTACAGAGAATCTGCAGAGCAACATTCCAATTTACCCCCTTGTGGATTCTCCTGACCATAACTATTGATATAAGTGACGGCATTTTATTAGGACCAGAGGTTTTAGCAGATGGTTCTGGCCTATGTGTCACTTGGCTTTAGGTGCTGTTAGATGTTTGAGAAATATCTGTTGAGATAGACCACAGGTAAATAGAGCACTGAATTAAATAGAGCAGCTGTGAGGTCTCATCTGAGCTGTACCTGCCGCCAGCGGGTTCTGCATCCTCAAATGTGTCACTTAACTTCTGGAACGTCTGCAGAATGAGGGCCCCCGACTCAAGTTCTCAGTTCCCTTCCCACCTAATTCTTTGCACAACAAGGGTTTCTTCTAGAATAGGAAGTGTCAGTGTTTGTCTCTGGGCTGTCTTGGATTTTTCTCTACCACCTCTGTTGACCTTTAAAATATGAGCCTGCCTGTTATGAAGGACAGCAACTTGCTTAGTCTTCAAATAGAGAGGATTCAAATTCCAGCTCCATCACTTTTTTCGCATATAAGTTTATTTATTTATTTATTTGTTTATTTTTGTCTGCGTTGGGTCTTCATTGCTGCACGTGGGCTTTCTCTAGTTGTGGCGAACAGGCTACTCTTAGTTGTGGTGCGCAGCTTCTCATTGCAGTGGCTTCTCTTGTTGCGGAGCACAGGCTCTAGGCTCACAGGCTTCAGTAGTTGTGGCACGTGGGCTTCAGTAGTTGTGGCACGTGGGCTCTAGAGCTCAAGCTTAGTAGTTGTGGTGCACAGGCTTAGTTGCTCCATGGTATGTGGGGATCTTCCTGGACCAGGGCTCAACCCGTGTCCTCTGCGTTGGCAGGTGGATTCTTAACCACTGCACCACCGGGGAAGTCCCTCCATCACTTTTGGCTGGATGACCCTGAGCAAGTTTCTTAACTTCTTTAAGCCCAGTTCCTCACCTATAATATGGAAATCAGATGTTTACTACTATTAGAATTTGATGTATATACTTTCTAGTCCAAAAGATTCTCAGTAAATGCCAGCTTGTTATGCTGAGAAGAAGATAGCACTAAAAGCCTAATGCATGCTCCCTAGATTGCAAGACGGGTTGCCATAAACTCACAAAGGGAAGGCCAGCATGAGTTTGCAAATAACTAGGTCAGATTTTCCCATTTTCCTCATTTGCAAAGCAGCAGCCTTCTATTCTTACACAGAGTCTGTGTGCTGGGGGAAAACCTGATAACCGTCTGGGTTCAATAGAAGACAAGAAAGATAAAAGGATAGCAGATTAGATACCCTCGGGCCATGTCCCTTTCCCATCCCTGGCTATTTTCCTTTTTTTGGGGGAGCGGGGCGGAGATACACATGTTAACATGATGTGATATACAGAAGTTCAGGATGCTGAGAGAATATACAAAAGTTACAGTTATAGCTTTTTTTCCTTACTTGAAGTATAGTTGATTTACAGTGTTGGGTCAGCTTCAGGTATACAACAAAGTGATACAGTTTTTTATATATAAATATATATATTTTTCAGACTCTTTTTCATTATAGGTTATTACAAGATATTGAATATAGTTCCCTGTGCTATACAGTAGGTCCTTCTTGTTTTTCTGTTTTACATATAGTAGTGTGTATCTGTTAATCCCAAACTCCTAATTTATCCTTCCCCTGACCTCCTTTCCCCTTTGGTAACTGTAAGTTTGTTTTCTCTGACTCTGAGTCTATTTCTGTTTTGTAAATAAGTTCATTTGTATCATTTTTTCAGATTCCACATATAAGTGATATATGATATTTGTCTGATTTACTTCACTTAGTATAATCTCTAGGTCCATCCATGTTGCTACAAATGGCATTATTTCATTCTTTAGTATTTCATTGTATA
This sequence comes from Phocoena sinus, assembly GCF_008692025.1. Taxonomy (NCBI): domain Eukaryota; kingdom Metazoa; phylum Chordata; class Mammalia; order Artiodactyla; family Phocoenidae; genus Phocoena; species Phocoena sinus. The sequence goes on from NC_045777.1 coordinate 42,365,725, forward strand.
TGTACATCTTTTTTTTTAACGTCTTTATTGGAGTATAATTGCTTTACATTGTTGTGTTAGTTTCTGCTGTATAACAAAGTGAATCAGCTATACGTGTACTTATATCCCTATATCTTCCCTCTTGCATCTCCCTCCCACCCCTCTAGGTGGTCACAAAGCACCGAGCTGATCTCCCTGTGCTATGCGGCTGCTTCCCACTAGCTATCTATTTTACATTTGGTAGTGTGTATATGTCAGTGCCACTCTCTCACTTCATCCCAGCTTACCCTTCCCACTCCCCGTGTCCTTAAGTTCATTCTCTACGTCTGTGTCTTTATTCCTGTCCTGCCCCTAAGTTCTTCAGAACCTTTTTTTTTTTTTTTAAGATTCCATATATGTGTGTTAGCATACGGTATTTGTTTTTCTCTTTCTGACTTACTTCACTCTGTATGACAGATTCTAGGTCCATCCACCTCACTACAAATAACTCAATTTCATTTCTTTTTATGGCTGAGTAATATTCCATTGTATATATGTGCCACATCTTCTATATACATTCATCTGCCCATGGACATTTAGGTTGCTTCCATGTCTTGGCTATTGTAAACAATGCTGCTATGAACATTGGGGTGCATGCATCTTTTCAAATTATAGTTTTCTCCAGATCTGTGCCCACGAGTGGGATTGCTGGATCATATCATAACTATATTTTTAGTTTTTGAAGGAACCTCCATACTGTCTCCATAGTGGCTGCACCAATTTACATTCCCACCAACAATGTAGGAGGGTTCCCTTGTCTCCACACCCTCTCCAACATTTATTGTTTGTAGACTTTTTGATGATGGCCATTCTGACCTGTGTGAGGTGATACCTCATTGTAGTTTTGACTTGCATTTTTGACTTGCATATTATAATTATATAATAATTAGCAGTGTTGAGCATCTTTTCACGTACCTGTTGGTCATCTGTATGACTTCTTTGGAGAAATGTCTACTTAGGTCTTCTGCCCATTTTTTGATCCTGACCATTTTCACTAGCCTAAACATCTGCTGTAGTGTTCAATACACTTGACCTTCTTATGGGGACGGGTCTCCCTTTGGCCAGGTAAGGATCCCGCCTTTACCTCCCAAGGTAACAGTGGTCACCACTTAGAGTTCCTTGACTTGGGCATCTTCTGTCTTTGTTGGGGTTAGAACACTCTAATAATCCATTAAACTGAGACCTATATTCTCATCTTTGGGCTATAGAAAGGTGAAGGACAGGCAGAAAAAGCAAGAAAGGAGGACTGTATCCAAATGGCATTGATTTATTTGCTGCTAGGCCTCACTTACTCTTCACAGTTTCCTGATTTTTAGTATGGAAACAATAGTTCTTCAGTCCTTCAAAGGGGATTTCTTTTTTAACTTATATGTTTTGGGGCCTTGAAAACTAAGAAGGAAGAACCTGTTTGTGTTTAGACAACTGGTTCTTTGTTTTCATTCAACTATTTTGTCACAAAGTTTCTTACTGGTGATTTAACCACTGAAATTAAGCAGACAATGTGGATCCAACTGAAATACCACGTATTGAGTATACACCAAGTGGAAACGCTAGGGAAGTCTTCTAGAAGTAAAGTTCTGAGTAGTTTAATATCAATGATGCCCACACAGGATTTTACTATTTTCGTCATCTCTGTAAAAAATAAAACAGTGGTGACCTGGGGAATTGGAAGAGGCTCCACATCCAATTGCTTATTACTGAACTAATTGATCTTAACTGAACTATCCCAGTCTTAGTTCATGTTATAGCTCTGACATCTGCTTTAAGCAAAAAGAACTATCTGTTGAATGAGCTCATTTAGAGAACTTTCCTACATGGAAAATAAATGTTGAATGTTCATCTTTCCATACAAATTTCATAATTAGTTTTTCTTATTCTACTCTGAGTACTTATATTGGGAGCAAGCTCAATTTAGGTTCATTCTTTACAGTGAGTCTTTATTACGACAGTAGCCTCTCTTATGAATCCTCCATAGCATTTAAAATTTTCCTTTATAGACATTTCTTGTTTTGAGTTTATTTTAAAATATATTTTATTGTTATTGTTCCTATCATATAGTTAGTTTTTTTAAAATTTAGTCTTACAATTGAATCTGAGTACCGGAACTTTTTGGGGTTACTTATTGCTATTTCTTTTCTTTCTAAGAATTGTATGTATCTTTTGTCCATATTTCTAACAGAATATTCATCTTTTTTTTCTTACTGATTTATAAGAGTCCTTTACATATTATGGCTATTGAGTTTTCATCTTTAGTTTAGACGTGTCAGGGAACTTAGAGGTTATCCTGTTCTACCCATTTGTTGACATTTCCCTTGAACTCTAGATTTAGCTAATAAACCTCTCCACTGGATTTGTCATTGGCCACTCCAACTTAAACTTTTCAAAACTGAGTTTTCAGTCTCTGCTTCCCCAGCTGCAGTTTTTACGGACTACCTCATCTGAGCATGGTTAGATATAAAATGGTGAAGTTATCTTTGACTCTCCTGTTTACATCAAGCTCCTAATCCAATTCATCGCCAAATCCTATCACTCTGTTTTCAAAATATACCCAGATATGGTCACATCTCCCGTCTCCCCATTTCCTCCCCAGTCAAAACTACACCTCACCTCAATTATCACCATAACTATTTGATTCCCTGTCTTCATCTTTGGCGCCTTATAGTTATTGTCTCCTTGGAGTGATCCTTTTACAAAATATGAATCTAATGTCCCACTTCTCCTCAAGATCCTCCAGTGACTCCCAGTATAACCCAGCATCCGTATAGTGACCCACGTGATCCTGATCCACTGCCACCACCTCCCTACCCCACCCCCAAGAGTTTTTTCTCTGCTGTCATTTTCTCTTCATTCACTCATGTCTTTTTTTTTCTTCACACATTATAACCATGCTCTTGCCTCAGGGCCTTTGCATTTACTTCTTCTTTACCTGAAATGTCCCCACACACTCAGATATAAGCATCATGACTGCAAGGACTTTTTCTACTTTGCAGCTGCTGATTCCTCAGCACCCAGAACAGTGTCTGATACTCAGCTGGTGCATAATAAATGATTATTGAATAATTGATGAACCATACTCACTAGCAATCATTTTTTGGTGGTTGTAAAGAATATTTTGAGGTATCAGGTGGCCCTTGCAGAAGTGGTTGAATTCCTAGAAATAAGATAATGCTGCTTAGGTACTGAATCCTTGAATTAGAAGAAAATGCAAACTCTTTGCCCCTGTCAGTCTCCCCAACAGCATCTCCTTCCTTTCTTTCCCTCTCATTATGTCCAGGCACACTGGCCTTCTCTCTGCTCCTTGAACACGCCGAATATATCTGAGCCTTTGGGTCATTTTACTGGATGTGCTCTTTGGGGGGGAAACATCTGTTCCTGCATCTTTGCGTGAATCCTCACTCAGGTGTCATTTTGAAATTCCCCCCTTGGTGAGAACTTCCCCAATCACGTAAACTAATGAACTCCCCTTTGCTGCATCTCTGTCACACCAAAATCTTTCATTTTCCTCAAAATAAAAGAGAGCAAAGACCTTACCTGTTTGCAGCACTATGTCGCCAGAGGTTCCCATCACGTGACACATGTGGGCACTCACAAAATATTTAGAGAATGAATAAATGTCATTAGTCTAGTTGCTCAAGATCGTAAGATATGTGCCTCCAAGACAGCACTGGCCACATGGTGCTGAAATGATATATCTGTGAGTCTGTCTCCCAGAGAGTCTGTGAGATCCTCCAGGACAGGTCCAATGTTTAATTTATAGTCACTTCCCCACCATTTCCCACAGCTCCTAGCACCTAGTGGTACTCCATACATGTTTGCCAAACCAACATGAAGCTGCAGAAAGGCAATACAGCCTCTTCGTCAAGTTCATTTCACTAGAAGGATAGAGAATATGAATCAGAGATGGTAAAATATTAAAAGTGAATATTATAAGATGGCCAGGGGAGGCCACGCCACGTGAGGAAGAGTACACAGAAGAGTTAAGAGGTGGAAAAATTAAATGCCTGGAATTAGCTCTTACGGGGAGAAGAAATACAACAGTGAGATCATCGGTTTAGGTGCTCATTTCAGAGCAATGCCAAGGCTTCCGGGTAGTATCAATTTACATGGTCTTTTTTCTTGGCGAAAAACATTGTTATTGATGTGCTGCATTTAGTGGTTCCTGTGAGTAAGTCATCGTTTTGATTACCCAAGTGCACTCCTTGGGTAATCAAGTTCTAAACTTTCCCCATTCTTTTTTCTTTTCCTTTTTTTCCTCCAAATCCTTTCTTCTTACAGATGGTCCCATCTTCCACTTTGCTGAGAAAGTCAGGGAAAGTTTGAAGGGGAAGTTCCCCAACCTTCTGTGTTCTCCACCAAAAATATCTTGGATCCAACACACACCCCCTCCTCATTCTCTTCTGTCTCGACATAATAGCTCCTTTTCTTCTTTCCAAAAATTAACCTCACCATTGCATCTGGATCCCTTTCCCTTTAATTTTGTCAAACAACACCTTGTCTCTTCAATTATTTCCAATTTCCTAGCATCATGCATACCTTTCTTTCCACTACTTCCTTTCCTTTGGACTTCAAACATACACAGGTCTTCCCTGTCTTAGAAAACCAGTGGTTGTTATTGTTGCCTCCATCACCCTCTTGTGCCGCCATATTTTCCTTCCTGACTAGGGGTCTTATACATGTGACACACCATCTCCATTCTTTCACAATATAGTCCCTCTGTTATCACAGAGTTCTACTCATGCTTCCGGTCTCTCGTGTTTCAGCTTTGTTAAAATTGTACTCTCCTGCTACAAGCGTGAATACCAGCAGTGGCTTTCTACATTTCACACTCGTGACCTCCTCCCAGTGTTGGTTCTGCCTGGTTGTTATGCAGTGTTCATCCCATGAATTGCCCTTGAATTTGAAGCATGAGGCGTGCACGCCTACTTTTCCTCTGACTCCCTCTCTGAATTATTTTATTTCCTAATTGTGGATAACATCCCAAGGCCTTCTACTCTTTTTTATTTAAAAAAGTTTTCCTTGGAGAGTTTGTCCACTTTTATTGTTTCAATAAAACAGTAAATCAATTTCCAAGATTACTGAGCACATTCTAAGGGCCAGACAATATTTGGCCATCATTCATCAAATACTGGAATGATTCATAGAAATGGGATACTGGACTACTTGGATGACCCATTGAGTCAAACATAAATATGATTTTACAGGGGTGCAAAGAGATCCAAAATTTCTTTGCAGGGCGGCAAAAGAGCCAAAATTTGAGAAAAGTTTAAAAAGAATAAGCTTTCTTAGAAAAATAGGTTACAAAATAGTATGGCACACGTATACACACATATTTTATACGCATATATTTTAAAAATTATAAGAGGAAAGTAAAGGGACATAAGGATAGGCAACTAGGCAGGATTTCATCTGAGTAGCCATGCTGGTGGAAGTGATGTCTCAACTGAGTAGGTAGCTACCTTGGGGAGGGGGCGGACGAATGTTACAGGGAAGGAGTAGCACGTGCAAAGGACTGTGGGAGGAGACAATATGGCGCACGCCTCCATCCACTCACATTCACTGGGCACTCGAGTGTCTACTGACACATCATCAAGATGACTACTAATTATTTCTTCAACACCTTATTGCATGTGAAGCTTCAGATCCTGTGAGGATATTAAGAAGATCTCCTGGCTGTCTTAAGAGCCCATGATCTAGTGGAGGAGAAGCCAAATGAGCAATCGAAGTATGTCCACTGTGAAAGGGAAGAGCAAGGGCTGAGTCCAACAAGGAGGGGAAGGGAAGCTGAGCCTCAGAACCACACTTGCACTGCATCCAGTTCTGATGGAAATGATCTCTCTGCCAGATGGACAGGGGACCGGCAGCCACACGCACTATGACTTTGTCTTATATGTCCTTTCTACCAGTGCCTACGGATTCATCCCAGTAGGCTAATTGCCAAAACAGACAACTTCAAAATCTCCATAACTTCACATGAGAAAACTGTATTTCTTACCTTCCCTCACACTCCAAAGCAGTTCTGAGGAGGGACAGGACTGCCCCACACATTCAGGAAGCCAGGACACTTCCCTCTTGTACATCTTGGAGCTCTGCATCGCTTAGGGCCTCAGGATGCAAAATGTGATTCCTGGCCCTGCAGCGTCAGCATCACCTGGTAACTTGTTAAAAGTGCAAATTCAGAACCTACTGAATCAGAGGTTCTGGCTCTAGGACCCAGAAATACATATTTAACAAGCTGTTCTCAAGTTTGAGGACTACCAAGGCGTGGCAGATGAGGGCAGGGAGCATGCAGGTCACACACGAGGGTGTTTAAGTTCCAGTCCCAGAAGCAGCACATCCTGCTTCTGCCCACAGTCCACTAGCTGTGACTCAGTCCTGAGGCCCTTTGAGAAGCTGGGACATATAGTCCAGCTCTGTGCCCAGGAAGGAAAGTTCTCCCGTCCTAAATGTTCTTCCTACTTCTAGGCTCTCCCTTAAATTCATTCTCCCCTCAGCAGTCAGTCGGATTAATATTCCTGAAAGCTGAATCAATTATCTCACCCCTTGTCTAAAAACCTCCACGGGTCTCACAGTCTTTTGAATGACACTTCTTAGCCCTCCAAGGACTGGTCCCCGTTGCCTCTCTGGCCTCATGGTTTGCCATCCTCCCTTGAACTCTAGACCCCAGCCATCCTGAATAACAACCGCTGGTCCTTTACCGGCCACCTGCCCTCTTCTCTGGGCCTTTGCACTTGCTGCCCTTCCCATCCTCCTTTCCTCCTGGCCGCCCCCATTCATCCTTCAGGGCTCAGCTGGGCTGTGACTCTGTCCAGAAACATCTCCCTGAAGCCACTCCCTGTCCCTCCCTCAAGACTGGGTTAGATGCCCTCTCCTAACCCAGAATAATTCTTACTGCCTTGAATTTCAATCACGTTAAGTCACTGGAGAGCAGAGACTGTACGTTAACACGGTGTTGGTTTCTCGTTGCCCGTCAAGAGCCTGGCCCATAGTAGGTGCTCAAAGAATGTCTGCTAAGTAATTAATTCAGAGAGACTTAGTAGATGCTCAGTGGGTGCTTGTAGATGAGAATGTTGATTGGTTGTATCGTACTGTGGCCAGAATCTGTTATTCAGTTCAGTATGCTCAGTCTTTCTCAGATAAGCACTGCACCTGAACTGCAGCCAGGACCTTCCCATCACCAGAGAATCAACTTGAAGCCCCGCTCTGGTCACTGTCAGCCCATCCTTCTTACTGACAACAGTCTGCGTACCTTCATCCATGTGAATTTACATACGTAATTTACATAATAAATAGGAAAATATTCTATGACATAAATCACAGCAAGATCCTTTCTGACCCACCTCCTAGAGTAATGGAAATAAAAAAAAAATAAACAAATGGGACCTAATGAAACTTCAAAGCTTTTGCACAGCAAAGGAAACCATAACCAAGACCAAAAGACAACCCTCAGAATGGGAGAAAACATTTGCAAATGAAGCAACTGACAAAGGACTAATCTCCAGAATTTACAAGCAGCTCATGCAGCTCAATAACCAAAAAACAAACAACCCCATCCAAAAATGGGCAGAAGACCTAAATAGACATTTCTCCAAAGAAGATATACAGAATGCCAACAAGCACATGAAAGAATGCTCAACATCATTAATCATTAGAGAAATGCAAATCAAAACTACAATGAGATATCATCTCACACCAGTCAGAATGGCCATCATCAAAAAATCTAGAAACAATAAATGCTGGAGAGGGTGTGGAGAAAAGGGGACACTCTTGCACTGCTGGTGGGAATGTGAATTGGTTCAGCCACTATGGAGAACAGTATGGAGGTTCCTTAAAAAGCTACAAATAGAATTACCATATGACCCAGCAATCCCACTACTGGGCATATACCCTGAGAAAACCAAAATTCAAAAAGAGTCATGTACCAAAATGTTCATTGCAGCTCTATTTACAATAGCCCGGAGATGGAAACAACCTAAGCGCCCATCATCGGATGAATGGATAAAGAAGATGTGGCACATATACACAATGGAATATTACTCAGCCTTAAAAAGAGATGAAATTGAGCTATTTGTAATGAGATGGATAGACCTAGAGTCTGTCATACAGAGTGAAGTAAGTCAGAAAGAAAAAGACAAATACCGTATGCTAACACATATATATGGAATTTAAGGGGAAAAAATGTCATGAAGAACCTAGGGGTAAGACAGGAATAAAGACGCAGACCTACTGGAGAACGGACTTGAGGATATGGGGAGGGGGAAGGGTGAGCTTTGACAGGGCGAGAGAGAGTCATGGACATATACACACTAACAAACGTAGTAAGGTAGATAGCTGGGGGGAAGCAGCCGCAAGGCACAGGGATATTAGCTCGGTGCTTTGTGACAGCCTGGAGGGGTGGGATGGGGAGAGTGGGAGGGAGGGAGACGCAAGAGGGAAGACATATGGGAACATATGTATATGTATAGCTGATTCACTTTGTTGTAAAGCAGAAACTAACACACCATTGTAAAGCAATTATACCCCAATAAAGATGTTTGAAAAAAAAAAATAAAAGAAATAGGAAAATAGGGAAGCTCATTTTTTGAAGTGTAATCAAATTACACTGTTTAGAAAACAGAGAAAATAAAGCTGACTGGTGCTGGTGGGACAGCAGAGATCTCTCGGCAGCTGAATTATTGGATGAATCAGTCCCCTGTTCTTGTCAATGCTTCGCCATGACTCATTCTGATGCACTCATTTTTGATTGAAAATGATAAAGTCAGAAGACATGCTCTTTTTAAAATTTTTTTTGAAGTATAGTGGATTTACAATGTTGTGTTAATTTCTGCTGTACAGAGTTATTCAGTTATACATGTACATACATTCTTTTTTATATTCTTTTCTATTATGGTTTATCATGGGATACTGAATATTGTTCCCTGTGCTATACTAGGACCTTGTTGTTTATCCATTCTCTATATACCAGTTTGCATCTGCTAATCCCAAACTCCCAGTCCATCCCTCCCGCACACCCCCTTCCCCTTGGCAACCAGAAATCTGGTCTCTATGTTTGTGAGTCTATTTCTGTTTTGTAGATAAGTTCATTTGTGGCATATTTTATATTCCACATGTAAGTGATATCATATGGTATTTGTCTTTCTCTTTCTGGCTTACTTCACTTAGTGTGGTAATCCCTAGGTCCATCCATGTTGCTGCAAATGGCATTATTTCATTCTTCTTATGGCTGAGTAGTAGTCCATTGTATTTATGTACCACATCTTCTTTCTCCATTCTTCTGTCAGGACATTTATGTTGTTTCCATGCCTTAGCTATGGTGAATAGTGCTGCTATGAACATAGGGGTGCATGTATCTTTTTGAATTATAGTTTTGTCTGGATATATGCCCAGGAGTAGGATTGCTGTATCATATGGCAACTCTTTTTTTAGTTTGTTGAGGAACCTCCGTACCATTTTCCCCAGGGGCTGTACCAATTTACATTCCCGCCAACAGTGCAAGAGTGTTCCCTCTTCTCCGCACCCTCTCCAGCATTTATTATTTATAGATTTTTAAATGATGGCCATTCTGACCTGTGTGAGGTGGTACCTCACTGTGGTTTTGATTTGCATTTCTCTAATAATTAGCAGCGTTGAGCATCTTTTCATGCGCCTGTTGGCCATCTGTATGAGACACCATTCTCTTAAAAACATACAGTAACACCCTTCACAGGAACGGGAAAATAAGCCATAGCAGCGTCCGTGAACAGCAATTGCTTCTGCTCCGAGTCCTCTCCTTGCCAATGCTCCCAATTATTTTTTTTGAAATGAAACCAGACACATGTCTATTCTATAGTCAGTTTGGAAAATATTGAACTGGCGACAAACTGAAATGAGAAAGTAGAGTGAGAACCAAATTCATCCTCCAATTTGCCCAGTATTGCTTGGAATGCTCTCTGGCTGTGACTCTCAGGGCAGGAAGCAGGGGTTTTTTTGCTCTTTCTGTCTTCTGCACAGGGTTTATGGCCTGTTCAGGGCACACAGCCAGTGACTAGTACTTACTTGAGAGTCCCAGTGGAACTCTCTCCCCCTCTCAGTGCCACCTGGCAGAATCCCTGGGTGAGGGGCAAGGAGGTTTCCGAGGTGTGCAGGGAGCTCTGGGCAGTAGAAAATTCTGCTCACTCAGCATAAGAAGCAGGAACAGGTTTCTTTAAAGCAGTGGGTTGGAGCTCCTCCCCACGGGACTTTGCCCCATCGGTTATTTCCATCTCTGTCTCTACTAACTGTCTGCTTACTCCGTAAGCATGACTACTGCTCCCATCCCCCAAAGCACACCCAAAGACCAGCTGTGTCAGCTGCATCCTTCATGAAGTAGACACCTAGATGGAGTTAGGAGCAAAAGTTTATTGAGGAAGAAGGCATGAGAAAGTCAAAGAGACAAAGCAGAGTTGTGCAGGGGGAACAGAGGGGAAGAGGCATCACTTGCCCGGATTCACTCAGCTAGGAAGTGGCAGAGCCGGGACTGCAACCCCACAAATTTGGCTCCAGAATCCAAGGCAGGTAACCACTGTGCATATACTGCCTGTGTCTTCTCCCGCTCTGATAGATGGTACATTTTATTATCACTCAAATTAGAGCTTACATAATAATTTACTATGAGCCAAACACCCCACTAAGTGCTTTATAATATGCATTACCTGTTTGTGAGGTAAGCGTTACTTTCTGTGTTTTACATATTTATTAGAAACCTGAGTCACAGTGAGGTTAAATAACATGCTCAGAATCATTCAGCAAATAAGTAGCAGAATCAAAATTCACACATGAAATTCATGCTTTCAACCCTGATGCCATGGTCCTTTACGCTGCCATTGCCTTTGAGTTAGAATAGAGTTTCATTCATCTTTGTAATCAAATAACCTAGCAAATTATAGGTATTGAATAAAAATTTGCTAAATGAATGAATAATGTGCTTTTCCAGAATTTCTGTCTGGAATTGTAGAATGTGGTCATTTTTTTAAAGGGTACATTATCAAGACAATGCTATTCCCAATGCTCGTTTTCACTTTTTTAAAACATTAGCTATAGCTTTTATGCTGTGAATAAAATTTCTAGTAGTCAATGCATTAAACACACACACTAGAGGAAGTTCAGGAACCTTAAAGATGCTATTTTAGTGAAAAGTAGTCAAAAAGCAGATGATTCTCAAACTTCTGTGCACACAGAAGTCATCAAGGAAGCTTATTAAAATGTAGATTACCAGGCCCCACCAACCACAGATTCTTATTCAATGTATTTGATAAGAAGCCTAGAATCTGCATTTTGTAGTCATCTCCAGGTGAGTCCAGAGCAGATGGTCCATGGACAAACTCAAGTGGACCACTGGGGCTACTACCATCAGCTACTCAACCTCCATGTCACGTATGAGAAATCCTAAAAAACATAACAGTAAAATTACAGATGGAATAAAACTGCTTGATATCCATTATTTCCTATAATGATTTTTTAGAACTATGTGATGAGGCCTGAGACCCATACCATGACCCATATAGGTGCCAACTTAGTTTAATTGGATCAGGGTGGACAGAACACTTTACAACTATTTAAAACTTTATACTGATTCTGGGGAGAAAAGCTAATGACTCATTTTTGTAATTTCAATGTGTTTATGTCATCCCAGCAGGGTTTTATTTTTCCATCAATTGTATGTCCTTGAAATTAAGATCCCTTCAATTATAAGAATTACTCTTCTATTCAGTCTCACCGAGAAAGAAAAAGTCCCCAGATGGAGAACTCAATATAGGGCAAAAAGAGCTACACCCTCCGATGAGGGTAAAGGAGAAATAGGGCACAGTGCTTTAGTCTATGCTCCTCCAAGAGCAGATCCTAAGTCACACCTTTCACGCAGGTGGCTTATTTGGGAAATGCCCCCAGGAAGCACTAGGGGAAATGAGGGAAGGGAAGGGAAGGGAAGGGAAGGGAACCAGTGAAGTATGGGTCATGAGCCAGTTACACTGTGAGCAAATGGACCCAGTCCCTCTGAAGATCAATCTGAAGACCAATGTAGAACACACCTCAGAATCAAGGGAAGCTGAGTGTTAGTCAATGACTCCCTTCCCTGGTTGGTTGAGGGCTGCCCTGGGGGGGCGTTAGATCCCCAGCATTTTTTTAGTGAAGAGCAATTAATAAGCAAATGTTCTCAGACTTTCGTTGGCAAAGGACGGCTGGGCTGTTCTGTCCCGAGGTGAACAAGCTACCCTGGCACTGCCATTGGAGAAGCAGAGAGATGCAGGCATTCAAGGGGACAAACTGTCGGAGGACACGGGGCTACTGTCTGGTGCAGCTGTAGGGGACTCAGAGGTGGCCCAGGGGTGGTGGCCCAGGCACCAACTATAGCTGCTCCAAAAAGCTAGGAGGCTTGGGTGTCTGACCTTTGGCATTTGATGGAAGAAGGGTTAAAAAACATGTCTTTCTTAAAAAGTTGAATCACATGCTGATGTTAATTATACAGGTTTGTGCCCTGAATTCATATCCCAGTGCGGTCCATGGAAATCTCAGCAGGATATTAAACTAATATGGGGTTGGTAACGCTGTCCAGTGACTAACAAGCAGATGCAAATCCTGTCTGAACCTGGCTTTAATCCAGGTTGATAGCAATTGTAGAGCCATTGATTATTCGATTCATCTCAACTTCTCTGATGTTAAAACATGGGGAAAAAATGTATCTTTGAAACAGGGAAACACAGTAGTAACAATTTAGCCACAAAACAGATACTGTCACTTTCCTGCCTAATAAAACCTTAAGGAGCACTCCTTTTCTGTCCACACACACACACACACACACACACACACACACACACACACACCCCACCAGCACCAGCACAGCACCACCTCCACATCTCTAATAGATGTCTCTTTATAATGGAGGACACTTACTGGTATATAAGAACCTGTCTTCTTTCTTCCTCCAAGGTTTACAGCCACACATATAATCAATATTCTATTGAAGGCAGCCAAACAGCAACCAATTAAATGCAACAGAGCAGAAAGCTGAAATTTGAGGGTGGACTTTAGAAATACTCTTACCATTTGCCCAAAGGAAGCCATGGGGCAGGGGAAATGTTACTACCTCTAGCTGCCTTATTTTGAACTTTCAAAAAAATTATGTTACAAGCAAAAATGTCTGTATAGTTCTGTAAAAAGAAAGAAATCAAACTCCGTTGGTATCTCCCCTTTTAAAAAGCCAGGTCTTCAGGCTTTTATTTGATAATCTCACATAGACGGGTCTACACTTTTTTCTTTCTTTTTTTTTAAGAAAAGCATTGTGTCCTGAGATCAATAAATCAAAATTGGATGGCTCTCTCCTCAAAGGTGAATTGTATCTTGCTGAAGAGGTGATGTGACAGGATCTCTAGTTTGGTAAAATACATGAACAAAAAAAGGATTAAGATTTCTTTACCTGAAAGGAAAAGTCTGGATGTTATTTTTTCTATTATGGGAGAGTTTCCTGAGTTATCTCCTAGAACAAGAGATTAAGAGTCAAGAGATAAAGCAGGTGCAAGGCCCATTATTTAGTGCTGTCAGAGCCCATTCTCTTGCTGGAGGCGCTGTTTCCACACAGAGAATGAAAGCAGCTTGACAGCTGCAGGAGTATGACAGTCTGAGAAAAGAGGCAGAAAGGCAGCCACACAGAGGGCTAGGGAATCCCTCGGTTGTCAAAATTCTGAAACAAGCAAGAGATTCATGACTGTGGGAGAGACCAGGGTGCCTACAGAGACATCAGTCAAGACAAAAGCAAAATTCAGCCATCAGAAGTCAATCAATCTATGAAGCCAACGGGAGAGTTAAGATGCTCAGCACCCAGGGGCAAGCAGGAAGAGTACTGAGCGACCCAGTCATGTCAGCTCCAAGAGGCTGGTCCTGCGGCACAAACCTGAAGAGCCCTGAAGCCCAGAGGGTGACATCATCGCAGACCCAACCTCTGTTGACGGATCACCCACTTTACTGCTGAGCTCTCAGATCCTCTGGTGCTCAAGCAAGCCGTGAAAACGTACTCTGCCTCATAGTTAGACTCTTTCCCATGGACTCCAAACCAAGCCATCGTACACTTCTAACCGCATGGTAGGAGGTTCAGAGTGACATTAACCTGGTTTTCCAGATTAAAGAGGCCATGGCATGTACCCATCTTCAAAAGGAGAATGAGACCCCCAAGCTTTGACTCTAAAATATCTGGCAGGGGAGTATGGTCTGTGCTACAGGGCCCTGCAGGTCCTGTAGAGGCGAGACCTTGGCATATCACCGTTCCCACTGAGCCTGCTGCGGCTGACCACAGAAGTCCCTGGTGATCGACGGGACTCACTCTCTTCATTGTGAATAGGTCTGTATTCCTCTCCCTCCCCCAAGCCATCCTAAGGAGGTGGAAGACATTCTTCAAGTCCATTGCTTTCAAATCGATTAGAGTTGACCAAGCAGACCTGTGAAAGAAGATTCTAGGCCATTCGCAAATTCCAGTCCCATTTCACCTGCCTCTGTAGGGCTCTCTCACCACTGTCACTAGATTGATGAAGTGGAAATAGCCCAGGAGTGAATTTGGAAGAATTTTCAGCCCCGACTTCATCACTAGATGGCCTGAGGCAGCCATGCCACTTCTCTGGGGCCCAGCGTCACACCTGTGAAGGGTTTTGTTGGACTGGAATATGATCAAAGATCTTTTTTTATTTCTTGGGCAAAGCAGTCTGGTTCAGACAGCAAAAGACAAGATAGACCTATTATCTAAGAGGGGAATAAAGCCCCTAGGTAGAGGGGGCTGGCAAACATAACAGCAATTTCTTGCAGGTAACTTAGAATTCTCTTTGGTAAAAGGCATCTGACTGAGTTTAATAGCAATTTTAGTTACATGTTTAATGAATGTGGCCTAGACAGTCTTTTCTGTGTGTCTGTGTGTGTATGTGTGTGTGTGTGTGTGTGTGTGTGTGTGTAAGTGTTTGCTCTGGTAGTGATAAACTCTCAGAAGGCATAAAAATGATTAAATACAAAGAAGTTCAGAGATTAAGTAAGATCCAGGCATCTGTGAAATGGGCTTTCTGAAGAAAAGCTAAATATAAAATGGCTCTAGTTTAATGCCAGGTGTGTTTGAAAACTTCTCCTAGTAGGAAAAAAATCTATCATTTTTCTTTGAAGCTGAGAGAATTGGTATTGAGAGTCTAAGACTAGAAATGGGATTTCCTTAACAGAACTGATGCACTTACTTCCAGATCAGGGTCCTCTGATAGTTTGCCTTTCGGTGTTTCTGTAAATCTACTAGTTATTTATTCTGCTATTTATTTAATCTACTAGTTATACAGCTTTCTTCCTGGGTATTGATTTCTAGTACTTTGGTCATCACAAAGATGACCCACTAGATTTTATTAAATGTTCTGAATAAACTGTGCTATTTAGGAAAATATACAATGAGGGCAAAATCTAGTGGAAATAATTAAGGAATCTATAATTAAGAATGTATAGGACTAAATTATTCTTTGACTAAAGAGCTGTGTATATAATCACGCAGGATTTCAACCCAAGCAGTCAGAGGCACTTTCTTTCAGGAGACTTAAGTGTGTGATGAAGTTTCTAAGATTCCAGCATGGGTTATTTCCAGCAGCAAGTTTCCTTCCTTATGAAAGATACCACATAAAGAATCATTTGAAAGCCCAAAGCTACCCCACTGTGGCTCCTTACATAGTTAAAACCCTATTAGAGGGGCTTCCCTGGTGGCGCAGTGGTTGAGAGTCCGCCTGCCGATGCAGGGGACGCGGGTTCGTGCCCCGGTCTGGGAGGATCCCACATGCCGTGGAGCGGCTGGGCCCGTGAGCCATGGCCGCTGAGCCTGCGCGTCCGTAGCCTGTGCTCCGCAACGGGAGAGGCCACGACAGTGAGAGGCCCGCGTACAGCAAAAAAAAAAAAAAAAAAAAAAAAAAAAAAAAAAAAAACCCTATTAGAGTAAAAGAATCAAGAGATTCCCGTGGAAAAAAAATACCTATCTCTGTGCTCACTAAGGCCCTGCTGTGTAGACTTATCTGGTCGCTGTAGAGAAATAAGAGCCACAAAGAGGGTGTGATGGTTATGGGGGGGGGGGTGGCATTTGAGAGACACCCAGTTTGTATTGTTCCTGCTGGAAAGACCCTGATCTGAGACCAGCCCTGGCAGCCCCCAGCTGAGAAGGGCCTACTTGTAGCCTTCATTCCTGCCAGGCCCTGGAGGGTGTGGGGACTGCATTATGAGGCTGAATGAAAGTTAGATGCTTAATTGGGGCCTGGAAAAGGTAAAGAAAAGCCAGACGCGTAGAATGTGATCGGAATCCAGCTCAGTTAAGCCAAGTGTGGCAACACCAGGGAAGCCTTCAGTGGTTGTGATCTTACATAAAGGAGCTGGAACTGCCTTTTAGAGTTCCATGGGGGCAGCACAACCAGCAAGGAGTGATGAGGAGTAAAACGGGTCAGGCCTAAGGTGGTCCAGTTGAAGATGTAAGAAACTGAGTCCTCCAGATCTTTTACACACAGGAGATATTTCTACCTATCCCAATGCTTGGCAAGGATGCAAAACATTTGAAACTGACTCCTCTAACCAGCTCCAGCTTAAATGTCATTTCCTTGTTCTCCAAGATTTTTCTTCACCAGCCCTCAAAAAAGGTGACTCACGCTCCACTGGGCCTCCAGAGTTCCTAGTTCATACCATAACACGTGGCTTGTGGGTGGTCCATGTTCTCAATCTCAACCCCACCCCCACCCCCGTCTCAGCTAGCTTGTGAAGTCCATGAAGACATCAGTCTGCCTCATCCATTTTTATCTCAGCACGTAGTAGACACTGAAGTATCCGGTGGATATGTTTTGGGGGTTTTCTTCCCAAATACTGGGTCTCTATAGACTGGCTATTCTGCCAATAACTAGTGATGAATTTCCAAACCATTCTCAAAGTGGCTGTATGCACGCACATCGTCTGGTTAAACATAAAAGGAAAAGGTATATGTATATGTCTGGATTTCATGCCCACCTTTGGCTACCGCCACTGCCTTTTATCTACTAAAGACAGCTTCTGATTTTGATTAGGGTAGAAATTCCCAATTAATACATGAAGAGGCGTGTTGCCACGGAAAGGGTGTCTTGCAGAAACATGCAGATTTTCCACCAGTATGATCCTGTCATCTTAGTCATTCATTTTTTTAAAATTAATTTTTATTGGAGTATAGTCGATTTACAATGCTGTGTTAGTTTCTGAGGTACAGCAAAGTGACTCAGCTATACATATACATATATCCACTCTTTTTTAGATTCTTTTCCCATATAGGTCATTACACAGCATTGTGTAGAGTTCCGTGTGCTAAATAGTAGGTTCTTGTTAGTTAGCTATTTTATAAATAGTAGTGTGTATATGTCAATCACAGTCTCCCAGTTTATCCCTCCCACCACCCTTTCCCCCTTGGTAACCATAAGTTTGTTTTCTACATCTGTGACTCTATTTCTGTTTTGTAAATAAGTTAATTTGTACCATTTTTTAAGATTCCACATATAAGTGATATCATATGATATTTGTCTTTCTCTGTCTGACTTACTTCACTTCATATAAAAGTCTCTAGGTCCATCCATGTCACTGCAAGTGGCATTATTTCATTCTTTTTTATGGCTGAGCAATATTCTACTGTATATACATACCACTTCTTTATCCATTCATCCTTTGATGGACATTTAGGTTGCTTCCATGTCTCAGCTATTGTAAATTGTGCTGCAGTGAACACTGGGGTGCATGTATCTTTTCGAATTATGGTTTTCTCCAGATATATGCCCAGGAGTGTGATTGCTGGATCATACGGTAGCTCTATTTTTAGTTTTTAAGGAACCTCCATATTGTTCTCAATAGTGGCTACACCAATTTACATTCCCACCAACAGTGTAGGAGGGTTCCCTTTTCTCCACACCCTCCCCAGCATTTGTTGTTTGTAGATTTTTTGATGATGGCCATTCTGACCAGTGTGAGGTGATAACTTCATTGTAGTTTTGATTTGCGTATCTCTAATAATTAGTGATGTTGAGCATCTTTTCTCATGTGCTTTTTGGCCATCTGCGTATCTTCTTTGGAGAAACGTCTATTTAGGTCTTCTGCCCTTTTTTTTTTTTTTTTTTTTTTTTGTGGTACGTGGGCCTCTCACTGCTGTGGCCTCTCCCGTTGCGGAGCACAGGCTCCGGACGCGCAGGCTCAGCGGCCATGGCTCACGGGCCCAGCCGCTCCGCGGCATGTGGGATCCTCCCGGACCGGGGCACGAACCCCTGTCCCCTGCATCGGCAGGCGGACTCTCAACCACTGCGCCACCAGGGAAGCCCCTTCTGCCCATTTTTTGATTGGGTTGTTTGTTTTTTTGATATTGAGATGCATGAGCTGTTTGTATACTTTGGAGATTAATCCCTTGTCGGTTGCTTCATTTGCAAATATTTTCTCCCATTCTGTGGGTTGTCTTTTCGTTTTGTTTATGGTTTCCTTTGCTGTGCAAAAGCTTTTAAGTTTCATTAGGTCCCATTTGTTTATTGTTGCTTTTATTTTCATTACTCTAGGAGGTGGATCGTAAAAAGATCTTGCTGCAATTTACACCAGAGGGCGTTTTGCCTATGTTTTCCTATAAGAGTTTTATAGTATCTGGTCTTACATTTAGGTCTTTACTCCATTTTGAGTTTATTTTTGTGTATGGTGTTAGAGAATGTTCTAATTTCATTCTTTTACATGTAGCTGTCCAGTTTTCCCAGCACCACTTATTGAAGAGACTGTCTTTTCTCCACTGTATATTCTTGCCTCCTTTGTCATAGATTACATGACCGTGGTGCATGGGTTTATCTCTGGACTTTCTGTCCTGTTCCATTGATCTATATCTGTTTTTGTGCCAGTACCATACTGTTTTGATTACTGTAGCTTTGTAATATAGTTTGAAGTCAGGGACCCTGATTCCTCCAGCTCTGTTTTTCTTTCTCAAGATTGCTTTGGCTATTCAAGGTCTTTTGTATTTCCTTACAAACTGTAAACTTTTTTCTTCTAATTCTATGAAAAATGCTATTGGTAATTTGATGGGGATTGCATTGAATCTGTAGATTACTTTGGATAGTATTGTCATTTTGGCAATATTGATTCTTCCAATCCAAGAGCATGGTATATCTCTCCATCTGTTTGTGTCATCTTTGATTTCTTTCATCAGTATCTTATAGTTTTCTGAGTACAGGTCTTTTGCCTCCTTAGGTAGGTTTATTCCTAGGTATTTTATCCTTTTGACGTGATAGTAGATGGGATTGTTTCCTTAATTTCTCCGTCTGATCTTCCACTGTTAGTGTACAGTAATGCAAGAGATTTCTGTGTATTGATTTTGTATCCTGCAACTTTACCAAATTCATTGATGAGCTCTAGTAGTTTCCTGGTAGCATCTTTAGGATTTTCTATGTATAGTATCATGTCATATGCAAACAATGACAATTCTACTTCTTCTTTTCCAATTTGGATTCATTTTATTTCATTTTCTTCTCTGATTGCTGTGGCTAGGACTTCCAAAACTATGTTGAAAAACTTCCAAAACTAAGTGGCAAGGTGGACATCCTTGTCTTGTTCCTGATTTTAGAGGAAATGCTTTCAGTTTTTCACCATTGAGAATAGTCATTCCTTTTCGACTTTGGAGAGGGAGCCAAGGGCATGTGTCTATAAGTGATGACCACTGGTAGAATGGTCAAGGAGCAGCTTTAGGATTCAGGTTCTTTGGGAGAAAATAGGTTAGATGAGGGGCAGATGGCTTACAATTGTACTTTCGTCCTGAAGAAATAGGAGCTAATTGTAAATCAAGTATACCCATCTGCTCAGGCTGCCATAAAAAAAATACCATAGACTGGGTGGCTTAAACAACAGAAGTTTATTTTCTCACAGCTCTGGAGGCTGAGAAGTCCAAATCAAGGTCCTGGCTGATTTGGTTTATGGCAGGAGCTCTCTTCCTGGCCTATAGGTGGCCCCCTTCTCACTGTGTCCTCATATGGCAGAGGGAGAGAGAGAGAGAGCTCTCTTCTTATAAAGCCACAGTCCTATCAGATTAGGGCCTCACTATTCTGACCTCATTTAATTTTAATTACCTCCATGAAGGCCCTATTTCCAAATACAGTCACATTGCCACTTGGGGCTTCGACATATGAATCTTGTGGCGGGGAAGGGGGGGGGTCACAAATATTCAGTTCATAACCTCAAGTCTGATCAGAACTATCCTTTGATAAATATTCCTAAAACCAGCTGTTGACAAAGGCCAAGTATGTGAGGCACCAGGAGGGAATACCCCATCCCACAAATCAAAGGAGTCTGCACATCTGGTCTTGGGTTTAAGCTGGTGATGTGAAATCACATTTCAAATCTCACTCACCCAAACATAATATGAAAGCAGATAAGTAAAACAAGCAAACGAACAACACAAATAAAAACGGTAATTAAAAGAACGAGCTGGGCTTTCCTGGTGGCGCAGTGGTTGAGAGTCCACCTGCCGATGCAGGGGATGCGGGTTCGTGCCCCGGCCCGGGGGGAATCCCACATGCCGCGGAGCGGCTGGGCCCGTGAGCCATGGCCGCTGAGCCTGCGCGTCCGGAGCCTGTGCTCCGCAACGGGAGAGGCCACAACAGTGAGAGGCCCGCGTACCGCAAAAAAAAAAAAAAGAACGAGATGGTAGCCATGGCAAAAGGAAGGCGTGAGCCTGGTGTCACCCCCAACCTACTCCCTAGCTCTACCAGGCTCTGAAATAATCCTGAATAGGGTCTTACTAGCTACCATTTACTTTCCCAACTGGGAGAGGAGCAGCCCAGGGAAATTTCCACAAGCGCATGAAGCCAGCCATGAACACCTTTATTCTGCCTTACCCCAAAGAGACAGGAAAACAAGCTGTGATTCTCCATTTCAATATCTCTTGCTGGGAGGAAAATGGAAAAGGAAAGGCAGACCAATAACAAATTCCTGGATCTAATTACCTCTAGGGAAAAAAAAAAAAATAGGAATTTCACCAAATAGGGGGCAAAAGGGAAAATAAATAAGGCAAGATCTTGGGGGTGAGCAGGAAGCAGAGGAGGAGGTGCTGGAAAGTCCCAGATGAAGCCCCCTTGAAAGAGGAGCCCCCTTCATTCCCTGAGGAGTCTATGTAGGGTTTGCATAGGGCTTATCACCTTCTGCTTTGGAGGCTGAGAGAGAAAACAGCAAAGAGAATAGTGAAGCCCAAGCTGACTTTTTTTGCTCTTAGAGCAAAAACGAGTTGCAGGGCTCACGTTGAATTGAAAAAAACTATCCAACCCCAAGGTAGCCCCCACTGTGACAGGCCTGGGCTGGGCATGCGACACACTTGCTGAGGAATGCAGCACAATGAATGTGGTTGATGCTGTGACCAGTTTACCCCTCCCAAAGGAAACGCTTCCACAGACAATGTGCGAAAGGAGTAGCTTGCTAGTGTATGTGTCACGTGCTCACCCTGTAGTAATGACCTTATTGACTTTTATGTAGTCTCCATAAGTTAAGAAAATTAACCCTCTCTCTGTCAAACACGTTGCAGATATCTTCTCCTGGATTGCCTTCTTTTGATTTTCTTTAAGATACATTAAATAAATTTTACTATGCTTTCTTCTAAAATCTTTAGATATTGTTTTTTAAGTGACCTATATGGGAAAAGAATCTAAAAGAGGGTGAATATACGTTGCTGTGTGGTAGAAACCAACACAACATTTTAAAATCAACTATACTCCAATAAAATTTTTTTTAAAACTCAAAAAAAATTCAATAAGAAAAAAATGAGCGATCAAATAGAAAAATTGGTAAAATATTAAAACAAATGACAGAAGAGAGGAAGGGAGGGAGGGAGGAAGGGAGGAAAGATATTAGGAAGGAAGTTAGGAAGGAAGGAAGGAGGAAGCTCAACACCCTGCATGTTAAGAGGTAATAATAAAAGAAAAATACACTGTAGAACAGTATTAGTGCTTTCTCCTCTGAGATTTATTAATCCAGCTAAGCCAGTCTTCTACTCCATTCAATTCTTTTCATTAAGGTTTATACGTAGCACGGACTCAATATATATGCTGGCTGTCTGGATGAATGAATGAATAATACCAAAGAGGAGGAAAAATGTGATAAATTCTTGAATGATACAGAGAAGTGATTCAGCTAAGTTTTTATGCTTAACTATCCTTGATTAAGAGACATCAAGAAGTAGATATTAAATTTGTTTCTCTAGGCCAAAAAATATTAATCAAGCGTTTATTATAGTCAATCATGACCTCTTTGATCCTCAAATGTTGCGAGGGAGATATCATTACCTCCATGTATGAGTGACAAAACTGAGACTCTGAATGTGAACGAGACCTATCCAAGATCGCACAAATAGAGATGCCAGAGCTTGGATTTGAAACCAGCTCTGCCCAACTCCAGAGAGCTACACTCCATCCCCTTTCACTAATGTTGAGCTTCCCACAAAGGTGGCCAGAAATGGACAGTCCTGAGGTTCAGTATCTGTCATGAGTAACAGAAAAGGGAGTTACAAAAAGCAAAACAAAGGCGTATTCAAAGGAGAGAAGGAATTTGTAGAGGCTGGACTTGTGGTTTGTTGTGTGTCATTTGTTGTAGAAAAGGCGGGTAGTAATCTTTGTTAAATGCTGTCTGGTTTATTTTGCCGCCCTTCACTTTGGATGAATCTTCCTAGGAGTAGTGTTTATCCTTTGCACCCTTACATATTATCACAAAACACCTGGATGTGAAACCTGGTTGCTACTGAAGCAGCTATGTAAATGGATAAGCCCATGCCATTACCAAAGATTGGAATTGGAAGTTAAATATATGTGACAAACGCCTTAAACTCTGACCAGGTTTCTTCCATTTTAGTACCATTGTGAAGGCAACAGAGTTTAGCCTGTTAAGGGACGTCTCATCTGTATACATCAACTTGGCATTTCTCAACATTTCATACAGATACCATTTGTTGCCCTGAAACCACAGTCCTTCTCGAATGGGGCTCCAACCCAGCCAAAAGTCAGACTGGAACTTGAACCCAGGATCCCTGACTAGGAGGGGACTCAAACGCATTGTCTTTTCATGGAAACCGCTCACCTGGTGTCAGGACTTACTGAAGCTCATGTTCCCTAGTCTCGATGCAGAAAGAATTCAGCGTGAGGCACAGTGATGGGCAAAGAATGAGTGTATTAGCATAGGACACTTGTGAGAGATGTAAGCGGGCAGGCAAGGGAGTGCAGCCCTGAGAACAAAGAGGGCTACATCTTTATAATCAGAGGGAAGGTGGGGGAAGGCCACCTTCTCCCTCATTTTGGGGGAGATGTCAAGGTTTACATCATTAGTTCCTCCTTTGACCCTATGTGGTCTGACCGGGACTGTCATTGAGCTATTTTAATCATATGTATATTAGCAAAAGGGTGATGACATATACTAAAATATGGTAATTCATCTCAGGTTTCAGTATAATGTCCCCTTTCACCTAGTTTCTTTCCCCTTTCACTTATATTCCTGTCTTGACTACATGCAGAAATGCAACTCTTCAAGGACCATTTACTCCCTGACTTCATGTAACACGATTCAGACCCCATATCTATTGTCTTGTATTTTTAACTATCAGGATTTGTGGCTTGAGTGTGCCTTGCACTTGAATGTGCTTGGTCTTCCTTCAAGGTAGTGTAGATTGTCGCTAGGTTACTAGATTCTTTTCTTGAGTGGTCATTAGCTTACAATAGTCTCCCGAACTCCCTTAAAATTCCCTCTGTCTTTAAACCCCTAGTGGGATTTTTCAACTAACTATTTAAGTATCCTACTCTATCCCTATCAGTTCTGTAGATGATTTTAGGTGATATCAAAATTAACATATTTATTATTTATTCACACGTATTTATTATCATGTGTGAAAAAATCAGGCACAAATTAAGCCACGGTTTTATAGCTATGATTGCTATGGGACAAAATTAAGAAGCAATGTTAGGCCTGAGTCAATTAAAAACATTATTAAGCATTAGTTGTCACCACAGTAATGCTGCATAACAAACCATCTTCAATTTCAGAGGCTTGGAACAACAATCATCCATTCTTTTGTTCAGAGAGGATCAACCACATCTAGTCTGGGCCAGGAAGGATGTCAGGCTGTGAGTTGAGTTCAGGTCTTATCCTCCTTAGATCAGCTGTTCCCTAAAGCATGCTCTTCTTGGGGCAAAAGGCAGGAGCACAAGAGGGCAAACCCCAACTGTACAAATGCATTTCAAACCTCTGTTTGACTCACTTTTGCTAATATTCCATTAGCCAAAGCAAACTCCGTGACCAAGCCCAATGTCAGGGAACAGTGACGTCAACTCCTGTAGGGGTGGAAGACAGGAAGTGAGCCTTTTGAAACAATTACCTAATCCATTACATTAATAATAGAGTCGGAACATAGATATGGCAAAAGTCAAGATGGTTCAAGAATGCTTGCTTTGGTTCAACACCACTTTAATTCAATACAATTGAATCCAGACAGGCCCTGCTTTCTATAGCTGTCATGATACCTATGCAACTACACATTCTGAGAAATAATTATTTGTAATTCTATTTGTTGCATGGAGTTTGTCAACACAAGATCTCAAAAGAAAAACTTGGAGAATCTTCTAACTTCTCTCCATGTTTATGTATTTTAAAATCTGGTTAATTGTATTCTATATGCATTTCAGTATCTTTTCTTTGTGACGAGACTTGCTTCATTTTATTATTTTTTATGTAATGCAGCTAACCTACAAAAGGTTATCATAATCAAGGCTTTGAAGAGAACGGTTGAGGTTGGTAATTGAAAATGAAAATGGTACTGTCTGTCCCAGACTCTTTCTATTTCAGCATCTTTTATCTCCTGCTAGGAGCCCTGAAATGTACCTCATTTGTGTTCCAAGCAGCAGCAATCAAAATGAGGGAAGGACAGGCAAACTGAAATAAATAGGCTGTAGAGGCAATTTTTGTTTTGATCAGATTCTATTGTCTGTGTGAAATGGCATCATTTCTCTGGGGCACTCAGATGCATTGCCCAGCAGGGGAGAAACCGTTAGGATGATAACAGTTCCACACACATCAGAGTAACAAGTATCTGTCGTTCTTCTCTCCCTCTTTCCAAATACACCACACACACACACACACACGCTTGCACATGCATACACATATACACATGCATATTCACATAAGCACGCCATTCCACACATACACAGTCATATATTCATACCACATGCGCATGTATCATGCACACTCATGATATTAAATGAACAATGTCTACCAGACATACCGTTAGGGTCTTCAAAAGCGGATCTAAGAGACCTCTGCTCAAGAACATGGCAATATATAGAGCTACAACTGTGATTTCTCTTTTCATCTCTGTCATGGATCTCAAAACCTGCCATTACATCTCATGCTAATCTGTGCCAATATGGTGGCATAACCTGAGATTTCTCAAACAATGTACTATATTTTAAAATAATGAGGTTGAAAAGACAAAACATAAGGCAAACAACTTAAATATTTACTGTCTGATTTGCCTTTTGGGTTTTGCTTTCTTCAACTTCTTTTTTCCTCTCTCGCCCAGCTCTTAAAAGTGTTTTGTATGCTCCTTCATTTTCATTGAGTATTATTATATTGACTAGCATCCTGTCTATTAGCTAGAAAGTTCTCTGAGATGTCAGAGAGGTATCTCCATAGTAATATCACCAGGGTTATTACCATTGAGAGTAATGACTTTGAAAGAGGTTTCCTGGAAGAATCAGCTACAGGTACCCTAGATCCCATCACAAACAATGACGCCAAGGAGAAAGTCAAAGAAGTACTGATTAAATCGTGTTAGGTCAATTAACTTTCCTTCCACAGTAATCATCTTATGAAATATAACAATTATGTTGTATTTTAATAAGTTCTGATGGTGTCCAAGGAGTTAGAACATTTTATAGTTATTTTTATAGTGAAAAGGCTGAGGCTTTTAAATACTATGAGATTTGGTAAAAGTCATTGAAGAAATTAAGTGACCAGCCAGGATATTCTCTTTTATGACATGTCTGTGTCTTGCCCGTTTTCTGTTGGGTTCCTTGTCTTTTCTATGTTATATTGTTTTCTTTATGTGTACAAGAGTCCTTTGTAAGTGAGATACATATTATATATGTGTGTTTGTGTGTATATATACATATATATATATATGTACCCACACATAAATGGCGAATATCTTCTACTCTGGTTTACTTTGCACTCTCGTAATGGTGTGTTTTGATAAAATAATGATGCTAATTTAAATGTTTCCCATATTATTAGTCTTTTGCCTAATGGTCAGTGCTTTGTAACTAACTGTGTAAGAAATTTTTGCCTCACGATATAAAGGTCTTTTTCCATGTTACCTTTCAAATTTAGTTCTATAATCTACCTGGAATTTATATTTTCATATAGTAAAAATCCTTCAGTGTAGGTCTACTGTTCTTCCCCCTGAACAAATTCTATTTTTCCCTGAAAATTTTTTATTTCAAATTGGAAGTTTGAAAGAAGATTTTGCTAGGTATGAAATTTTACGTTAGTGATATTCTCTTTAAGTGCTTTGAAGATATCATTATATTGTCTCTGGATTCCATGATTTTTATTGAGATGTCATCTGTAATTCCTATTGTTGCTATTTTGAAGTTAATGGGTCTTTACTCCTAAATATATATTTTTTCTTTAACCTTGATTTTCTGCAAGTTTACACTGATTGGCCTGAATAAGATTTGCTTTGCATTAATTTTGCTTGGGTATCATATACTCTTAAAGCAGTGGCTTGATATTTTCCATTCAGTTTGGGAAATTATCAGCCATTATCTTTTAAAATATTGCTTTTGCCCCATTACACATAGGATACACCCTATCTCATATGTCTGCTAATTCTTTTCATCTGTATTTTATTCTTTATATTTTATAACTTAGCTTTCAGTTTGTAAATTCCTTCTTCAGCTGTGTCTAATTGCCACCAAATCCACCTATTGAATTCTAAAATTCGTTATATAATTTTCAGTTCTAGAATTTACATCTGACTTTTTTTATTTAGCGTCTAGTCCAGTTAACTTCTTTGCCATGAGAATTCTCCCTCTTGTCACCCAATTCTTAAACACATTAACCATATTTTAAAGTTGTATCTACAAATAGATCTCTAACATGTCTCTATATATTGTCTTATTGTCTTGGTTTTCAGTGATCCATTCTTGTTCCTCAGGAATGACCGGTAATTTTTTATTGAATGCTAGACACTATGTGTGAAAAATTGTAGAGATAACTTGAGCCTCTGGGTGGCCTTATCTTCTTCCAGAGAGGATTTATTTTTGTTTCTGAAAGGCTGGTAGGATTGAGTAGAGCACTGAAATCGAATCACAGATTAAATTGACTAAAAGTAGGCCTTCAATTTTTTTAAGAACTGGTCTATTTCAAGTTCATTGACCCCCCAAGTATAACCCACAGAAAACTCAAGGTACTTATCAGTGCACCTCTTCTTTGGTGAGCCCTGACCTATAAGTTTTTCCTCTCTCCCCCCAAATCTCATTAAAAAACATCTGAAGGCTCTGTTAAACTTCTTTGTATGTGGAATGTCAGGTTCACCATTTTTCACCTCCTCCAGCTTCTGCTGCATTAATGGCTCTCTAGTGCCTTAATTTCCTCAAATAATCTGTTCAATGTTTCTAGCTGTTCTTGGTGGGAGTGTTATTCTACAGTATGATAGTCTACTTTAGGCGGAAATCCCTTTCTCTAGTTGTGGTGTGCAGGCTTCTCATTGCACTGGCTTCTCTTGTTGTGGAGCAAGGGCTCTAGGCGTGCGGGCTTCAGTAGTGGCTTGCGGACTCTAGAGCGCAGGCTCAGTAGTTGTGGCACATGGGCTTAGTTGCTCTGTGGCATGTGGGATCTTCCTGGACCAGGGCTTGAACCTGTGTCCCCTGCATTAGCAGGCAGCTTCTTAAACACTGCACCCCCAGAGAAGCCCTCTCAGTGTAATTTTAACTTGCATTTTTTTTCGTTAGTAGCAAAGTGAATCACATTTTCACACAACTACAGGCCATTCTTATTTTTTAATTAACTTCCTGTTAGATTTCTTGCTCAATTTTCTATCCAACTGTCAATCTTGTTTATGTTTAGAAGTACTTTATATATCAAAGATATTAACCCTTTGTCTATGATAAAAGGTATAAGTAATTTTCCTCAACTGGTAATATTTCTTTTTTTAAACATTTCTTATGGTAGCTTTTCCACCCGTAAGTTTGTGTTTATATAAAGTCAAATAGTTCCATTTTTTCTAACTACTTCTGTTTTGAGGCATACTAGCAAAGACTTCCTGCTCCCAAGCTTAGATAACTCCATCAGTAGTTTCTTCTGTAATTGTGTCTGTAAGGAACGTGTTGATGAGCAATTGGAAAATGGTCTATTTTCTAGAATTGACAGAGTGACAAAAGATATGACATGGTTAAGTCCAGCTGGAAGTTTCAAGTTTTGTTTTCGTTTTCCCATCCTCATCCTCAGGAACTAGTGAAAAGAACTCATGGGCACAGTCACTTTCATGTTGTCCTTGTAGGACTTGGGTATCCACGAGTCATGTTTCCTTATGTTATCCCCTTCCTGACTTTTCTCATCCACTCTCATGTCATCAACAATATAACATTATTCTACATGGACATCTCCCAAATTCCCACATGTCTAATTCTCAGTTTTCTTCCTCAGCATTAGATGCAAAACTTGTTTGGCATCTCCACTTAAATGACCCTCTTCACCTCCCTTCACTTTGTTTGTTTTATATATCTCAAGTACTGACCTTCCATCCACCCAGGCTCAAAGATTAGTCACCTTACTTCTTGATTCTCAGCTTCAGTAAATCATTACCAAGAGTACAAGTTAAAGGTATCTTTCTTTGAAGAGATTATACACTGGATCTTTCCTAGCCTTGCTTCATCCTAACAGAAAGGTCAAATTGAACCTACTCTGGACTCAATAGGTATTCATGTAATGAAACTGAATTTAATCTTTTGTTTAAGTTATGGACTCGTCTAGTACTTTCTATTTGTATTTTCAAATGCCCTGGCTCTTCAAGCTGTGAAAACATAATAGATATTTAACTAAGAAGAGATTATTGTCCTTTTGACTACCTGTAAATTTTCTCACAATAAGAAATATGGATGTTAACTAGATTATAGTGATCATTTTTCCTATATGTACAAATATCGGATCAAGAAAAACAAACAAACAGTCTCCTTACAACTACATTTAGGCATGTTATATAGCTTCAGCCACAGCAAGTGATGACAAGCCTTATGAAACTGTAATGGAGAACAATTACAACAGAAATTAACTGAAGATGGGATTCTGAACGATCCAAAATGGCAGCGTCTGAGGTCTTCTAGGGGAGCAACTGAGCCATTCATTTGTGTTTAAACTTCACTGCCAGGAGAATGAATCTTTCAGCTTTCAGGCATGCCTGAGGCAAAATAGGTTTTCTTTTTTCATTCTCTTCAAAGTTTAAGCTACATAAACTCACAAATTTCCCCAAATTCAAATTGTGGGTTGTTCTGATTAAACCAAGTTTTGCCGCTTTCATGCTACCAGCTTTCTAATTTGAGACATTGTGCATGTATGTATGTGATTATCTCCCAAATTAGAGAGAATTTAGAATATGACAGCACTAAAGTATTCAAGCAACTCAAGCTCCTTTAAGCTTTTCTGCAAAAGAAGTTCAATCCCAGGAGTATTTTTAAACTTAAGAGGGCAATGGAGGGTGACAGAACAATTGGCAGTCAGGCTGTTCTAATTCTCTATTAATCAAGGACTATCTTCTTTTTCAGCTCAAGGTGAGGACACACCTAGAGTTCCTGTGAAAAGCGAAGGCTCTGGTGACACAGAAAATTCTACAAGTCCTGATGGTAAGTTTCTGAGCTATTTGAGTCACACAAACTACAAATCTGGCACATTTTCTCTGTGTAATCTAGGATTAAGGGAGCTGTCTATTCTATGAGTCAACATATTCAGTTTGAACAAGGTAAAGTTCGAAAACCATTTTCTACTGGGAACTAACAAAATTGGCAGCCTTTTGAAAAAAACAGCATGTGCCGCAGTTTAATCTTACTTCCCAATACCAAGGAAACAGTGGGTAATTCCAAGGCTAAACTGAAGTCTAGCTGGTGAACCTTATGGAAACACTCAGCAAACACTCAGCATTCAGAGGAGCCCTGGCTTGAGTTTGGGCTAAGGTCATTCTTGGACCTTCATCACTTCACCTCACTGTATCACACATCAGATGGCTTGGCCAAAAACACAGTGAGTGAGTCTTTAGAAGTACTTTATAAATAAATTTACAAAAACCTTTTTTTAGTCACATCTTACTTTGAAGGCATCTAGAAATTGTGAGCCTCAGGAATATTATAGCCTCGCCCCTGCACAATAATACTGGAAACCTTTGAAATATCATCATTTAGAAAAACAACTATTTGAGCACACATGATTTCTAAATATTTAATTCCACTTGCCCACAGAGCTCAAGAGAACCAGAATTATTGTTCAGTGATCAACTGTTTATATATATTGTTGTTTGGGTTATTTTAGCCAGGAAAACAAAGCCAGTTACTTAGAGTTGATAATGACCTTGGGAAAATTTCAGCCACTGGTAGAAGTTACTTGGTGGTTTTAAATGGTTTCCTATACCATGCCTTCCACCCTGCTACAAGGCTTGCCCTCACCTAATTGCCTCCCTTAATTATAAGCCCTTCTGTACCAACTGATTTTTTTAATTAAGTATTTTTTAAATTTTTTTAAAAAATTTATACAATTTTTTAAAGGTCCCTTTCCATTTACAGTTACTACAAAATATTGGCTATATTCCCCATGTTCTACAATACATCTTTAAGCCTATCAATCATACAACCAAAAAAACTGATTTTTTTTTTTAACCCCTGGGCATGCTTTATCTAGGGGAATAATATTGTCAAACCCCAGATTCATTCCATTAAAAGCCACCCCACGTTGGTGATGCTCAGTTGAATGAAACCTTCCCCAGCCTTGTTGTGACACTATAGGCACGATTCTAAACTAGTTCTCTGCTAAGCATGTTCCAAAGAATACGAGGTCCATGCAATGCTCAATGAATAAAAGGGAGATAAATGTGGGAAATCTTGGAGATTTGCCATGCACATTACAGGCTCTCAGCTGTAAAGAAACTTCTTAACATCATTTAACAAACAAACATTGCTTTTCCCAAACTTATTTGATCATGAAATGCTTTTCGTACTAACAAACACTGATTGGGTTTTGGAACTAGGGACCCTTGGGTTGGAGGAAGGAACAGAAAAGGAACACTCACCCATGTTTTTGTAGACCAGGATAGAAAGTGCATACGTTATTCTTTTTTTAGAGGTACACTTCCTGTAACTGGCCAGTTTATACCTGGGGTAAAGAATGGGCTCACACATCATTAGAAACCAAGGCTAGTTTGCAGGAGGAACAAAGAGACCTCCTTGAGAGAGAGTTGGGTGGGCTGCCATCCAATGTCATTCCCTCTTTCAAGTCTCTTTGGAATGTGAGATCCAGCACCTGCCACTGTTTTTCTTGAACATGAAAACTTGATTAAAGTAAAAGAGATTTCGGGCTTTCCTGGTGGCGCAGTGGTTGAGAGTCTGCCTGCTGATGCAGGGGACACGGGTCCGTGCCCCAGTCCGGGAAAATCCCACATGCCGCGGAGCGGCTGGGCCCGTGAGCCATGGCCGCTGAGCCTGCGCGTCTGGAGCCTGTGCTCCGCAACGGGAGAGGCCACAACAGTGAGAGGCCCGCGTACCGCAAAAAAAAAAAAAAAAAAAAAAAAAAAAGTAAAATAGATTTGGATTGTTGCTTTTGTTCCAACAAATGAAGACTATCCAAATGAGAACAAACAGAGGTTACTTATTCAGAGCTACCAAAGCATGGGTGTCACGCAGCCATTATCGCTTGTGTTTGGCCAGCTCAAAGGCAGCGGGGGAAGTGGGGAACTTCTAACAAGAGGGAAGACTTCAGGCATCCTTGATTGGAGGTTGCTGGTAAGGGGAAGCCGAACTTGGGCTAACTAGAAGTGGCTGATTGGTTTGGGAACATATTTGGCTTTCCCTGGCTGGTCCTGTGTTGGGAGCATGGAGTGAAATACAGGAAAGCTGGCAGTCACTGACCAAGTCCTGAGCATTCTGAGCTGCTTGCTACAAAGGTTTGAAGTCAGAATTCTATTGTTATGTTTGGCCTAGCCATTGTTCATCTGTATAAGTCTTGCAGTTTATAATATGGGCTTTGATGCTTTAAAAATACCAATCTAATTAAACCTCCTGACCCTTGAAAATTTCCAGTGTCTGCTACGCCTGCTCTGGGCTCCTTCTGGACAATGGTATTAATTAATTATGTGTGCTATTTGTATGCAAATGCTTACATAGAACACACGGTAGAGTAAAAGCACACGTCTTATCATTGCTGTGCGATCTGGTTAGATGTTTTGCTTTTCTATTTCATGGTGTCCACTGCCAGTGCACCCACTGGCAAGTTTACAGTGTCAGTTTTAAATTTCAAAATTGAAGACCTGGGGCTTCCCTGGTGGCGCAGTGGTTGGGAGTCCGCCTGCCGATGCAGGGGACACGGGTTCGTGCCCCGGTCCGGGAGGATCCCACATGCCGCGGAGCGGCTGGGCCCGTGAGCCATGGCCACTGGGCCTGCGCGTCCGGAGCCTGTGCTCCGCAGCAGGAGAGGCCACAGCAGTGAGAGGCCCGCGTACCGCAAAAAAAAAAAAAAAAAATTGAAGACCTGGCAAACCAAGCAGGCCTACTGGCATTGCTGTTTTAGAGGGAGCTGCTTACCTCTCTGCACGTCGATGATCTGGTTTGCTTTGTTTCCTCTTTATTTTCATAGACATCTATTAAGGCCTTTGAATTTACCTAAGGATGGTAATAAATACACACAAAATATCAACCCAAAAATCTGGTATGAAATGACAACTCAGCTCCTACAGTTTAGTAAAGAAGCAACTCTGCCCTCCCCATTCCCCCACCAGTAAAAATCTATAAGAGTGGCCCCCAAATCTTGAATGAATGAAAACAAACTGAAAGAAGTATAAGATAGGAAATCAGGAATGTAACAATTCACAGGCCATTTTAATATGTTCAAGAGATTTCTTTAACCTTTTTGTTTTCCTTTCTGGTTCCAGTTGAAATGAATAATCAGGCTGACAGTGTAAATGACCCAACAGAGAGTCAGCAAGAAGATTAATAGGTAAGTTGCCTCTGTTACAAGATTTTCAATTGATTAAATGGGCCAGCCATAGAAACTGTTTGTAAGAGGCATGTTGGATTCCCCTCAGTTATATCCAGTCCCATGGATAGAACTTTTAAACGTTTAAAAATTTAGCTTCAGACTAAACTTTTAAAATATTTATACCAAATAACATATTGTAAGAAACTTACCATCTTTAAAGGAAAAAGATAAGCTACAGCATATCCAGATTATGCAATACCCTGGTTTTCTGAGCTTTGATAACAAGAAAAAAAATTTTCCGCGCATCTCACCTCCTGGCTTCCTGGAGTGATCAAATTATTTCAGCAACCCCAAGCTGATTCTGAAGCATTGCTTTTCCAGAAGTTACCTGCTGAGTTGTTTAGTATATCTGTTTTTAAGCCTAACACTAAACTTTGCCCTGGAGAATGTGAAAGGCATTTGAGTGTATTTGGGCTGATTGATAGAAGCCTGCCTTATGTCCCGTCCTCTCACACCACTACCTGTGGACCTGCACCTCTACACAAAGGTTTGTTGAGTTGAATGAGCCTCACGGAATTCCACGGGAACATAAATGGGGCCAGATGATGATTACGAGTTTTTCTAGACCAACATTCTAAATCACTCAGCCAAGACTGAAGTATATCTAGAATAATGAGTGGTCTGTAACACTTTTTTGTATCTTGAGGACTGGAGAGAAGGATTAAAGAAAAGAAGCCAGCCTAGCTATTCTGATTCCTAGCTTAAAATACTAAGCTGTGAAAAAAAAAAAACTATGGGATAAATGAATTGTGCATCATCCAGGGCAAGACACAAATATGTTGATACGGTTGCCTCTGTCGACTGAAAAAAAAAGCACAACCTAAAAGTTGAGAATTATGTTTTATTTGGTGGACCTTCTGAGGACTTCAAGCCTAGGATAGCTCTGCAGGACTGCTCTGAAGAGGTAAGGGGGGGAAGCAGGAACTATAGGAGTTTTACAACAAAGACCAGGTAGTCGGAACATGAAAAGATTACTGTTAATTAAAGAAAACCAGATATCTCAAGTTACTGAATTTAGCCCTTTTCTACTTATGGGAAGATGCAAGAATCTGGGCTCCTTGGGATCATTCCTTTGATATGCAGCTTAGCTACCTGGGGACAGTATCCTGTTCTTTCCCATCCTGAGTCCCCTCAGGGTGCACCATTATGGGTGGCTGCAGTGGCTGACGACTTACCATGGAGCGACAGAATATGACAGGCAACATTTTTCATTCACAGTGCTTCCCCATGGTCATAAATTGGACCAACCAGCATTTGGAAGCAAAAAAGAACAAATTATTATGATTAGTATAACTAGTAGTAATCTGGTTGCAATAAACAATCAAGTCCACAGGATAGCTAGCTGGAGAAGCCAAATACTAGAAGGATCAGGTAAAGAGAAAAACATAAATGTTTCATCTTTGTCTACAAAGGTATACTTTATCAACATGTAGGTCATAGCAGAAGAGAAAATATTTTTTTCTGGAAAAAAAAACTTAGAAGTATATTTCAGAAAGTGATAAAATTATAAATTATATTTATCAGTTAATTAATTCCTGATGAGGTCCTGAGCCAAGATGGTGGAGTAGAAGGACGTGCTCTCACTCCCTCTTGCGAGAACACCAGAATCACAACTAGCTGCTTGACAATCATTGACAGGAAGACACCGGAACTCACCAAAAAAGATACCCCACATCCAAAGAAAAAGGAGAAGCCACAATGAAACGGTGGGAGAGGCGCAATCACAGTAAAATCAAATCCCATAACTGCTGGGTGGGTGACTCACAGACTGGAGAACACTTATACCAGAAGTCCACCCACTGGAGTGAAGGTTCTGAGCCCTGTGTCAGGCTTCCCAACCTGGGGGTCCGGCAACAGGAGGAGGAATTCCTAGAGAATCAGACTTTGAAGGCTAGCGGGATTTGATTGCAGGACTTTGACAGGACTGGGGGAAACAGAGACTCCACTCTTGGAGGGCACACACAAAGTAGTGTGTGCATCAGGACCCAGTGGAAGGAGCAGTGACCCCATAGGAGATTGAACCAGACCTATCTGCTAGTGTTGGAGGGTCTCCTGCAGAGGCAGGGGGTGGCTGTGGCTCACCGTGGGGAAAAGACACTGGCAGCAGAAGTTCTGGGAAGTACTCCTTGGCGTGAGCCCTCCCAGAGTCTGTCATTAGCCCCACCAAAGAGCCCAGGTGGGTTCAAGTGTTATGTTGCCTCAGGCCAAACAATCAACAGGGAGGGAACCCAGTCCCACCCATCAGCAGTCAAGCAGAATAAAGTTTTACTGAGCTCTGCCCACCAGAGAAACAGTCAGCTCTACCCACTACCACTCCCTCCCATCAGGGAACTTGCACAAGCCTCTTAGCCTCATCCACCAGGGGGCAGAGAGCAGAAGCAAGAAGAACTACAATCCTGCAGCATGTGGAACAAAAACCACATTCACAGAAAGATAGACAAGATGAAAAGGCAGAGGGCTATATACCAGATGAAGGAACAAGATAGAACCCCAGAGAAACAATGAAGTGGAGATAGGCAACCTTCCAGTAAAAGAATTCAGAATAATGATAGTGAAGATGATCCAGGACCTCAGAAAAACAATGGAGGCAAAGATGGAGATGCAAGAAATGTTTAACAAAGACCTAGAAGAATTAAAGGACAAACAAACATAGATAAACAATACAATAACTGAAATAAAAACTACACTAGAAGGAATCAATAGCAGAATAACTGAGGCAGAAGAATGGATAAGTGACCTG
The DNA here is from genome assembly GCF_008692025.1 of Phocoena sinus. Classification (NCBI taxonomy): domain Eukaryota; kingdom Metazoa; phylum Chordata; class Mammalia; order Artiodactyla; family Phocoenidae; genus Phocoena; species Phocoena sinus. Next base: position 42,401,774 of record NC_045777.1, read on the forward strand.
GAAGACAGAATGGTGGAATTCACTGCTGTGGAACAGAATAAAGAAGAAAAGAATGAAAAGAAATGAGACAGCCTAAGAGACCTCTGGGACAACATTAAACGCAACAACATTCACATTATAGGGGTCCCAGAAGGAGAAGAGAGAGAGAAAGGAACCGAGAAAATATTTGCAAAAAAGATTATATTCGAAAACTTCCCTAACATGGGAAAGGAAATAGCCATGAGAGTCCCATACAGGATAAACCCAAGAAGAAACATGCCGAGACACATAGTAATCAAATGGGCAAAAATTAAAGACAAAGAAAAATTATTGAAAGCAGCAAGGGAAAAATGACAAATAACATACAAGGGAACTCCCATAAGGTTAACAGCTGATTTCTCAGCAGAAACTCTACAAGCCAGAAGGGAGTGGCACGATACATTTAAAGTGATGAAAGGGTAGAACCTACAAGCAAGATTACTCTACCCAGCAAGGATCTCATTCAGATTCGACGGGAGAAAGCAAAAGCTTTACAGACAAGCAAAAGCAAAGAGAATTCAGCACCACCAAACCAGCTCTACAACAAATGCTAAAGGATCTTTCCTGAGTGGGAAACACAAGAGAAGAAAAGGACCTACAAAAACAAACCCAAAACAATTAAGAAAATGTTAATAGGAACATACATATTGATAATTACCTTAAACGTGAATGGCTTAAATGCTCCAACCAAAAGACACAGGCTTGCTGAATGGATATAAAAACAAGACCCATATATATGCTGCCTACAAGAGACCCACTTCAGACCTAGGGATACATACAGACTGAAAGTGAGGGGATGGAAAAAGATATTCCATGCCAATGGAAATCAAAAGAAAACTGGAGTAGCAATACTCATATCAGATAAAATAGACTTTAAAATAAAGAATGTTACAAGAGACAAGGAAGGACACTACATAATGATGAGATCAATCCACGAAGAAGATATAACAACTATAAATATATATGCACCCAACATAGGAGCACCTCAATACATAAGGCAACTGCTAACAGCTATAAAAGAGGAAATCAGGGCTTCCCTGGTGGCGCAGTGGTTGAGAGTCCGCCTGCTGATTCAGGGGACGCGGGTTCGTGCCCCGGTCCGGGAGGATCCCGCGTGCCGCGGAGCGGCTGGGCCCGTGAGCCATGGCCGCTGGGCCTGCGCGTCCGGAGCCTGTGCTCCGCAACGGGAGAGGCCACAGCGGTGAGAGGCCCGTGTACAGCAAAAAAAAAAAAAAAAAAAAAAAAGAGGAAATCAGCAGTAACACAATAAGAGTGGGGGACTTTAACACCTCACCTCACTTACACCTATGGACAGATCATCCAAAATGAAAATAAATAAGGAAACAGAAGCTTTAAATGACACAATAGACCAGATAGATGACCAGATAGATTCAATTGATATTTATAGGACATTCCATCCAAAAACAGCAGATTACACTTTCTTCTCAAGTGTGCACGGAACATTCTCCAGGATAGATCACATCTTGGGTCACAAATCAAGCCTCAGTATGTTTAAGAAAATTGAAATCATATCAAGCGTCTTTTCTGGCCACAACACTATGAGATTAGAAATGAATTGCAGGGGAAAAAAACGTTAAAAACACAAACAAATGGAGGCTGAACAATACGTTACTAAATAACCAAGAGATCACTAAAAAAAAGAGGAAAAAGAGGAAATAAAAAAATACAGAGACAAATGACAATGAAAACATGACAATCCAAAACCTATGGGATGCAGCAAAAGCAGTTCTAAGAGGGAAGTTTATAGCTATACAAGCCTACCTCAAGAAACAGGAAAAATCTCAAACAATCTAACCTTACACCTAAAGGAACTAGAAAAAGAACAAACAAAACCCAAAGTTAGCAGAAGGAAAAAAAGCATAAAGATCAGAGCAGAAATAAATGAAATAGAAACAATAGCAAAGATCAATAAAACTAAAAGCTGGTTCTTTGAGAAGATAAACAAAATTGATAAACCATTATCCAGACTCATCAAGAAAAAGAGGGAGAGAAATCAATAAAATTAGAAATGAAAAAGGAGACGTTACTGCAGAAATACAAAGAATCCTGAGAGACTACTACAAGCAACTCTATGCCAATAAAATGGACAACCTGGAAGAAATGGACAAATTCTTAGAAAGGTATAACCTTCCAAGACTGAACCAGCAAGAAACAGAAAATATGAACAGACCAATCACAAGTAATGAAATTGAAACTGGGATTAAAAAGCTTCCAAGAAACAGAAGTCCAGGACCAGATGGCTTCACAGATGAATTCTATCAAACATTTAGAGAAGAGCTAACACCCATCCTTCTTAAACTCTTCCGAAAAATCGCAGAGGAAGGAACACTCCCAAACTCATTCTATGAGGCCACCATCACCCTGATACCAAAACCAGACAAAGATACTTCAAAAAAAGAAAATTACAGACCAATATCACTGATGAATATAGGTGCAAAAATCCTCAATAAAATACTAGCAAACAGAACCCAGCAACACACTGAAAGGATCATACACCATGATCAAGTGGGATTTATCCCAGGGACGCAAGGATTCTTCAATATACACAAATCAATCAATGTGATACACCATATTAACAAATTGAAGAATAAAAACCATATGATCATCTCAATAGATGCCGAGAAAGCTTTTGACAAAATTCAACACTGATTTATGATACAAACTCTCCAGAAAGTGGGCATAGAGGGTACCTACCTCAACATAATAAAGGCCATATACGACAAACCTACAGCAAACATCATTCTCAATTGTGAAAAACTGAAAGCATTTCCTCTAAGATCAGGAACAAGACAAGGATGTCCACTCTCACCACTACTGTTCAACATAGTTTTGGAAGTCGTAGCCACGCCAAGCAGAGAAGAAAAAGAAATACAAATTGGAAAAGAAGAAGTAAAACTGTCACTGTTTGCAGATGACATGAGACTATACATAGAGAATCCTAAAGATGCCACAGAAAACTACTAGAGCTAATCAATGAATTTGGTAAAGTTGCAGGATACAAAATTAATGCACAGAAATCTCTTGCATTCCTATACACTAATAATGAAGAATCTGAAAAAGAAATTAAGGAAACACTCCCATTTACCATTGCAACAAAAACAGTAAAATACCTAGGAATAAACCTACCTAGGGAGACAAAAGACCTGTATGCAAAAAACTCTAAGACACTGCTGAAAGAAATTAAAGATGATACCAACAGATGGAGAGATATACCATGTTCTTGGATTGGAAGAATCAATATTGTGAAAATGACTATACTACCCAAAGCAATCTACAGATTCAGTGCAATCCCTATCAAATTACCAATGGCATTTTTTACGGAACTAGAACAAAAAATCTTAAAATTTGTATGGAGACACAAAAGACCCCAAATAGCCAAAGCAGTCTGGAGGGAAAATAACAGAGCTGGAGGAATCAGACTCCTTGACTTCAGACTATACTACAGTAATCAAGACAATATGGTACTGGCACAAAAACAGAAACATAGATCAATGGGACGAGATAGAAAGCCAGAGATAAACCCATGTACCTGTGGTCAACTCATCTATGACAAAGGAGGCAAGGATATACAGTGGAGAAAAGACAATCTCTTGAATAAGTGGTGCTGGGAAAACTGGACAGCTACATGTAAAAGAATGAAATTAGAACACTCCCTAACACCATACACAAAAATAAACTCAAAATGGATTAGAGATCTAAATGTAAGACCAGACACTATAAAATTCTTAGAGGAAAACACAGGAAGAACACTCTTTGACATAAATCACAGCAAGGTCTTTTTTGACCCACCTCCTAGAGTAATGGAAATAAAAACAAAAATAAACAAATGGGACCTAATGAAACTTCAAAGCTTTTGCACAGCAAAGGAAACCATAAACAAGACGAAAAGGCAACCCTCAGAATGGGAGAAAATATTTGCAAACGAAACAGCAGACAAAGGATTAATCTCCAAAATATATAAACAGCTCATGCAGCTCAATATGAAAAAAACAACCCAATCCAAAAATGGGCAGAAGACCTAAATAGACATTTCTCCAAAGGAGACATACAGATGGCCAAGAAGCACATGAAAAGCTGCTCAACATCGCTAATTATTAGAGAAATGCAAATCAGAACTACAGTGAGGTTATCACCTAACACCAGTTAGAATGGGCATCATCAGAAAATCTACAAACAACAAATGCTGGAAAGGGTGTGGAGGAAAGAAACGCTCTTCAAATATTTTGGGAATGTAAATTGATATAGTGACTATGGAGAACAATATGGAGTCTCTTTAAAACCTAACAATAGAATTACCATATGATACAGCAATCCCACTACTGGGCATATACCCAGACAAACCATAAATCAAAAAGACACATTCACCGGAATGTTCATTGCATCACTATTTACAATATCCAGGTAATGGAAGCAACCTAAATGCCCACAGACAGACGAATGCATAAAGATGTTGTACATATATAAAAGGGAATATTACTAAGCCCTAAAAAGGAATGAAATTGGGTCACTTGTACAGACGTCAATGTATGTAGAGACTGTCATACAGAGTGAAGTAAGTCAGAAAGAGAAAAACAAATCTTGTATATTAATGCATATATGTGGAACCTAGAAAAATTGTACAGATGAACCGTTTTGCAAGGCAGAAATAGAGCAACAGATGTAGACAACAAACGTATGGACACCAAGGGGGGAAAGCTGTTTGGGGGGTGGTGGTGGGAGGAGTTGAGAGATTGGGATTGGCATGATTACATTATATGTATGAAATTGATGACTAATAAGAACCTGCTGTATAAAAAAAAAGAACAAAAACACCCAAGAGAATTTTGAAGAGGAAGAAGATGTGGTAGTGATAAGGTGTGGAGACTTCTTTATGCAGTAACAAGACTTTTAAAATAAAACTAGTGTAATGTTGTCATGGGAGTGGGCAAGTACTGTATGTCAGTGTAACGGTTCAGAGTGCTCAAGAAATGACCCACATATAATGAGAACTTGGTGTTATTATAAGTTGGCATTATATTGATCAATCAATATATTGTAGTAGATAATTTTGTATGAAAAAAATCAACTTAATTCTATATCTAGGACTCTTCTTGGAGTTTCAGAGTCATACTCAATGTATCCCAAACTGAACTGATTGTAACTTGTCGAACTATTCCTTTTGTATTCTGTGTATCTCTAGCAAAGAAATTTGAGAGATAGTAAGATTAATTCCTGATGAGCTGGATGAAGTCTTCAGCTTTTCCATTAGAGTTCTGTAATTTCTTACGCAGTTCAGCAGTATGATCTAAAAGTTATCAGAAACTTATATTTGTTAAAAATCCTTCGTATGAATTTTCTTGCAGTTCATTTTATAAAATTATCAGAGTAAAACAATGATTGTCTATAAACAAGACTTAAAATGACATGGTTAAAGATATGATTACGATGCAATTGATAAGAAACTTGGATATTTCTGTGACATATAACAACATTTTTAAGATAATAACTAGAATTATGACTGATAATACTATACCAGGGCATATCAGATTTTTAGGAATTTCATATACGTTTTTGGGATATCTATACTAATGACATTTATCCATAAAATATAACCTAAGGTTCATCTCTAATTACTTGACAATGTTTCTCAAGTAATTTAACTTACCATAGGCCCAATCAGTTTGATATTCTTCTCTGAGATTCCTTAGGGGCCCTCTGAAGCATTTTAAAGTTAGCTGGAGGTCAAAAGTTTTAAAACACTTGGTCAAATAGGATCACAGCTTGTTCACTTAACCAAAGTGACAAAAGATTTCAAAAGTAAATACAGGTCACTTAAAGGCACAGAAGCTCACACAATCTGCTACCAAAGCAGCACTTCAAGAAAACTTTGTTTTCTTAACAGAGAGAGAAAGTGAAACTCCAGTCTTGTACCAGCTTACTTTTGACAAGAAAATCCATCCATCTACTTAATTAAATTCAGCCAATCCTGACCATGAACAAAACTCTATTCTCAGGGTTCCTTTTCTACCCCTTTCTGTATGCATATTATTTTGCCCCTTAATTTTCCCCACATCTAGAAACAACCAGCTCTAGGACAAAATTACTTTCTTTTCCCTTAACAAAATGCAATTCCATTTTTCATACCTTCTTTTGTTCACAACACACATCTTACTTTCCTACTGAAATGGTTCCTTTATTATTTCTATTAGCTTTAATTACATGCTTAGAATCCTCAACTCTTAAAAACCTTAATTTCTAGTGAAAACTAAGAAGTAAGCAATTATGAACTGTCTTCTACATTAGCACTCTATATGGCAAACATAAATACCAATAATAATTTCTAAAAACATGTGCTTTCTTATAAAAATATCCCAGTGTGGCACCAAACATCTATTAATACTTCTAAACACCTTTAGTTACTCTCTAAGGGGAAGCCAAGGTTCAGTCATTTTTTCAGTATCTTATTTTATTTGGGAATGACCTAGCTATTCAACAAACTCTCATCATTTTAACTTAATTTAGCACAATTCTAAAGTTTCAAGTTACCAGATATTTGGAGAGATTATTTTCAAGTAGACATTCCTAAAACGTAATTATTTCTAAAGAGTTCACCCAAAAACTCTTATTTAATCTACTTATAAGAATTTCATCATACCAAGTTAATTTTTCGTTGTTGTTGTTGACAAACTCTGTAACAGAAATAACATGTATTGACCTTCAGTAAACCTAGGTACAATAAACCAGCAAGCTTAAGCTAGCTTTAATACCACATGTTAATTTAATATTGAATACTTTCTAGATCATGTGAACCTGAAATTCATTCTGGGTAGTTTCTTTCATATTTAGAAATATTTAGTTTGTAAGCACTTAATTTTTTTTTTTTTTTTTTCCTTTCCTTTTTTTTTTTTATTAAACATCTTTATTGGGGTATAATTGCTTTACAATGGTGTGTTATATAATTGCTTTACAATGGTGTGATTCACTTTGTTATAAAGCAGAGTGAATCAGCTATACATATACATATGTTACCATATGTCTTCCCTCTTGCGTCTCCCTCCCTCCCACTCTCCCCATCCCACCCTTCCAGGCTGTCACAAAGCACGGAGCTAATATCCCTGTGCCTTGCGGCTGCTTCCCCCCAGCTATCTACCTTACTACGTTTGTTAGTGTGTATATGTCCATGACTCTCTCTCGCCCTGTCAAAACTCACCCCTCCCCCTCCCCATACCCTCAAGTCCGTTCTCCAGTAGGTCTGCGTCTTTATTCCTATCTTACCCCTAGGTTCTTCATGACATTTTTTTCCCTTAAATTCCATATATATGTGTTAGCATACGGTATTTGTCTTTTTCTTTCTGACTTACTTCACTCTGTATGACAGACTCTAGGTCTATCCATCTCATTACAAATAGCTCAATTTCATTTCTTTTTAAGGCTGAGTAATATTCCATTGTGTATATGTGCCACATCTTCTTTATCCATTCATCCGATGATGGGCGCTTAGGTTGTTTCCATGTCCTGGCTATTGTAAATAGAGCTGCAATGAACATTTTGGTACATGACTCTTTTTGAATTTTGGTTTTCTCAGGGTATATGCCAAGTAGTGGGATTGCTGGGTCATATGGTAATTCTATTTGTAGTTTTTTAAGGAACCTCCATACTGTTCTCCACAGTGGCTGAACCAATTCACATTCCCACCAGCAGTGCAAGAGTGTCCCCTTTTCTCCACACCCTCTCCAGCATTTATTGTTTCTAGATTTTTTGATTATGGCCATTCTGACTGGTGTGAGATGATATCTCATTGTAGTTTTGATTTGCATTTCTCTAATGATTAATGATGTTGAGCTTTCTTTCATGTGTTTGTTGGCATTCTGTATATCTTCTTTGGAGAAATGTCTATTTAGGTCTTCTGCCCATTTTTGGATGGGGTTGTTTGTTTTTTGGTTGAGCTGCATGAGCTGCTTGTAAATTTTGGAGATTAATCCTTTGTCAGTTGCTTCATTTGCAAATGTTTTCTCCCATTCTGAGGGTTGTCTTTTGGTCTTGGTTATGGTTTCCTTTGCTGTGCAAAAGCTTTGAAGTTTCATTAGGTCCCATTTGTTTATTTTTGTTTTTATTTCCATTACTCTAGGAGGTGGGTCAGAAAGGATCTTGCTGTGATTTATGTCATAGAGTGTTCTTCCTATGTTTTCTTCTAAGAGTTTGATAGTTTCTGGCCTTACGTTTAGGTCTTTAATCCATTTTGAGCTTATTTTTGTGTATGGTGTTAGGGAGTGATCTAATCTCATACTTTTACATGTACCTGTCCAGTTTTCCCAGCACCATTTATTGAAGAGGCTGTCCTTTCTCCACTGTACATTCCTGCCTCCTTTATCAAAGATAAGGTGTCCATATGTGCGTGGGTTTATCTCTGGGCTTTCTATCCTGTTCCACTGATCTATCTTTCTGTTTTTGTGCCAGTACCATACTGTCTTGATTACTGTTGCTTTGTAATATAGTCTGAAGTCAGGGAGCCTTATTCCTCCAGCTCCTTTTTTCGTTCTCAAGATTGCTTTGGCTATTCGGGGTCTTTTGTGTTTCCATACAAATTGCGAAATTTTTTGTTCTAGTTCTGTGAAAAATGCCAGTGGTAGTTTGATAGGGATTGCATTGAATCTGTAGATTGCTTTGGGTAGTAGAGTCATTTTCACAATGTTGATTCTTCCCATCCAAGAACATGGTATATCTCTCCATCTATTTGTATCATCTTTAATTTCTTTCATCAGTGTCTTATAATTTTCTGCATACAGGTCTTTCGTCTCCTTAGGTAGGTTTATTCCTAGATATTTTATTCTTTTTGTTGCAATGGTAAATGGGAGTGTTTTCTTGATTTCACTTTCAGATTTTTCATCATTAGTATATAGGAATGCCAGAGATTTCTGTGCATTAATTTTGTATCCTGCTACTTTACCAAATTCATTGATTAGCTCTAGTAGTTTTCTGGTAGCATCTTTAGGATTCTCTATGTATAGTATCATGTCATCTGCAAACAGTGACAGCTTTACTTCTTCTTTTCCGATTTGGATTCCTTTTATTTCCTTTTCTTCTCTGATTGCTGTGGCTAAAACTTCCAAAACTATGTTGAATAAGAGTGGTGAGAGTGGGCAACCTTGTCTTGTTCCTGATCTTAGTGGAAATGCTTTCAGTTTTTCACCATTGAGGATGATGTTTGCTGTGGGCTTGTCATATATGGCTTTTATTATGTTTAGGAAAGTTCCCTCTATGCCTACTTTCTGGAGGGTTTTTATCATAAATGGGTGTTGAATTTTGTCGAAAGCTTTCTCTGCATCTATTGAGATGATCATATGGTTTTTCTCCTTCAATTTGTTAATATGGTTTATCACATTGATAGATTTGCGTATATTGAAGAATCCTTGCATTCCTGGAATAAACCCCACTTGATCATGGTGTATGATCCTTTTAATGTGCTGTTGGATTCTGTTTGCTAGTATTTTGTTGAGGATTTTTGCATCTGTGTTCATCAGTGATATTGGCCTGTAGTTTTCTTTCTTTGTGACATCCTTGTCTGGTTTTGGTATCAAGGTGATGGTGGCTTCGTAGAAGGAATTTGGGAGTGTTCCTCCCTCTGCTATATTTTGGAAGAGTTTGAGAAGGATAGGTGTTAGCTCTTCTCTAAACGTTTGATAGAATTCACCTGTGAAGCCATCTGGTCCTGGGCTTTTGTTTGTTGGAAGGTTTTTAATCACAGTTTCAATTTCAGTGCTTGTGATTGGTCTGTTCATATTTTCTATTTCTTCCTGATTCAGTCTTGGCAGGTTGTGCATTTCTAAGAATTTGTCCATTTCTTCCAGATTGTCCATTTTATTGGCATAGAGTTGCTTGTAGTAATCTCTCATGATTTTTTTTATTTCTGCAGTGTCAGTTGTTACTTCTCCTTTTTCATTTCTAATTCTATTGATTTGAGTCTTCTCCCTTTTTTTCTTGATGAGTCTGGCTAGTGGTTTATCTATTTTGTTTATCTTCTCAAAGAACCAGCTTTTAGTTTTATTGATCTTTGCTATTGTTTCCTTCATTTCTTTTTCATTTATTTCTGATCTGATTTTTATGATTTCTTTCCTTCTGCTAGCTTTGGGGTTTTTTTGTTCTTCTTTCTCTAATTGCTTGAGGTGCAAGGTTAGGTTGTTTATTCGAGATGTTTCCTGCTTCTTAAGGTGGGCTTGTATTGCTATAAACTTCCCCCTTAGAACTGCTTTTGCTGCATCCCATAGGTTTTGGGTCGTTGTGTCTCCATTGTCATTTGTTTCTAGGTATTTTTTGATTTCCCCTTTGATTTCTTCAGTGATCACTTCATTATTAAGTAGTGTATTGTTTAGCCTCCATGTGTTTGTATTTTTTACAGATCTTTTCCTGTAATTGATATCTAGTCTCATGGCGTTGTGGTCGGAAAAGATACTTGATACAATTTCAGTTTTCTTAAATTTACCAAGGCTTGATTTGTGACCCAAGATATGATCTATCCTGGAGAATGTTCCATGAGCACTTGAGAAAAATGTGTATTCTGTTGTTTTTGGATGGAGTGTCCTATAAATATCAATTAAGTCCATCTTGTTTAATGTATCATTTAAAGCTTGTGTTTCCTTATTTATTTTCATTTTGGATGATCTGTCCATGGGTGAAAGTGGGGTGTTAAAGTCCCCTACTATGAATGTGTTACTGTTGATCTCCCCTTTTATGGTTGTTAGTATTTGCCTTATGTATTGAGGTGCTCCTATGTTGGGTGCATAAATATTTACAATTGTTATATCTTCTTCTTGGATCGATCCCTTGATCATTATGTAGTGTCCTTCTTTGTCCCTTTTAATAGTCCTTATTTTAAAGTCTATTTTGTCTGATATGAGAATTGCTACTCCAGCTTTCTTTTGGTTTCCATTTGCATGGAATATCTTTTTCCATCCCCTTACTTTCAGTCTGTATGTGTCTCTAGTTCTGAAGTGGGTCTCTTGTAGACAGCATATATAAGGGTCTTGTTTTTGTATCCATTCAGCCAATCTGTGTCTTTTGGTGGGAGCATTTAGTCCATTTACATTTAAGGTAATTATCGATATGTATGTTCCTATTTCCATTTTATATATTGTTTTGGGTTCGCTACTATAGGTCATTTCCTTCTCTTGTGTTTCGTGTCTAGAGAAGTTCCTTTAGCATTTGTTGTAAAGCTGGTTTGGTGGTGCTGAACTCTCTCAGCTTTTGCTTGTCTGTAAAGGTTTTCATTTCTCCATCAAATGTGAATGAGATCCTTGCTGGGTAGAGTAGTCTTGGTTGCAGGCTATTCTCCTTCATCACTTTCAGTATGTCCTGCCACTCCCTTCTGGCTTGTAGGGTTTCTGCTGAGAGATCAGCTGTTAACCTTATGGGGATTCCCTTGTGTGTTATTTGTTGTTTTTCCCTTGCTGCTTTTAATATGCTTTCTTTGTATTTAATTTTTGACAGTTTGATTAATATGTGTCTTGGCGTGTTTCTCCTTGTATTTATCCTGTATGGGACCCTCTGTGCTTCCTGGACTTGATTAACTATTTCCTTTCCCATATTAGGGAAGTTTTCAACTATAATCTCTTCAAATATTTTCTCAGTCCCTTTCTTTCTTTCTTCTTCTTCTGGAACCCCTATAATTCGAATGTTGGTGCGTTTCATGTTGTCCCAGAGGTCTCTGAGACTGTCCTCAGTTCTTTTCATTCTTTTTTCTTTATTCTGCTCTGCAGTAGTTATTTCCACTACTTTATCTTCCAGGTCACTTATCCGTTCTTCTGCCTCAGTTATTCTGCTATTGATCCTATCTAGAGTGATTTTAATTTCATTTATTGCATTGTTCATCGTTGCTTGTTTCATCTTTAGTTCTTGTAGGTCCTTGTTAACTGTTTCTTGCATTTTGTCCATTCTACTTCCAAGATTTCGGATCATCCTTACTATCATTATTCTGAATTCTTTTTCAGGTAGATTGCCTATTTCCTCTTCATTTGTTAGGTCTGGTGGGTTTTTATCTTGCTCCTTCATCTGCTGTGTGTTTTTCTGTCTTCTCATTTTGCTTATCTTACTGTGTTTGGGGTCTCCTTTTTGCAGGCTGCACGTTCGTAGTTCCCGTTGTTTTTGATGTCTGTCTCCAGTGGCTAAGGTTGTTTCAGTGGGTTGTGTAGGCTTCCTGGTGGAGGGGACTAGTGCCTGTGTTGTGCTGGATGAGGCTGGATCTTGTCTCTCTAGTGGGCAGGTTCACGTCTGGTGGTGTGTTTTGGGGTGTCTGTGGCCTTATTATGATTTTAGGCAGCCTCTCTGCTAATGGGTGGGGTTGTGTTCCTGTTTTGCTAGTTGTTTGGCATAGGTTGTCCAGCACTGTGGCTTGCTGGTCGTTGAGTGAAGCTGGGTGCTGGTGTTAAGATGGAGGTCTCTGGGATTTCCGCCGTTTAATATTATGTGGAGCTGGGAGGTCTCTTGTTGACCAGTGTCCTGAAGTTGGCTCTCCTACCTCAGAGGCAGAGCCTTGACTCCTGGCTGGAGCACCAAGAGCCTTTCATCCACACAGCTCAGAATAAAAGGGAGAAAAAGTAGGGAGAATTAGTAGAAGTATGAGTAAAGAAAGAAGGAAAGGAGGAAAGGAAGGAAGGAAGAAAGAAGCAAAGAAGGAAAGGAGGGAGGGAGGGAGGGAGGAAGGAAGGAAGGAGGGAAAGAAGGAAAAAAGACAGAAAGAAAGATGATACAGTAAAAATAAAATAAAGTATAATATAGTTATTGAATTAAAAAATATTTAGAAAAAAAAAAAAAAGGGACGGATAGAACCTTAGGACAAATGTTGGGAGCAAAGCTATACAGAGAAAATCTTACACAGAAGCATACACATACACCTTCACAAAAAGAGGTAAAGGGGGAAAAATCATAAATCCTGCTCCCTGAGACCACCTCCTCAATTTGGGGTGATTCGTTGTCTAAAGGAGGGAAGGAAGGAAGGAAAGAAAGACCGAAGGTAAAGTATAATAAAGTTATTACAATTAAACTTAATTATTAAGAAAAAGAATTTTTAAAAAAAAGTCATGGACGGATAGAGCCCTAGGACAAATGGTGGAAGCAAGAGTATACAGACAGGATCTCACACAGAAGCATACACGTACACATTCACAAAAAGAGGAAAAGGGAAAAAAATCATAGATCTCGCTCCTAAATTCCACCTCTTCAATTTGGGATCATTCCTTGTCTATTCAGGTATTCCACAGATGCAGGGTATATCAAGTTGATTGTGGAGCTTTAATCCGCTGCTTCTGTGGCTGCTGGGAGAGATTTCCCTTTCTCTTCTTTGTTCTCACAGCTCACAGGAGCTCAGCTTTGGATTTGGCCCTGCCTCTGCGTGTAGGTCGCTGGAGGGCGTCTGTTTTTTCGCTCAGACAGGACGGGGTTAAAGGAGCCGCTGATTCGGGGCCTCCGGCTCACTCAGGCCGGGGGTTGGGGGATGGGGGTAGGAGGGGCACTATGTGCGGGGCGGGCCTGCGGCTGCAGAGGCAGCGTGACGTTGCGGCAGAGGCCAGCGTGATGTTGCACCAGCCTGAGACCCGCCGTGCGTACTCCCGGGGAAGTTGTCCCTGGATCCCGGGAACCTGGCAGTGGCGGGCTGCACAGGCTCCGCGGAAGAGGGGTGTGGAGAGTGACCTGTGCTCGCACACAGGCCCCTTGGTGGCGGCAGCAGCAGCCTTAGCGTCTCCCGCCCGTCTCTGGGGTCCGCGGTTTTAGCCGCGGTTCGCGCCCGTCTCTGGGGTTTGCGCTTTCAGCCGCGGCTCGCGCCCGTCTCGGGGGCTCGCGCCCTCAGCCGCGGCTCGCGCCCGTCTCTGGGGTTCGCGCTTTTAGCCGCGGCTCGCGCCCGTCTCTGGAGTTCCTTTAAGCAGCGCTCTTAAACCCCTCTCCTCGCGCACCAGGAAACAAAGAGGGAAGAAAAAGTCTCTTGCCTCTTCGGCCGGTGCAGGCTTTTCCCCGAACTCCCTCCCGGCTAGTCGTGGTGCACTAACCCCTTCAGGCTATGTTCAAGCCGCCAACCCCAGTCCTCTCCCTGAGCTCCGTCCAAAACCAAAACCCGAGCCTCAGCTCGCGGCCCCGCCCGCCCCCGCGGGTGAGCAGACAAGCCACTCGGGCTGGTGAGTGCCGGTCAGCACCGATCGTCTGTGCAGGAATCTCCCCGCTTTGCCCTCCGCACCCGTCGCTGTGCACTACTCCGCGGTCCCGAAACTCCCCCCTCTGCCTCCCGCAGTCTCCGCCCGCGGAGGGGCTTCCTAGTGTGTGGAAACTTTTCCTCCTTCACAGCTCCCTCCCACTGGTGCAGGTGCCGTCCTTATTCTTTTGTCTCTGTTTTTTCTTTTGCCCTACCCAGTTACGTGGGGAGTTTCTTGCCTTTTGGGAGGTCTGAGGTCTTCTGCCAGCCTTCAGTAGGAGTTCTGTAGGAGTTGTTCCACGTGTGGATGTATTTCTGGTGTATCCGTGGGGAGGAAGGCGATCTCCGCGTCTTACTCTTCCGCCATCTTCAAGGTCCCCCTCAACTGGTGATTTTTATCTCCTAGGAATTAGCATTTTTTTCTAGACAAATTATACTATTATTATAGATCAATGTATTGCGAAACTAGTGAGATGATAAATGTGTAAAAAATAAACTTCAGGGCTTCCCTGGTGGCGCAGTGGTTGAGAGTCCACCTGGCGATGCAGGGGACGCGGGTTTGTGCCCCGGTCTCAGCACTTACTTTTAAGTCAATTAAATAGAGCTCTTTTATAAGTTTACTTTTGATATTTTCCAGAGGTAGACACATCTCATACATATAACATGTACACAGACATATAACCAGACAAAACTGGAGATGTCATAGCCTCACTTTAAAAACTTAGTTATGAATTAAATAATACAATATAAGCTTACTACTTTATAAAGAACAACTGGAATAAATTAAAGTTGCTTGTTCAGATGACTAAGATTTTACTATTTATGGAAAAGGCTTTCAGATTTGTATTTATTCTTTTTTTTTTTTTTTTTTTTTTTTTTTTGTGGTACGCGGGCCTTTCACCGCTGTGGCCTCTCCCATTGCAGAGCACAGGCTCCGGATGCACAGGCTCAGCGGCCATGGCTCACGGGCCCAGCCGCTCCGCGGCATGTGGGATCCTCCCAGACCGGGGCACGAACCCGTGTCCCCTGCATCGGCAGGCGGACTCTCAACCACTGCGCCACCAGGGAAGCCCTGTATTTATTCTTGATAAACCCTTAAGGAGGCTATGAATTAGATTTTGGCTGAGAGAGCCTTCCCAGCAGTTTTGAAACTGAGCAGGACTCGAGGGGCCCTCCTGGGTACAAATCCTTTCCATGTCCCCCATTTCTTGTTTGTAGGAAATAAGCTTCATTCAGCCTCCCTTGACCCTTCCCTTTGTTATAAAGGGCAGATTCAAACAGCTGCTCATCGGGGAAGTGAGGCAATGCAGAAACAAAGGAGGAGCAGTCAAGAAACAATAGTGCAGAGATTAAAGCAGGATCCTGGTTCCTCCTTCAAGGGATATACATAACAATACCTTTGAGTTTCTTCTGCAGGAACTAAGGCCCCCACCCAGGTGGAGGATGGTAATTTCAGGCTGAGCACAAGATTCCTGGAGCACTGCCCTGTTACCTCACCACCAACCAATTGGAAGAAAGTCACACACCCTGTAGCCCTCACCCCACATTTTGCCTATTAAAAACTTCTCCCCAAAAACCATTGGGGAGTTCAGAGTTTTGGGGCATGAGCCACCCATTTTCCTTGCTTGGCCCTACAATAAACCTCTCTGCTCCAAACTCTGACGTTTTTGTTTGTTTGGCCTCACTGTGTGCCAGGTTCACAAACTTGCATTCAGTAACAGTTGGAGTTTAAAAGGGCCACTTTTGCCCTTTTTTTGGCTTTGGTTTCCGGTTCTACTTGGTTGAGCCGATTAGGTTCAGTCTCAGGTCATTGTGGGCTGTTTTTACATTTCTGATTTGTAGAGATTTAATGCAAGGCAAACACAGTTGCTTTTAATTCCCCAAAGAACTGGTCACCTAAATGATATTAAAAAGTTGATTTGCCCAGCTATATTTTATTTAATTTGCTTTTCAGTGAGAATATTGCCAATTGAACTGAAATTTAAGAGTTCTGTATTCTAGGACTTTAGGGTTTAATTTATCATGCCTTTAAAAACTTGCATAAGACCTTCAACAAGGCCCTCTTTCTGAGTGCGCAAGTTAAAACCCAGAGCAAAATCACTGATTTTATTATTATTAGCCCTTGAATATTAGTTCTCAGTTTTTACTTTATAAAGTTCAGGTAGCCTTATTGGTTTCCGTTAGTATGTTTAATTAATATTTCCTGAGAGGCAGATCTATATGCCCTGTCTTATAATACCAAGCAGGGGAAGCATTCCCCAGTGAAACATGTCTATCCCACAATATAATTAAGCAAAGGTTCACAAGCTGGTTTTTCTTGTTTGTTTTAAACTAACCATTAGATATATTTCCCACCCTTTAATTTCCTTCTTTTTTAATAAGTACCAATAAAACGGCTGTTTATAATGAGAGCATTCTAAAAATTTACCAATTCAGAAGTCCAATTTAAAGGAACCATCATCTGGCCATTAATGAGATATATCTTAATAGTGACTCAAACCAATAAGATACAAGAGGCTTCCCCAGAAGAGGTGCAAAAGATGCCACCTAAACAAGATCCAGAAAGTTTACTCTTCAAAATAGTTTAAGAAAGTAAAGGCCTTCGTTGTACAAGCTAACGCACCAAAGGTTTAGATGGCAAAAAGCCCCTGAGAGTTCGCACAGCCAGAAAAAAAAACACTGCTCAGGACCACAGTCTATTCAATTGGATGACACACACACACACACACACACACACACACAAATGCCTAAAGAAGAACAGGTAGAACATTTACATTTCAAAGACACAGGAAGAGAAATGCAAGTTACCGCTAGAAGGGCTTCTGTTTCTTTAAGGTCAGAATTCTGAAAAGATGTGTTTTTTTTATCAAGCAGGCTTAACTGAATATGCGATAAAAGAGCCCCATTCTTAGTCTTATCAGAGCACGATATTCCCAGGTAAATCAGTCAGTTTTGTAGATATATATAAACGTGGCTAGGGTATTAGTTGGAGGTTCGCAGTCTGTTGTTCCTTTTGCTTTCTGTTTTGAAAGCTTTATTCCCCATTCAGAGGTTGGTTTGTCAAAATAAAATCACTAGCGATGATCGTGTGGTGGGCAATGTGCCGCTTGTGAGCTTAACTCCTCTAGGTTTTGCCCCAGAGCTGTTTCAGCTTCTCTTACACGTCTTAGGTTTTCCCTCTAGTGGGATAAGACCACCACAGTGCTCAGACTGTGGAATGGCCAGTTCTTATTCGTGTCCCCGGCAGAGCAAGCTTTAGCTAAGATGAGTGGGTTTCCCAATGCGCATGGCTACACAGCATGAGGTCATTATCTTTTGTATCCTGTATCCCGTTCTTTCGCATCCTGAGCCTCCTCAGGGCTCACCATCAGGGTGGCAGTGTAGGCAGGCACCATTTTTCATTCACACCTCCCTTCATCTTCCCTGCATCTTCTCAGTAGGCCTCTGCACTCTCCCAGAAGGCCATGTTGCACCAGCATCATGGCAGACACATTGCTCAAGCTCCAGCATTGTGGCCGACTGAAGTTTGAGAACATGTGAAAGCAGGGAGCTGTCTTCCTATCACCATTTTAAACATCATTTAAAGCTAAATATAATAGCATTTGTGCAATACATGTATAGCATAGGACGGCTAAAAAATATAAACTTATACAAACATGGTCTTATAAAACATTTTTTAACCTTGTTTATGTATTTAAGATTATCCTGTTAAGTTGCAGAAATGATACAGCAGAGAAGTTTACATTAAGAAGTAATGAAGTGAGATTAACCCTGAACAATTTACATGCAAGTTCTTCAGTATTGCCTTACCTTTTGCCCTTTTGCTGCCAACAGACTTTAGACTTATCTAGATTTTTTCCTTACAGACACTATTATTTTTCTGTGTGATCAATATCTAGATGCAGCACCAAAATAAATGTTTTCCTTGGTCAATGTCAAAATATTTTCCTTGACTATAAACATGAATCTATCTACATACCCTTACCCAAATGAATAAGTTGTCAAAACTTAAAGTTCAAAATTAGTTTAACTTTATTGCAAAACCATGTATCATGGCTCCTCCCTTACCTCTTTGCTGCAGTCCCTTAACTCCAGGAAGGAGAAGTGACTTGCACTGGGTCACTTAGCTGATCAATGGAAGTTCAAATACTTCCAGGACAAAATTCTTTGATGATACCGTACTGCTCCCTAAACAGTAGTGCATTTCTGAACACAGCTGTCATAACGAACAGTATGACCTAAGGAATGTCATCAGTTCCCAGAGAAATATTTACACAGCTGGGTTTGTAGGCATTATTGGTAGTTCAACAGGAAGAAAGAACCTTTCGATCTGTGCATCATACCTCCAGGGAAATTAAAGAAATACCATGAAATGGAAATAGAATTAGAGTTCAAAGACATAAGACAAGAATGTTTAGTGTTGTGTAATTTATAATTGTAAAAAATCAGGGCTATCATAAATGACAACAGGAGAACAGTTCAACGAATCAATAGAACACTGTGCAAATTGAAAAATAATTTAACAAGTATTTGAGGGCATGTAAAGATGGTTATCGAATCTGAACTTTTGATTCTAGAGGAACATGGCTGGCCAAGTGTGGCTTCCAGGTTGGGCTTTAGGAGGCCTTGTAACTTCCATTTTTGTACTCTTGGAATCCATCCACCCTGTAAGGAGTTCAAGCTGTGCTATAGAATGAGGAAGGCCACATGGAGAGAGATTCTGGGAAGTGAGAGGGCATTTTGGATGTTCCGGCCCCAGTGGATGACACCTGGAGCAGATGAACTGCCAGGCTGAGCCCAAGCCAGATTACAGAATCATTAGAAACGATAAATCATGAGTTTTGGGGCCACTATGTTTTGGAGTGGCTTGTTTTGTAGCAATAGGTGACTGAAAAGGTGGGGGAAAAAAATGCAGAACCCCTCTCAATACAAATGCTTAGAAATGAGAGATAAACTATAACAAAAATATTTTTCAATATATAGCTCAGCTGACATGAAAGCTAAGGTGTCAGAAGTGAAGAGGAATTTGAACACCAAAGCAATAATCTAGTGAGCTGAAGATCCAGCAGCCCCAAGGGCTGCAGTTTGGTTGTTGGTGCAGAGATAGGCACCTGGGACCTTGGGTCACTCAAGGTAAGGAGCTGAAATTGATAACTCTACATAAGTAAGTCATAACCCAGCTCAAGAAATTAACAAGGAGACTTGAGCCTGCCCAGGGTGCTGCATGAGGAAAGAAAAAGGCTCCCATACTAAGTAGAAAACATATATGCACCATGCGTCTGAAACACAAACTTACGCCATCCAAAGTCATACGTTAATATACAAACTGAAAAATTAATTTAATATTAGATTATAGACCAGTGTTATCCCTGGGAGAGTTAGCAAATGGAAATGTAAAACTATCCCTTGGAATTCCTACAGAAGAATTAAATTTCTGAAGGTGAGTTTACAATTTTAAGACTTACAAAACACAAAAGGAAATGATCCATCATGAGTGAGAGTTGGCGGATAAAATTACAGGATGATTAGCATGATGAGAACTTGAGAGTAGAACGTTTTGAAGATTTTATAAAGTATATACATTTAAATGACAGCAAAAGATAAAAAGTAGATATAAAACTGTAAGAAAAAAGCAAACTATGAAAAATTAACAATTTAGAGGAAGCAAGTAAATATATAGTAATATAAATGACACATGAGGAGACATAAGGGATAGAAGGAGAATAACCAAGACATTTTGTATTCAACAAGAGCTCTAAAAGGAGCTGGTTGATAGTATTTGAAAGATACTGGCAAGGATTTATCAGAATTGATGAAAGTAATAGGGGCTTCCCTGGTGGCGCAGTGGTTGAGAGTCTGCCTGCCAGTGTAGGGGATGTGGGTTCGAGCCCTGGTCTGGGAGGATCCCACATGCCACGGAGCAACTGGGCCCGTGAGCCACAACTACTGAGCCTGCGTGTCTGGAGCCTGTGCTCCACAACACGAGAGGCCGTGATAGTAAGGGGCCCACGCACCGCGATGAAGAGTGGCCCCCGCTCGCCCCAACTAGAGAAGGCCCTCGCGCAGAAACGAAGACACAGCGCAGCCAGGAATGAATAAATAAATAAATAAAATAAAGGAGTTCCTTTAAAAAGAATTGATGAAAGTAATACATTTTAAGTTAAAAAAAGAATAATAAGTTACAAGAAGGACATATTTAAAATAAATTCACACTTATGCACTACAGAACACAAATGAGAAAAAAATTAAAACAATTAGAGGGAAAGGAGAGTTAACCATAAATAAATAGGTATTGCACAGACAACAAGCTTCCCAAGATCAAGAATTTAGGTCAGAAGATAATGGAATAATTCTGAGTCTTCAAAACATGGATTAAAATAATTGTCAACATAGGGTTCTTCACTAGTTTCACTATCATTTAAGAAAATGAGGGGCTTTCCTGGTGGCGCAGTGCTTGAGACTCTGCCTGCCAATGCAGGGGACACAGGTTGGAGCCCTGGTCTGGGAAGATCCCACATGCCGCGGAGCAACTAGGCCCGTGAGCCACAACTACTGAGCCTGCACGTCTCGAGCCTGTGCTCCACAACAAGAGAGGCTGCAACAGTGAGAGGCCCGTGCACCACGATGAAGAGTGGCCCCCCGCTCGCCGCAACTAGAGAAAGCCCTCACACGGAAACAAAGACCCAACACAGCCAAAAAAATTTAATTAATTAATTATTAAAAAAGAAAATGATATCCCATTTTCAGGAAAAAAAACCTTGCTACTCACATACGTTTTCTCTAAAAGCTACTAAAGGAGGCACAACAGTAAGAAGAGAATTGAGCCCAGAGGAACGAGTAGCGTGCAGGAAACAACTGCAAGCCAAGAAAAATGGTAAACACAAAGGAACGCCAAAATATATATTGATTATAAATTTATAACAATAATAATTGACGAATGGTTAAAAACAGAGTAAGACAAGTTACTATTTACGTACATTTTATAATACACAAGGTGACACTACATACTTCCCACTGTGTCTGTATTTGTAAATACATATGTGTGTAAAAGTGTAAAAACATGCATGTTGTTGATTCACACTAATGTCAGGATTCAGTAATCTCTGGGAAGGAAGAGAAACAGTTTTAATTTATCTGTAAATACTTTAATTTACCCATAATGTTTTATTAAAGTAAAATAAAGATCACAAGGAAATTTGAAAAATATTAACACATATTAAATCTGGATAGTGAACATATGCTAGATATGTCTTAAGGTTGTCTGTAATGTTCTTCCTGTTTACAATCTTAATTGTTAATATTAAAATGTATGATTGTGTATATGCATATGAAAGATATGGAAAAATAATATAAGGAAATGCTCCATAATATTAACTACAGAAGAGGCATTATGCAGGATCCTTGCTTGTCTACTTTGGGATATTTTAAATATTATCTACAATGAGCATGATCTCGCTTTTCTATACACACACACACGCCTCAAAGGATTTTTTTTTTAAGATTCATAGGACACTAGAATAGAAAGTTAGCTCAGAGATCATCTCTCCAGTTCTTCCTTGAAGAGATGTAATTTATGGTGATAGAAATCAGATGAGTTGTACAGTTAATAATTAAAAAGGGACCTTTCTGGGCCAATGGGAATGATGTGGGTTAAATGCATTTTTCAAAACAGTTTGAAGTATACTTAAGATCTATACATTTCCCTATAGGTTCTTTTAAGGCAGGGTATCTTCTTAGAGTTCTTTCACAAGTGGAGAACACGGCAGATGCCTACTTAATAAGATCTCAAAGTGGTGGGATGACAATCAATGACTTTTGCAAATCAGCGTCATGTAAATTATTATTGTTTCTATGATGAGCCCTGGAAACTGGAGCGCATGAAAGGGCTGAGAAGGGAGGACACATTGGTTCAAGATTAGGTTTCTCAAAGAATACCTTGAAGGGTTGAGTTAATCACCCCCATCAGCCAAGCAAGTTGTCAATGTCGCGTACATTTATTAGCAGTGATTTATCCCGTGCCTGCAATTACAGCTCAGATATCCAAAGCTTTTGGATAGTCAAAGAAGATCTTTCTAGGCACATTTGAGGGGTGAGAAGCATTTAAATGGCTGTATGAAAAAGATATTCCTTGCTCAACCTATGAAGATATCTTATCTTTAATCTAACAAATGGTTTCTCCTTATCTTCGGCAGGGGCACAAGATGAAGCAAAGGAACAAAGAAATGGAAGTAAATGACAGTCCTCAGCATTGCAGGCCTCCCGGCCCCTGAGGGGGGCGGGTGGAAAAAGACACCTGTGTGCCCTGTGGGGGAGGGTGGGGGGAGGCGAGTCCCACGGAAGGATGGGGAATCCTTTGCTCTAATTTCTCCAGCCGCATTTTGTTCTGTTTACCGGCAGAAAGAGAAAGAAAAAAAGGAAAAAAAAAAAATTTTATTTGGTGGGGGGACCCACGTGAATGCATCTTTCAGGCACTATTCCTGTCATTTCTGTCTTTTCTCTCACGACTCTGCCCCAGGGTCCCAGTGGCACGTGTGACATACATGTGTATCCTGGCTCCTGTCTGCTTTCTCAGTTATTTCACAAAGCTGGTTGGTACAGTGGTTTCTTCCAAGAAAGAGAAGGAAGGAAGGTGACTGTTTGGTAAGCTGCAGGCTGCATTTCAGGAACCATCAAGCCCTGTATTAGAATCCATGGATGAAGGAGGCAGGATAGAAAATGGGCAAAACCATCAGAAATCACTTGGAAAAAGGTCAGGACGATGAGTTAAAAATGGTGTTTTATTCCGGGATTCCCAAGGTACAGTGTTGTTCCATGTGGTTGTCAGGAGGATTGTGGAAGTCGAGTTTAATCCGGAGCAGAGCGTGGAGGCATCACAAGGAAGGTGGGCCCTGGCTGCTGTCGGGTCTTCCTTGGTAGCAGGACGGCAGGTGAGTTCTTCTCTGACACCGACTTTCAGCAGAGCTCACCTGGTTCAGGAGGTCTTTACTGGGTGCTTCACATGGAGCCCCCCTGGGAGATGTAACTCCTTGTGACACAATTGTATGGGGTGGCACTTCTCTAGGCATTTTAGTTAAGAGATGGGGGGCTGCTGCATTTAGGATCCAAGCATCCGCCTATGGATATGAAAAGTTCCACTTGAAATCTCTCTTTATATATATGCTTCTCATAAAAGAACATCTTGTCTTCACCCAGGGACTGATGACCCACAGAGCAGATGCTCGTTTGAAGTTAGAGGCGATTAGAGGTCTTGCTTGTAGTTCTGGCTTCCTGGTTTGCTTTTACATGCTGTGTTTTTGTTCATGCTGAGTCCAAGACTAATTTGATGGCTAGTCCCCTCTCCCAGCGCACACTGAAGGAGAGTAGCAGCACTAATAAGCCAAGATGTCAGTGATACAGTGGGCGTGAGGGGTGAAGGGCCCAGGAGGAAGTTAGAAGTTGTCACAAATGTCTATCCTAGGGCCAACGTGGACAGAAACCTCAGGACGCAAGACACCTGCTTCCCACAGCCTCCCCGGCTCTAAGACCAATCTGTTTGTTTCTGTGGCAACTCGCACTATTTCTTCCATATCTTCTTAAATCCACCTTCCTTATAAGGGCTTTAGAACTATACGTAAGTTAGCTGCGTATTTTTTCTTTGTAGAGGGAGAAAAGCAATGGCGAGCGTTTCTACAATAAAAGGGTGTTCTGCTTTCTAAATATTCCATGGAGTTCTTCAGTTTTGCTCTTTCCTCTAAAGAAAATTCACCTCATCTTCCTATGAATTTTGTTTTGGCCTTTCTGAATTTGTTGCCTCCCTGGATGGCTTCTTTGGTCTATTGGAATAAGTTGCCTCTCTGGATGGCTTCTTTGGTC
Source organism: Phocoena sinus (assembly GCF_008692025.1). Lineage (NCBI taxonomy): Eukaryota > Metazoa > Chordata > Mammalia > Artiodactyla > Phocoenidae > Phocoena > Phocoena sinus. The sequence continues at coordinate 42,425,820 of NC_045777.1, forward strand.
TATTGGAATAATTAACAAGTTGTATTTCCACCTGTGTAATGTTTTAACACCCTCAGTTTTTTAAGCTGCTCGTCAACCTAGCAGCAACAATATTTAAGTGACCTCATGATTTCAGAACATGCTAATTTCCCCTTCTGCCATTATTCCACGGTTTGATACAGAAACTGTTATGTCCTCTACTGCCATTAGACATCCCTTTATAGAAAAACAAGGAAAAGCCTCGTTTTCGATAATCCAGGAAATGATGCCATGGGAATACTGACAGTTTCTAGATTTCATGTCATCTTTTTTTTTTTTTTTTGCGGTACGCGGGCCTCTCACTGTCGTGGCCTCTCCCGTTGCGGAGCACAGGCTCCGGACGCGCAGGCTCAGCGGCCATGGCTCACGGGCCCAGCCGCTCCGCGGCATATGGGATGCTCCCGGACCGAGGCATGAACCCGTGTCCCCTGCATCGGCAGGCGGACTCTCAACCACTGCGCCACCAGGGAAGCCCTCATGTCATCTTTATAACTTAACTGAAAGTCGCCATCATTCTTGTGAAGTACTTGACAAGCACAATCTTCTGGGAGCACATTTTCCTATGACTCCTAAGCATTAGTGCTCCTTGTGCTCAATAATGAGTTAAGTTGAAAAGTACAGGAGGAGGCAGGAAGGATGGAGATTTTCTTTAATGGACAAAGATGAAAGAGACCTAATGTCTCTGGTAGGAACAGTAGGGATCAGAATTACTTCAGTCCTGGTGTTGCCTTTGACGTCAATGATAGCCATTCATTCATTTTCAATGTGGGTGGGGTAGGAACGAGAGGAGGGAGGGCTCTGCCTGTAAACTATAGAAAAAGAAAGTCAGCTCTGTATCCAGGAAACTGAGTGAGGAGTAAGTATGATCAGTCCCACTCTCGAACTTGTTTACACTTGACTTCAGATTGTGTTTTCATTTTTGCCTCATTATGATTTTGGGTTGCTATTTGGCAGTAAGATTTTATGCTTTAGGACAAATAATGAAGTGAATTTCCATTTCAATAGTAAAATATTAAAAATCTAGCTCTTGGCCGGATCGAAGACACCCACAACACAGGAAACCATTATTTCACTGGTGCTGTCATTGCACAGACTGTACAATGGAAAGTTTGAAAGGCTGGTTGAATCCTCCGGAACATGAATTCTGTATGTCCGTTTCCAACCACAATCCAGCCAGGCTAGGTGGTACGAGGGTTTACAGGAGGGAGAGTGGGACCAAGGTAGGCTCTCCACATAATAGATCTAATTAAAAAGGTACTTGTTTTAGGACAGACAAAGGATGTGTCCTCTAGCTGGTAACTCTTCAGACGATGGACAAGCCTTCTTTCGTAAAAGCTTGGCGGTGTCTAAAACACGGTCTGCGATACTGGGTCACCTATGAGTCATGGCAGCTGATTGTACATCTTTCTATGAAACACTGAAAAGCCTCTTTGTGAATTAATACAATTCTGCTTGATGCAGTTGATTTGAAACGACATTTCTCTGTAGGTGGTGCATGTTGGCTTTGCTTTGACAAATAACAAAGTTAGCAGAATATGTTCAATATATTTTCTGGGGGAATAGGGTTTTTAATCATACGATTCATTAAGGATTTGCCTTACCCTGACATTTGTGATATAAAGGAAAATCAGAAAAAAAGTAATTTTCTTGATCAAGATATGTTTTTACTTAATGCAAATAAATGTAGTCTGTTGCTTGCAAGGGAAAAAAAATGTCTTCTGAGATCTGGTATAAACTGCTAATAGAATAATATGTGCCTCTTTTGTTAAACCAGCATTTAAATACTGGACTGCTTCTAAATATGTTTCTTTTCATGTGTGCCGTACACTAAAAAACTTAAACAACTGTTGCCTTCATACTATATTTGTTAGAGCAGAATACGAATAAAATTTGTTTGAGAAGATAAGGTGGAATTATCTGTATTTTGTGAAGTTTGTTCCTTAGCCATGAGCAGTTAATGACTCAAAAGTGTTCATTTAACAGTAGACATCTCGTTGCAAATACGTGTATTTAAAATTGCCCCTGCAAGTCAACTGTAACTTACCAAGAGTCTTCCCCTGCTAAGACTGGCCAGTGTTGTGGCCATGTTTTCAAAATTAAACTACACAGTAGTTTGAACAGACACAAATCCCAATGTGAAATTTTTCTCTGAATACTAGATAGCTAATTACCCTAGCAACAGCCTCTGAGGTGCAAGATGTAAATTGTTGAGATGAAGCCCATGGTTCCATGAACACTGGCCCATCCTCTGGAACCCATCATCCATAACTGGAATTCTTTTTGAGCATCTTTTATGAGCATAGTCACCATGCTGGCTATGTGAGCAGCACAGACACAACCGTCCTCAGCCTACTGTTGACAGAATTATGGTTGAGTTACAAAATTGTTAGGAGTTTGGCAATGGATCCACAAAAACCGCTATGGGAAAAACTCAATGTTCTTTTGAAAATGGAAATCTGTATTCCATCAAATTTAATTCCCTCCATCTCCTACAGAAGAAGTGCTATCGGGTGTATTGTTCTAAAAGGCAAGAAAGAAAGTCAATCCCTTTATCCAACAAAGCCAGGAACTTGATAGTTAAAGGGGAATAAGGTTTTTTAAACTGCTGTACCAAAGGAACGTTTTTTCCAATAATAAACAAGTTTGATGAGAAAAAAACTGTACGCAGGACAGTCTTATCTCACAGTGGGCAACCTCAACACAAATGCTTCAAGGTGACAGTAAAGATAATTTGACATCATTCTAGTATGGCCAATTTCAACTTTTAAATCTACATTCAATTTTTCATCTCTTTGCCTGTCACTCTTATGTTTCTCTCCCAAACACTTCTGCCCCTTTGCCTTTAAAAGATGTCACTGAACACTGCCTAGCTGGTGGTTCTCAGGACTAAAAGGGTAATGATACTCATTTATATTTCCAGAACTCTGGCCCAGTGTGGGGCTTTGAGAAACAAAGTACCTCCATTTCTTGGTTTGAAGATGGAAATACTAAAACATTCCTGAACTCTCTCACAAATTTAAACATGAATAAAGTTCCAAGATATTCTTTGCCATTTGGAAATGCACTTGGTAACTTATTAGCACTGGACTCTGTTATTCAACACTGTAGGCAAATAGCCCTTTCTCCAGCTCAAGTCTCTACCAAATGAATCAACTATCCTTATGATTAGGTAGGAAATATGAAATCCTTTCTACTGAAGTTGATTTAAATTTTGCCCCTAAAGTAAAGACCCATGAGGATAAGAAAAAACTTCTATAAAATTTAGAGAAATGGCGATTTGACACGTGCACACAAAATACTGACACTCGGTGTAAATCTTTTTAAGTTATTGTTTCTCTGATAAGAACTAGAGTGAATCTGTGACTAAAGCAGAAAGGAGATGTAGCTCTCTTTCTTGGTTAAGATGCACAGAAGGATATAGATTTAGAGGGGGATAATTATACCAACAGACACTTCCTTCCCTTGAGGGAGGAGAACGCTTCTTTGCCCCACTGAAATTGGACTTTATTGCTTTGGCCAATGATGTGTGGGCAGAAATGGCATATGTCACTTCAGGCAGAAGCTTGAAGACTCGTGCTCCCTTTTTTCCCTCTACCATAATGCCCAGCTACTTCCCAGATAGGTTGCTCTGTCAGTCTAGAACCTGGAGTGAAGATGTGGAGTTGAGTTTCAGGCAAGCCCCACTGAGAAGGTGACATCAGTGAGAAGTAAACCTGTGTTTTGAGATCTGAGCACCATATGTTACACTAGTATAACCTAACCTATTCTAACTGATATGTATGCCATCAAAGTATTTAAATAAAAAGTCCAAGAATTGACATGATCTGCCTCTCCAGCCTCATGTTGTGTGACTTTCAAATTGGCTCATAAAAGTACCAACACAATGACCTTCTGTCCATTCCTAGAACAGGCCAAATTCAAGGTCATCCTTGAGATCTCAACCGTAATGTCACATCCCAGAGATGCCTTCCCCAACTACCCTATTTCAAAGGAAATCCCCCTTTCCAACATCCTTGCCTGCCTAATGCCATATTTGCTACATCAGAACACGTAGAATTCTTTGTAATTGTTTATTTACAGGGCAGAGAGAAACATTCACATGTTTCAACTCAGAAGGGCAACATAATGTAATCCCCCCACCCCACCCAGTAATTGAGCTTGCCTTATTTCCAAGCTTCTAACCAACTGGTTAGAGGCAATCATGGGAAAAGAATATAATCTGCCAATTAAAGGTATCTCAGTCTTTTCCAGTTTAAAATGCTAATTTTAGCATTTTAAAAGATAGCCTCTTCAATAAGGGGTGCTGGGAAAACTGGACAGCTACATGTAGAAGAATGAAATTAGAACACTACTTAACACCATACACAAAAATAAACTCAAATTGGATTAAAGACTTAAATGTAAGACCAGACACTATAAAACTCTTAGAGGAAAACATAGGAAAAATACTCTTTGACATAAACCACAGCAAGGTCTTTTTTGACCCACCTCCTAGAGTAATGGAAATAAAAACAAAAATAAACAAATAGGACTTAATTAAACTTAAAAGCTTTTGCACAAAGGAAACCATAAACAAGACAAAAAGACAACCCTCAGAATGGGAGAAAATATTTGCAAACAAAACAACAGAGGATTAATCTCCAAATTATACAAACAGCTCATGGAGCCCAATATCAAAAAAACAAACGATCCAATTAAAAAATGGGTGGAAGACCTAAATAGACATTTCACCAAGGAAGACATACAGATGGCCAAGAGGCACATGAAAAGTTGCTCAATATCACTAATTAGAGAAATGCAAATCAAAACTACAGTGAGGTTACTGTACAGAAGAGGTAATTGTTGCAGAGTTAGCTATCATTAAATCACCTGAGTCACATCACTAGGAAGTGGAGGAGGCAGGATTCATACCCAAGTAGTCACTCTCAGGAGGATGTATACTCAATCACTACACCATGATGCTTTCTGTTAATATCTCAGTTTGTTTCTCTGCAAAATGGGTGTAATAAAATCCCTTCCTCTTTTAAAAAGATTAAATGACTCGGTAACTGTATTTAGAAAAACGCCTGGCACATAGTAGACTTTATAAATGTTTGTTAAATAAAATAAATGAAATAAAACCTGCCCAATTGCAGAGCTGGTAATTGGTGGAGCAGAATTCTCACCTACTTAGTGTAAATCCAGATCCCTCACTCTCCACCACTACAACATTCTACTTCCTGATATTGCTTCTCATTAAAGCTGCCTTGCACAGATATGTGACATTATAAATGATATCTGTGGATTCCTAGTACACAGAAAGAAGTTAATAAATATCAGCATTTATTATTGATCATCCCAGCATATCATATTTGACTTGAGAGAGGCATAGTTTTGATTACCTACAATAATAATATTAATTGACCCTTTACTGTGCACCAGGGACTCTAGTAAGACTCTTCACATGTATTAACTCATTTAATTCTCAGTAACTACACTAAAAAAGGACTATCATAATAAACTAAAGAAGGCATAGAGAATTTAATGAACTTGCCCAAGTTGCCAACGTTTGTGAGTAGGAGAAAAGAATATGCATACAGACTTATTGGCTACAAATTCTGTATCCCCTTCATTGTACCACTATTTCATGCTTGTGGAATTTATTCAGACAACACAATTTGGTAGAAAAACTACAAACCATGAATTTTAGATTTGGTTCTGCTATTAAATAACTTAGTAATTTTAAACATTGACAGCCTTTTTTCATCACTCTCATCTGTAAAATTTAAATTGTTGAACTAGAAAATAAAAAAAAATACAATGAGGTATCACCTCACGCCAGTCAGAATGGCCATTAGCAAAAAATCTAGAAGCAATTAATGCTAGAAGGGGTGTGGTGAAAAGGGAACCCTCCTGCACTGTTGGTGGGAATGTAAATTGATACAACCACTATGGAAAACAGTATGGAGGTTCCTTAAAAAACTAAAAACAGAACTACCATATGACCCAGCAATCCCACTACTGGGTCTATACCCCGAGAAAACCATAATTCAAAAAGAGACATGTACCACAATGTTCATTGCAGCACTATTTGCAATAGCCAGGACATGGAAGCAACCTAAATGTCCATTGACAGATGAATGGATAAAGAAGATGTGGCACATATATACAATAGAATATTACTCAGCCATAAAAAGGAACGAAATTGAGTTATTTGTAGTGAGGTGAATGGACCTAGAGTCTGTCATACAGAGTGAAGTTAAGTCAGAGAAAAACAAATACCATATGCAAAGGCATATATATGGAATCTAAAAAAAAAAAAATGGTACTGATGAACCTAGTTGCAGGGCAGGAATAAAGAGGCAGTCATAGAAAATGGACTTGAGGTGGAAGGGGGAAGCTGGGGCGAAGTGAGAGTAGCATCGACATATACACAATACTGAATATAAAATAGTTGGCTGGTGGGAAGCAGGAGCATAGCACAGGGAGATCAGCTTGGTGCTTTATGATGACCTAGAGGGGTGGGAGAGGGTGAATGGGAGGGAGGCTCAATAGGGAGGGGATATGGGGACATGTGCATGCATATGACTGATTCGCTTTGTTGTGCAACAGAAGCTAACACAGTATTGTGATGCAATTACACTCCAAGATCTATTAAAAATAAAAAGTAAAAAAATAAAATACTAATTTGGGGATGAAGATTTATTCAGATTCAAGTTTTAAACTCTTGCTGAAGCAATTTCTTGACACTCAAATGACTGTGCCCCACCCCTGTAGATAAAGGCCTTTCTTCTAATCACTAGGCAATAAAACTAGCAATGAACAAATAAATTTTAACCATGTTAAAACAATAGTTACTATAATATTTAAAAAGCAATTTCCTGATTTTTAAGACTCGCTCAAAACTGACAAGATTGTGGAGTAGAAGGACATGAGCTCACCTCTTCTAACCAAAATCACAACTAACTGCTAAACAACCATCAACCAAAAAAATGCTGGAATCTACAAAAAAAGATACCCTATATCCAAAGACAAAGAAGAAGTCACAGGGAGATGGAAGGAGGGGCACAATCAAAATAAATTCAAATCACATACACACCTGGGGGGGGCGGGCAACCCACAAACTGGAAAATAATTGTAACACAGAAGTTCTCCCACAGGAATAAAAGTTCTGAGCCCCATGCCAGGGTCCCCAGCCTAGGGGTCTTGCAACAGGAGGAGGAGCTCCCAGAGAATCTGGCTTTGAAGGCCAGCAGGGTTTGATTACAGGAATTCCACAGGACTGGGTGAAAGAGAAACTCCACTCTTGAAGGGTGCATACAGGGTCTCATGCACACGAGGACCCAGGGAAAAAAGCAGTGACCTCACAAGAGCCTGGGCCAGACCTACCTGCTAGTATTGGAGAATCTCCTGCAGAGGTTAGGGGAGTGGCTGTGGCTCACTGCAAGGACAAAGATACTGGCAGTAGCAGCTCTGGTGAGCACTCATTGGTGAGAGACCTCCTGGAGGTTGCCATTTCCCCCCCAAGACCTAGCCTGACCCAACAGCCTGTAGGCTCCAGTGCTGGGATGCCTCAGGCCAAATAACCAACAAGGCAGGAACACAGCCCCACCCATCAGCAGACAGGCTGCTTAAAGTCTTCCTGAGGACACAGCTGCCTGATAAGCACACACCCTGAAATGGCCTTGCCCACCAGAGGGACAAGACCCAGCTCCACCCACCACTGGGCAGGAACCAGTCCGTCCCACCAGGAAGCCTGCACAAGCCTCTTATACAGCCTATTCCACCAGGGGGCAGACAGCAGCAGCAAGAACTACAACACTGTAGCCTGAAGAACAGAAACCACAATCACAGAAATTTAGACAAAATGAGACAGCAGAGGAATATGTCACAGATGAAGGAAAAAGATAAAACCCCAGAAGAACAACTAAGTGAAGTGGAGATAGACAATCTACCTGAAAAAGAATTTAGAGTAATGATAGTAAAGATAATACAAGATCTCAGAAATAGACTGGCAGTACAGATCAAGTAGACACAAGAAAGTTTTAACAAAGACTTAGAAGAACTAAAGAATAAACAGAAATGAACGATGCAATAACTGAAATGAAAAATACACTAGAAGGAATCAATAGCAAAATAACTGAGGCAGAAGAACAGATAAGTGAACTGGAAGGTAGAATGGTAGAAATCACTGCCATGCAACAAATTAAAGAAAAAAGAATGAAAAGAAATGAGGACAGTCTAAGAGAGCTCTAGGACAACATTAAACACACCCACATTCTCATTACACGGGTCCCAGAAGGATAAGAGAGAGAGAAAGAACCTGAGAAAGTATTTGAAGAGATAATAGCTGAAAAATTCCCTAACATGGGAAGGGAAATAGTCACCAAGTCCAGGAAGCACAGAGAATCCCAGGCAAAGTAAACCCAAGGAGGAACGCACCAAGACACACAGTAAGCAAATTGACAAAAATGAAAGACAAAGAAAAAATATTAAAAGCAACAAGGTAAAAGCAACAAATAACACACGAGGGAATTCCTATAAGGTTATCAGTTATCAGCTGACTTCTCAGCAGAAATTCTGCATACCAGAAGGGAGTCACATGATATATTTAAAGTGATGAAAGGGAAGAACCTACAGCCAAGAATACTCTACCCAGCAAGGCTCTCATTCAGATGTGACAGAGAAATCAAAAGCTTTACAGACAAGCCAAAGCTAAGAGAATTTAGCACCACCAGGCCAGCTTTGCAACAAATGCTAAAGGAACTTCTCTAGGCAGAAAAGAAAAGGCCACAACTAGAAATAAGAAAATTACGAATGTAAAAGCTCACCTGTAAAGGCAAACATACAGTAAAGGTAAGAAATCATCTTCACACAAATATGACATCAAAACCAGCAACTGGGAGAAGAAGAGAGCACAAATGCAGGATATTGGAAATGCATTTGAAATTAAAAGACCAGAAACTTTAAACAATCTTGTTTATATATAGACTGCTATATCAAAACCTCATGGTAACCACAAACCGAAAATCTACAATAGATACACACACAAAAAAGAAAAAGGAGTCCAAATACAACACTAAAGTTAGTAACCAAATCACAAGACAGGAGAACAAAAGAGGAAGGGAAGGAAAAAACCTACAAAAACAAATCCAAAACAGTTAACAAAATGACAATAAGAACATACATATCGATAATTTTCATAAATGTAAATGCATTAAATCCTCCAATTAAAAGACGTAGACTGGCTGAATAGAAACAAAGACAAGACCCATATATAGGCTGTCTACAAGAGGCCCATTTCAGATCTAGGGACACATACAGACTAAAAGGTGAAGGGATGGAAAAAGTTATTCCATGCAAATGGAAATCAGAGGAAAGCTGGAGTACCAATACTCATATCAGACAAAGTAGACTTTAAAATAAAGACTGTTACAAGAGACAAAGAAGGACACCACATAATGATCAAGGGATCAATTCAAGAAAAGATATAACAATTATAAATATATATGCACCCAACATGGGAGCACCTCAATATATAAGGTAAATACTAACAACCATAAAAGGAGAAATTGACAGAAACACAGTAACAGTGGGAGACTTCAACACCCCACTTTCATCAATAGACAGATCATCCAGACAGAAAATCAGGAAACATAGGCCTTAAATGACACATTAGATCAGATGGACTTAATTAATATTCATAGATCATTCCATCCAAAAGCAACAGAATACACATTCTTCTCAACCACATGTGGAACATTCTTCAGGATCAATCACATGCAGGGCCACAAAGCAAGCCTTGGCAAACTTAAAAAATTGAAAGCATATCAAGCACCTTTTCTGATCACAGTGGTATGAGATTAGAAATCAACAATAAGAAAAAAGACTAAAAAACACAAACACGTGGAGGCTAAACAATATGCTACTAAACAACCAATGGATCACTGAAGAAATCAAAGAGGAAATCAAAAAATACTTAGAGACAAATTAAAATGAAAGCACGATGATCCAAGAACTATGGGACACAGCAAAAGCATTTCTAAGAGGGAAGTTTATAGCAATACAATCTTACCTTAGGAAACAAGAAAAATCTCAAAAAAATCTAACCTTATACCTAAAGCAACTAAGGAAAGAAGAACAAACAAAACCCAAAGTTAGTAGAAGCAAAGAAATCATAAATATCAGAGCAGAAATAAATGAAATAGAGATGAAGAAACAATAGCAAAAATCAATGAAACCAAAAGCTGGTTGTTTGAAAAGATAAACAAAATTGATGAGCCTTTAGCCAGACTCATTGAGAAAAAAAAAGGGAGAGAGCTCAAATCCATAAAATTAGAAATGAAAAAGAAGTTACAACAGACACCACAGAAATACAAAGGATCATAAGAGACTACTACGAGGAACTATATGCCAATAAAATGGACAACCTAGAAGAAATGGACAAATTCTTAGAAAGGTACAATCTCCAAAGACTGAGCCAGGAAGAAATAGAAAATATGAACAGACCAATCACAAGTAATGAAATTGAAACTGTAATTTAAAAATTGCCTCAAAACAGGACCAGATGGGCTTCCCTGGTGGCGCAGTGGTTGAGAGTCTGCCTGCCAATTCAGGGGACACGGGTTCATGCCCCGGTCCAGGAAGATCCCACATGCTGCGGAGCGGCTGGGCCCATGAGACATGGCCGCTGAGCCTGCGCGTCCAGAGCCTGTGCTCCGCAACGGGAGAGGCCACAACAGTGAGAGGCCCGCGTACTGCTAAAAAACAAAAAAAAACAACAACAACAAAAAAACGATCAGATGGCTTCCCAAGTGAATTCTATAAAACATTTAGACACTTAGAGAAGAGTTAACACCAATCCTTCTCAAACCATTCCAAAAAATTGCAGAGGAAGGAACACTCCCAAACTCATTCTATGAGGCCGCCATCACCCTGATATCAAAACCAGACAAAGATACCACAAAACAAGAAAATTACAGGCCAATATCACTGATGAACATAGATGCAAAAATCCTCAACAAAATACTAGCAAACTGAATCCAACAATATATTAAAAGGATCATACACCATGATCAAGATGGAATTCATCTCAGGGATGCAAGGATTTTTCAATATCTGCAAATCAATTAGTGTGATGCACCACATCAACAAACTGAAGAATTAAAAACCATATGATAATCTTAACAGACACAGAAAAAGCTTTTGACAAAATTCAACACCCATTTGTGATAAAAACTCTCCACAAAGTGGGCACAGAGGAAACATACCTCCACAGAATAAAGGCCAAATATGACAAACCTACAGCTAACATCATACTTAATGGTGAAAAGCTGAAAGCGTTTCCTCTAATATCAGGAACAAGACAAAAATGCCCACTCTTGCCACTTTTTATTCAACATAGTTTTGGAAGTCCTAACCACTGCAACCAGAGAAGAAAAATAAATAAAGGGAATCCAAATTGGAAAAGAAGAAATAAAACTGTCACTATTTGCAGATGACATGATACTATACATTGAAAATCCTAGGGATGTTACCAGAAAACTACTAGAGCTCATCAATGAATTCAGTAAAGTTGCAGGATACAAGATTAATAAACAGAAATCTGTTGCATAGTTCTATAAACTAACAACAAAAGATCAGAAAGAGAAATTAAAGAAACAATCCCATTTACCATCTCATCCAAAAGAGTAAAATACTGAGGAATAAACCTACCTAAGGAGACAAAAGACCTGTACTCCAAAAACTATAAGACGTTGATGAAAGAAATAGAAGATGACACTAACAAATGGAAAAATATGCCATGTTCTTGGATTGGAAGAGTAAATATTGTCAAAATGACTATACTACCCAAGGCAATCTACAGATTCAATGCAATCCCTATCAAATTGCCAATGGCATTTTTCACAGAATTAGAACAAAGAAATATTAAAATTTGTATGGAGATAAAAAGGAGCCTAAGTAGCCAAAGCGATTTTGAAAAAGGAAAATGGAGCTGAAGCAATCAGGGTCCCTGACTTCAGACTATACTACAAAGCCACAGTCATCAAAACAGTATGGTACTGGCACAAAAACAGAAATATAGATCAATGGAACAGAAAAGCCCAGACCTAACCCATGCACCTATGGTCAATTAGTCTATAACAAAGGAGGCAAGACTATACAATGGAGAAAAGACAGTCTCTTCAATAAATGGTGCTGGGAAAACTGGACAGCTACATGTAAATGAATGAAATTAGAACATTCTCTAACACCACACACAAAAATAAACTCAAAATGGATTAAAGACCTAAATGTAAGGCTGGATACTATAAAACTCTTAGAGGAAAACATAGGCAGAACATTCTTTGACATAAATCACAGCAAGATCTTTTTCAATCCATCTCCTAGAGTAACGGAAATAAAAACAAAGATAAACAAATGGGACCTAATTAAACTCAAAAGCTTTTGCACAACAAAGGAAACAATAAACAACACGAAAAGACAACCCACAGAATGGGAGAAATATTTGCAAATGATGCAACCGACAAGGGATTCATCTCCAAAATTTACAAACATCTTCTGTGGCTCAATATCAAAAACAAACAAACAACCCAATCAAAAAATGGGCAGAAGACCTAAATAGACATTTCTCCAAAGAAAACAGATGGCCAATGGGCACATGAAAAGATGCTCAACATCACTAATTATTAGAGAAATGCAAAGCAAAACTACAATGAGATATTGCCTCACACCAGTCAGAGAGGCCATCATCAAAAAGTCTACCAACAATAAATGCTGGAGAGGGTGTGGAGAAAAGAGAACTCTCCTACACTGTTGGTGGGAATATAAATTGGTACAGCCACTATAGAGAACAGTATGGAGGTTTAAGAAACTAAAACTAGAGCTACCATATGATCCAGTAATCCCACTCCTGGGAATACACCCAGAGAAAAACATGGTTCAAAATAATACATGCACCCCAATGTTCATTGCAGCACTATTTACAATAGCCAAGACATGGAAGCAACCTAAGTGTCCATTGACAGATGAATGGATAAAGAAGATGTGGTATATATATAAACATGGAATATTCTCAGCCATAAAAAAGAATGAAATAATGCCATTTGCAGCAACATGGAGGGACCTAGAGATTATGATACTAAGTGAAGTCAGAAAGAAAAAAACAGATATTATATGATATCACATATATGCAGAATCTAAAAAAAACAATACAAATGAACTTATTTACAAAACAGAAACAGACTCACAGACTTAGAGAACGAACTTATGGTTACGGGGGGAAGGGTAGGGGGGAGTAATAGATTGGGAGACTGATTTTTAAAATAGATAACCAACAAGGACCTACTGAATAGCCCAGGGAACTCTGCTCAATACTCTGTAATAACCTAAATGGGAAAGAATCTGTAAAAGAATAGATACATGTATATGTATAACTGAATCACTTTGCTGTACACCTGAAACTAACACAACCTTGTTAATCAACTATACTCCAATATAAAATAAAAAAAATTTTTAAAGACTTGCTAAAATAATTCAAATAAAAAAATAAAATGCAATTTCCTAAATAAAAACTTTGTCAAGGAGGATATCAAGAATAAAATAATGGACTATTTAGATGGACTAAACTAACGATGGACTATTTAGAAAATAACAAAAAGAACACTACCTATAAAAATGTAGGATAAAGCTAAATCTGTACTTAGAGAAAAATTCAGTCTTAAATGCTCTAATTTTTTAAAATGGAAAAAAAAGAGAGAAAACACTACAAAAGCATTCATATTTAGATTTCAGAGAAAAAAAATATCCAAAGAAAATGAGGATATATATACACATATATATACACACATATATAAAACAGAAAATTTTTAAACAATAAAATGTTAAAATAAATCTATTGGTTCTTTGAAGATCCATTTAAATAGATGGATCTTCAGAAAGTATTGTGAATAACTTCAAAAGGATAGCAACATAGAAAATGTAAGTATAGTTAAATTTTATGCATAAACAATATAACCAACAAGTCAAAGATAACGGATATTTTTCAAGGTAAAAATGCAACATGAAGCAGAAAACCCACATAAAACAAATTCATAGCAGATATGAGAAAAGATATCAAAAAGCCCCCAAGCTAAGTATCTATGTGTGTATCTAATTCTGTGTGTCTATCCACCAAAATAATATGTACAAACTGTCAAAAGCCTAGGAATGATCCCAGGTAATATTCTCAATATGCTTTAATTTCATAGTTTTTTCATAGTAGAATCAAATGGTATATGCTTTGTATACACTGTAATTTCACTTGGTTGTGTCACAAGCACATTCTTTTCAATCAAGGATTTTCCAAAGTCATTTAAAAACATTTCATCTTTTCACTTAAGTTTATATGATCACTTCTCTATTCTATGACACTTAGGTTACTTGATGGTTTTTCCTATTTTAAATGCAACTACACTGAATACTTTTCATCACAAATTTTTGTCTTCATCAGGGTATATTTCCAGAAGAGGACTGCCAGGGTTCAGAAACGCTCGATACTTATCACCAAATTACTTTGCAAAGCTGTACTGCTAGCAATTAGAAAACGAGAATTTCCATTTTGTAGAACCCTCAGTGGCCCTGAGGGTGGTACAAACACTGTCACTAAAAAATGTCAGTGTGAAAACTGGTTTGTCATTATTATTTTAACTAACACTTCTTCACTTACTAATAAGGTTGGACCGATTTCTGTCAGCTATTTGTATTTCCTGATGGAGAATTCATCTGTTCATGTTACTTGGTTATCTGTCAATTGGGATTTTGATTTTAATAGATATTTGTGAACTGTTTACCTATTGAGAGTATTATCCTTTGTCATGTTTCCTCCATATAACTTTTTACTTGTGCTTTGTTTTATAATTTGATCGTGACATTTTCTGACATTCAGACTTCTTATGATGCAGTCAAATCTCTTTTGATGAGATTTTTTGATGCAGTCAAATCTTGATGCAGTCAAATCTCTCTTTCCCTTCGTACTGGCTTTCATCACTTTTGTAGTTGACATTTATTACTTTTGCCTCCTGAGCATCCATTCCTGTTTCTTTGGGTGATGAAGCATTTCAGCGTGGTAGAAAACTCCTTTTATGCATTTTCTGAAGTTGACCTTCCAACCCTACTCTCTAGAAGGGACGGACATAGATCCGACTGGTCAATCATAGGACTTTATATCCCTGTCCTCAGTGATTGGTTTAGAGAGGCCATGTGACCCAAACTGGACCAATCAGTGTCTTCCCTAAGACCATACGTGGTAACTGGGAGAGAGAAATTCACGAGTCACAGAGAACATGTAAACCTGGAGATTTGGGTAGCTTTTCTCCTGGCTCAGTTATGTGAGCCAATAAATGCCCTTTTTAAGCAATTTTAAGTTAGGTTTCTGGGTCTTGTAGCTGAATGGCTCTCTGATTCTCCCAGATTGAAGAATAAAATTCTTAAGATGTCCTGAGTGTCTCATATGATGTCACATGCACCCCACCCCATTACCTCTGCAAACATCTCCTCCTACTGTCCCCCATGGGCTTCACTATTCCAGGCACACTGACCCCCTCAAGTATACCAGCCATGTTCCTCACCTAAAGCTCTAGCCTAGTCCTTCTAGAATTTTCTTCCTCTGGATATACATATGGCTACTTTGCTCACCTCCCTGGAATCTTTTCAAAGCTTCCCCAGTGATGCTTATCATGATCCCCTCTCAAATGCTATAAAGAGCTCTGGCCCTCCTCACAGCTCTATTTTTCCCCCTTTCCCATGACATGTACCACTTTCTAATAAACCATATAATCTACTTATTTATTAAACAAAGAACTACTGAAAAGCTCCTCTGGCTCCATGAGGAAAAGACAGGAAAAGATGCTCAACGAGAGCAGGGATTTTTTTTGTTCACTGAAGGACCCCAAGCACCAAAGCAGTACTTGGCACATAATAGGTGCTCATTAAATATTTGTTGAACAAATGAAGGAATTATGCTCAATACTTTGTTCTGGGAAAACCTTGGCAAATTCCCTGTTATGAGACTGGTGACCACCTGACTGGGTTATTTTTTTCTTTTTTTTCTTTTGGGGAAAAATATAGAGAATAGTTGAAATTAAACTGTCGCTCTTAAGCAAGTTAATGGCTCTGCATCCTGTCACAGAAGACAGGTATCAGAACAATGGGAGAGCTAAAAGTGTTTGAAAATTATTGTGAGAACTCTCTTTGGTTCAGAAAGTATGCCCACTCCCTATTTAATGCAAAAATGAGGAGAAAGAAGAAATGGGTCTGTTCATTCATCCTGCCTCAAACAAAGCAAGGATTGTGTTTTGATGTTACCATGGTCCATCTTTTTATCCAAGGGTGGGTGATGGCAGGGGCCACAGTAGGTGAGACTGGCTAGACTACTCTGAGAAAACAGCACTATCTCAATGGTTGAACACAATAAAGGTTGACTTCTCACTTGTAAGCTGGGCAGCTCTCCTACAGGCAGTGACAGGGGCCCCTTGCTTCTTCCACCCTGTGGTGCTGTCACCTTCAGCATGTTTTCTCCAAGGTCACCATGGAACAAGAAGAGGGAATGGAGATTGTGATGAGCCAAGCGCAGGAGAGCTTGCACAACTGCTGCCCATGTTTCATTGGCCACAAATCAGTCACCTGGCCCCACTCTAACTCCTGGAAAAATGTCGGTTGGCTAAGTACCCAGCAGGAAAATGAAACGTGTTTGACGATTACCTAGCTTTGCTTCTGTTGCTATGTTCCTCCTTTGAAACATAGCCACGTGCTGCCCTCTGCTTCCACTCCCCAAGAGCAAACAAGCCACACTGGCTTAGGGAGAGCGTGAGGTCTGGACATTTTAGATGATCAAAGCAATCCCACGTTGGGACGAGGACTTAACCATGTGGTGGGGAAACACCAGAATGTTGTTCTGCACTGTCTTGGTTAGAAACGTAAGGATGTAATAGAATAAGGCTTTGACTGACCTCTATCACTTGTTCAAATCAAAAGAAGACCCAGTCCAGGGGAAATGTGTATGTCTGATTTTTCTAGGTCTGAAAATGCACAGCTTTTGAAATGCAAACATCTTTCCCTGCCTAGAGATAGGGAATTGTTCCAAATGTTAACCTATATTTTCTCTTTTTTTTTTTTTTAGATATCTGTTTTTACATCTACATCTTTAACGTGCCTTGAATTTATTTGGTATTTGTTAGTTGGTAGGAAGTAACTTAACTAACTTTAAAAATATCCCTAGCACCAATTATTAAATAATACATCTGGATCCCATTGTCTTGAGTTTATTTCTTTAAAACACACTTATTTTATGTTTATACAAAAACCTATTTTCTAGGCTACATCCTCCTTTGGTTTCTCTAGTGCCACTCTGTTACTCTTAATGTAGTTTACAATAGGTGCTGATGTCTATTAAGGCAAATTCAATGCCTCCACTGTCTTCATTTTCAAATGTTCTTGGCTATTCCTCATTGTTTAGTGTTTCATATAAACCTCTAAATAGCTTTGTCACATTTCCCTCCTATAGATGGTCCCGCTTTTTCAGTTCCCCTCTCTCTCAACATCCCCAGAAAAATGGATGAGCCAGCCAGGTTAGTCATCCCACGCTTAGTTCAGACAGTAAGGGGAGAGGGCATCTGTTATAAATGCAGCTTCCTGAAATGTTCCAGAGAAGAAGACTCCTGTCCATTGCTGACCTCCTGACAAGGCTGGGCTGTGCTCTGAATAACAATCAGTTTCCAAATATTCTGCTCCGAAGCCTTTTCCTGCCTGCCTTGACATTCAGTCCCCTCCATCTCATCTGAGTCATTGGGTTTCTGCATAGTGAGTTGGGAGGCAAGAGCTAGGTAAATATCACCGTGTCTTGAGTAATCATCACTCATTTTGCAAACAAGTGCTTAAGGGCTCAACCGAGCTGGTGCACAGGACTCTACAGAGTTCAAAGACACAGGAATACAGCATTCGGTTAGCAAATGCTTCTGCTGCCACTGTCTGGGTCTGAGTTCTTCCTGAAATAAACTGAAATGCAATTTCCCAGCTTTTGGTTTCCTCTCACTTGACGCCGGGTGTTGGCATTATCCAGACCAACCAAAACTCATTAGCAGCCTACCCTGCCAGACATCACAATAGCATCAGAGCTGCTGGGTCCTCTTTAAAGGATCCAGGCCAGCTGCGGGGTAGGGGAGCTGGGTCGGGGGGGGGGGGGGGGGCGGGTGGGATTTTTTTTTTCTTTTTTTTTCAAACAGAAAGTATGATAAATATAGCTAATGTCAACGTTATTCATTGTTCAGATCACTTTGTATACATTCACTCATTTAATCTTGACAACAATGAGTTAGACACTTATTATCCCCACTTCATAGGTAAGCCATCTGAGGCACCAAGAGACTATCTTTTGCACAGAGCTGATGAGCCAGTAAGCAGTAGGGTTTTGATGTGAACACAGGAAGTCTGGAGCCAGAGATTACTCTTCTAACCACTGTGCTAGGAATTCTGAAACTTGAGTGGGCATCAGAATCACCCGGAGGCTTAACAAATCGTGGATTCCTGGACCCCGACCTCAGAGTTTCTCATTCAATAAGGTCAGGAGTGGAAAGGCAGATTTTGCACTTGTATCACCTCCCAGGTACTGCTGCCCCAGGAACCACGTTTTGAGAACCACCATCCTGCACGACACAGAAGTGATTGGCAGCTGTGTTCCTGGGAAGGCGAGGAAGATTAAACAGACCTGGAGGGTGATTAAGCTATGCAGCTAATTCTCAGTTTCTAAAGTCAGATTATCTGTGTTCTTCCAGTTCCTAAAGCAACCCCAAAGCCGGCATTGCCTGCAAGGTGCCACCTTCTTCCTATTTATGTTAATTATAGGCAGCTATCGAAATACTGGAGATAATTAAGAGCACTGGCTGGAGCATCAAAACACCTAGTTTTAAATCTCAGTCCTGTTGTTTACATGCTGACAACCTTTCTAAGCTTCAGTTGTCATATCTAAAAAATAACAATTATTTACCACTTAGGATTTTAGTAAAGGTAAATTTTGCACACACACACACACACACACACACACTGCCTGGCATACAGAAATAATGGTGGTTATGTATTTTATAAAAAGAGGGTATCTGGTTTCCTTCCTTCCTCTGAGACACCAGCAGAGAAATCTAACTGAGACGCCACTGCAGTAAGATCTTCCAGGGTCACATCAGGTACCCAGACTTTCTTTACAGCTTCTAACTGTGATAAGGATAAAAAAAAGAAAGTATGTGTATTTGACAATCTGCTCCCCACTCCTGCTGGAGGCAATTATTGGCTGACTCATCTCAGGGGCCACCTTTCCTTGTGCAAAAGAGACAGGTGAACTGGAAAAATGGAAGTTGCCAGAAAGGGAGGCCCAATCTGCACAAGGGGAATCTGGGCAGCTGGTCAAATAAAAGAGAGATGTTAAAATAAATGCACTCAGTGTTATAAATGGAATCTCCTCCCTGTCAAGTTATTTTTTTAAGTTCTTTATCCACTAATTCATTCATTTACTCAACAAATACGTATTGAGCCCCTGCTACATATCGGCCACTTCTCGAGGTTCTGGAGAAACAGGGGTGAACAAAACAGGCAAAGATCCTCTCCATGGGGAGCAGGGGAGGGAGATGTGAAGACCATGGGGGCAAAGTGGGCAGGATCAGAGTAAAGACCTGAAAGAAATGACGATGCCAGCCGTGTGCGCATCTGAAGGAAGAGCATCTACCTGGTAGAGGGTACAGTAAAGGCAAAAGCCGGGAGAACTGCCATTGTGAGCGAGTGGAAGAGGGCGAGGGAAGAGATGGAGTTGGGCGGAAGGCCAGGGAGGAAGATGGGTTGACATTCGCAGGATTTTAAGCAAAGGAGGGACATGATGCAACTTTGAAAGTGGATCTATGTCAACACAGCATGAGGGAGTTGGGCTGATACCAAGTGAAGCCTTTGATTTGGGACCTGCATATAAAGAAGAAAAAGAGAAAAGAGAATAAAGATCAGAGGTCCAGGAGAAAGGTCTGGGTAGAGACCAAACTGAAGACAGATCCAGGTCCTGTTGGCCTTTATTCTCTTCTCCAGTCCTTACCCCCATGGTTTTCTCATGATCCCAAGGGGCGATTCACTGAGTGTAATGATCTTGTCAATCTTAGTTGTACATTAGAATCATCCAAGGAGATTTTCAACATGCCTTGCTCAAAACCAAATTAAGGGACGCTCTTCCAAATAACTGGCCAGTATGCTTCCAAGGTGTTAGGGTCAAGACTAAGATGGAGGAACTATCCCAGATTATAGAACTATAGGACACTAAGCTTTTTTTTTTTTTTTTTTTTTTTTTGCGGTACGCGGGCCTCTCACTGTTGTGGCCTCTCCCGTTGCGGAGCACAGGCTCCGGACGCGCAGGCTTAGCGGCCATAGCTCACAGACCCAGCCGCTCCGCAGCATGTGGGATATTCCCGGACCGGGGCATGAACCCGAGTCCCCTGCAACAGCAGGCGGACTCTCAACCGCTGTGCCACCAGGGAAGCCCTGCATCTTTTATGAATGTCTAAATTATTTCAAAATAAAATGTGAAAAAATTACCCAGGCCATTGCCCAGGCCACACCCCAGACCAATACATCAACATCTTGGGGACTGGGGACTGGCTACAGTCAATTTTAAAAGCTCCCTAGATGACTCTAAAGTGCAACCTGGTTTGAGAATCACACCTTGGATTTTAAAAGCCTTTAGGGGGCTTTGCCTTAAAGTTTTCTTCTGTCCAAAGGGCACAAAAAGGCCCCTTCCTTCTGAGGTTGTGTCAGCTCCTCCCAGAGCATCTGTTTGCCACCTTAGACTCAAAGGACCCTCTTCGGGGTAGAATCAGAGATAAGGCTGGAATAAGGGGGATGTAATCATGCAGTCACAAGAGAAGCACCTTTGAGACTGAAACGAAACTGAGCAGGACCCTGCAGGGCCTTCCCGGGGACAGACCCTGCCATGTCCCCTGCCTCTTGTTTGCAGAAAAGTTTTAGCCTTCTAGGCTTTCCCCCAAGTTCCAAAGAGCAAATTCAATCAGAGAAGAGAGAAAATGCAGAAACTATGGAAGACGGTTAAGCAAAATAAAATAATAATAGTTGAGCCATAAAACAAAGTCAAGGACATTTGGCTCCTCCTCAAGGGCTATAGATAATACCCTGAGCCATATCCTTGAGTTGTTTTGCAGATACTAAACTCACCCTCCCCACACAACCAGGTGGAAGAAGTTAACTGCAGGCTGACCACCAGCATGTAGACCCCAAACTGGAAGGGACCAGAAGGCTGCTGATGGAGGTTCCCGAAACGCCACCCTGTGACCTCACCATCAACCAATCAGAGAATTGAGCACAAGCTGATCACACACCCTGTGACCCTCTCTGAAAGCCATTGGGAAGTTCGGGTCTTTGAGCATCAGCTGCCCATACTCCTTGCTTGGTTTCTTGCAATAAAGGCTGTATTTTCCCTCACCACAACCCAGTGTCAATAGATTGGCTTTGCTGTGGATCCAAGTTCAGTTCAGTAACAGAAAGATGTTTCTCTAGAAGAATTTGTGTCTTCCTCCTGGAAGAGATCCACACTAAGAAAGGCAATTATAGTTCCAAAAACCCTCGCTGTCCCTTGGGGAAAGAAAGGAGATCAGGTGGCATCTCAAGGTAATCTCCAACTTCAGACAAGTAGTTACCTCCACTCTCAGATTTGGGGATGTTCCTTTTTCGAACAATTTATTTTATTGCTACACAGAAGGACGAGCCTTTCCTATGGAAACTGGCAAACACTAAATACCAACCTCTGCCAGCAAACGCAGCTATAAGAAAATGAGGCTTAATCTGCTTAGATTAATAAGGAGGCACCAAAAGACTGCCAGTGGGCTGGAGGCTGCAAGAGGGAAAATGAAAGACACTGATTAGGAATGTGCCCAGAAAAGCAAAGGGAAAAATCAGAAGGTTGAGCAACATAAAAAGACCTCTAGATTCGGATTCAGTTTTAGAAGCAGCCTCAGAAACAAGGCTCTTGGTTATTTGCATATAAATATGCTGGGGGCAGGGGAACCACGGTACTCAGCTGTGCATCCTAAGTTTCTTATCAAAATCTGTTCCCAAAGCAGCTGCAGAAATCAGCTGCAAACTCCAGCTCTAAAAATGAAAGTCATGTGGCCAAATGGGGGTGGAGGCAAAGGAAGGAGGGAGGCAAGGGCACCGAATGATGCTTCAATTAACCCACGGAGGCCTGCAGCCCATATGCACCACCTGGGAGCCTTTAGACATGGCAATGCCCATGCTGCGCCCTAGAGCAACTAAACCAGACTCGCTGGGGATGGGGCCCAGGTTCAGTGTGTTTGGTATTTTCCAGGTGATCTGAATAGAGGACTTGATTGAGTACCAGGTTGGGGCAGGGCAGGGGTGGGGGAGGCGGGGGATGGGGCGGGGGGGGGCGGGGGGGCTGCTCTGCAAACCTTTTCCATAGAGGTAGATTTGGGGCTCTGTGACCCAGGTGGTCTCTGCCCCTACTACTCAGCTCTGCCGTTGAGGCCTGAATGCGGCCATAGTCCGGAGGTAAATCAGCGCGTGTGGCTTTGATAAATGAAATAAATGAACTTGATTTACAACAGTAGTTTGCAGTCCCTGTTCTAGACCTTTGTTAGTCAAAGTATGGTCCTTGGGTCAGGGGATTCGGCATCCATGGGAGCTTGTTACAAATGCCAAATCTGTGACCCCACCCCAGAAGCCCCTCTCAACAGAGTTTGTTTTTAACAAGGTCCCCAAATGACCAGAGCACATTGAAGTTGGAGAAGCAGGCATGAGGTGACTGTGCTGAGGGGTGACCAGTCGTGAGAACGCAGATGGCTAGCCGGAGTCTTGGAGCACCAACTCTTTTGTCCATAAAACTGTCCTTGGCGTTGAGGGTTATTCAGGCATTCCAGGGGCATTTTGCCGTATATAGGGACTTTGAAAGGCACCAGATGCTGCAGGAATGTGAATTGTGGGTTGGTGGCAGCAAGCCCTAGCCTCAGGCCAACAAGGCAACTGTCCCCTCTGCAGGTGCTCGCCTTTCCAGCTTCAGTCATGACACGGTGGGAAGGGCTGGCCACGCAGGCCCTCACTTCAGAGGCCAAAACACAGTAACCCCAGTGTCTGCCGGCCTCGTCCCTTGCAACAGCACAACTGCAGAGCCTGGGGGCCATGACCCTGAGTGTGAAGAAGTGTGACTTGGACTAGGCTGGCAAGGCTGAATGCCATCAACCTGACTCATAACCCAAACATGTGGCTTTTTTGCTTTTATATCTCCCTGCCCCGTGCAGGGAGGGGGCCTGTTCCCTGCTGCATCCCCGGCACCCGGCACAGCATCAGAGCTCGCAAATCTTTGATGAGCCAAGGACCACAGACGCTGAGACACTCAACTGAGTGGCATCCATCTTTAGGCCATGAGGACATAATTGACAATTGACCTTCATATATCAGCCTGCCGAAGGGCTATGGGTTTTTTTTTTTTCCCCAAAAGAGCCATCTCCGTGTCCCTTGCACGTAGAGGATCCTGACAAAGGACAACAGAAGCTAGTTTTTAATCTGTTGCCAGAAGCAGAAGGCCTAAGGGCCCGTGTCCCAGTCTGTAGAGTTAATGGAGCTCCCAAAGGGGCTTCGAGCTCGTCCTGTTTCCCGCAAGTCCGGCGGTGCTGTGACGCAGGAAAGTAATGAACTGAGCAGCCCTCTCTCTCCAAGTGCCCATCTGCCAGTCAGCTGGGCCTAGCCTGTTGTCGGAGGATGTCTGCCATGTCCTAGAAAAATGCTCTCTCTGAAAGCCCTGCCAGGGATTAGCATGAGAGGAAGCGAGCACACACCACCCCAGAAAGCCTTGCGCCTGCCCCCGAGGCATCTCCATGGACTGCAGTTCTGACACATTGTGTGTAAGAGGCTTGGAAAGAGGCGTGATGAGGAATTCACGCGGTACTTGGGAACTGGGATGAGGCCCTGGGCGTCAGAGCCAGAGAGCCAGCGTGGTACAGAGAGAGATTTCTTTTTTTTTTTTTCGGTACGCGGGACTCTCACTGCTGTGGCCCCTCCCGCTGCGGAGCACAGGCTCCGGACGCGCAGGCCCAGCGGCCATGGCTCACGGGCCCAGCCGCCCCGCGGCATGTGGGATCCTCCCAGACCGGGGCACGAACCCGTGTCCCCTGCATCGGCAGGCGGACTCTCAACCACTGCGCCACCAGGGAAGCCCGAGAGAGAGATTTCTTAAATCTACAGTGCACGTGCATCTCCTGGGCATCTTATTAGACGACAGGCCCTGAGGCTGGGCTGGGATTCTGCAGTTCCAGCTGGTGATGAGGCTGCTGCCCTACAGATCACCTTTGCAGGAGCCTGCACAGCAGAGAGGAAGGAGTACCAGATTCACAGCCAGGGCACCTGCGCTACTCTTCTCCTCCGGCTTCCCCCCAGAAGCAGTGCATGTGGCAGATCTATGCTCCAAAGGCGGCCAAATAGCTCCTCCCATCTGCCAGCTCTTCTTATTGTGTGACTTCAACTCTCCTCCCATTGAGGGGCGGGGCCTGCATTCATTCCCCTTAGCGTGGGCTGGCCTTGCGACCTCCAAGGAAGTGAGGCTGTGACTTCTGAGGTTACGTCATGAAAGGCGGTAATTTCCTCTGGTTCTTTTGGGGTGTTCCATCTTGGAAACCAGCCACCCTACTGGGGAGAAGACCAAGCATCCACAGAGAGCCCCAGGTGAAGAGGAATTAAGCACCAACAGCCCCAGCTGAGCTCCCAGCTGACGGCCCACAGCAACTCGCCAGCCACAGAAGCGAGCTGTACTTTAAAAACACCCCAGATCAACCCTCCTACACTGTTGGTGGGAATGTAAATTGGTGCGGCCACTATGGAGAACAGTACGGAGGTTCCTTAAAAAACTAAAGATAGAGCTACCATATGATCCAGCAATCCCCCTCCTGGGCATAAATCTGGAGAAAACCATAATTCAAAAAGATACACGTACCCCGGTGTTCATAGCAGAACTATTTACAATAGCCAGGACATGGAAGCAACCTAAATGGCCAGCGACAGAGGAATGGATAAAGGAGATGTGAGATAGATTGATAGATATACACACACACACATACATACACACACATATACATACAATGGAATATCATTCAGCCATAAAAAAGACTGAAATAATGCCATTTGCAGCAACATGGATGGACCTAGAGATTATCATACTAAGTGAAATAGGCCAAAGACAAATATAGATCACTAATATACGGAACCTTAAAAAAATGATACAAATGAACTTATTTACAGAACAGAAAGAGACTCACAGACTTAGAAAACAAACTTATGGTTACCAAAGGGGAAAGTTCGGGGGCGGGGATAAATTAGGAGTTTGGGATTAACATACACACACTAGTATATATAAAATAGATCATCAACAAGCACCTACTGTATAGCACAGGGAACTCTACTCAATATTCGGTAATAACCTAAATGGGAAAAGGACCTGAAAGAGAATACATAGATGTATATGTATAACTGAATCACTTTGCTGTATACCTGAAATTAACACAACACTGTAAATCAACTATACTCCAACATAAAAAAAAAATTTTTTTTTAATAAGTAAATCCTAGTTCCATCTAGGAAGTGGTTCCTCTCCTTCCAGTCAGGTTGCCCCATCTGAAAATACATGGAGTAGAAATAAACTGTCCCCACTGAGCCCTGCCCACGTGGCAGACTCATGCGCAAAATAAATAACCATTGTCCCTTTAAGCCTGAAGGCTTGGGTGTATTTTTCAGGCAACGATAGTATTCGGAACATGGCTTTAACTACTCCCCAGGTCTTCTTTTCACTCTGTACACCCTCTCTGCACAAGCTGATCACTCCCATTATTTAAATTACCATCTGCTTGGACTCTCCCCTTCTGACCTATAAAGCTGTAAGTCTAATTGCCTACCATATATCCCCAATATATACAAATCTTTATCTCCTCCTCTAGCTCCGTCTCCACGCCAGCCTTAAATACCTTTCTCCTTGTTTATCTGGTGCCACCATAAATTTGGTCAATTGAGCCAACATCCCCTGACCCCAATACTAACATCAAGTAGGTGATGCCATCAACCTAATTTCCTCAACATCTCAGGTTTACGACCTTCCTCTGCATTCTCATGGGCTCCCACTACCCAGTTTACGTCCTCAGTGTCTCTACCAAGAGTTGTTCCAATTGCTTCTATGTGCATCTGTTGTTTCTGAGGCCCACCCCCATCACTATCAAGTTGATCTTACCCCTTCGATTGCTTTGAGAATAAAGTCTAAGAATAGCATGGAATGCCCCTCATGCCCTAGTCCCAGCTGACTGATCAAACCTTGCATCCTATATTAACTACCTTGTTCTGAGTTTATATAGTCTCACAATCTCAAACTTCATGGGGTCCCCCAAATGCACCCTGCCCTTTCATCTCAGTGTATCTTTACACATGCTCTCTCTGGCTAAAATTGTTTCTTTCACCCCCTTCTTCCCATCCTCTCTGTCCTTCTGATCCCAACTCAGACATCACCTCCTCCAGGAAGCCCTTTCCGAACCAGGTTTCTCTCTCTTGCTACTGCTGTACATGGTTCTATTGTTGAACTTCTCACATTTTACTGCAATCTTCTATTTACATGACTGCCTTGCTTGTAGACTAGTGTTTCTTTTTTTTTTTTTGGCAGTGGCATATTTTACATATTAATAGAGTGGCTTAAATAAGATAGTTGTAGAAGCTGAAAAACAGGAAAGAAAAAAATGAATCTATGTGATATCTCGAAAACACATTTTTCTGTTTTACCATAGGTACCATTTTTTTTTTCAAGGTAACAGTGGTGTTTTTTTTTTCTTTTTTGGCTGCATTGGGTCTTCGCTGCACGGGCTTTCTCTACTTGCGGCGGGGGGGCTACTCTTCATTGTGGTGGGCGAGCCTCTCATTGCAGTGGCTTCTCGTTGCGGAGCTTGGGCTCCAAGCGTGTGGGCTTCAGTAGTTGTGGCACGCGGGCTCTGGAGCACAGGCTCAGTAGTTGTGGGGCACAGGCTCAGTCTCTCCGTGGCATGTAGGGTCTTCCCGGACCAGGGCTTGAACCCGTGTCCCCTGCATTGGCAGGCGGATTCCTAACTACTGCACCGCCAGGGAAGCCCGTGTTTTTTTTTTAATTGCACACGTCTATAAACCTAATAAATAGGATTTTTCTTTTTCTTTTTTTTTTTTTATGGTACGCGGGCCTCTCACTGTTGTGACCTCTCCCGTTGCGGAGCACAGGCTCCGGACGCTCAGGCTCAGCGGCCATGGCTCACAAGCCCAGCCGCTCCACGGCTTGTGGGATCTTCCCAGACTGGGACACGAACCCGTATCCCCTGCATCGGCAGGCAGACTCTCAACCACTGCGCCACCAGGGAAGTCCTCTATTTTTTTGAATACAGCATGTTCTTATTAGTCATCCATTTTATACACATCAATGTATACATGTCAATCCCAATCTCCCAATTCATCACACCACCATCCCCACACCCCTGCCGCTTTCCCCCCTTGGTGTCCATATGTTTGTTCTCTACGTCTGTTAGACTAGGTGTTCTTAATGTATGTTAATCCAGACCAACAACACCAGCAACACCTGGGAAGTTTTTTAGAAATGCATATTCTCAGGCCCTACCCCAGATATACTGAATCAGACATTCTGGTGTTGGGCCCAGCAATACATGTTTTAACAAGTCCTCCAGGGGAGTCTGCTGCACACTGGGCTTTCAGAACCATTGTTCTGCACCAACTGGACAAACATTAGAATCACCTGGAAAGTTTTCAAACACCCCAAGCCAATTAAATCCAAGTCTCTGGGCATGGGACACAGGTAGCAGTACTTTTAAAGCTTCCCAGGGAATTCCAACGTGCAAACAGGGTTGAAAAACACTAACCTGGATTCTTTCTATTCAGAGTGTAGTTGCCAGATCGGCAGCATGGGCATCATCTGAGAACTTGTTAGACACACAGCATTTCAAGTTACTTCCCGGACACACTGAATCAAAAGCTTCACTTTAACAAGACGCCCAGGTGATTTAGGAGGGCGGCCAAGATGGCGGAGCACAAAGACCCTAAGCTCACCTCCTCTCACGAGCACACAAAAATCACAGCTATCTGCAGACAACCATCGATGAAAATGACGGGAACCTACCAGATGAGATCTTCTACATTTAAACACATAAAGAAGGAACCACAATGAGATGGGTCAGAGGGACGGATTTGCGATGTCACCAAATTTCATACCCCCAGGACGGCGACCAACAAACGGGAGAATAATTATATTGCAGAGGTCCTCCCACAGGAGTGAGAGTGTTGAGCCCCACGTCAGGCTCCCCAGCCGGTAGTCCAGCACTGGGAAGGTGAGCCCCCAGAGCATTTGGCTTTGAAGGCCATTGAGGCTTAATTGAAGGAGCCCCACAGGACTGGGGGAAATAGAGACTTCACTTTTAAAAGGCGCACACAAAATCCCATGCACACTGGGACCCAGGGCAGAAGCAGTAATTGGAGAGGAGCCTGGGCCAGACCTACCTGCTGGTCTTGGAGAGTCTCCGGGAGAGCAGAGTGGGTGGCGGATGGGGGCGCACAGCTGTGGCTCACCCTGGGGACGTGAACGCTGGTGGCAGGTACATCGAGGAACATTCAGCCACAGGAACACTGCAGCTGGAAGCTAATACCTTGGCTCATTTGCACTGAGATCTGGCACCACCCAACAGCCCGCAGGCAACAGGGCTGGGACGCCTCAAGCCAAACAACGAACTGAGCAGGGACACAACCCACCCTTCTGCAGACAGGCTGCCGAGAGACTAAAGAGCCCCCACCTGCCTCTGGACACGCCCCTAGACGTGGCCCAGCCCACGCGAGGGCCAGGACCCAGCTCCGCCCACCAGTGGGCAGGCACCGACCCCGCCCGCCAGGAAGCCTGCACAAGCCTCTAGTCTAGCCTCACCCACCAGGAGGCAGACATCAGAAACAAGAAAACTAATCCTGCAACGCAAGCCAGACCCTGCCCTGGGACCGGCTGGGCCCTGGCTCTGCCCACTAGCAGGAAAACGCAAACTTCAGGACACCCCAGACCCTATACCCAACTGTATCAGGAACTGGCTCCCTGCCAGCCCAACAACAGTGATCTGAAACGAGCTCTGGGATCCCTGGGCCCTGAAGCCAGACTTCAGGAACCAGCTCTGCCTGCCAGTAGTCCGACACTAACCCCAGGACGGACCTGGCTTCACCTGCCAGTGGGTGGCCAACACCCTGGAGTCTTCAGTGCCCTGACTCCACCCACCAGTGAGCCAGCACTAGCCCCGGGGCCCCCTAGGATCCCGCAACCAGCCACCTCGTGACCAGGCCCCACGAAACAGCAGCAGCTAGCGGCATCCACACAGGGCAGGGCCTGGCAACCAACTGGACTAGAGGCTGACCAAGCCCACCAGACTGCCCACGTAGTCAGCCCACCACAACAGAAGGACCCCTGAAGCCCTCTTGGGGGGGACCCCTAGAGCATATAGCTTGGGTGACAAGAGGGGAGTGCACTGCAGGGATGCATGGGACACCTCCTACAGGGGGCCGCTTCTCCAAGGTCGAGAAACGGATCTAACCTACCACATACATAAAAATACAAACAGCAACTTAGGCAAAATGAGGTGGCAGAGGAACATGTTCTAGACAAAGGAGCAAAAGATAAAACCCCAGAAGAAGAGCTAAGTGAAGTGGAGATAGGCCATCTACCCGAGAAAGGGTGATTTGAATGCACACTGAAGTTTGAGGAGCACCATGTCATACATCTCTGTATCCCAGCTCCCAGCAAAGAGCTAGGAACATAAGAGCCACTTGATCGATTCTAAAAGGAAATATTAATAAAAATGTCGATTCTACTTCTCATGGTTTTGGAGAATAAAATGGGAATTTATAGTAAAGTGCTTTGTAAACAGCTTTATAAACATGAGGTACCAATATTAACTGATACATAGAGAGTTCATTAGGCCATTCATTCCAAAGTGTTTAATAAGCGCCTGCTATCTGCCAAGTATAGCTTTAGGCACAAAAGATTATAGTGAACAGGAAAGACCCAGCCTCCAAAGTCTACTGGGAAACACAGATATTAAACACACAATTACATACATGATGAATTAATAATACAATTGTGACGGATGCTGCAAAAATGAAGTACACAGTGTTGCGAGTACACTTCTCTTCGATGTGTGGGTTTTGCCTCGAGTTCCCTCTGAGGAATATACCAGGGAAAACCAGTGATTAGAGTCAAGGGGCCTAGAAGGATGTGGATACAAGACTTTGACTTAGGAGGGGAAATTGGAGGCAGGTGGTCCAAAGGTACAAACTTCTAGTTAGAAGATAAGCCATAAGTACTAGGGATGTAAGGTACAACGTAATGACTGTACTTCACACTGACGTATGATACACAGTAAAGTTAAGAGAGTAGATCCTAAGAGTTCTCATTACAAGGTGAAATTTTTTTCTTCTTTCTTTTCATTGTACCTATATGAGAAGATGGATGTCAACTGAACCTATCGTGGTCAACGTACATCAATATTTGTACATCAAACCACCGTGCTGTACGCCTTACACTTCAACAGTGATGTATGGCCATTACTTCTCAATAAAACTAGAAAAAGAAGACTGACTTAGTTTGGGTTCCCCTCAAAGCAGAGCCTGAGCTGAGGAGTTGGGTGCAGAGAGCTTAGGTGTAAGGAGATCCCGTGAAACACAAATGAGGGAAAGGGGCAAAGGGGAGCCAATAAAGGGAATATCCGTGAGGAGCTGGGGCTCAATCTCACTGGGGACCCTCTGGGAAATGGTGTGGGACATACCTCAGAATCACCTCAGGAATCTGAAGTGTCTATCCAGTTCCCCAGTGCTTGACGGCTCCCAGGAGGCACTTACTCTCCCACACTCCCAGGTTATTCCTTTGA
Organism: Phocoena sinus; assembly: GCF_008692025.1. Classification (NCBI taxonomy): domain Eukaryota; kingdom Metazoa; phylum Chordata; class Mammalia; order Artiodactyla; family Phocoenidae; genus Phocoena; species Phocoena sinus. The sequence continues at coordinate 42,456,806 of NC_045777.1, forward strand.
GCAGCTGAGCTACGTCACTGGAACAGTGGTTCTCAGACCACCAGGAGCAGCAGGATTACCTGGGAACTTGTTAGAAGTGCAAATTCTCAGGTCGCATCTGAGACCTAGTAAATCAGAGTATCTGAGGGTGGAGCCCAGCAATGTTTCCACAGCCTTCCGGGGGATTCTGATGCCCACTGGAGGTTGAGAACCACTCTGTTGAAGAAAGGCCCCCCGGACAGAAAAGAAGAGAGACCAGGACCTGAGATGGGAAGCTGAGACCTCCCTGAGGAGTGTCTGCTGCCACTTCAGGTGAATTCAGCTGGGCTGTGAGGCTCTGGCGTGGATATCAACAGCGTCTACCACAGGCTACCTGATTTTCCCTCATATAATCTGGGTTTTTATTCATGTAGCCACGGAAATTTAGGAAACCACTCCACTCTGTCGGGCACAGTAGTCAGGGCTCAGGCCACAATGAGAACGAGACAGACATGCCCCAGCCCTTGTGAAGTCTGTAGACTCATGGGGAGGAGAGTTGTATGCGATCTGGTCTGAAAGGTAGGACAGATTCCCTGAAGCTTTCCGACGTTAATGTTCATCCAAATCACCTCAGCATTGTGTGAAACCGTAGAGGTGGTTAAGCAGGATTGGGGTGGTGGTCCAGGGACCACATTTTGAGGAGAAAGGCCCTGAAGGATGCTGACGCTGAGACCTGAAGGATGCTTACTTAATAGGTGGCCAGGTTAAAAATAGGTAGGGTGTCTGTTCTGGTTTGCCTGGGTCTGAGGGGTTTCCTGGGATGTGGGACTTTAACTGGCCAAACTGGGCCGGTTGGCCACCTAGTAAGAAGCAGGGGGAGGGGAGGGTGGAAGGTGGGGGGAGAGTAGGCCAAGGGTTTATGAAGCCCTTGAGGTAAGAACATGCTATGTGACAGAAAAGGAAGAAGCCAGTGAGACTGGAAAGGTGCAGGGAAGAGTCTGACGAGTGTCTCGTAAGCTTGGGTAAAGCAAACTTTGGTGTATACTCACATTTCTGAGCAATCTACTTGCAGCTGAGACTTCTGCTCCATCTCCAGCTGGATCCTTCACAGGGGGCCTCAATGAGGTAGCCCCTCCCTACCACAGGGGGCTCTTGTTTGAGTACTTGAAACGTGGCTAGGGCAACTGAGGAACTTTTCAATGTATTTCGTCTTCATTGTAAATTTAAATAGCCACATGTGGCCTGTGGCTACCATATTGGACAGTGTAGGTACAGAGAATGGATTGATTGGAGACAGGCAAAAGTGGATACTGGGATACCGGTAGAATAACTCCTTCAGGAGAGAAATGATGTTGGCTTAGATGAGGTGGTGGCAGCAGGAAATGGAGCGAAATATTATGCCTGGCTCAGAAAATATAAAGATATAAGGGGTGAGAAAATGAAGTTGAGGATAATTCCTAGGTATCTGCTTTAAACAACTGGATATACGGCAGGGCCATGTACTGTGGAGAATCAGGTTTGGGGATAGTGTGAGGAAAAGGTAGTGAGTTTGAAGTGTCTGTGAAACATTCAACGGAGATAACAGAGTGGGAAGCTGCATGTGCTGGTGGGGGTCTCAAAAGAGAGGTAAGGTGGTGTTTGTTCTACTCAAAATGGGCATCCCCTGACTCCAACCTGCTGGTTCAAACTGGAATTCCATCTTCAAACAGCCCTACTCCTCTGTGGTTGGTGTGGCGGGGGGGGGGGGGGGGGGGGGGGGGGGGGGGGGGGGGGGCACATGACACAGGTGGGCCATATTTTGGTAACTATGGTGATTGGCCCACGGGTGGGCATCCAACTCAAGCACAAGTTCTCAGAGCTCTTCCTGAACTTTTAAACTTGGGACCAGAAAGACAGATGCTTAGTGATTCCCAGGCTAGCTCTTGGCAGCCATGTTTCTACCATTTGGAAAAGCTAATGTGGGGTAAGTAAGAGGGCACACAGAGAGAAGCAGAGGCAAAAGAAAGAGAAAGAAAGACAGATGTGGAGGCCCTTTTGCATGGTCTAAGAACTACAACATAACTGTAACCTACTCTTGACTCTTAGTTAATTAATCAACCCAATTTATGGGCATTTCCTTCTCATGAGGCACCACAATAGGCTTTGAGGGAGTCCTAAAAAGGCATAGACCTTTGCCTAAAAGAACTCACTGTCTAGTTTGGGGGACAAAAACTGTGATAAAAGCTTAATAGCAGAAAAATTGGATGGTGCTACAACAGAGGGCAGACCTGAAGACATAATGTGGTTTTTACACTACTTTTTACTTCATTTTCCACACCCAGTAAGTTGTCAAAACCTATCAACTCTAGGGGAAAACATCTGTTAAATCCATTTCTTTCATAAAGCTTGTAAAAGTCTGTAAATAGCTTCAACTGAATGCTATCACAGTGAAAAATAAAACCAAACATTTTTAAACACCCACATTATCAAATAAGATTAATAGAAAATGCCATTAAGTAAACAAAGAAATAAGCCTAGGACAAGGATTGCTAGTAAATTAGGTCTTAATCCTACTTAGATTAATCTCTTTCAACTCAAGGCCTTTAAATTTCATGGTAATTAATGAAAAGCTTAGTTTGCTTTTTTTTTTTTTTTTTTTTTTGGGTACGCGGGCCTCTCACAGCTGTGGCCTCTCCCGTTGCGGAGCACAGGTTCCGGACGCGCAGGCTCAGTGCCCATGGCCCACGGGCCCAGCCGCTCCGCGGCATGTGGGATCCTCCCGGACCGGGGCACGAACCCGCGTCCCCTGCATCGGCAGGCGGACTCTCAACCACTGCGCCACCAGGGAAGCCCTGCATTAACATTTTTATAGAAATAAGTCCCCAGGTTAAAAGCCTCTGGTGGCTCCCATCACATTTAAGGGGGAAAAAAAAATCAGATTCTTTGTCACGGCCTTTAACTCACTCCATCATTTTTTCTTGCCCTTTTGCTACCTCATTTCCTACCACCTTCCCACTCTTACCCTCACTCTCTCTACTCCACCTACACCGGCCATATTTATGTTTCTAGAATGACCTTTTCGCTCACTGGAATATTGTTTCCCCAGATATCTTCTGGTCTTGGCTTAAAACAACTTCCCTCCCAACCCATCTCTCTCTGTGAAATAACCCTGATTTATTTTCCCTCTGAGTATCTGACCTATTTATGTACGTGTTCATAGTTTATTTTCTGCCTCGATTACTAGAATATAATCCCCATGAGGGCTGAGATCTTGGCTCTTTCACCACTATATTCTCAAGAGTCCAGAGTAGTGCCTTGCTCACGGTAGACTCTCCAACCAATAGGGAAACAGCATGAGGCAAAAGGTTTTTACCTTCAGGTGTCTCTCATATTTTACGTGGGAAGAGTTAACTTCCCAGAAGACTTCAGTCTTGCCTTATTGGCTCAAACTGGATCACATGTTTACTTCTGGACCAATCACCAGCAAAGAAAAGTGGGGTTGTCATGATAGGATTCGACCAATCCTAACTCACTCTTGAGGAGGGGGCCGGTCTTCCTGGAAATCGAGGGATTGCCACTCACTACCTGAAAACAAAATTGGAATTCTATTAGCAGGGGAAAAGGGGATACGGCTAACGTATAGGTAAACACCAGTGTCAGTTATCATGCCTGGTGTCCTGATATGACTTCAGGTTGAAGTCCTATCACTTGGAGACCATGAAGAATGCTTTTGCATGTTGCATAGGACCACACCTACTGCTTTGCATTCTTTAATTCAGCCACTCATTTGTTGATTCATTCTCACAAACACCTTTGAGCACCTATTATATCAGACTGTATAAAAATCTAGGGATACAAAGAATCAGACAGTTCTTATTTTAGGAGATATCACAGTCTATTGAATAGATGAGCAGTTATACAATCAGTTATGATACCGTATGTTAAGTGCTTTAGTAGCAGGAAGTGGAAATTGCATTTAGACGTGGGAAGAGTTACTAAATCTCCAAATAGGGGGGATTCAGCAAACATGTGTTGAATGAATAATGGGTGATTAAATGACCAAACAAAAGAAATAAATGAATACACATACATTAAGAAAGCTTAAACTAGCACTTCGTGTTAATGTCTATATTCTACAGGGGGAATGAATCATAGAGATATATGCCCAGATCCATGTCAATGGCACTTTTATTTTTTCTTTAAACCTTGGTAAAGATAAAAGGGAGAGTCTGATAGGAGAGCTAGAGCACTGCTTGACTAATTAAATTCAAGCTTTTGTTACCTCAGGTGACCTAACTGGAAAAGAGTCCTCAAAGAAAAGAACCTGCTCTGTGTAGCGTGTATTTTCTTTTTAAAGCAATGTTTTCTTAAACTTTGAATGGATGTAGCAATATCTCCCCAACAACAATTTTCTAGGAGGTGATATTTATACTAACTAATTATGCAAGACCCTTGTAGCAAAATGCCATAACAGTACTGATTCACCCACACTTCTCACACTTCATCAACATAATACCCCATATTAATAAAGGACAAAAATCACATTATGACCTCATCAGATGCATAAAAAGCATTTGACAAAATCCAACATCCCTTCATGATAAAAACTCTCAAGAAACTGGGAGTAGAAGGGAATTTTCTCAACCTGATAAAGGGCATCTACAAAAAACCCACACCTATAATCATACTTAATGGTGTTATGTTAGAAAATGACATTACAGTAAAAAGACTAAATACTTTCTCCTTAAGAAAAAGACAAGGATCTCCACTTCTGCCCCTTCTTTTCAACATTGTATTAGAATATCTAGCCAGGGAAATTGGGCAAAAAACTTATATAAAAGGCATCCAGATTGAAAAGGAAAAAGTAAAACTTTCTCTGTGTGCAGATGACATGATCTTATATATAGCAAATCTTAAGAAATCTATAAAACTATTAGAACTAATAAATGAGTTTAGCAAAGTTACAGGATGTAAGAACCATATACAAAAATCAATTGTGTTTCTATATAGTAACAGTAAACAAACTGAAATGATATTAAGAAAACAATGCTATTTACAATAACATCAAAAATAATAAAATACCTAGGAATAAGTTTAACAAAAGAAGTACGAGACTTATACTCTGAAAACTACAAAACATTCTTTAAAAAATGAAAGACCCAAATAAGCAGAAGGACATCCTATGTAAGATAATATGTAAAGCTGGCAATATACCCCAAATTGATCTGCAAATTCAACTCAACCCCCATTAAAATCTCAGTTGGCTTCTTTGAAGAAATTGATAAGCTGTTTCTAAAATTCCTATTGAAATGAGAGAATAGCCAAAACAATCTTGCAGAAGAAGAACAAAGTTGGAGTACTCACACTTTTTTATTTCAAAAGTTACTACAAAGCTACAATAGTCAGAACAGTGTAGTACTGGCATAAGGACAGGCTTACAGGTGAATGGAATAGAGTTGAGAGTTTAGAAATAAACCCATAAATCTATAGTCAACTGGTTTTCAACAAGGGTGCCAAGACCATTCAATGGAGAAAAGGAGGAAGAATAGTCTTTTCAACAAATAGTACTGAGAATTATATATCCATATGCAAAGAACAAAAAAAAACCAAAAACAGACAAACAAAAAACTGAACCCCTACCTCATATCACATTGAAAAATCAACTCAAAATGTATCAGAGGTCACTGTAAGAATTAAAACTATAAAAGTCTTAGAAGAAAACATAGGTGTAAATTTCATGACCTTGGGTTAGGCAATATTTTCTCCGATATGAACCTCAAAGCACAAACAGCAAAAGAACAAGTAGATAAACTGGATTTTATAAAATTAAAATATTTGCACTTCAGAGGACACCATGAAAAAAATGAAAGGACAACCCACAAAATGGGGGAAACTATTTTCAAACCGTATATCTGATAACAAATTGTATCCAGAATACATAAGCAGACTCGTAACTCAATGATAAAAGACAAATTACTCAAATAAAAATGCACAGAAGATTTGAATAGACATCTCCCAAGAAAATATACAACAGGGCTATAAGTACATGAAAAGATGCTCAACGTCACTAACATTAAGAAAATGCAAAAGGCCAGACTCAAAAGGCCAACATATCACATGATTTCACTTATATGAAGTGTCCAGGATAGGCAAATTTATAGAAACAGAAAGTAGATTCCTAGTTGCTTGGGGTGTGGGTGAGGGGTTGTTGGAGGGAGATAGGAATAACTTGTAATTGGTACAGTTTTTTCTTTCTGGAGCGATGAATACGTTCTGGAATTAGATAGCGGTGATGTCGGCGCAATACGCTAAAAAATCACTAAATTGTAGTCTTTCAATAAGTGAACTGTGTGGTATTTAAGTATATATTTCAATAATGTTTGTTGGGGGGTGGTTGGGTGTTTTTTTGTTTGTTTTATTTTTTTTATTATTATTATTTTTTTGTGGTATGTGGGCCTCTCACTGTTGTGGCCTCTCCCGTTGCGGAGCACAGGCTCTGGGTGTGCAGGCTCAGCGGCCATGGCTCACGGGCCCAGCCACTCCGCGGCATGTGGGGATCTTTCCCGGACCAGGGCACGAACTCGTGTCCCCTGCATCAACAGGCAGACTCTCAACCACTGCACCACCAGGGAAGCCCTGTTCTGTTTGTTTTATGAAAGACAGACAAGCCTGTTTCTTCCATGGAGAGCTTACTGACTAAAACAAGTTAAAAGCCATACAGATGAAATCAATCGTATGAGGCAGTCACCATGGTTTGGATGTTAGGGACTTTTGGTTTCACAGCTAAAAGCCACCATTTGAGAAAAGCCCAACCAGTGGAGTGTTATGTAGCAATTTTCAGTAGCAAGAATTGATTTGGACTTGTACGTGCAAACTTCAGCCCCAACTCAGAAATCCTGTCTCTTTCCATTTTTATACCCAAATCTTGATTTTATTCAGCCTGAAATACTTGCACTCTTCACCAGGGTGTCTCAGCCTTGCAGCCTCCCCACCGGCACACACACCAGGGCTGCCCTGTCTGCTGTCCTTGACCTCCTCCTCGTTCCTTATCTGCCACCCTCCCTGCCCAGCCTGTCCTGGGTCCCAGCCAGCTCCCTGCCTGGTCCCACCTGCCTCTCTAGGAAGCCACCTTCTAGTTCTTCCAAGTTCTGTCTCTAAAACCCACAGTCACCTGTTTAGCTTCCTTCCTGCACAGTAATTATACTGTATTCATAGCCTGATTTTGACATTTCCATAGAAAAATGCAATTATAGCAACCCGAAAGGTGGAAATAACCTGCCGATGATATTTGAGGGGGAAAAAAAATCATTTTTTGAGATGTGCTTCAGCTAAAGCTCTCAGAACAGTGTTCCCAAATGCTGTTGGGTGCTTATTTCCTTCACCTAAACATTAAACCTTGTGCAATTTTGAGCATTAAGTTTTCAAACTCTTTTTAGGAGAACTCACACTGATCCACTTAGAACCTTACAAAGAAGAGTGTTTCATTGGAGGTAAAAGATGAGAAGACGCCTATGAAAGCTCTTATAAACTCATTCATGCAAAAAAACACGAAGTGCTCATTAGTAGACTATGATTTACATTTTCCACATTTAAATTAGTAACAGAGGGAACAGAGTGTCCTGTTGATTCATTTCCATTTGCCATCCCTGCTGGCTAGAAACTTTTCAGAATTTCAATAATGATCTTCTACTATACCTACCTACCACAGATACTATTTTTTGAGTATTTAATAAGTGTCAGCATTGTGCTAAGTGCTTAATACACATTTTCAAGTCATACGGGCCTGGGTTCAATTGTGATTTCACAACCTGCACAAAGTATGACTTTGATCTTGAAGCCCAGGTTCTTCATCATTTCTAAACAACAAAATGCTCTATGAATTTGAAATATTATTATAACTGCTTTACCATGAGGCTTTCGCATCTGCTTTGCTTGACAGATGTGAAATCTTCCTGTGTTTACAGGAGACCGTTAGACAACAGGGTGTTATCCTTAAAGGTTTTACGTGAACTTGAGGATCTGAGTCCTTGGGTGCCAGACTGGGGCCCCAGAATCTTCAACGGACTAGATGCACCAATGCTATTTCCCCTAGAAGCCCTTCCAAACATTCTTCTTCCTCACCAGGACTTTTGTTTTTCTCTAGCCAATCATCACTTTGGATGCAGCTCAGTCCAAGGACAGCTTTAATTAATGAGCCAGGTTTCTGCGTGATAAGAATTGCTAGGTGACGGTCGAGTGTGGAGGGCAGTTTTCATTAAATACACTAAATATGGTTGCAATTTAAAATGATATTGTCTATCTCTTGCTGAGCTGCCATTTTATTACAAGAGAAGTGATGGCCTTCCAAATTCAGAAGCAACAGTAAAAGTCTACATGGGGAGGGATGTTTACTTGTATCCCAACTGTTAAAATTAAACAATGCCTCTGCTTGTTTACCAAGGTAAAACCAAGTGACATCCCTGTGGGTGCTCTGCTAAAGGACCCCTCTAAACCTCCGTGTCCCTGACGCTCATTCTGGGACTCCTGATCTGTCCTCATGACAACTGGGTATCAGACGTTTTGGGTGATGCTCCACAATCTATAAAAACCTAAAATAGAATCATAACAGCATTAAAAAATTTCTTTACTATTATTTCTATTTCCATGTATTTATGTTTATTATGTTTATTATTTGAATTATTTATTTATATTATTTTCACAGCATTTTTAGTGTTACATAGAGCTTTTGTTGTTTTACAAGGTTAATATTTTAGAGCTTTTATAGGTTTTTTGTTTTTTTTCTCGCCTATCAACATCTCACACCAGAGTGGTACGTTTGTCATAATCTACATTACACGTCATCACCACCCAGAGTCTATAGTTTACATCAGGGCTCACTGTTGATGTTGTACATTTTACGGGCTATGGACAAATGTATAAGGACACATATCTACCATTATAAAATCATACAGCATAGTTTCTCTGACCTAAGAATCCTTTGTCCTCTGTTCATTTATCCCTCCCACCTCCACCCGTCAGCTCCTGGCAACCACTACCTGATCTTTTTACCGTCACCATAGTTTTGCCGCTTCAAGAACGTCATACAGTTGGAATCATACAGTATGTAGCCTTTTAGATTGGTTTCTTTCTCTTAGTAATATGCATTTAAGGTTCCTCTGTGTCTTTTTATGGCTTGAAAGCTCATTTCTTTTTAGTGCTGAATAATAAACTGTGGACGGACCACAGTTTACTTATACATTCACCAACTGAAGGACACCTTTGGTTGCTTCCAAGTTTTGGCAATTATGAATAAAGCTGCTATAAACATCTGTGTGGAGGTTTTTGTGTGGACATACATTTACAACCCCTTTGGGTAAATACCAAGGAGCACAACTGCTGTATTGTGTGGTAAGAATGTGTTTAGTTTTGTGAGAAATTTCCAAATTATCTTCCAAAGTGGCTGTGTCATTTTGCATTCCCACCAGCAATGAATGAGAGCTCCTGTCATCTCAAATCCTCACCAGCATTTAGTGTTATCACTGTTCTGGATGTGGCCTTTCTAACAGGCGTGTAGTGATATCTCACTGTTACCTTAATTTGCAATTCCTTAATGATATACGATGTGGAGCATCTTTTTTTTTGTGTGTGTGTGTGGTACGCGGGCCTCTCACTGTTGTGGCCTCTCCCGTTGCAGAGCAACAGGCTCCGGACGTGCAGGCTTAGTGTCCATGGCTCATGGGCCCAGCCGCTCTGTGGCACGTGGGATCTTCCCAGACCGGGGCACGAACCTGTGTCCCCTGCAACGGCAGGTGGACTCTCAACCGCTGCGCCACCAGGGAAGCCCAGCATCTTTTCATATACTTCTTTATCATCTATATATCTTCTTTGGAAGGAGCATATTCTTTTCTATTTCTATTTATTTAATTACAATATTTGACAAGTGATTTATTTACACATATTTAAATATTTACATCTTAAAATCCCAATGAGTGAAACCGTAGGCACCAAATGAGTGAATTGCTGGAGAGATTATCATATCTTTTAACAGAAGGACCACCAGTCCATAAACATGGGAACCAAACTTCAACATTAGCACTAAATACTGGCACTCCTGAGTCAGTTATAAGATACTGAATTTAAAAAGCAATAGACAGAAAGAAAGCAGAATTGTGATTGTGACAAGACACTCATCTTTACAGCAAAAATACTTAGGGTTTGCTCCCCCCAGACTTGCCACAATACGCAACCAAAGAAACTCAGCACACCAGCATGAAATCACAGCATGCCTCGGGCATGTGGAGGAGAAAGGCAGTTATGATGGGGGCTTTTGACCAGGTGGTCTCAGTGCTGAAGGTCACCGTTTTGGTCCAGTCCTAAGCCAAAGGATGGCTTAGTGAGAGCAGGTCTTGTATATAAGAGGATGCAGCTATCCCTGCCAGGTCTGACTTGAAGGAAAAACCTTGTTTTCCCCTTCTGGCCCAGCCAGAGGCATATAGCATTCCTACTCCTATTTGTTAAAAGCAGAAGTTTTCAAAGGAGTAGTGCAACCACCAACTCCATCACCAGCTACAGGTTGTGTTCACCAGCTACAGGTGAGGGAGGTCCTAACCTTCGTGATCCTTCAGCTTTTTTTTTTTTTTTTTTTTTTTTGTGGTACGCGGGCCTCTCACTGTTGTGGCCTCTCCCATTGCGGAGCACAGGCTCCGGACGCGCAGGCTCAGCGGCCATGGCTCATGGGCCCAGCCGCTCCGTGGCATGTGGGACCTTCCTGGAACCTGATCCTTCATCTTTGAATGACCTACTCAAGGCTCAAAGTCCCAACAGGAGCACCCAGTTGGCTGGATGGCCCTAAGCCCCATGCTCAGCGCTGGCTGCTAAGATGATGAGAGAGCCAATATCACCCACATTTTTTTTCTTTCTTAGTGAAAAATGGCCTCTGCCTCTTGTTGATGGGAGGTTCCCCCCAAATTAAGAAATAGGCTCAGAGCAGGGCAGACTACAAATGACAAACATATTGACCCTACCTTCCTTTCCTTCCTTGAAAAATGCCAGTTCTATCCCCTTTTCAGGATCTTTGCTCTTGGAATCCCCTCTGCCAGCTGCTCTTCCCATTTTAATGTGGGTGGTTTCTTCCCATGCTTCAGGTTGCAGCTCCTCTGACCACGTCGAACACTCATTCTCCCTGAAGTCACTGTGAAGGACTTCTCCCTTTCTTTCCTAACTCTCACCACGCTGTGAGGATTATCCTGAACACCATGCTTCCCTGTGTATCGTGTCCTGTTTGCTCTACTAGGATGTCAGCCATGAGAACAGAGATGCTGGCTGTCCACTGCTCGGTCCTTTCCGCAATTGTAGACCCACCATGACCACAACTGAATAAATGTTTGGGAAGTGCAAATAGACTTAAGGGTCTCCAAATTCTACCCTAATATTCTTTTGCCCCCGTTTAGTACACATATATCTGCTTCCATTTTTCAGCACCTCCATTCCAGTTTAACAGCCTGACTTAACATCTGGCTCCAGCCACCAGCTGGATATTCCAGCTGTTTTCTTGGTCTTCTCCATCCATCATTCTTTTTGCGTGATTCCCCACTCCAGCCACCAGCCCTGAGACACCAGCCCCAACTCTTTGAAGCACTTCTCCTGTCCATTTTCATCTCAGTTTTGAGAGATGGGGCCGTGGGGGGGGGCGTGGAGGTGAGGAGGGAGGCAAGAGGGTCATTTGGACATAAGATGTGATACTGAGGAGGGGGAAAATTTCCCCTCTACCCCCCTGACTTCTGGTGGCTGGTTTAACAACGAAATTGACACAAGATGATGAACAGGAGAAAAAGAAACCAATTTGATTCCTGTACACGGAGGTCTCAGAGAAATGGGACCTAAGAGGTGGCCAAAGCACTCAGCTTTTATACTTTTTAGACAAAGAAACAGTAAATTTGTGAAGGATTGACAGGACAAAGAAACTGTGGGCTTTGAGTGCTTAATTAGTGAACAATCTAAACAGAGTTTGGGCTTGGGGTAGTCAATTAAAGAAGAATTCTCTGCCCGAATTCCCTGTCTCCAGATGCCTGAGGGCACCTTTGACAAAGAGGAGGGTCAGAGTGTCTGTCTTGCATCAGCCATTTCTTAAGTAACTTTAACTCAGAATAATCAACATGCCATTGAGGCACATTTTGGGGTGGCGTGCCCTGGGCCCCAACAGAGACTAGCTTCGAGAAAAGGACAAATTTGTGAGTAGGACAATTTAGTTGATTCACTAGGCGATGGAGATATAGAAGAGCATTGGACATTTCATGGGGATTGGAGCAGGGCCTTCCAAGAAGAATAGGAGGAGAACCGTAAATGGGGGATCAAGAGATTCTGGAAATTACTCTTGCCTCCTGGAGTTTGATCCCAGGGCAGATAGGTGGGATTTGGAATTCAAAATACAATGCAGTAACTATCTTTAAACTTCTGTTTACCTAACACCAGCATTGTGCTAGGCCCGTGAGCCACAACTACTGAGCCTGCGAGCTTGTGCTCCGCAACAGGAGAGGCTGCGATAGTGAGAGGCCCACACACCTGTGCTGGCCACCGCAGGGGTCTGAACATAAAGACAACAGCTCCCTCCTCCAGAGTCCACTCAAGACTCCTGATTACAGCATCTCCCGCGGCACTCAGGGCAAGCAGCTCTGTGCGTTCTGCAGTGCACCAAGGTGTTCCATATATTTGGGCTAAAGCTAATGTAACGGGAAAAAGCCACACAACATGACATGCCCTTTCTTGCCTGTGGCTGAAATAATAGCTCAGATTCACTGAGCCCTTAAAGAGCATTGATCTAAACGCTTTTCATGCATCATTTCATCGAATTCTCATAAACCATTTGAAGTTATTGTTATTAACAGCGTTTACAGATGAGGAGACTAAACTTTGGGCATGTTCCAAAGGTCGCACAGCTGGCAAGGGGTGAAGCGGGGGTAGTTCCTCTTCAGTGCCCTCGTGTCCAATACCTGCCCGTCTTTCTCCACCTCCCTTTCCCTTTTTATCAAAATCGTGCTGATTCTTCGAGGCTCTGCTCATAAAAGACTGCCCTTCTATACCAACTCCCTTCTACCGCAGTTTAGCCTATCGCTAATGCTGCTTTTTATAATTAGTTAGTTCACTGAGTAGTTAGTTATATGCAGGAGCCATGCAATCATGGGTTCAAGTCCAACTCCATCCCTTACAAACTATGTGGCCGTTACTTACAAGGTGTCCTGGGAAAACACACCAACATGCAATACCCCAGAAGATGCACATCTCCCCATGATACCTAGATCTGTTTTCTAACTTTCCACGTGCTGCCATGGTCAGGAGTGTCTCCAAATGAGTGAACATGGAGAAAATTGGTGGGGGGACTGGAAAAGCCAGGTTTGCCCTTGACCCCCTGCCTTGGAAGTTATACAACCTCACTTAGTGAGCAGACACTTCACACAAGCTGGCTGGAAATACATTTTAAGCCAAACCCCTTGTTATACGTACTTAGATGAAAAGAAAGCTTTAATTACAAGATTTAAAGCCAATTTTTAAAAATATCAAGCCATATGCTAACCTGCAGGAAAAGCAATTCGGCATAGAGAGAAGCAGAATGAACACAGGAAATAAGGAAGGAATCAGATCATTGTGAATGGGATGCAAGGCACACGTTTATAAAAGAAAGATGAGCAGCACGTGTAAACAGTCCCAGCCTGGGGGGAATGGTCTTCACACCTATCTTCTCTCAAAACCAAGACCAAGTTTGCTAGTTTGTGTTTTCTTTCCTACTAGCTCTGAAGTCTTAAAAGAATTGGGCCGCCGGGCTTCCCTGGTGGCGCAGTGGTTGAAAATCTGCCTGCTAATGCAGGGGACACGGGTTCGAGCCCTGGTCCGGGAGGATCCCACATGCCGCGGAACAACTAGGCCCGTGAGCCACAACTACTGAGCCTGCGTGTCTGGAGCTTGTGCCCCGCAACAAGAGAGGCCGCGGTAATGAGAGGCCTGCACACCGCGATGAAGAGTGACCCCTGCTTGCCACAACTAGAGAAAGCCCTCACACAGAAACGAAGACCCAACACAGCCAAAATAAATAAATAAATTACTAAAACTCCTACCCCCAACATCTAAAAAAAAAAAGCACTGGATATTTATAAAAAAAAAAAAAAAAGAATTGGGCCGTATTCTTGTGTTGCAACAACTTTCCTATCTATCCCAACTGAAGGAGAAGAGGATCGTGTTTCCGGCTTATATGGAATTTATGCATTTCAAAACCCGTGCTTATGTTCTGCTCCCGTTCTTTAGCTTTATTTTTTTAAGCTAATTCTTTTCGGCAGGAATCCAGGCTGAGCTGTATTCTTGACTTCACTCCTTTATACCTTCTGCCCAAAATGCAAGGTCAAGAGGCAGCCTTTAAAGACGCCATCCCACACAGTCTATTTTGGGGCTCTCTTCCCTGATGATATATAGTTTCAGCCAACACAAGTTGGAGATATTCACCTGGTACCCTTGATAAGGTGGCAAATGTCACAAGAACTGAGAAACTGTCTCTTCTATGTGATCCCAAGATCTCCAGCTATTCTTTATCTCCCAGAAGAGTGCCAAGAACCAGCTTCTTCAAATGCAAATAAGAACTTCCGTTGGTCAGTCTGGAAAGATGAGTTTTTGTAAACACTCCGACCTCACTGCCAAGGACAAAACAAAGAAGGAAGAACTTCAGCTGGGATTATTGAGGGATTTAGGCTATAGGCTGGGCAAAGCTTCAGTGAGTAAATTCCATTTGCCAGCTGAAGACTGAACCAAAGCAAAGGTCAGACCAGGGTCTCTGGCAGAAAGAGAGAATGGTACCCACCAAATTCAGTTGAGACAAAGTCAGTGTTGGTTGCCAAGAGCCTTCTGGTTGGTAGCCAAAGTCAAGAGTATCAGTGACAAAGGGGCTGAAGGAGAAAACACGGGGAGCAGAGGGTGGGCGGGTGGGAGGAGACACTCCACCTCGCCCTCCACAGGGCCCCCATACTTTTCTGACACTTCCTCCATCACTTTTCACCTTCCCTCCACACCCATCACTCCTAGAAACACCAATTCAAGATGAGAACATTTTGATATTCCCAAGGGAAAATCTTAGGGAGGAAAACAGATCAAAACCACAACCCTACAATGTGCCAGCTAAAGAGAAGTCTTGGAGAATAGAAATGTCCATGAAGACTTTAAGTCCTTTGCCTTGGAGTGTGGAACAGAACCCCACTCGCAACACAATTCTGGTATTAATTATTTAGTAAAATCTATTAGGCCACTGCTGCTTTTGTGAGAATACATCTTCCAGGGAGATTCAAAGGTGTAATGAGATATGGACCCAGAGAATATATTGATACAAACAGCACCGTGGACAGCCAACCTCAGGGTGCGCACCGCTAAGGCGATTAAGAGAGTTACTCTCACTAAAGGCAGCTCGCAAAGTAGAAATAGAAGCCCCCTGCTTCTCCCGCGGGCAGACACCTCCTTCCAAGGCTCCTCTTTCTCCCTTTTCCTCTTTCCCTCCCTCCCTCCCTCTCTCCTGCTTCCAGGCTCATAATACCAAGAGGTAACAGAACAGATTCTTGAAATAAATCACACAGGTGAATTGCCCATCGGGGCAGCCACCCAAATCAGAGGGCTTGATTTTCTAACTCAAAGTTAAATCACCTCGCACATCCCTTAAGGTTGAAGTCGCTATAGAGACAGAATGTTGCTGAAGTTGAGCCTGACAGTGTCAGAGGGTCAGACTCATTGCTTTATCCTCTGAGCCCCTGCGAGAGAAGGCAGGCAGCTGGAAGAAACTGGCAGGATGATCTCACCGAGCGATGTAATAAAAGCTGAAGGGGCAGGGTTGCTTTATAAGCCTTTTGATTAAATTCAGTGGTGCTAAACGGACTGAGGCACTTTCATAGGCAAAGCCATTTATGAGTAAGAACTGCCTTTCCTGAATTTGGTTCCTAAAAACCCAAAATCCCCGTCTTGGACTAAGCCTCTATGTTAAAGCAGACTCACATCACATCTATTGTGGCATTTGATCCTCGTGAGATCCTGCCCTTTTTCTCTGTCTTGCACCAGCAAGTGGTTCTTCCACACCAAGAAATTGCAGGAGGGTGAAGGGGAAAACAGCCCAAGTTATCAGTGGGATCGTCTACAGTGATAGAACTTCTGAGTCAATGTTCAGTTCCCTGCTACGAGTTACCAGTGAGACCCAGTCTGTTTTTAAACAGTTTTTAGATCAATTTTATTTTGTTATGGTCTTTATTTTCAACCATCAGTAATGGTTGCAATGGAAGAGACTACTTGTACAGTTGATTTCATTTGGTTACTTGCAGTGGTTTTGAAGTCATCGTTCTCCTTTTGTTCACACTGGAATCGTATAGAGAGATTTAAAAAAAACTGATGCTTGGCTCTCACTTCTAGAGATTTTGATTTAATTGGTCTGGGGTATGTCTTGGGCATGGGGAGTTTTTAAATCTCTCCAGGTGGTTCTAATGCACAGCGAAGGTGAAAATCCCCTGGTGTAAAGCAATAGCAATGGTTCTCGAATTCAGCACGCCTCAGACTCATCTATAGCAGGCTTGATAGAGCACAGACTGCAGGGCTGCACCCCCAGGGCTTCTGATGCAAAGGGGCAGGTGAGGCCTCAGTTCTAACTAGTTCCTCGGCAATATTGATGCTCTGACCTGATTACCATCCTTTGTGAACCACTGGCTTAAAGCATTAGTACAAACACTTTTCCCATCACATTGATCTGGCTCCGAGGAGATGCCCCAGGAAGCGACCATCCAATAGTGACAATGTCCACTGGAAAGAGAATCTTTCTGTTGCTTAGAACCCATGGAAGTTCCTGGGTTCTGAGCCTCGTTCTTATACAATCCAAGAGAATAGACGAGACTTTGGCAACGAGTATCTAGTAGAGTGGAACTAGGTATAGCGTCTGCTGTAGTTTCTGGCCTTGCTTCTCTCATTTAAGTGTCCTGCTAACTCCTGGAAGGCACCTGAATAAGTGTACCTGTTCTCCAAGCTCATGGGGAAGCCTGACTCTGGCTCAAGCAAGACCCAGGCTGAAAGCCCCTCTAGACTCTGCAACCTGGTAGTTTGAGCAAACGAGAGAGAGACAGAGACAGAGACAGAGACAGAGACAGAGACAGGGACAGAGACAGAGACAGAGACAGAGAGAGAGAGTGTGTGTGTGTGTGTGTATGAAAGTACAGTGTCTTTGGGGCCCAAGAAGAGGACAATTCTAGAACCTGTCAAGACTGGCAAAAACATCACCAAGTAAAGAGTGTCCCCTGGGCTGCCCAGATCCACCCGTGTAGTAGAAGAGGCAGGATGAGCCACGGTCCCCACTGATCACATTAGAGATGCTCTGAGCAGCAGCACCTGGAAGCAGGTCTGATGCTTTAAGTTCCCGAGGACTAAACCCTAGGAGATTTACAACTCCTAGGGAAACTGGGGCTGGCAGAGGCCCAGTGAGGAATTCCTATATTCCTGTATATTCCTTGCTACTTCGGGCATGCCAGGGCTTCAAACAATTAATTTGTACAATCAGAAGGATGTGATTTTTAACTTGCCTTTTTCTCAAGCTGAGGAAGGTAGCCCTGCCAGCTGCATGTACATGAGACAAGAGCAAGTCTTTCGTTAACATTCTTCCTCCTGAATGATCATAAAACACGAGCAAACCATACCTGTGAAATCTCATTGACCAACTTAGAACAGCAAGGTAGCTGATTTAGTTGATGCAAATCCTGTCGTACATTTAGAATAAGGAAGAAAAGACTCAGAGAGGTCACACGGTTAACTTAGTGCTGGAGCTAGAGCAGAAGTTCCTGGTTCCCACTCCATGTTGAGGGGTAGAGAGGGTTGAGGGGAGGGATCTCAAGGGGCTGCCTTGGAGGCCAGAGCCAGGTGGATGTACAAAGCCCTTCCCCCAATCTAGCCTAAGAATTCTCTTTAGGTCTGTCTATACCCCACGCTTCTAAGATTTTATTTCAAAGATTTCTGATGGAACAACCCAAACCCCATACCTTGCAAACTGCATGTCACCTCTTCAGAGCTCATCCTCTGAAGATGGGGCTCATATTCTGAAGTTGGTATTAAAGTAGCTCCTCCAAGATGGTGTCTCACAGGCCCCATTTCATTTGAAAAATCTGGTGAATCAAACTTCAGTGTGTATCAGATTCCCCTGCAGGGCTTGTTAAAACACAGGCTGTGAGGTCTCATCTCCCGGGTTTCTGATTCAGTAGGTCTGGGGTAGAGCCTGGGAATGTGCATTTCTAACAAGTTCCTAGGTGATGCTGTTACTGCTGTGGGTCTGAGGACCACTCTCTGAGAACTGCTACAATAAGACAGTGGTTCTCAGTATCAGAATCACCTGAGAGTCTTAACTATAAATACCAGGATCACCCAGACCAATTAAATCAGCCTCTCTGCAGGTGAAGCCTGAATATTCATGTTTTTGAAGTTGTTGCCAGGAGCAGTTAAGGTTGAGAACCTCTGCAATAAAGGAAACCCTATGTTAAAGGACAAGGTATCCAAGCTCTAGGTTAGGAGGTCTCAAAATGTGGTCCTGAATCAGCAGTATCAGCATCGCCATCAGCGTCACCTGGCAACTTGTTAGCACGACACATGCTTAGACCCTGTCCCAGACCCACAGAATCAGAAACCCTGGGGGGTGGGGGGCCCAGAGATCTGTTTTAACAAACTCTCCAGGGAAATCTGGGGTTCGCTCAAGTTTGAGAACTACTACTCTAAGCCCTTGGCTTCCCCCTAGATGACCCCCTGGAAGCTGGACTCGAGAGCAGTAACTGAGGCAGGGTCCACAGCCAGCCGCAGACATCACTGCTCAGATAGTAGCTGGGCTGGTGGAGGCACAAGGAAGGAGACCATTTATCAGGCTGTCAGTGAGGTGCCCTGGCATGCTGTTAACATCCTTTCAGGGACATCTGGCTTCTAAGCTCAGTGAGATAAGTTCTGCAAGTGACTTTGCAATGGGTCTCACCCTTGAATGCACAGATGCAGGCCCAGCTTTAGGCAGAACTGGGAGGTAGCTAAAACCAAGCTTGGATCTTCCCTTTTTGCATTCCTGCCCCCTTCTCCCACGTTTCATCCACTACCCCCAATTCTCCGATGAGGTTGCTGTCATGGCCTTCATTGCTATTAAGTGACAGCTCAAAGT
Organism: Phocoena sinus; assembly: GCF_008692025.1. NCBI lineage: Eukaryota > Metazoa > Chordata > Mammalia > Artiodactyla > Phocoenidae > Phocoena > Phocoena sinus. The sequence continues at coordinate 42,475,905 of NC_045777.1, forward strand.
GACTAATTACTCTTGAAAGTGTCACAGCCTTCCAAGGGTGTACTCATTTCAACAGGGACAACTGCGATGGGCAAAGCTTAACAGAGCAGAATGTGTCTTCAAGGGTGGAATATTGGGAACTTGACTCCTAGTAGGGAAATAGATTGTATTATTCAGATGTTTACCTCTAGAGGTCATTATCTCTGCCCGCTCTTGTTCTCCGTATCCTAAGTATAAGCAATATGGTATACTAGTGGAGGCTACTTTGCACCTCGAATCTGGGCTGGCCTTGTGACTTGCTTTAGCTAATGGGACGTTAGGAAACCATGATGCAGAGACTTGAATAGCCCTTGAGCATTGGGGCTTGCTTTCTTGCTGAGACAACTGTGTAAATGAGCCCAAGATGGTGGCTTGAGAACGAGAGGCCGTGTGGAGCGGAACCAATGCACCCCAGCTGTGAGTGAGGCCGTCCTAGATCATCCAACCAGCCAATTTGCCAAATGACCGCAGAGGAGCAAAGCCCAGCAGAAATGAGCCAAGCTGGTCCAGATAGAAGAATCACCCACCTGACCCCCGAATGGTGAACTAAATAAATTTTTGTTCAGAACCACTAATATTTCGGTTGTTTTTTTTTTTGTGGTACGCGGGCCTCTCACTGTTGTGGCCTCTCCTGTTGCAGAGCACAGGCTCCGGACGTGCAGGCTCAGCGGCCATGGCTCACGGGCCCAGCCGCTCCGCGGCATGTGGGATCTTCCCGGACTGGGGCACGAACCCGTGTCCCCTGCATTGGCAGGCGGACTCGCAACCACTGTGCCACCAGGGAAGCCCTGGGTTGTTTTTTATGCAGCAAAAAACCTCACTGATACTCCTGATTACACTAAAGACTGTCTTCATCACATCTAAAGATTACCTGGAAAGAGAAATCACCTCAGAAGTGTTTCCTCTTCTGCAATGCCTTCCCTGACCATCTCTCCCCACATACCCTCAATTGCTAAGTTGCTAGCCCCTCGTATGTTTTCCCACAGAATCGGTATTTATGTCTGCATAATACTTGCCACTATAATTTCTACTTATGCTTCTCTGCCTGCCCTTGACCCTTGATCTTAGGGGCAGAAACCTTGTCCCAATTGTCTTTGTCTTTCAAGCCCCTAACTCATTTGTTTGTGTTATGCTGAGCCGAACAAAATGAGATACTTGATTAAGAGGGAGTGGGGAGTGAGGTAGAGAAATCTGCCAGGGATGGTTTGCTTTACTCACAGGCTGGAGCCTAGACTCTTCCCCTTGGACAATCCATACCTACCAAGCTCACAAGATCCAAAAGAACTAATGTTTATCTGGCCCAAGACCCATCAGAACATGGAAGTCTTTGTCGTGTGAGCCAGGGAATATCCACCCCCTTCACTTCATAAGAGTTTATAGGTAAAAAAAAGTTTTATTCAAATATTCCAAAGACATCTAGTTTGCATTATTTTCCTCATGTTACCATCCATAATGGGACAGGAAGAGGCCCATAACGATAGCACAAATCCAAGCCAACTAATTCGACTCCTTTATCCAAACACCTGTTTCCCTCAGTCACAGGAAAATCTGGACATAACTAATGATAAAAAAAAAAAAAGCTTGTTTATCCAACCGCCATCAGGACCCAGCATTATGCTCTGAGCTCTACATGCATCACTTACAACTCTTGAAGAAGTTATTATGATATGCATTTAACAGATGAGGGCTCAGAGACTCAGAGATGAAAAGATTGATGCCCAGGTAGAGGACCCAGATTTTCCTGATTCTGAAATGATATTCTTAAAATTATGGTGATGCTGAAATGCATGCTATAAATGCTGTATAGCTGTCATTTGGTATCTTGTTTCCCTCACCCACCCATGTTGCTGACTTGCTTTGCAAAGGAGAAATCATCTCTGGAGTGTTGCTTTGCCAAAGGTCACTCAGCAAGGGATGGTGAGAGTCCCTGGCCAGGCATGCCTGCATCATTGTTTGGCCCGTTACGAAGATGGGCTGCCTGAAATGGCTTCAGCAAAGCTGCCACGTGAGTACATCATTAGCATAAAGGGTCGATGGGCAGTGGCAGGCAGTCAGACAGGGGCGGCAAGGAGGAAGATTAAAATAATTACAGCTCTAAGTGATCAGCTCTGCTCAAGAGGAGATTAAAAGGGAAAAGGCATACTGAAGAAGGCACTCGACATCCGCCCTGGGCCAGATTCCATCTGCCGCTGTAGCCAGACCTCCTCCCCGCCCTCCTGGCCCTCGCTCAGTCCAGCAGCCCACGACGCAGAGCCCGCGCCACAGCCCTGATGAAAGTCATTCTTTGTGGAAGGCATCAGGTCGTGCTCCCATGAAGAACTGCTTTCACAAACAGCAGGGAGGAAGCAGCTCCGAGCAGTAGATGGTGGCCTCCTGTTGGCAACCCCCCAGCACTGGGTTGCCAACAGCATGTGGAGAATGGGGAAGCAGATGCCAAGAGCCAGGCCGGCCCGGGGCAGGAGACAGGAGCGACAAAGACAAGCCTGTGCCTTGTCATCCAATAACCTCACACTCGCAGACACAGCCTGGGCTCCAAGAGCACCAGCCCTGCTTTCAGCTGAGCACACTTCCTGAATCAGCTTTTGGTTTCTTGTCATGTGGGAGCAGGGCCAGGGAGCAGTTTTGGCTTGTCCCTGGCACTCTTCCGGAGGATCTGGAGAAGAAGGGCAGCAGCAGGGACTGAGGCCAGGGAGGAAATGAGAAGGCACCTTAGCAGTGGCCCCGGCACTTGCCAAGTGCATCTGTTTCCATGGGGCCTGAGTAAGATCAAGAGCAGGAGATGGAAACAGGGGACATGAAGAAACCTCCGGGGTGCCTTTCCCATGCGCACGGTAGGCAATCACACCTAGAGGAAGGAGAGCTGGATGGAATCCTCATACCTTATGTTTGGGCTCACTTCTGACTTGTGACGTGATGCAAAGGAGGACAAGCATCACCAGAGACCAGAGACCTCAAGGTTCACCTTCTATTATAGGAGCTGCAGCAGGAATCTGTGCACAGTCCAAAAGAGGGAATGGTGGGTCAGGAGGTCAGGGCAGGGTGGTCATTCACCCACCGTGAGGACTGTGAAAACCGAGGAAAACCAAATCACTCTGTCTCCTCACTGCCAAGGTCAAGCCAGTGCTCCTCAAACTGAAATGTTCACACCAACCCCTTGGATTTGAAAGTGTGGATGATGATGCAGACGGCCTGGGGTGGGGCCTGAGCTTCTGTATTTCAGCAAGCTCTCAGGTGATGCTGACACTGCTGGTCCATGGATCACAGTTTGAGTAGCAAAACTCCAAGCTATTTTAGAAACAGAAAACCTTGTGGGATGGAAGCCCTTTTTTTTTTGATGTGATGTGACGAAGATTCTGCTGGCTTTGAAGATGGAATGGGGCTATGAGCCAAGGAATGTGGGCAGCATCTGAAACCTGGAAAAGCAAAGCCCTCTTACTAATGCTAATGTGGGATCGGAGATCATGGCTAGACGTAAGGCTACAGTGGCCTTCATGGCTTTTTCTCCCTTCTCCCCCAACAGCTGAGCTGAGGATAGCTGCACCTTTAGAGCAGAGGCATTCTGACTTGTCTAGGGCCACAGAAGGAAAAAATGCAAACCACAGAGCTGAGAACTGGCTGGGTCTACCAGAAGCTGACCTTGTGATCAGCTATAGCCATTAGGATAGGATAGGATAGGCTGCAGTAACAAACAATCCACAAGTCTCAGTGGCTTCAGAAATAAATGTTGCTTTCTTACTCACATAAAACCTGCTGTGGATATGAGTGACTCTCCAGGTACCTTCAGGCACCCCCGCACACACACACATCAACCTGAGCTCCCGTGGTCTCCATGACAAGGGGGAATGGGCTGGAGAGTCAAGCACTGGCCATGAAATGCTCTCATCTCAAGTGACACAGGTCACTTCTGCCCACATTTCATTGGCCAAAGCAAGTCACATAGGGAAGAGCAGATGAGGAAGAGGAAAGAAGGACGACTGAACTCATTTCCTTCTGGTGGGGAGTGAAGGAGCAACCTTCACTTGCAACCTCCACAACAGTTTGTTTTGAGGATGAATCATGGTTTTACAAGAGGCACTTTTTATAAACGGATGTTATATTTTTACATTTTGCATATTCTAACATGATAGTCTCCTTTTGGGTGACTTAGGAGAGCTTTCATATTGGGGATTTTTCATATGATTTTATGCTCTAATCAGAGGCGTCCAGGCCAGGAAGCCAGGAGACCTGATTCTTGGTTCCAGCTCATCCTCTTCTCATTCTATGATGTTAGATGATTGATTCATCTTTTTTTTTTTCCTGTAAAACTGTACTATATTGAAACCAGGGTTGCTATAAAGATGCATTGACATAACAGATGGGATGTTAAAAATGCAAATGTGCCAGGCTTTTGTTACATGCATAAGTCTGTCACAAGACATCTCTTTGGTCGTTCTCTCACCCTTTCTGTGAGAACACCAGACTGTCCTCAATTATTTTAAAAATAATTCTGGGTTTCCCAGGGATTATCTCCCAGATCTCCTATAGTATCTCCCAAATCTCCTATAGTCTTCAGGCTTCAGCCCTACCATCTTTTTCCTCTCTCCTTCCAGCTCAGGGGTGGAGTAAGAGATGGGTTGCAGCTCACAGGCTGAATGCAACAGGCTGTGCTCATAACCCTGCCACAGCTGAAACTTTGATAACTGATTTTAGGTCCTTTAAAAATGCCCAGGGTTAAAAACGACATGGCAAAATGTCAAAACGTCATGTTTTCATGCCTTAACCTGATAAAGGATATTTCATAGCAAAATGAAACCATACCCAAAAGCCATCCAACATCATCCTTGATGGTAAAATGATAAATGATTTCCCTTTGAGATGGGAACTCCTCAGAATAAATCTAATAAAAGATGTCCACCCATAAAAGTATGAAATTTTACTGAGAGAAATTAAAGAATACACAAACAGATGGGTTTGTAAGATGATACTGTATAGATGTAAATTCTAAGTTTGAGAAATTAAAGAATACCCAAATAGATGGGTTTATAAGACAATATTGTACAGATGTAAATTCTAAGTTTATGTCTAGATTTAATGCAATACCAAACAACATCCCAACTGTCTGTTTGTGTCAAAACTTATAAGCTGATTTTAAAACTATTAATATAAACAAATGCAAAGAGCCAAAAACCCAGAACAGTCTTGAACAAAAAGAATAAAGTTGGATGATTTACTTTCCCAGACATAAAAACTTACTATGAGCCTACAGTAAATAAGTACACAAGAACAGATAATACAGCAATGGAGTGTAACAGAGGTGGGGCGCTAACTCATGCATGGATGGACACTTGATTCATGACAAAATTTGCAGAACAGAGCAGGGGAAAAAGAATGGATTTTCCATTAAATGGGCTGGATAAACTGAATATCCACATGGAAGAAAATGAGGCCTTTAAAGAAGTATTAAGGAAACAGTGAAAAATGATGTACAAAAATCAATTCATCAATTGCACAGACTGTAAATCTAAATGAGAAAAGTAAAGTAATAAAGCTGTTCAAAAACCCATAAAAGAATATCTTCCTCAACTTAGAGTAAGCCAAGATTGTTTTAAGAGTGTACAAAAAACACTAATCATAAGGAAGAAATTGTTAAATTGACTATATTAAAATTAGGAACTTTGTTCATCAAAAGACACCATTAAGAAAATGAATTGACAAGTCACAGAGTGGGAGAAGATATTTTCAACACACTCAACTGATAAGGGGTTCACACTCAAGCTATGTAAAGAGCTCCTACAAATCACTAAGTAAAAGACAGATAACGCAATAGAAAAATGGAAAAAATATTTGAGTAGTCACTTAAGGAGGATATTCACACAACTAGTAAATACACGAAGAAGTAAATACCATATTCAATCTCATTAATCAGCAAGAGATGGCAAACTAAAACCACTAAAAGATACCACTACACGCACTCTAGAATGGTTAAAAATTTAAAGACTGATAATACCAAGAATTCAGAATATAGAGAAACCAAAATTGGTAAGAGTGCAAATTGGTACCCTCACTTTGGCAAACTGATTAAAAGTATTCATAAAGTTGAACATATATTTACCCCATGATCCAGTAATTCCACATGGGAAAAAAAAAAGAAAACATGAGCAAGAATGCTCACAGCAGTACTATTTGTAATAGCATAACTGGTAACAGCCCAAATGTCTATAAACAGTGAAATGGATAAGTAACTGATATATTCATGGAATAAAATATCATATAGCAATAAAAATGAATGATCTACATAATAATATGCATGAATCTCACAAATATACTGTGTACTGGAAAAAAGCCAACCACAAGAAAAGTACATATCACATGATATGTAATAAAACAGATCATCATGTTATAATTCTGGATAATAGTTACCTTCAGGGAGAAAGTAACAGGATGGGGTATGAGGGGGCTTCTGCAGTGCTGACCACGTTCCTGGTCTTGGCCTGGGTGTTGGATATGCAAGTGTCATCACTTTGTAATAATTAATTGAGCCAAACATTTACCATTTGTACACTTTCCTGGAAGTATACTTCAATGAAACATTTATTATTAAACATTTTAATAAATTTTTAAATGTTATGTTCCCTACTGGACATAAGAGTCAGGGAGAATCAATAATCTGTGACCAACATCTTCGAGGAATTTTTTCTAATGAAGGGAGGCCAAGATGTACAAAATAATTGGGAGAATAAAATTATTTTTTTCAAAAACAGAAAATATTTTCAAGCTTTTGTGACAAATATTATTTGTACAAAGACAATAATTATCCACTGAAAGAAGGTTCCCCGGGCCAAAGAACAGAGCTTGTTATTCTCCAACAAAGAAGATTTAGAGCAGTAAGTGAGTCTCTGGATATTTTTACTTTGGAAAGGTTTATGTGAAGATTCCTCTGGCCTTGAAAAGAGTCAAACAAATGGGATAAGGAATTTGAATTCCCTAGAAGTACATAATTAATTGCTAGATCTCCTGTCTTGTAATTCAGTGTTTCTTAAAAGCATCCTTTTAAGAGACACTGATGATGGATGGATGTCCAGCCATCATCCAGCACACAACTCCTGACATTTATTTGTATTGACTAACTTAAAGAACATCACCAGGCTGTGACCAGGGTCCAATTCCTATAGAGGAACTGAGCAGGGTCAAGGGGAGAAGCCCTTTGTTCTCCTGTCAGTGTTGGTGTGTCTATGAGTGTGGAGGAAGCAACATGCACACAAGTATGAATCCTGCATTCTCAGTTCCTTGAGTCTCACAGAACATCCTGTGAGGAAACAGGATCAGGGATGATAAATCTGGCAGTCCCGTTCTTCTCATTACCAGCAAGTTCCCTCCGTCTATAATCTTAATAGATGGAGGTCACAAATAGGAGCCTCTTGATACTGTTTTGAGACTAATAATGCCTACAACACTTGGAGTGCCATTCCTCTACAGCACTCCACGTGCTCCCCACTTGTTGCTTTCATGAGCGTTCACAGCACTTAGCACTTCAGGTGTCTCAGACACCAACAAGTAAGCACTTCAGAGAAACCACCTTAGGGCAAAAATGATCAGTATTGTTGAATACACAGTTGTCAAATGTTGTCCCACCAGCAACAAAAATGTGCTTTCAAACACTCAACAAAATGAGTTCAACAGCAGACTTCAGTCTAATTGTGTCAGTAAGAAGCCAACCAAAATAGTGCTCTAGAGAGGAAAGCCATCACGCTCCATTTCCACCATGACTGCCTCTCTTAGGGACCTTGTAGTTCCTCCCATGAACTCTGCAGTAGCCTCCTAGTTCACCCCCAACACCAGAGCTACCCGATAGAACTTTCTGTGATGTTGGCAATGCTCTATGTCTGCACCACCCAATATGGCAGCCATGAGGACTGGAGACAAGATGGTGGAGTAGAAAGACCTTGAGCTCACCTCCTCTCACGAACACACCAAAATCACAATTAACTGCTGAACAACCATCCAAAAAAAAGACTGGAACCTACCAAAAAAAGATATCCTACATCCAAAGATATAAAGAAACCACAATATGGCAGCCATGAGCCCCACATGACCAGGGAGCACTAGAAATGTGGTTCATGTGGCTGAGAAAGTTTTTAAATGTAACTTAATTTTTAAATAGATACAAATGTTCATGACCGCCATATTGAACAGTACAGCAGTAGCTCCTCCACAGCATTCCTAGTCGATGTCCCCAGCAAGATGGCCCATGGTAGTGACACAAGTGACAAAATGCATGAAAGGTGGGGAGTGAGGGTTGCAAAAAAAATCCCAGAGAAATGTGGCCTGGTACTCACAGACCTCCTTTTTTTCCTTCAAGAAACTTTGAAATTTGGATTATTTTTATAATGTTTAGTCTCTGCCATGAAAAAAAATTTATTAAAAACAAAATATCTTGGAATCAAACCAACCCTTCCTGCTGGTCCCATCCAGCCCAAGCAAGGGTCACCAAATTGCAATTTCTGTACTAGTTAACTTCCTAGGAGTAGATATAACTTTGTTCCAACTCTGCTTCAAAAATCATTCTCCGTCACCTATAAATAAAGCCCAAACTGCCAACCTGGCACTTGAGGACTTCCCCGTCGTGGCCTCAACCTTTCCTCCCAGCCTCCCCTGCACCTGGCCATCTATATGCGCTGGATTGATCTGGTGCTTAGTTCTGCACTTCATCCTCTGGAATGGTTCTCCATGTCCCCCACCCCTTAAATAAAACTCATATCTTCTCCTAGGTTACTTACAGTCTACCTTGCCATGGAGCCAGGAGTCAGCCCGCTTGCCAGGGAAACCATCCTTGTACAGCTCTGCTGTGAGGGCTTTGCCTGGCCTGAAGCAGCTACTTCATGAATGTCTGTCAAAGTCAGATGGATTGAACAGGGATTCCTTCTCACAGTATTTTTCTGAGACCTTGGTGTGTTCTAGAATAAACAGGCAATTCAAGTAAAGACAATGAAGCTAACTTAAGCAGGAGCAACCCGCTTGAGTTCTTGGTCACATAATAGCACAGTCCTTGGATTTTCACAGCTCAGAGCAGTCAGGGGCCCAGAAGAAAAGAAATCACACCCTAACCAAAAAAACATAAAGCGATTCAGTTGATACGTAACCACCGCAGAAAAGGAATATAACAATGGTAGTTCTTTTTTTAAATATTATTTAAAATTTTATTTATTTTTAATGTTATTTGTTTATTTTTGTTTTATTTTTTTAATTTTTAAATGTTATTTATTTATTTATAAATTTTATTTATTTTTTATTTATTTATTTTTTTGGCTGTGTTGGGTCTTCATTGCTCTCCACAGGCTTTCTCTAGTTGCAGCGAGCGGGAGCTACTCTTCATTGCGGTACACAGGCTTATCATTGCGGTGGCTTCTCTTGTTGAGGAGCACTGGCTCTAGGCATGCAGGCTTCAGTAGTTGTGGCATGCGGGTTCAGAAGTTGTGGCTTGCAGGCTCTAGAACGCAGGCTCAGTATTTGTGGCACACGGGCTTAGCTGCTCCGCAGCACGTGGGATCTTCCTGGACCAGGGCTCAAATCTGTGTCGCCTGCCTTGGCAGGTGGATTCTTAACCATCATACCACCAGGGAAGTCTGGTAGTTGTTTTTCTAGAGTAAAGGAATAAAGAATAATTCGAGAGGGAGTTTTATTCTTCCTGCTTCTTAAACACTTTTCATTAAAATGTTATTTCTAGTTAAAAAGCAAGCTTGAGGGCTTCGCTGGTGGCACAGTGGTTAAGAATCCACCAGCCAATACAGGGGACACGTGTTGGAGCCCTGGTCCAGGAAGATCCCACGTACTGCAGAGCAACTAAGCCCGTACACCACAACTACTGAGCCTGCGCTCTAGAGCCCGCGAGCCACAACTACTGAGCCCACGTGCCACAACTACTGAAGCCCGTGCGTCTACAGCCTGTGCTCCGCAACAAGAGAAGCCACTGCAATGAGAAGCCCACACACCACAACGAAGAGTAGCCCCCACTCACAGCAACTAGAGAAAGCCCGTGGGCAGCAACGAAGACCCTATGCAGCCAAAAGTAAATAAATAAAATAAATAAATGTATTTTAAAGAAAAAGCAAGCATGATTATGGAAGAAAAATAACTGGAAAAGAAAATGGTGGAAAAAGGAAAAGACAATCACTCATAATCTCATTATCCCCCAAATAACAATATGACAATAATGCACACATTAGGCTTTTCTACAGCTTTTTTTTTTGCTTTCTGCCAGTATTTGATATTTTGTTTTAAAATCATCATTACAATAGGAAAATTTTTCTTATTATACAAATAAATTTTGCTTTTTATAATATTCCCTCAAGTGAATATACTATGAACCATTCCTCTTTTGTTGGCCATTTAAATTATTTGCAAATTGCATTCCTAGAAATAAAATTTGAGGAATATCATCATGCATACAACTTTTCCCATATTTAGAACTATTGACTTTGAAAATATTTTTAAAAATAGAATGCCTGAGGCAAAGAGTTTGAATATTTTAATGGTTCTTAAACATAGTGCTAAATTCACCACCTTCATGTTGAGATGTCAGATGTGGAAAATAAATTTAGGGAGAGGAGGGGACAGAGCTGCTAGCCAGCACTCTCTTCTTCAGGTTTCTTCATGACCTGCCTGCAGGGTAAGCCCATCGCATTGTCCAGTGGAAGCGTATTCTCAGGGCTCAGGCCAGTAGAGGTGTGACCCATGAACTAGCAGACCTTCCTTTGCCAATCGCTTCTGACTTACTAAAAAAAATAATAATCTTGCCCCTATGACCAAGCCAGAATTTGGCCTCTAGCTATGGTTTCAAATAGATTCACAAAGTTCAAAACACAAAATCCACATATGTGAGGCTTGTTCTGTCTTCTTTAGTGGGAGGCATAGGAATTAACACTAGACCAAGCCTTTGGGATGGAGGGGTGGAGCACACATGAGGACATTGTGGGAGCTGGGAGGATGCAGCCCTCCCCCCTGCCTCCATCTTCTGGTTTGTTCATCCTCTTCCTCTTTTCATCTGATTTAGGAGGACAACAAACAGAAGTGACCTGGAGGACCTACTTTTGTATATTAACAGTCTCTTCAATAATCCTGAGAAAACAGGAAACCATTCTTCTTTCAAACTGGGAACCCAGGATTCTTTTGAATCCATATTTATTCTCATCTTTCTATTAAAAAATGAGGGAGCCGGGCTCTTGGGGTTAAGCTTTTGTCCAGATGACTGTGACTATTTTTTTCTTTGCCGTTTTCTAATTTTGTAAGCTCTGACCAAACTTTTCTAATTTTGTATGCTATGACCAAACAGTTCTTGACCAACTGAGAGAAAAATTTGAGGAAGGCAGGGCAGCAGCCTTGTTACCTTGCCCTCGAGTCTTCACGTGCCTTCCGAGTATTTGGCAATATGGCCTTTCAGTCCTGGTGGCTCAGAACCACGATCATCATTACTCCAATCCCTAAAAAGCCACTTTTGCTCTAAACTACTTTTTATGTGTGTGTTCTCAGACACCAACAAGAGATCTGTAAAGTGTTAAGGGAATTATTAAGCAAGAGAGGATACACTCCTCACCCTGACAGCTATACCACACTGGATCCAAGCAAAGCTTTCGAGTTGTTCTCACCTGGTAGCCAGAGCTTGTTTTGAAAAGTCTTGAGTCTGATGTGTCCATACCCATTCTCCCCTGGTACGTTTGCAAGGAGTTAGAACAGATGTTCATCCAACATTAATAAAGAGAACGAAGCTCCCCACAACCCACCCGCCCCCACCTCTGAAAAGAAGGCAGCCTCTAAAACATGAAAGAAAAGAAAACATTTTGCTCTTGACATTCGTTTGGAAAACCTTCAGGAAGCATAGACCTGGGGAAAGCACCTTAGAAGTTTGATAAATCAGAAGTGGAGTCGTCTGAAATGAAAATCAGGAATCCTAGCTTGTCTCTTTGAGACCAGCTCTGTCTTGGAGGACAGGACCTCCTGCGGTCCACACGGGCAGCAACGTGCTTCTGGCCACTTTCTGGCCACTATCTCCTCAATTCCTCTGAACACACCCCTGCTATTCCAGCCTGAGTCCACACTGTTCCTTTCCCACCTCCTGCTTAAATGGCCTTCTTTGGAGCTGGTTTGTGCCTAACACCTCCCTCACCTTGGAGGCTCAGCCGACGTCCCACGATTAGAGGAGCCCTGTTCATCTTCTCCTGCTCTGGACTTCTCTCCAACCACACAGTTCTTTTCCTCCCAGGATTTCCCCTGTGGCCACTCCCCCTCAGTTTCCCAGCTAGGCTGGAAGAACCCCCAGGACAAGAACCAGATCTTAATTTAACTATATTTTTACCTTCTGAAAACCTAGCAAAAAGTGGAGTTCATAAGAAGCGCTCAGTAAATGTTCCTACAGGGGGGAGATGAAAACACCAAGAGGCAGAGAGGTTAAAAAGTCCCCCTGAGCGCTGGAGTTAATAAATGACAGAACCAGTATTCAAATTCATACTCTCCAGCTCACAAGCCATTGGATTCTTTTCCCATATAAAGCAGATTTATTTTCAAAGTTCTCAAAATGGAATGAATTATCACAGTTAGTATAAGCAGTTTGATTAAATAACAATACCAATAGTTGTCCTTCATGGAACACTTGCTATAGACCCACACTAAGCAAAATTCTTAGGGCCATCGCTTCCATACCTTTTTTCCACCCCAGCTTTACTGAGGTATAATTGACAATTAAAGATTGCATATATTTAAGACGTACAATGTGATTTTTGGATACACAGATATGTTGTGAAATGTTTACTGCAATCAAGGTAATTAACATATCCATCACCTCACATAGTTTTTTTTTTTTTTTAGTGAGAACAATTAAGATCTACTCTCGGGCTTCCCTGGTGGTGCAGTGGTTGAGAGTCCGCCTGCCGATGCAGGGGACACGGGTTTGTGCCCCAGTCCGGGAGAATCCCACATGCCGCAGAGCGGCTGGGCCCGTGAGCCATGGCCGCTGAGCCTGCGCGTCCGGAGCCTGTGCTCCGCAACGGGAGAGGCCACAACAGTGAGAGGCCCGCGTACCACAAAAACAAACAAACAAAAAAGATCTACTCTCTTAGCAAATTTCAAGTATACAATACAGTATTGTTAGCTATAGTCACCATACACTACTTTAGATCCCCAGAACTTATTCATCCTCCATATATGAAGCTTTGTACATTTTGACCAACATCTCCCCATTTCCCCCATTCCCCACCCCCTGGTAACCATCATTCTACTCTCTGCTTCTAAGAGTTTGACTTTTTTAGATTCCACATATAAGTGAGATCATGCAGGATTTGTCTTTCTCTGACTTATGTTAGAGCAAAATATCCTCCCATTTCATCCATGCTGTCACATGGATGAAAAAAATCCTTCTTCTTTAAGGCTGAATAATATTTCGTTGTATATATGTATGTCATATATGTCATTTTCTATATCACTCATCAATAAACACTTTGGTTGTTTCCATGTCTTGGCTATTGTGAATAAAGCTGCAATGAACGTGGGAGTGCAGGTACTTCTTCAAGACACTGATTCTACTTCCTTTGGCTATATACCCAGAAGTAGAATTGCTGGATCACATGGTAGTTCTATGCTTAACTTTTTGAGGGCCACATACTGGTCTCCATAGTGTCTGAACAAATTTACCTTCCCACCAACAGTGCAAAAGGGTTCCCTTTTCTCTACAACCTCGTCGGCACCTGTTATCTTTTGTCTTTTTGATAGTAGCCATTCTAACAGGTATGAGGTGATACCTCATCACGGCTTTGATTTGCATTTCCCTGATTATTAATGATATTGAGCACTTTTTCACATACCTGTTGCCCATTTGTCTTAAGAACCACAAATCTCACCTGCTCCAGGCATGACGAGCTTAGCCTTCAGTTACACATGGGAGTTCCCCAGGTTACGAAAAGGTTAATGTTCCCAAGAGTTTTGAATTCCTTTTGGGCTTAGCTGTAGTCCACTTTATTATACCTCTTTTACAGACTATATAAAAACGAGTCGAAACTTTTAGATGACAATCAAGCTAAGGACAGAAACAAGATTAGAAGAAAGCACGGTAGATAATAAATGCTTAATTGAGTGAATGAACGAATGAACAATGAGTCAATGATGAAAGGATGCCTTAAGAGGAAGGAAATTACACTTCTCAGTTTTCCTGTGAGGGCAGTATGAATGCATCTTCCACGCCCACTGAGAGCAGAATTGAGGAAAATAGACATTTGGGTTAACAACACAGAGGAACATCTTATTTCAGAAAAGGGACGGCCAGTAACATTCTCCACGAACATCTGAATTTTCTCTGCTCACCAGACTCAGACCAGTGCACATTATAAAGATAAGATGCGGGGCTTCCCTGGTGGTGCAGTGGTTGGGAATCCACCTGATCCTCCAGGACCAGGTTCGAGTCCTGGTCCGGGAGGATCCCACATGCGCGGAGCCGCTAAGCCCACGCACCGCAACTGCTGAGCCTGCGCTCTGGAGCCCGCAAGCCACAACTACTGAGCCCACGTGCCGCAGCTTCTGAGACCCACGTGCCTGGAGCCCATGCTCCACAACAAGAGAAGTCACTGCAATAAGAAGCCCACACACCACAACGGAGAGTAGCCCCCCACTCACTGCAACTAGAGAAAGCCCGCGTGCAGCAACAAAGACCCAACGCAGCCAAAAATAAAAATAAATTAATTTTTTTTTAAAAAAGGTAAGATGCTCTTGACTTAGTTTTACCTGGAGGAAGGAAATGGACCTTATAACCACTGGAAGTATTTCTAGGTCTGCTTGGCTTAGTGTAAGAGGCAGTAGAACATAGTGTAAGGGCCATGAGCTCCCTGGGTTAGAATCTCAACCAGTTGTGTGTATCTGAGTGAGTTATTTAACATCCCTGGGCAGCTGGTGGGGAATAAGAACAGTACCTGCTATGTTGTAATGACTGGAGACAAGGCTCATAAAGTGCTGGATTCTTAGCACCTCTCCAACAGCTGGGGGAGGTGGTTGTTAGTACTGCTTGTTAACACTGAAAAGATAAAACGTCATTGCTCCTCAGCCTCTTGCCAAGCCTGGGCAAGACAGAGTTGACTGGACTTGACACATGCAAAGGTTTCCCCTCTCCTGTGGGACTTGTGCTGGTCCCAATGCTCAGAAAATGGACCAGAGCATATAAGAGCTCCGGCTGCCTGCCCACCCCTGAGTGCCCCTGGGAATGACCCAATCTCAGCGCATTCTCCACTTCCTTTCAGACTCACCGCCCTTTCAGCTGCTGCAAGATCACCTTTTAGAGGGTAAATTCAGTCTCATGTAACTAATCTTAAAATCTCTTCCCCAGTCCTGGGAGGTGATAAAGGACAGAGCCCAACTTTCTAGGCTGAAAATAAAAAATCAAGTTGAACTCATTTACTGAATTGAGCTCATTTACTCTAAATAGCCTCTGTATAACAACCAAACCACCTCTAATTAAGTCTAAAATGACGATCTCCTATGAGCTGTTCTTTACTGACTACACTTGGCTCAGTACTAATCAATCATTATATCTAGGATTTCTGCTGCAAGCTGCAACCGATGAGCGAGGTTTCATAATGCTTCAAGGGATGTGTGTGGGTGCAGACTGTAGGCTGGAAGGTTGACTAAGCCCAGGCAGAGGTTTCTACCAGAGGTCTTTGATGCATTCCTCTGTGTCCCAGTGAGGCCCAGGTTGCTGGGTCAGCACCTGGAGATCAGCTCCAGGTATAAGGACTCCTTGTGTTCCTGGACCCAAGGGTTTTCTCCAAAGACTCAAAGATTCTGTGCATAGAATTTCTACAGCTACATAGTAAGCCACTCAAAACTTCATGGCTGAACACAGCAACTATTTACTCATGATGCCGTAGGTTGGCAATTTGGGCTGGGCTCAGCTAGCTGGTTCTTCTGCTTGTCTCAGCTGGGCTCACCCATGAAAGTAACATCAGCTGCCAGGCCAGCTGGGAGTTGGTTGATTTAGGACGACCTCTGCTGAGACAGTTCATCTCTTCATGTGTCTCTCATTCTCCAGCAGGCTTGTCCAGGCTTGTTCACATGGCTGCTCAACAAGGCTCCAAGAGCCACAGGAGGGAGCAAGTACTAACACATGAGCTCTTTCCAAGTCTCGGTTTACATCATGTTTGCTTTTGTTCCGTTAGCCAAAGCAAGTCACATGGACAAATCCAGACTCAGGGTGGGCATGAACCCACCTGAGGGCATGACCCACAGGCATGTGGACAAGGAGGCATGAGCAAATCAGGGTCAATTACTGCAACAACCAATCACAGTAGATGACCCTGATTCTCTAGCACAGTTTAAATCTACCCATAGTCTCTCATTTCTGCGAATGTTGGGGGGAAAATGACTTGAGTTCCTGACTGCCTTCCATTTTCAAAATACTATCTCTTGATCACCTACCATGTACCAAGCATGACTGGAATCATTTTACATGTGTTACACAATCCACACAGTAGTCCTATAGGGCAGGTATGATTGTGTCCACTTCACAGACAAGGGAAGCGAGGCTCAGACAGTGAAGCAATGAGCCCAAGGTTGTCGCTGTTCCATAAACGGCAGAGCTGAGATTTGAACCCAATTTCACTTAAGGCTAAACTTCAGGCTCTTAACTATCAACCATCCCTTCCTATAAGCCCCTAAATATTTATTAAAATGATTTGGCAGCTCCCTTTTTAATGATGAGGCATTGGATAATTAGCAAAAGAGGTTGGTGATTACTATGCATACATGGCCACAAGCAGATGTGTCTGCTTCCAGAATGTTCTTCCTCAAAGGCAAAGGAAGCCCAGGAGTGACGACAATAAAAAGACCCAGCTCTGCCCTCAGGCCTCTTCTGAAATGAGGCAGGTAAGCACTGCGGAGGGAGCCAAGGAGGCTAGGTCCTCTGGTAGCATTCAGGGCTGCCGTGGGCCTGCCGGAGGGTATGTCAGGTGCTCCAAAAACAGAAAAGAGAATCATTCTCTCACTTTCCAAGATGTCAAAGCCAGCCTCACGTTTCCTTAAAGTTTCACAGAGAGCTTCGGATAACTGACCATGATTGGCAAAGAGCTTAGAAGGGAAAGGTGCCCTGAGACCCCCTTGGGGGTCTCAGAAGAGAACCCTAAAAACGAGAACCTCAGACTAAACTGCCAGGTTCCATCTGCAGAAAGGAAGCCACTGTCACATCAGTGCCTCCCTCTAAAGTGAGCCCTTGGTGTTTACTTTCTCCTCCCTGCCCGTCCCAGCCCTGTGCTAGCAGAGGCCTGCAGAATCACAAGCCACCCATTCAAGAGTCTGCAAAACAGACTGGCTGGCTCTGCAGGAAACGAGCAGCGTCTGCCAGTGGAGCAGGTTTGCTGCCCTAATTCACTGCTCCGCAAGGAGACTGATTAGCGCATTCCAGCATGTAATGGAGTCCGACTTACAGCATCTTATTAGACTTTCATTATAGCCCTGGAAGGAAGCCCAAGAAGGGACAACCACCTTGGTTTTGCAGATGAAGATGGCACTAAACTCACTGGGCAA
The DNA here is from genome assembly GCF_008692025.1 of Phocoena sinus. NCBI lineage: Eukaryota > Metazoa > Chordata > Mammalia > Artiodactyla > Phocoenidae > Phocoena > Phocoena sinus. The sequence goes on from NC_045777.1 coordinate 42,493,452, forward strand.
TCTGCCCAAGATAACACAATGATTGTGTGGCTTGGAGAAGAACCACACCCAGGTCTTTGGGCATTATGGTTTATTTTGCTTTCAATTTTCTCTTGTGCTTGGCCTTCCTTGGACACACTGGGTTCTTGAATCATTTGAGGAAATGAGTGTTTCTAAGCATGGCCTCATCTGCCTCCCTACTTCAGTTCCAACAGCTACAAATAAGACCCCAGAGACAATTCCTGCCTTGGCTTATGGGGCTGACATGGGATATACTGGATGTATGAGAATCAACACAACAGCAATTACTTGTTTCTGTTTTCAGAGTAGTTTCAATACTTTAGGATCCCCCTCAAAGACTAACTCACTGAGCAAACTGGCCTGAAGAAGAGAGTCAGTAAGAGGTGTTTAGGGTTTCATTGACTGATTCCCAAGGCTCTAAGGTCCTGTGGCTTGAAGCCCTCCAGTTGTCTCCCTGTGCACCAAGGACAACCACCATGTTCATCAGCTGGTCTACAAGATCTGTCACCATCTTTCTTGCTGTTTTGTTCATTTTCCCTACATCCTCAGCTTTGACCAACTGACTCCCCCAAGGTCTCTCCAATTCCCCTTTAAATGAGATGGACTTCCCTTTTTAGAATGTACTATATCCTCCTCTTAGGGAAATCCTGTCCATCTGCACAGGACAGCTCAGAACCCACCTCCTCCTTCTGGCCTTCCCACACCAGTCAATGGCAATTCTATCGGTCTTGTGATTCAGACAAACACCCTGCAATCATCCTGGATTCTTTTCTCTCACACCCCATATTCAGTCCATCAGCAAACCCTGGTGGCTCTCCCTGGGGGGTCTGCCGTTTTCACCACCCCCCTGCACTGTGGCTGGTCCAAGCATGAAGCCTCCTCAGGGTTGATTATTTGGCATGGTCACATACCATACTTTGTGGTCACTATTTTTACTACTTTGGGTCCTCTTTGAGGACAGAGACCAATATCTCTGTATAATAACCCTACTGTCTCACGTCTGTACCAATTTACAGTCCACAAGCAATTTTATTCTCACATACGGGCCCCCACCATTTCACAGGTGAGGAAAGTGGCTCAGAGACATTACCTGCTATAGTCAAATGCACAGATCCCCCAGGTGACAGGGCAGGCCTTTGGGTTCCAAGTCCATTGCCTTGTACCCTGGAGCCAGCACTCATTAAATGGTCGCTGAAAGTGTGTCTTTACCTTTTCTAAACAAGAGTAAGGAAATATGGGAGACTCCATAATGTGAGAAGACTTGAGCCCTGCTTCTATTTAGGTATATGTTTTCAAAGTGTTCACCAGGGCAATTTATTAATTTAATTAACACGGTGACCAATCAAGATACTAACCAGAGTTTTGTTTGCCTTTTTATAGACTCCTCAAAAGGAACTGAAGAATTGTTTTCACCCAGGACTATTCATAATAGCCCCAAACTGAAAACAATGCAAATTTTCATCAACAGGAGAACAGATAAATAAATGATAGTACAGTCACACAGTGGAAACCTACAAAGAAATAATAATAAATATAAATGAAATACTGCTACATACAACAGCATGGATGAATCATACACACGATGTTGAGTGAAAAAAAAGAGAGACACACAAAGGAATACATACAGTATGATTCCATTGACACCAAGTCCAAGAACAGGAAAAACAAATATTGATGACAGATGTCAAAATAGTGGTTACCTCTGGATGGATGGGGAGGGTTACTCTCAATTATGAAAGGATACAAGGGAGCTCTGTGAGGTGCTGGGAATATCCCATAACAAGATTCAGCAGGCTAAGGCCATGAGCCAAATCTGACCCTCTGCCTGATTGGGTCAATAATGTTTTCTTGGGACATAGCCAAGCCCACTTATTTACATATGGACCTGGCTGCTTGTGCCCTGCAAGGGCAGCGTTGAGTATTGCAAAAAACAACTACTTTGCCTGCAAAGTCTAAATTATTACTGCTTGGCCCTCTACAGAAGAAGCCTGCTGACTTCAGTTGCATACCATGATCTGAGTAGTGGTTACATGCATGTTCATGTATGAAAAATGTCATCAAGCTATATACTGTCAATGACTACTCTAAACACGAAAGAAGAAGGAAAGGAAGGGCAGGAAGGAGGGAGAAGGGAAACTTTAAAAATACAGAAATACGTCCTGGATGAAGTCACTTGTAAAGGTCACGCCATGCCTCACAATGACGGATGGGAAGAGATACAACCATGTTGTGAGCGAGTGCTGTGTCTCGAGCTGCCAGGAAGGGGGAGTCATGTAATTTTCCAAATGGACTCATTCAAGCAAGGCATCGCGACCTTTTGTGGGGTCACAGACACTCTTGTGGTGCAACCTGAACTTGAATCCTTGCCCTCCTACCTTTTTCAATGTGCAACTTTAAACAAGTAACTTACTATCTCCAGCCCTCGATTTCTTCATCTGTAAAATGAATATAATAATAATCCCTATCCCAGTGGGTTATTACGAGAATTAAAGGGCATCAAGGTGTGTTAAGTGCTTAGAACAGTAGCTGGAAAAAAATCTCAGTACTATTGATTAGCGAATATCATAGAAACTATGAAGGCTCTCGCCAGAAAAATAAGCTCACTCACATGTGTAGACTTTGGCACAGAATAACTGGGGGGTCAGGACTGTCCTGTAAGCCCACAGTGGCCCTAGTTCTTGCTGTTAAGGCATCACAAAGGCATGGCATGCCCTGGACTGACTCCAAAGCCCTGAGGATGCTCAGGGCTGGCATAGAGCAGCCCCGCTCTCATCGCAGATGACAATCAACAGCCCTGAGGGGGCCTCTGCCCACCTGGTGGCAAACCGATATCTAATTGTACCAGCTTCCACGCTAACTTGCCAGGTGATGGGATCCAGGGAGAACTGCAGGGAAAGCAGTGAGTGGCACCTGCAGTGGGACAAAGCCTGTCCTCCACCTGGAGCTGTGCCTGAGTGTATGGAGATGCAGACAGTGGAGCCTGTGGCAGCAAGGCTAAGACAGAGCAGCTGGGATAACGGCTCATCAAATTCATTCATCTCCACCACGTTCGGGGACCATCACTCATTTGCTGCTGTCCAAACAGCTGTCCAACTGCAGGGAGCACATAGAGGAAGCTTTGTGATTTGTCTGTGAAGGACAAGAGGGTCTCTTATCTTCTGTTTCTCCAGCAGGAAGACAATCTAGATTCCTTAGCGTTTTCTAACACCTTCTTCATATGTGAGCAGTAAGAATCAGACCCCCTTACTATCTCAGAACCTTTATTTCTAAGTAGGGATTACCTTACTGGGTCTATCTGGGTTTGGGGGCTCTCATAAGAGTCATTGACATCTGATGGATCTGCTTCCAAATCCACTCAAGTTGTCAGAATTTCCTGGCAGCCACACAACAAGGCTGTTGGCCAAAGGCCACCCTCAGCTCCTAGAGGCCTCCTGCAGTTCCTTGTCTCGTGGCCCTTTCCATAGGCTGTGTCACACCACATGGAAACTTGCTCCTTCAAAACCAGCAAAGGAGAAAAGAGCAAGTCTATTAGCAAGGCAGAGTCAATATAATGCAACATCATGGGAGGGACATTCCATCACTTTGCTGTATTCCACTGGTTAGAAGTCAGTTTCTACCCATGTTCAAAGGGAGGTGATTATACAAAGGTGTGACTCCTAAGAGGCAGGAATCACAGAGCCACCTGAAAGTCTGCTCAATCCCAGAGAACAAAAAGAGAAGTGCCAATCTGAGGATATAGAGGGATCAAGAGGAAGTGATCAGATGTTAGGGATATTGAGAACCAGAAGAAGAAAAAAATCAATGCATACTGGTATTACTGAACTTCACCTTGAAGCATAGACTAGGAAAAATATATATATGCATAGAGCTCTTAGAGTTTGCATTGCAATCTCATATGTCATTTAATATTGCTGCACATCTTGCAGTGGAACTTCACTGGACAGGAGAAAAAGCTTAGATTCTGAGAGGTTAAGTAACTTTCCCAGGGTCACCAGCGGATAGATGGCTAAGCCAGAATTGTTCTGCAGGATTTCTAATCCCAAAGTTGAAAATGTGGAGGAGCTGAGAGTGACATCAGCAAGAAAGATGGAATAAGGACCTTCGAAAATCCTCTCTTTAGGAAAAGCAGTAAGAACACCGGCAAAAAATAAAAATAAACTTTTAAGAACTCTGAAAATTAATCAAAGTCTTGGAACAATGTAGAGAGTCTTTATTCAATAAAAATGTTTGAATCTTGGTAAGAACAGAGAGCTTTACGGTGTTTTAACTTGTTCTATACCCATCTCCTCTACCCAGCTCCACGGTAGCCTTGAAAACTAACAGCCACAATTACAGGGAAAGCCAGCAACCTAGAGTCCACTGCAGAGCAATACTCCTCAGACTGATCTACAAAATCTAGGTAATCACTGTCAAAATCCCAACTGACTTTTCTGCAAAAATGAACAAAATGATCCTAAAATTCTCATGGAAATGCAAAGCAGCCAGAATAACTAAAACAATCTTGAAAAAGAACAAAGTTGAAGGACCCACACTTCCCAATTTCAAAACTTACTGTAAAGCTACAGGAATCAAGACTATGTGGTTCTAGCATAAGGATAGACATATAGGTGGAATAGAAGTGAGATTCCAAAAATAATTCCTGATATTTATGATCGATTTTCAACAAGGATGCCAAGACAATTCAATGGGAAAAGAACAGTCTTTTCAACAAATAGTACTGAGACAAGGGAATATCCACATGCAAAAGAATGAAGTTGGATCTCTACCTCACAACATATAAAGATATTAATGCAAAATGGATCAAAGACCTTAGAGTAAGAGGTAAATCTCTTAAGAAGAAACCTTAAGCGTAGATCTTGTGACTTTGGTTTAGGCAATGGTTTCTTAGATATAACCAAAAAAAGCACATACAACAAAAGAAAAAAGATAAATTGAACTTCACCCAAATTAAAAACTTTTGTGCTAGGATACTGTCAAGAAAGTAGAAAGATAACCTACAGAATGGGAGAAAATATTTGTAAATCATATGTCTGAGAAGGGACTTGTATTCATAATATATGACAAACTCAGAACTCAATTATATAAAAACAAAGAACCCAATTTTTTTAAGGGGCAAAGGATTTGAGTAGGCATATAAGCAAGTGGCCAATAAGTACATGAAATGATGCTCAACATCAGACATTAGGGAAATGCAAATCAAAACCGCAATGAGATACAACTTTGTACCCTCTAGGATAGCTATGATAATATATTTTTTTTAAAAACTAGATAATAACAAGTTATGGAAAGAATGTGGGGAAACTGGAACCCTCACACACTGCTGTGTTAGACTGTCTGGCAGTTCCTCAAATGGTTAAAGATAAAGTTACCATAAAACCCAACAATTCTACTCTTAGATATATACTCAAGAGAACTGAAAATATATGTCCACACAAAAACTTTTATACAAATGTTTGCAGGAGCATAATAGATAATAGCCCAAAAGTAGAAACAAACTAAATATCCATCAGTTGATGAGTGGATGAATAAAACTTGGGATCTTCAGACAATGGAATATTGTTGAGCCATATAAATGAATGAAGTACTGATACATTCTACAACACGGATGAACCTTGAAAACATTTTGCTAAGTGAAAAAAGCCAGACCCAAAAGGCTACATGTTGTATCACTCCATTTATATAAAATGCCCAAGATAGGTGAATCCATAGACATAAAATTAATTAGTAGTTGCCATGGGCTGAGGGAAGGGAAGAATGGAAAGTGACTGCTAATGAGTGCAAGGTTTCCTTTGGGGATGATGAAAGTGTTCTGGAATCAGGTAGTGATGAAGGTTGCACAACTTTGGTTTTGTACTGAAAACTACCATACTGAGCAGTTTTTAAAGGCTGAATTTTATCGTGTGTAAATTAGATCTCTGGGACTTCCCTGGCGGTCCAGTGGTTAGGGCTCCACACTTCCTCTGCAGAGGCCAAAGGTTCGATCCCTGGTTGGGGAACTAAGGTCCCGCAGGCCACACGACACAGCCATAAATAAAATAAGATTAAAAAATGAATTATGTCTCAGTTAAAAAAAAAGATTGTTGAACTAATGAATGGGAAAGAAACCTGAAGTGTGAGAAATACACAATCATACAAATCCACGTGCTCACTATTAATCTTAGGATCTTTTGTGAGATTACTAATTAAATATTTGCCTGGATAGCCTGTAAGCATACAAAACCCTATCCACAAATGCTTAGAGCATCTTAAACAGTATGTCTGAATGAGATGGGAGGAAAGACATCTCTAATTTTGAAAAGCTACTCAAGAATCACATACATTTCTACTCTAATTTGAAAAGATACATGTACCCCAATGTTCACAGAAGCACTATTTACAATAGCCAAGACATGGAAGCAACCTAAACGTCCACTGACGGATGAATGGATCAAGCAGATGTGGTACATATACACAATGGAATATTACTCAGCCGTAAAAAAAAGAATGAAACAATGCCACTTGCAGCAACATGGATTGATCTAGAGATTATCATACTAAATGAAGTCAAACAGAGGAAGACAGATATGTGATATCAGTTACATGTGGAATCTGAAATATGATACAAATGAACTTATTACAAAACAGAAACAGACTCATAGACATAGAAAACAAACTTATGGTTGCCAAGGGGGAAAGAGGGGTGAGGATAAATTAGGAATTTGGGATTAACAGATACACGCCACTATATATAAAATAGATAAACAACGAGGACCTACTGTATAGCATAGGAAACTACATTCAGTATCTTGTAATAACCTATAATGGAAAAGACTCTGAAAAAGAATATATATATTTAGTGGTATATATATATATATATACATATATATATATATATATAAATAACTGAATCACGTTTCTGTATACCTGAAACACTGTAAATCAGCTATACTTCAGTTAAAAAAAGAATCCCATACATTTCTGCTTGGAGTATAAAATGGTACAATCACTGTTTTGCAGATTCCTATAAAATTCAACAATTTCATTCTTAAATATTTACTGAAGGGCCATGAAGGGATGTGGCCACAAAAGGACTCGTACAAGAATGGTCATAAAAGCCTTAGAAAAACAACTCCAATCTGGAAGTAATCCAAATATCCATCAACAGGAGAACAGATGAAGACACTGTGGTACAGTCATGCAATGGAACACCATTCAGCAACAAAAAATGAATGTCTCTCACAATGATAAAATTGAATTTCATCAACATTACTTTCCGCAAAAGAAGCCAGACCCAAGATAGGCTACACTGTAGGGGAACAAGCTAAATTAATTTACTGCGAGAGCAGTCAGAAAGCGCCGGTCTCCAGGGGAGAAGAGAATTGACTGGAAAGAAGCGTAAGGGTAATGGTCTAGAGGGACAAAGAGGTTCTTTATCTTACTTTGGCTGGTGGTAATGTGACTGGATACAATAAACCCAGCTCATCAACTGAATACTTATGATTTAATGCATTTTATTAAATGTAATTTATATCTCAAAACAAAAATATTACATGAATTATACATTATATATCATTATATACGGTTAAAATTTTTTTGACTGTATTCTGATGTGCAGTCACATTTAGGGAACCCTGATTTCCTCTAACAGCTCAGTTTTCCCTTAAGTTTCAGCAATAGCCTGCATAGCAATTTCTATTCACCAACATTTCTTGGTCCTTCCAAGGCTATAGTGATGGGCTCTCAACAGAATCAGCCTCGACTGCCTAAGGAAGCACTGTTTTGAAGGGTAAGCTGGGATACAGTGAGAGAGTAGAACTGACACATATATACCACCAAATGTAAAATGGATAGCTAGTGGGAAGCAGCCGCATAGCACAGGGAGATCAGCTGGGTGCTTTGTGACCACCTAGAGGGGTGGGATAGGGAGGGTGGGAGGGAGACGCAAGAGGGAGGGGATATGGGGATATAAGTATACATACAGCTGATTCACTTCTTTATACAGCAGAAACACTCCATTGTAAAGTGATTATACTCCAATAAAGATGTTTTTAAAAAAAGAATTAAGCTGTACATTAATTTATTTTATGATTACCAATCCAGCTTTCTTCTGAGCCTTTCATTTCAATCATCTGTCTCCTCAGGCCAGAGCCTGGCTAAATTCTGTGCCTATGCTATTTCTCTAAAATTCCTCGTGCAGACGGAATATAGTTGCAAGACGTGATTGATGTTTTAGGGTGTACACTGTCACAGTCTGTTTTCTGACTATTGGAGGTGCACTTGGAGTGGAACATGAGGTTTATGTTTACAAGCTTGGCAAAAGAGATCTTCAAAGTGTCTCAGCTAAAGCTGCCGGTCATAGTTATTTTATGGGGAAGTTGGCGGTACTGTCTGTGTACAGAAAATTCCACCTACATCAGAAAGTCCTACATCTCCTGCAAGAGACACCTTTGCCAGCAGAGGCTCGCAGACAACCTCCCAGCCCTCAGAGCTACCCTGGTAGGGGGAAAGATCAAATAAGCACTGGAGATAAAACACATCCCAGAGAGCACGTGGACTCTGCACCCAGAGAATCTAAAACCAGCTCCAGGGCTCAACGTGACACCTTTGACCAAAGAACACTGAACAGCTGGAGTGCAGGACCCCTAAGTCTATAGAAGAAGATTCAACAGTCCCTCGAAATGTGAACACGGCACTTGCTAACCCCTGAAGCCATCGACCAGGCATACTCACTCTTAGTTTTCCCTATGTTAAAAAAATAAAAATGAAAATGAAAACAGGATTGAGTATGAGCCCTTGGTACTACAATACAACAGCCTGTGAGTGATGTCCTTGAATACAGTTTGGAAGGATGGTGGTCAACTCATTATATTTTCTAATAAAAATATTAATAACTTTATTGAGGGCATGCTACATGGCAGGTATTGTTCCGAGAGCTTTAAATAAAGGAAATCATTTATTTCCTCCAAACAACCCTATGAATTCAGTATCGACATCATCGACATTCTGGAGTTGAGAAAACTAAGGCCGGCTGTGGAAGTTAGTGATTCCCAAGGTCAGGCAGCTAGTGAGGATCTGAGCTGCGTTTTGAGTGGTGTCGGTCTAACACATTTGGCTGCAATTTGAAATGACCTGAGAAGCTTTAAAAAATTCCGATGCGGGCTTCCCTGGTGGCACAGTGGTTGGGAGTCCGACTGCTGATGCAGGGGACACAGGTTCGTGCGCCGGTCCAGGAGCATCCCACAGGCCGCGGAGCGGCTGGGCCCGTGAGCCATGGCCGCTGAGCCTGCGCGTCCGGAGCCCGTGCTCCGCAACGGGAGAGGCCACAACAGTGAGAGGCCCGCGTACAGCCAAAAAAAAAAAAAAAAAAATTCTGAAGCACGGGAACGACTGCCAGAAATTCTGATTTAGCTGGTCAAGGGGGCAGCCTGGGCATCTTCATTTTTGAAATCTCGCCATGCAATTCTAATGAACCAGGGTCATGAACCACTGGTCTGGAGACCGCACAGTTTGTGGCTCTAGTCTGCTCCCTTCTCTGAATCATTGACTCAAATTCTTCTACAGCGTGTCTTCCTAACCCAGGATTTGCAGACACCCAGGCTACAAACGCTTCCAAAATTGGGTATTTGGGCATGTACAATTTTCTCAGTAAGATCATTTCATCAGATTCTCTGTAATAACCTTGACTCAAAAACCGGTAAAGAACCATTCCAAAGGAAAGTAAAAATCACAATGTATTGTAGCAGATGCCTCAGTAAATATTTAATTTGTTTGGGTTTTAAAAAAATTTATCTACTTTAGTAGCAGAGGAGCCAGAAAATCACTTAGTTTTCAGGAGAAAAATCACAGTAGAAACACAAAAATGTCCTTTTCCCTGAAGAAGGCAGTAGAAGCGGGGTAACAATGTGGTCTAGGAAAAGGGGTAAAATGAGAGTTTAGTGTACTTGAGGGAGGAGAAGTCGTCATTCCCGAGAAGGTCGTGGTGGGTTGACAACCAATCCACCTGCTGGCTTCCTAGGGTCCTCGTTATATTTAGAAGTGATAATCTCAGACTTTAAAACCAAAAAAGAGCACGTGTGGTGCAGCTGGCCCTGTTAGGGTAGGTGTCCCCACCCAGGTCCCCTGCAGCTTGAACCAGCATTGTCCCCCAGGCTGAAAAATTCTAAAAAGAGAAATAGTGCCGACCTGGTGTAACGGGGTGTTATCAAAGGATACCAACAGGCAGGATACAGAGACAGAGACCAGGAAACACCTCAGGTCTTTTGGAGGGTCCATAAGGAAAATAAAATAGTTTTATTTGCCGATAACTGCCAACTGCCACTTTGCTGGCTGCCTGTCGATCAGCCTCTTACCCAAGGAAAGAGAAACAAAGAGGACGATGAGTTTTCCCGTGAATTTTCTTATTTGTAAGAGAATAAGAATCAAGAGCATCCTTTCAGCATAAGATAAATCCAAAATCAAATATCTTCTCTGCCATTGACAAGTGATGTTGCTTTGAAAGAGATTCTTAGACTCTCTGATTTCTCATCTGGTAAATGGGGATAATAATGTTATTTGCTTCCTAAGGTGTTAGGAACACAAATGAGGCATGCATCTGAGTGTTGACAGTATCCAGCACACAGCGAGCACAGGCTGGCTGTCATTATGGAAAGGTGTCTGATGAGGAACACAGTTGGTACTCAGTAAATGTTGGCTTCCTTTACTTCTTTTCTTTCTTCCCTTCCCTTCCTGCAGTGGATTAAAATGGCTGCAATCTCTTTGCAGCTCTTCCCACTAAATGATGGAGCCTATTCCCTCACAACTTGACTCTAGGCTTGCCTTTGACTTGCTTTGATGTCACGCAACTTCTGAGTTTAAGCCTCCAGTGGTCTTTCGGCATCTGTTCCTGCCAGTTGGATGCTGCTGTCATGTGAAGAAAGCTGAGATGGGCTGCTGGAGATGTGTGACCAGCTGCAAGCCAGAACCAGCATGCCCAACATGTTAGGGAGAGCAGCCTACACTGTCCAGCCCCAGATGCGCCTCCAGACGACTGAAGCCACACAGTGACCTCAGCCAAGACCAGCGGAAGAACCACCTGAATGTGCCTAGTCTAGATGGCTGACACGCAGAACCAGGAACAAATATAGTATTTGTTGTTTCAAGCCACTAAAATTTGGGGGTGGTTATTTACACAGCCATAGATAACTGATACATTGTCCTCATTTCTTGTTCAATACCAATGAGTCTCCAGATAATTCAAATTCATTAGAAATAGTTGAAAGCTAAGGGTTAAAGGATGATGGGAGAAGCCAGAATTTTCTAACAGCATTTTCTGACTCAAATGCTTTCTTTCTTTTTTTTTTTTTTTTTTTTTTTTTTTGCGGTACACGGGCCTCTCACTGTTGTGGCCTCTCCCGTTGCGGAGCACAGGCTCCGGACGCGCAGGCTCAGCGGCCATGGCTCACAGGCCCAGCCGCTCCGCGGCATGTGGGCTCTTCCCGGACCGGGTCACGAACCCACGTCCCCTGCATCGGCAGGCGGACTCTCAACCACTGCGCCACCAGGGAAGCCCTCAAATGCTTCCTGTCGGTTGCAATAGGGCTGCTTCCTCTGCAACAATAGATGGATGTGTTTGCTTGGTTGTCTTAAGGAAGCTCAGTAACTTCCATCAATATCTCTGCAATTGCCTATTAGCCCAGTTGAAAAACAAAATGCAGAATTGAATGGAAAAAAATCAATCTAACTGCACTATATAGACATAACCTACAGATAACAGCAGCAGTTTAAAGAATAAATACCAAAGTATCTCTTAGCATCATAGAAAATGTATACTGTGCAATTTTTGTGTTAACCAATTAAAAACTCAAGCCCACTTAAGTCTATATCACTCAGCTGCCTGATCAGGAATAAACAGTCTCATTTATCAAGGACTTTGTATCAGGTGCTACTTAAATGTTTCATATATGACTAGTCATCCTAACTAACGGGAAGATGGACTACTGTTTTGTCCATTTCGCAGATTAGAAATGCCTCATTTAACGTACTTCCCAAGCTCTCACAATTAATCACTGGCTTAAGTAGAATACAAACTATCAGACTCTTTAATGAGAGCTTTTGACCCTCTCTAAATGCTTTGACCTTAAGGTTCGGAATTGAGGTTTTGAAGTTACCAAACAATAAATAATAATAATAAAAAAAAGATATTCAGCCTATACCCTCCATAGAAGGGCTTGGAAACATACTCAATGGCAACCCTTCTATCTCTATCTTTCTGTTAAATATCCAAGCCTAGAGACATCACTATACAAACTTCACTATAGGACAGGTTGCTGGTAAGGTCTCTGCCTCTAACGCTCCTGACCTGCTGGGATGTGAAGAAAGATTTTCTCACAAAAGAGTCAGCAAGCTCCCGGGAGATCCATTCTCCAAAATGAGTCCCAAATCTACCCAGCTGATGTCCCTGGCAACTCTGAGTAGATGATTTTCCTGGTTATTTAAGGATTTCAGGGCCTCACTTCCAGAAAAAGTATTTCTTGATCTTGACTGAACATTAGAATGACCTGGGGATTCAACTGACCCATTTTTTTTTTTTTTTTTTGACAATTCCTAATGAACCTGTTCAACTCTCCACTCCTGGTAATGTCCTAGGTCATGGTCAGGCTAAGGCTTGGTTGCCCACTATAGAGAACCCACACTTGGTATAATAAGCTCTATCCTTGGAGGTGAGGGGAAAATATGGCAGAAAACATGGCTCTTCTTAGAGAAATGCTGTGTCTGGGGAAAGATGCACGTTTTCCTTAGGAGTAACTAAGGACTTACCCGGCAGCATGCTGTGCGAGACTAAGGAAGATCCATCTCCCTACACCTTGGCCTGCAGCCATATACAACACGTGCCTGGTCTGAAGAACTAGAAAGGCCGTATTCTGTTAAGGGACCTGGAATTCATGACTCCCACTAAGAAATGATGGCCATTCTTCAGACTATATGCAGAAAATTCTGTCGGCATCTGGCTCTAAGTTGATCTCCTGGCGTGGATCCTCAACCTACAGGAACACTTTGCTCTAGACCAAACACATGTTCTACATTTAGCCAGTCCCTAGACCAGAAAAGTAAAGCCTCACAGTTGTACAAGCACCCATACAACTGGGAAAGTCTCCAAATACCTCATACATCTTTATTCATCATACTAGACACCTCAGCTCTAGTTAAGGGACACCAACTTCAGTCAAGACTCACTGCCCTACAGTCACTGTCCTTGTTCAAGACTCTCCATCCGGTGTCCTAATGTATCTAATGCCTGAGATTTTGGATGGTACATGGTATTTCACGGGCATTTGCGAAATCATAAACCAGAGTGTTTTCTGTCTGTCACCCTGTCACACAGTGCCCACAACAGACTATACACTCCATAAGTATTTATGGAAATAAACGCTATTGAATGACCACACCACTGGCCTCTCCACAAGCCACAATTATGCTGCCATCAACAAGGTCCTGAACACAGGCACGGCAATAGCCCCAGAGGCTTGGTAGAAGCAGCTGCCTATCAGGCTCAGTCCTCTGCAGATTCCTAGATGAAATTATCTCAGACCGTGAGCCCCTAATTCATATTATAATTTCACACAACTTTTTATTTTTCAAAGTCCAACACCAACCCCACCTCCCACTCTTTACAGAGAAACAGAGAATAAATCACACCTTAGAATGTCCCTCCACGAGTATTACCACTCGCCACAGAATAGCCATGCCACTCCCTTGAGACAACCACTTACCAGCTTATACTTTTGGTCCTCCCAATACAGATCAGTCACTTTGTGTAGATTTTCCCAGTCTATGAGTTTCCGTCTTCTACACTTTAAAAAGGTATTCAGAGATGCAAAGGACATTTCCCAAGACTACCCTGCTGATCTGCAGCAGGATCCAATCTAGAAATAAGGTCTTTTGGCTCCTGGGCCAGTGATCCTTTTGCCGACACCATAATTAATGATCACTTGGAGAGTGATAAAATTTAAGATATTTAAGGGGGCAAAAAGCCACACATAAGGTGGATTCAGTTGTTACTTCCCCTCTATTCTAGAAGAATATTATTAACTATTAGCTCTCTTAACTAGCAAGAAAGTGAACCATCTCATAATTGTGTCTCTCGTATAAAGGAGAAAAGAACGCCAATTCAATATCTAGCTTGAATACAGGAGAATAAACAAGTCCAATATAGAAGTGATCCATTTCATCAAGGAGATTCGCCATGGACCTTTTTCCTCCTATTTCACTGGCAAATTAAAAGAGCTAATATTTATTGAGTGCCTACGATGTGCCTGTTTTAGATACATGTACTCATTTTACCCAATGAGTTATCCAAAATAACCAATGGAGTGAATGCTATCATTACCTCCATCTTGTATAGGAGGAAACTGAGGCATGCCATAGATTGCTTAACTAACTTAATAAAAGCCATGCTGCAAATCAGTAGTAAAAATTCGATTCAAACTCAGGATATCTGGGTCCAGGGTGGTGTCCTATGCTGACACTGCCTCATCATGTTATAGGCAATATTAAAGTCAACACAGATGAGTTTGTGGAAACGGGATATATTGTTTCCCCTGCATGCATCACGTTCTGGCAACATAGTGAAATATGAGATTTCCAAAGTCTCATAGCCTTAAGACATGAATCAGAGTGGCTTCCATCTGACAGAGCAGATTGCACTGTCATCCAGAAATATAGTCTATAACAGGTTTCCTGGAGGACAGGATAGAAACCACAGATGCCCCCATTCTCTTCCCGCTGCCCACTTGGGATAAATTCAGCTGGTGCCATCTTGTCCTGAGAACTTTTCCAGCTTGGACGTGGACTGGGTGCCCACTCACAGAATCAGTCCTAGACACTACCAGGCACACACAGGCCTTCCCATTATTCATTCCTTGTCACTTTTTTGTTTGTTTGTTTTGGTTTTTTGTTTTTGCGGTACGCAGGCCTCCCACCGCTGTGGCCTCTCCCGTTGCGGAGCACAGGCTCCGAACGCGCAGGCTCAGCGGCCATGGCTCACGGGCCCAGCCGCTCCGCGGCACGTGGGATCCTCCCAGACCGGGGCACGAACCCGCGTCCCCTGCATCGGCAGGCGGACTCTCAACCACTGTGCCACCAGGGAAGCCCCATTCCTTGTCAATTTTAAGCTTCACAGCTAAAGCCATTGTTAGTTCTTTTATTGGTTAAATATATTGGTGACAAAGCCAAGAGAAAAAAGGCATCTTTCTGAAGGGCAATCCTATAGAATAAACTGGGGATTACCTTGAGAAATCATGGTTTAAGCATAGTGTCATAGATCGAAAAAGTGGTCACAATCTTGCAATTCCTCCAATCAAGAGGTGGAGGCTATTTCTCCACCCCTTTAACCTTGGTTGCCCATGTGACGTTTTAGAAAATGTGATCAGCAAATTTGCATTAGCATTGCATTAGCAAATTTGATACAAAATGAAGATTAAAGAGTGTAAATTGAGGCTTGTCTTCTCTGGTTGAAACCTTGAGACCATCATGTAAATGAGCCCTAGCTAGCCTGATGAAAATGAAGAATCACACAGAGGAAAACCTAGCCACCCCCAGCCAAGAGCCACCAAACCATCAGACGTGTGAGTGATGCCAACTTACATCAATCAGCTGTCAGAAGACCCACCAGCTGACCACAGATGCATGATGGCATCCAGCAGAGACCAGAGCAGCTGGCCCATCCAAAAGAACCTCCTGGTCAACCCACAGAATTAGGAACTAAGTATTGAATAAAATGGTTGATATTTTAAGCCACTAAGTTTTGGGGTGGTTTGTTACGTAGCAAAAGCTGATACACATGGCAAAACCATGGGAAGCTAGTTTGAAAAACAAAAGCAAACAGTTCAAATCACATCCTTAAAAAGGACAAGCAAGAAAGGAGACGGTAGTGAATTTTGTTTCTTTACACCTGGAGCTAAAGTACAGGTAATACATTTTCCGAGGAAGAATGGTAAGACATTTTAGAAAACAGAGGTTTGTTTAAAAGAACAAATGGTCTTTACTGGAATAAACAGAGAAATACCCTACATCCATCTTGCAGATTGTCAAAAGGTCACCTAAAACATTCTAGTCAACATTACACAGCAAATGTGACCCACTGGACC
Source organism: Phocoena sinus (assembly GCF_008692025.1). NCBI lineage: Eukaryota > Metazoa > Chordata > Mammalia > Artiodactyla > Phocoenidae > Phocoena > Phocoena sinus. The sequence goes on from NC_045777.1 coordinate 42,509,555, forward strand.
TAGTCCATATAAAGTATAGAACAATCCTTTTCTTCTTAATCATTGAAAGCTTGCATATTCTGTTTCATTGTTTCCACTGTCAAAAAGATTCCACTTTAATGCATACAGTCCCTCCACAAATACATACCAACACATATTGTGTGTCAAAGGGCAGTGCTTGATGCTAAAACAAAACCAGTCATGGTTCCTACCCTAATGGAGCTTAGGTTTCGAAGGGGAAATGGGAGATAGACAGATAGATAGATAGATAGATAGATAGATAGATAGATAGATAGATGTGACAAGTGCCATACAGGTGATTGTGTCAATCCAAAATTAGGGAATTTGACTCCATCAGGGAGGTTGCAGAAGCCTTCCCTTGAAAAAAAATGCTTGAGGTGGTATCTCAAGGATGCCTGGCATTAAGCACACAGTTTGAGGAGTAAACACTTATTTGGGCAGAAGGATCCACAGATGCAAGGGTCCTACATTGTGAGAGAGGAAGTGAGTAAGAACAAAGGACTGAAAAAAGACCAGGATGCCTGTGTCAGTGAGGGATGAAGACCACAGCTCAACAGAAGCTCAGAGAGTAGTATTGACCTTCAATGTAGGTAAGAGAGGCCCAGACTTTAGAAGGACCCACCTTTAGAAGATTGGATTAGTCCAGCCCTATTTTTCTCCATGAGGCAAGGAGCTTCTGGGGCTGAAAAGATGTTGCCTTCCCAGATTTCATGCTCCTCTGTTTCTAGACCATTCTTCTGGTACAGGATGTACAGAATTCCTTCTCCAAAGAAACCCTCACCTTGCATCCAAGGCCTGAGTGACCTCTTTCTTGGTTCCATACTTCTTAGGGTGGATCATGTTATTGGGAAGGTACCTCTAGTCCTGAAAAATGGCCACAGGACCAGTGGGTGCGACTGTGGACAGATGTTGGATGGGTGGGTGGGGTGTCTATTTGGGCTCAAGACTACTTTGGTATATTACAGTATGGGACTACAAAGAGTCCAGGAATTCCAGGCCAAAGAACACAAAACCTTGCAGGTCAGTGCCTCTTAAGCATTAATGTACTTGTGAATTACCTGGGGAATCCTGTGAAAATGTAGGCACTGATTCTGCATTTCTAACAGGAGTAGGGACCACACTTTATGTAGCAAGGTTGCAGAACATGTTAAGAAGTTTTGGTTTTGTTTCTGTTTCGTGGTCTTTTTTTTTATCCAAAGAGCCATTCTTTGGCTCATTTTAGTTCTTGAGGGATTTCACGCAACAGATATTCATTCTGAAAAGAGGACAATGGCTGGGATGTGAAGAACGAATTAAAGGGCAGAGAAATGCGCTGACTACAGTGGGCAGGAGAGAGAGTAACACACTTAGAGATATTGAGAAGATCTGCAAGACTCGTTGAATTGGATAAGAGAGGGAGGAAGCAATGTGGGAGGGGAAAGACAAAGTTCAAAAAAGTGAAGGAGTAAATAAATGGATTAATGAATTGCCCGTCATTCTCTTAACAAGAGTTTCAAAACAGCAGGACTTAGGATCGTCTTAGTTGTGTGTGATTTCAGAAAACCGAGAGGCATTTTTCTGTCCCCTTGTAAATAGCTGGAAGCCGTCTTCACCAAAATTATCTTTAACCTTCCTGGTTTTTTATTTTGTTTTGTTTTTTGCCCAGAGAATTCAAATAATGGAAGTGATAGCAGGTATAACCATCTTCAGTCATCTGCATTCCTTTTGCATTGAGTAAGGTCCTGTGAGCAGTTTGTTCCTTTAACTAAGTGGTTATAAATGGCATTTGCTCTTCTCTAAGTGATTTCTCCATTGCCCAAGTGACTGAACATAGAACACTTCTCACTCTACCCTTTCTTGGAGCGATACTCTGGACCCTGAGAGCCCAAGCATCCTTTGGGGAGATGCTCTCTCCCTGGGGGCTGCCCTCTCAAGAGACGCTTGCTTGCATCCAGGTTGGGCTCTTGGGAATGTTTCCTAACCTCAGAGGAGCTTCACTTTCTTTGGCACATGGGAACAGGATTCAGGGTCCTCCTGGGTTAATCACTCAGCTGTACAACCTGCAGAAGCACGCAGCCCCAGCAGAGCCAGTGCCTCGAGGGAACTGGTTATCTCCAGCAGCACATGGCACCCTGGGATATGACTCCGACAATGGTTTTACCGCTCTGCTAATCCCAGTCCCACCTTCCCTTTCTCCAACTCTCTGCTATGACTCACAGAAGGCATAAGAGGTATACTTGGAGGAACTTCCAGCCTAAATGCAGGGACAGTGTCTTAGCTTTCTCATAAATACCCAAGGAAAAATTTAAATTCAATTCTCAGTGCTCTCAGCCTCACGCATCACTTATTTCCCATTCTCATCCTGTAATGGTCCCTCCCAAAGATGGCTGGCTTGATTTGCATACATTCCAAGAACATATTTATCTTTATTTATTGCCCTCTCCCTGTCCTACTTGCTGCTTTAGAACTCTGTATCAAATATTTATGTGTGTTTACTTCCTGGCTTTAATCCACTTCATCATTGCCTTCCATGGAGCTTTACACTTCATGAAATCCACTGCCTTCCCTCAATGCCCACAAATACCCCCAGCTTCCTCCCTCACAGTCACCACGTGAAGCTGTCAGACTCCTGTTTCATTCATGGGGGTCCTGGTTTCTCCCTCACTCTATAGTATCCTCAGAAGAAGGCAGCTGGGAGATGTGCCCCATCCTTAGTATTTCATTTGCCTGGTCATGATGACTCCTGGGCAAGGCCAGGTTCCTGGTTGCTCACGGCTTCTCAAACATTGTGGAGCCTATGGGGCTGGGGCACCAAGAATGACACAGGCCTGGCAGTGTAGTAAGGAGTGCTGAGGCTTGTGGCAAGCTGGAGAGCACAGACCCCACTGAAGGAGACGGCCTCTTCTCAGGCCCAGTGAACAACGGCATGTGAGAAGTTATCCCCATATTCCGCAGTTTTTCCAGCAGAAACTGGAGATCCAATTGTAATTTGAAATTTTCAAATTTTTATCTTCTGGCTCAATTAAATAAAAAGAACGAAACAGCACATCTTCAGGCCTGCAGTGTATGCCCTCTGTTCTGTAGTTCCCTTGACTTAAAGCACCCCATAAACCCCTTCCCGCTCACAGGTATTTGGTAATACGTTGTATCAGCTCACCTGGCACTTTTGACTCACAATGCCTTGGACATCAAAAAGAAACTTAGTTAAAAGAGCTCAAAATGTTAGCCTACATCTCCCCGTGTGTCTTCTATCAGATTGTAAGCTGAATATATAACTGGGCAACTTGAGGTTTCTCTTTGCTTGCCAATGCATCTAAGAACAATAAAATCTGCCTTTAGAAGCTTGGAGAATAACATTAGCCTTTATTCTAGATTTCCTTAAAGGGGTGGCATTACCAAGGGCATGGAATTCCTCTCAAAACTAATCTTTAGGTAGCTTTTTTTTTTTTTTCTGCCCAGAGTCCCATGCAGCAGCTGCCCAGCATCTCCCCATCTCTCCTGCTGCCTCTATATAAACCCCGAACAGTCATTTCCCCATTTTAGTACCCCTGTGCTCAGCATGTGACTCTCCCACTTGGGGAAGAATGCATTGCTTTTTTCCTCCTCAATCAAATCAGCCCTCCTGAGCTGGAATTGTGGCAAGAAAAAAACCATACACCTAGAACGTAAGAGTCATCCTCAGTATTTGGATATTCTGATATTCTGCCGCACAAGCAAATGATCTCTGAAGAGTTTGTCACCATCATGCAACCATCACTCCCAATCCCCAGAGCACTCGCCATGATCACTCACAGCTCACAGGGAATCTTTATGGTCTTGAGCTAATTCTCCTTAAAGCTTATTTGCTTAATGATTAGTCATCTAATGATCAAGTTATCTAATATTTAATTCTGCTCTGAATCCTTTTCAGTATCTATCCTTTTGTGAAATCTATTTGGCTTTTTAATCATTTTTAAACAAACTTGCCTACAGGCGCTTCTGAATTATTCTTGTATTTTAAATACCAAATTTGCACTATTCTATAAATGTGCCCTCTGGGTGTCTTTTGCTATTTTGTATGCAATTTAATATTTTAAGGATATTTTAGCCAACTGTCTAATGAACTTATTTGTGTACTTAATCGATACTTTATAATTAATGTCAGACAGTTTGATGAAAGATACCAAAGAAGACACAAGTAAATAGAAAGGTATTCTGTGTTCATGGATTGAAAGAATCAATATTGTTAAAATGTCAGTACTACCAAAAGACATCCATAGATTCAATGCAATCTCTATCAAAATTCTACAGGCAGTTTTTTACAGAAGTAGAAAAAGCAATTTAAAAATTCATATGGAACCACAAAAGACTCCAAATAGCCAAAGAAATCCTGAACAAGAACAGGGCAGGAGGTATCACACTACCTGGTTTCAATCTATACCATAAAGATACAGTCATCAAAACAGTATGTACTGGCATAAAAACAGACAAACAGACCAATGGAACAGAATCAAGAGCCCAGAAATAAATACAGGCATATACAGTCAACTAATATTTGACAAGGGAGCCAAGAATATTCAGTAGAGAACAGACAGTCTTTACAATAAATGGTACTAGGATAATTGGATATTCACATGTAAAAGAATGAAACTGGACCATATCTTACACCACTCTCAAAAATTAACTCAAAATGGATTAAAGACAAATGTAAGACTTGAAACCATAGAACTCCTAGAAGAAAACATAGGAATAAAGCTCCTTGACTTGGGTCTTGGTAATGATTTTTTGGGGGTTTGACACCAAGTACAAGTAACAAAATAAAAAATAAACAAGTGAGACTACATCAAACTAAAAAACTCTGCACAGCAAAAGAAATCATTAACAAAGTGAAAAGACAACCAATGGAATGTGAAAAAATATTTGCAAATCATGTATCTGATAAAGGGTTAATATTCAAAATATGTAAAGAGCCCATGCAGCTCAATAGCAAAAAACAGCTCAATTTAAAAATGGGCGAATCACCTGAATAAACATTTCTCCAAAGAAGATATACAAAAGGCCAACAGGGACATGAAAAGATGCTCAACATCACTAGTCATTTAGGGAAGTGCAAATTAAAACCACAATCACATATAACCTCATGCTTGTTAGAATGGCCAACATCAAAAAGATAAGAGATAACAAATGCTGACATGAATATGGAGAAAAGGGACCCCTGTGCACTGTTGGCAGGATTGTAAATTGGTACAGCCACTGTGGAAAATCTTGTGGAGGATCTTATGGAGGATAAGTATGGAGGATCTTCAAAAAATTAAAATAGAACTACCATATGATCCAGGAATTCCACTTCTGGGAATACATCTCAAGGAAATGAAAACAGTAACTTGCAAAGGTGTCCAAACTATGTTCATAGTGGCCTTATTTACAATAGCCAAGATGTAGAAACAACCTAAGTGTCCACTGATAGATGCATGGACAAAGAAGTTGTGTATATATATTCAGTGGAATATTATCCAGCCATAAAAAGAGGAAACCCTACCATTTGCAGCAACATGGATGGAACTTGAGGGCATTTTGCTAACCGAAATAAGTCAGACAGAGAAAAACAAATGCTGTATGATCTTCTAGAGAGACGTTGGCCCTGTAATCTGCATCACCCAAAACTCTTCCTGGGAAACGTTATATGTGTTCTGGGGAGCCTAGCACTAACTACCCAAAGAAGCCAGTTTCCCTGCCCCAGGATATAAAATCTCCCCATACAGCATGGATTTGATACCCATCTCAATAAGTTAGTAGCTGTTGGCCTTGGCAAAGTACCTAACCTCTAGCAATCTCTAGTCTAGAGTCTCCTTCATCTTTAAATCAAACGAATCATAACTACCCTCACAAAGTTCTTGTAAAAATTGAAAAAAAACATACCCATAAAGTTCCAGACACATGGGAGGCATCCATTGCGGGAGGAAGAGGAACGAGGAGGGAGGTATCATTATTTTCTACAGAAAAGAGCATCTGAAACAGAACTGGCAGAAGGACACTGTCTAAGAATTAGGGAAAACTGTTCATATCCAATGGGTCTATAACCTTATGAAAAAAACATTCTTTGACATCTTTTCTGAAAACAGCCAAAAAAGACTATGAAAGCAATCTGTAAAATGTTATTTCCAGCTGAACAAAAATTGTGAAAAAAAAAATCAACCTTTAGTCCTGTCCATTGTGGCAGTGTAACTCTTTGCTCCATAGCTAATGACCTTGGAAATATTTCTGGCCGTGGTCTTGTCCGGGAAACCCTCTGAATTACCGAGTCCAGGTTGTGAGTGTTTGCGCTTTGCTGGCTCCTTCAGCCCACCTCCTCTCTAACCCCCTCACTCAACTCTCGTATTTCCATCTGCACCTGCCTTAGGCAACCCCTCTTTATTAAAAGATTAACAGGTGATAAAAGAAGGTATGAAAGGCCAGAAACACCTATGAGGCTTTTGCCCTACTGGGATGGAACTTGAAAGTAAAAATAGAAAATACTGACGGCAAAACATTTGACTCGTGTACTCTGTTTTCAGGGCTCTGTAGAAAACCTGTCTCATATTCCAAAAGGAAAATATGTCAGGTGCCTTTCTGAGCTGCCTTTAGATGCACCAGTGCCATCTGGTCCCCTAAAAGCTTTAGAAACGGAATGTCCAAAGTGTGGGGCTCCTTCTCCCCGCTCCAAGCCACCTCTAAAGCTGGATCGTTCTCATTTTCCCTTTAACCAAGGAAGTTCACTGTCGTTCAACTTGTTCCCATTCTTCACTCTCAAGTTCAGCTTCTTACAGCATAAAATTGCCATCAGTCATTAGATGTGACCCATGACTGCTAAGTTTATCACAACATCCAGTCGAATTTCCATAAAATCACACTGCTTGCATGAGCCAGAAGCAACCAAGAGTCCTCAATAGCCACAATACCTCAGGCAAGACGCCCGCTGGGAGTGGAAACGTCCTCCTTGCAGTGTGCTGGCGCAGGCAGCCACTGTTGCTCTCAGTTCACAGCCATGGCAGCAGGTGGGGGAGAATCCAGCCAGCCAGAGACTAAGAGCCCTGTGCTACCTGCCAGCCCTGTCGCTTACTAGCCGTTTGGCCTTGCACAAGCCACTCCCCATCCGACTTCCTCTTCCCCAGAGCCAGGGCTTGAGGATGACAATTCCTAGGCCCTTTCCAGCGTCACAGGGCCTCTCAGTCTGCCCAACCACCCAAGCTCCCCAGGCTCCAGAAAGCCAGCTCTGCGCACACATGTGCAGAAACAATAGCGGAACCCAAAACATTTTGTGGTCCTTTTGAAATTAATGCAGATGTTTTCCATCTTTCCAAGCTTCTCCTTCCTCCTGATTGCTTTCCTTATTACAAAAGAAGCATGTGCTTATTGTAAAAATATTCACACACACTGAGAAGCAGAAGAGAAGAGAAATCGCCCACAACGTCAGATTCGTACAGTCTGTGACGCATAGGTAGAGGTTCAACATGCTATCTGCAGCATTTTTCTATTTAATAATACATTGACACATTTCTCCTTAGCTTTTTATATCATTTGAAAACATAATTTTAATGGCTACAATTGCTGTCTTATAAGATTGTGCCATGAATCAATTTGCCAGTTTATATAGTTTTTCTTTTGTTGATGTTTGTTTGTGCCGTCCTGTCCTCTCTTCTTTGAATATGCCTAGTTGCTCTAAAGGATATTAATATGTATATGAAGCGCTCAGTTTTCTTTAAAGCCTGTAAATTGTTTGAAACTCCTCCAGTTGAGAGGTAGAATATAATTCCACTTCTCTTTAATCCGGATTGGATGTATGACTCATTTGTCACTAAGAGAACAACAAGGCAGAAATGATGCTGTGTGACTACTGAGGCTGGATCAGAAGAGGCCATTCAGCTCCCACTGATTGTCTTAAAAGACTTGCTCTTAGACTGTTTGCTCTCAATATACATTTTCTGGGAACCCAGCTGCCATGCTGTGAGGAAGCCCACGCCACACGGAGAGGCCATGTGTAGGTGTGCTGGTCGACAGCCTGTCCTTCACCCGAACATCAGACATGCAAGTAAGGAAATCGATGTGGAAGCTAGCCAACCCCCAGCCCCGAGATGTTCAAGTCACCCCCAGCCAGTCAGGTCTCCCCAGCTGAGTCCTCAGTCATCACGGAGCAGGAAAGAGTCCTCTACTTTGCCGTGCTCAAATTCCTGGCCCACAGAATCTGTGAGTAAATAAGAGTTGTTGATTTACACCACCAAGTTCAGGTGGCTTGAGCCAGCAATAGTTTTCAGAGTGCCATAGACTAAAACCCATATGATTAAGAGGCACGATGGAAAACACATTCTAAAAGACAGAGTTAGAATAGGAAAGTGGCTAAATGAATTTATTAACCTTCAGGGGAAATAAAAAGACTACAATTCTTTGAGTCTCCTATATAAATTTGTCAGCTGCGTTCTGTTTTATGTTCGAAACAGCCAATCATGAATACTTAAAATATAACTGAAGTTCTTAGAAAAAAAAGCAGCTTACAATGAAAACAATTACAATGAGTTTAGATACAAAATAATTTCAGCATCTTGGTTTGGAAGGGGGATCATGGCTTACTCTGAAAGGGGCAATACTGAAAAACTGTTCAGGGCAAAAGTTTTGGAATCAGATTCACCTGGGTTTAAATTATAGCCCTACTGTCACCTTACCAATCCTCTCATCTCTAAGACAGAAAGAAGATCTCACTCCCACGCTTGCTGTGAGGATTAACAGATGTAATGGACATCATATAGTCGGCACAGTGCCTGGCAGAGTTGTGCATGGTCAACAGTCACCGTTATTACTGGTGTTCCTGTTACTGCAACTATTAGAGTTATTCAAGCCTAGCAGAGGAGGAAGGATGATTGTTTTGGTTGGAGACAGAGAAAACACAACAAAGAATATATTACTGCATTTTATGATTCTGGTCATTGCAGTAGGGAGAGAGTTTATGGAGTAGAGGAGGAGAGATCGTGGGACGGTTGGATGGAAAAAGGGAAAGGAAGGATGCTCAGACCATGTGGGATCCTAGGGTAGAGCCCTAAGAGATTTACATTCAAGTCAGAAATGTACCAGAGGACTTGAGTATATTCCCTTTCTTTACTGCATTGGTGAGGCTTAAAACTCATGTGCTCAACCACTCATCCGGTTAGAAGATGCTTGTTAAGTATCCTTATATGCTGGGATCCCTGGAAGGCAGTGAAGACACAGAAAAATTAATAATAAACAGAACCCAGTCTTCTTTAAACCCTCCTCATTCATGGACAAGTTCTGTAGCTAACATGTACTGTGATGTAAGATTATAACAGTTACAAAGTGCCCTGGAGGAAAAAAGAAAGAGAGAAACAAAAAAAAACCTATAAAAGTTCTAACAGTCTCTGACACTTTACAAAGCCCTATTCACATTTACCATCTCAATGAGTCTTCCAAACAACCCTGAAAATAGATGATATTATCATTATTATTACATTCACTTTATAGGTGAGAAAACCAAGACAAAGAGGCTAAGGAAAGTATCCAAGGTCACAGGGCAAGTAAGTGACAGAGCTGGACCTCTGCCTCCTCCACCTGTGCTGGGTTGGCATGTGTGTTACATCTACCAGCCACCCAGCTTTGTGGCACTGAGGCAAAGACACTAAGCTCTAACCAAAGGCTACCTGTGCTTTGAAGCCTCTCTTGTAGTCAGTTTGGGCCTCGTGACTAGGATTTTGTGCTACAGCAACACGAGTACTCCTGGGCTAAGGCAGTTAAGTGCCAGTGTCCCTCTTCCATGGCTCTCTTCCTCTTGGGAAGGTGCCATGGAGACCATGTGTTGAAATGGAGCCTCTAGGGCAAGGAGCCTGGACACCTGAGTGTCTGCTTTGAGGAGAGCCTCTGCTAGTCCATCAGACCTTGCACAAGAGAGAAACTACTCCTTGCTGTGTGAAGCCTCTGAGATTTCAGGGCTTGTTACCCAGCAGAGTCTCTCCTACCTGGCGAATACCAAACCCTATTATTCTGCACCCAGCGTCATGCAGGGTACTGAGTGTAACTGGAATTGGAAGACAGTCTCTGCCTTTAAGGAACTGACGAAGTGATCGAGCTATATGCAAAGGACAGGGTTTTCTGAACAGATGGCCAGGCTGAGCCAGCAACTTAAGACCTGTAAATACCATTGACAGGCCTTGTCATCACATTTTGCAAGAGTTGTTACGTAGGCGCTGTTAGGTGGTGGCTGCCATTTTTAAGATGTTGTTGCAGGGTGAGTTGGAAGGTCAGCACTGAATCTGGACTCTTAGAATCAACCCAAGTGGCCTGACTCTCCTCCTGGAGCTCCCGTATCTATCTTTGCTCATTTGCTTCATTTCAGGTATGTGATGGTGGCATCTCTCTCAGCACCTTTTGTCCAGACACCTTTGTCAAGGCCACCATTTCTCTACATTTCCCTGTTTCATACTTGCCTCGTGTCTTGGAGCCAAAGTTTGCCCATGATGTCTGGTTTCAATCATGCTGTAACCCTTCTCTGAGCAGCCAGTATAAGCACCATGGTCCACACCCTGTTGGCTAAATAGCTGGTCACCTCAGTCGGGAGAAACGGTCTGCCACCTCAGCCAGTGCCTTGTGTATCACCTTTAACAAACCACTCGGTCTGCTCACCTGAAAGTGAGGAAGTCAGACAGGATGGGCACCAAGGTGTCTCCCATTGAAAAAAATAATTTTCATGGTCACATAACTAGTCAGTGCCAGAGAAGGGATTAGAACCCCACGCTGGGCCCATTGCCCTATTCCATCTGACACACGGTAGGGCTCAATGATTACTTTTCATTTGATACGTGGAAATTTCTTAGGATGGCCACCCAAAAGCTCAGGACAATCCTTATTACTTCCATAAATAGTGTTTTGAAATACTGATTACTGGTTGACAAGGCATATCCTCATGGCCTTGCATTTTGTCAACCCTGTCTCTTGCCGTTTTCTCTCTACTCCGTAGAATAAAGGAGAGTTGGCTCCATCATTCAGTCACTTAACATTTATTGAGTATCAATACTCTTCCAATGCTGTGCTAGAGCTGGAGATACCAAAATAAAACGTGAGCCCTGCTTGAAGGGCCAAAGCCTTTTTTCAGAATATAGGCCCATGTTCAGGGGCATCAAGAGAGTAATAATATTGGGTCCCTACTTCAGAGTCACTCACATAGGGGTCTTGGAGTGTAGCCTTGAAGCATAAGTAAGAATTCACCAACTCTCTTTTACCCGATTTACTGTTTAAGGGCAAACTCTCAGGTCTTCTAAGGAGAACAAACAAACAGCATATTTACTTTCCTTTTTCAACAGCCTGGTTTTTTCACTTGACTTTTGAGATCCTTGTTGCATCACAGACTCAATAGCATCTATTTAGAATCCCCAAAGCTAAGAATTCAACTTTTATCTTACTCTGAGTAGTTTTGTATCTTCCTTTCTCTGGGACAATCAAGCCCAGCTTCTCTAGTTCTAGAAATGCAAGCCCGGTAGGGAAAATGATTTCTAAAAAGAATAATTGCACAGGACAATATGTCAAAATATTACCCCTGTGACAGAGAATAGTCCCAAATATCCACGAGGTAGCAACGTGGTCTTTTACTGAGTCAGGGAATCCAGTTCCATGTGCTCTGGAACTGCCGCAAGGCCAAAAATTTGCATCCTACTTATGGCGGGCGTGTTAGGCAGGGAAAAGTCCCTTCATGAGAGAGGCAAGGCCAGGACTCCAACATGTCACCAAGATGTCACCAGTGACTTTGTGCTTCTCTCCTCCTCATGTAAGCACTAATCCTCACTAAGGGTCTGAAGAACCATTTACATTTTCAGTAATTTATTGACTTCTCTCACCCCCCTGACCCTCTCACCTACAGCACCAAACACTCCTCTGCGATAGTGGATGCTGTAGTGATTCCTCCACTCTTAATTCCTTTATCAGAGGGAACTTCTCCATTTTTACTCACTATTGCACCCTCAGGTTTAGGAGAACAGTGACTGGAACTCAAAAAGCTATTTTTCAAGTGGATTGCAAATAGAAGGATTTATAAAATCTTTAAGGAAAATCTAGAGTTCGCCCTCCTCATGGGCCTGCCCCTGGATTCTATCCTTGGGGAAATACTCGAAAGCAAAAATGCAAATATGTTTTTTGAGAGGATTAAGAGATGAAGCTAAAACCCATCAAACCCAAGTCATTATAGCAAATACCTAAGACAGTCTAGACCCTAAATGAACCCCAAAGAGTCGAGGAGCATATGGGATCTCACGCATAAGGAAAGCCAGCGATGGGCTGGGTAATACCCAAGGGTCAATGGGTCTCCATGGTTCTGGAGATGGGAACAAGGACCCTCACTCAAGACAAAGGGAAGAGGGATGGGGGTTGGGGCAAAGAGGAGAAGTAAGTTGGAAACAAGTGCTGGAGAGTCAACATGGGGAAAGTCAGGAAGGTTGTTAAATCCCAGGGTAGGAGTCCAGAATTGTGCACCAAAGTCTGGACATGAATCCACGAGCCAGAATCTGGGAGATGAGATCACTCCAAAGAAGATTGAGTTGTGTGAGAGTGGGTGGGTCTGCGAGAGGAAGAAGAGAGCTATCAAGAGCATTACCAGTGGTGACACCCTTACACCAAGACAACAGGGGCTGCTGCCCTGGGAGCTATGCTTTAGAGCTGCATGGTCCAAGAAAGCTACAAATGCAAACCATGCAGATCATGAAGTTTCCTGTAACCACATTTTTTTAAAGGGGCAAAAGAAACAACTGTAATACATTTAATGAGATACGTTACATTCTTTTTTTCCTTGTACTACGTCTTCGAAATCCAATACGCACTTTCTCATCAACTTGTTCAGCAGATCTCCATTTGGACTAGCCACATTGCAAGCGCTCAAAACCACATGTGGTTAGCGGCTACCATACTGGATAGTACAGCCGTAGGAGGATCCACTCTGCTCCTCTTCTGGCTACAACCCTCATCATGGGGGCAAGGAATCTGTGAGGCCAAGGGGACCTACGTGCCTAGATCCCCACACCTCCTTCTAGACTATTCACCAGATATCTGAGATTTTCAACTTCCCTACCCAAAGGGTCCACAGTCCACTTCCAGGATTTGCACGGATCCTTTCTCTGGATCCATCACAGGGGTCCAGAAGGGGCCACCCTTCTGAGGGTGAACTATGCTGCTTCTCTGTGCACTCCTAGACTTGAGGAGGTCCAAAGAGATGCCTGCTTGTGGGAGAGATAGAAACAGAGCATGGACAAGTGGATTGAGATTCCTCTGCAGGACAGAGCTGGGGCCAGGAAGAGAAGACGGACAGGTCAGGTACCGGCCCAGGGAACCCGGGCATCCCTCTCCACACCACCACATGCCAGGAGAGAACTCTGAGGTGTCTAAGAATTCTACACTTGAGCTATAATTGACAAGGTAGGAAAATAGAACATATTTTATTATTTAAGAGTTTGGCAGCCTAATTTATAACTTTAAATATTCAGCCATAGTACGTAAGTCTCCATTTTTACTCCTGTCCTTGACCCTACAAATGCTGGACGCAAACCTGATCCTCAGTTTTTATGATTGACTGTAATATCTGTTATTTAGTTATTTAATTTCTTATTTGTCTTTAGGGAAAGTGTGAGGACATTGGCCCATCTTAAAACATCAGGGGTACAATGAACTCTGCGTAATGCAAGAGAAAAAACAAATTATTTGGCATATGGGTTCAAGGCTCAATTTTATTGAAGGAGATGAATTTATATTCCTTCCACTGTGGAAATTACCCCAATTCTAATTAGCATAATTAATCACAGCTTTGTTTCCACAGAGCACTTTATTCAAAATTTCTTTTTTGTAGAAAATATTATGTGCCTTTGTTTTCTTCTGAAACACTTGTTATTTATTTTGGGAAATCACAGATCCTTTAAAGCAGGGGTCCCCGACCCCCAGGCCATGGACCACTACCGGTTCGTGGCCTGTTAGGAACCGGGCCGCACAGAAGGAGGTGAGTGGCGGGGGAGCGAGCGAAGCTTCCTCTGTATTTATAGCTGCTCCCCATCGCTCACATTACCACCTGAGCTCTGCCTCCTGTCAGCATTATGGTGAGTTGTATAATTATTTCATTACATATTACAATGTAATAATAGAAATAAAGTGCACCCTAAACGTAATGCACTTGGATCATCCTGAAACCATCCCTGCCCTACCCCCCTTCCGTGGAAAAATTGTCTTCCGTGAAACTGGTTCCTGGCGCCAAAAAGGTTGGGGACCGCTGCTTTTAGTATACTGAAAGCCAAGAGTCCTCTCCCCAGGAAAAAATACAACATATGCACAATGGGTAATACAAAGTCAAGGAGTTCATGGATTTGAGGTTAAAACCCGAGTCTGACTGGGCTACATGAGGGAAGGCACTGAGTCCATTCTGTCCCATCTGAAATACAGTAAGCGCCCAAGTCAGAGAGGATGAATAAGCGGGATGTTTCAGGTTATCTATTGCTGTTTAACAAACCATCCCCAAACTTGGTGGCTTGAAAGAACAGTGGCCATTTATTGGTCAGGATCCTACTGTTCAGGCAAGGCACAGTAGGGATGGCTCTGCTCCATGTGCTATAGGCTGGGGCAGCTTGATTGGAGAACAGAGGAGCCAAGATGGCTTTGCTCACATTCTGGTACCTTGGCTAGAACCCCTGGGGGCTGGCTGGACTTCTCTCTGTCTCTCTTTCACTCTCCCTATAGTCTCACTGCCTCCAGGGCATCTCTCCACATGAACCCTCCAGCAGGATCGTCTAACTTCTTTCATGGTGGTCCAAGCCTTCAAGAGGGAGTTTCTAAGAAAGTCTGCAATATGTAACAACATGGATGAATCTTGAGGACATTATACTAAGTGAAATAAGCTAGTCACAGAAAAACAAATACTGCAGATTTCGCTTATATAAGGTATCTAAAAAAGTTAAATTCACATAATTAAAGAGTAGAATGGTGGTTGCCCGGGGCTGGTGGCAGGGGATAAAGTTTCAGTTACGCAAGATGAATAAGCTCTAGAGATCTGTTACTCAATATAGTACCTAGAGTCAATGAGAGCACACTGTACACATAAAATTTTATTAAGTTGTTAGATCTCATGTTAGGTGTTCATACCACAATAAAATAAAACTTAAAAAGAAAAAGAAAAGGAGGGAGTTTGTGCTGGTGTCATGCTTGCTAACATCCCACTGGCCAAGACAAGACCAAGTCCAGAGTCAGTGTGAGAAGGGATTGCACAAGAGTAGGAATACCGGGATACATGGTTTACCGGGGGGGCACCAGGTAAGCAGTCTACAACACAGCCTTCTCGAAAAAAAAAGGGTAATTATTGAAAGAGCAAATAATCCCTTAACAATATACTTCTTGACAATGGTGGGGTGTCTATTTAAAATTCCTCCCATTAGACCAAAAGCCTCTTTCTCAGGGCATCTGATTAGATCACAGCTTCTGGTTAGGCACTACCCAAGAACCCATGCCTTTCTTCCTAGATACATATCATAGCTTGTAATGATGTATTAGTATGAACATCTGATTTCCTATTACCCAAACTAAATTATGTGCTCTTTGAGGGCAGGGAACATGACTACTTTGCTTACCACTGTATTCCAGTTCTGGGCACAAGATCAGGCACATGGTAGACTTTCATAAATATTTGAGGAAGGAAGGAAGAAAAAGAAAGAAAAGGATAAAGGAAGAATGAGGGGAAGGAAGAGGAAATTCCGTACAGTATAAGTTACAGGAATTCAAGATACGATTTGATTAACAGTAACATTCATTGGATAGTAGTATGTGCCAGCTATGAGGCTAACGTCTCATTTCATCTACAACAACCCTAAGAGAGAGTTAATATTACTCCCTCCATCTCATGGATGCGGAGACTGACGTTTACAGTAGTTATGTGATTTGCTCAAGAGTGAAGAGCTGGCATTTGACCTCAGAG
Source organism: Phocoena sinus (assembly GCF_008692025.1). Taxonomy (NCBI): domain Eukaryota; kingdom Metazoa; phylum Chordata; class Mammalia; order Artiodactyla; family Phocoenidae; genus Phocoena; species Phocoena sinus. The sequence goes on from NC_045777.1 coordinate 42,525,483, forward strand.
CCCACGTTCTTAATCACTCTTAACCGTGGTATCACCTCTAAGGACAAATTAATGTTTAGAAGCAAAGGAGACTATGTAACAATGCAAACTAACCTGAGCGTCCTCGCAAGGACATTCTGAAAAAGGATGAAGGCAAACTGGAAAGAAAATGAAAGAAATGCTTGTGGCTTTGGGGGGGCGAGACGGGGCGGGGGGGGTGGCGGGGGAAAAGGTTTCAAAAGAATGTTGGAGACTAAGCAGGAAAATGGCCTGCAAAGTGAAAGCATCAGGAAGATGATGAGGCAGCAAAGACCGACAGGGAAGGACTCTTGAGTGGGTGGACCCACATTTTCATTAGAAAGGGGGTGATGCAGACACCTCCCAGGAGGTGGGAAGGAGGATTAGCTAGTTAGAGTATTCAGATTGGTTTAGCAAAAGGCAGCTCCCAAGATGAGTTGTAATTTCAAAGAATTATGGACAAAAAGTGTGCAAAATAGAAAATTTTACAGCAGGTACAAATTTTTATTAATCACAAAACTGTCATATGAGACTTCTGGTTTTCTGCTACAAATAGAGATAAAATACATAAGTCTTTCTCTACGGAAAAGTTTAAAAGGTCTATAACCCACACCCATCAGAACAGCTAAAATGAAAAAGAGATGAGGAAAACCAAGCATTAGTGAGGACATAGAAACAATGGAAGACTCATACCCTGTTGGCAGGAGTGTGATCCAGTGCACCCACTGGGGAAGCCTGTCAGCATCTATAGAAACTGAACACACATGCATATTCTATGACCCAACAATGTTGCTCTTGAGTATCTATCTAACAGAAATGCATCCATGTATTCATCCAAAGATGTACTAGAATGCTCACAGCAGCACCATCCAGAATGGACTCCAACTAGCAGCCACTCAACTGCCCATCACCAGTAGAACAGATGAATCAATCATGGTCCTTCACACACTGGAATACTACACAGTAATGAGCATGAACAATGCACAATTACGTACAAAACTATGGACAAACCTCACAAACATGAACATTTAAAGTTAAAAAAAAGGCAAAGTACACTGTAGGAAGTCAAGATAGTGATTACTCTTGTGGGGAGAGTGAGTTGTACATGAGGGAGACTTCTTGGGCCATATGTACATTTCTCTGTATGGATATTCTACTTCCATAAAAATTTTCAAAGACGTTGTAGCCATGTTCAAAAACAAGATAAACATATCAAGAATCCCAGACTAAAGGGAGACACAAAGAAATAAGAAGAGTAAATGGAGTGGGCAGGAAAAAGTCAACAGAAGTCATGTAGCATCTCTTAGCCACAACCTGTTAGGGAACATGGGGGGATCACTCTGGAGGTTCCAGGAGGAATACTTAGGGTGGAGATCTTGGGAGAGTTCACATCCCTCTCTTGCGATGTCCTTGTTTTAACAGAGAGTACCTTTCTGTTTTTCAACTCTAAGAAACAGAAAGATACTCTCATCTTTCTTTCCCTAGCTCCATGCATTGTGCCTTACACATGGTGGGTTCAGAGTAAACATATGGTGAATGAGAGATGAATACACAGAACTAAGCATCTCTTTTCTAAAGGTTGTGTTTTCGGTTGATTCCTCTAGCAGCAGTCCCTGACACAAGGAATGTATGAGGTTGTGAAGGTGATGCCCCCAGGAAGCACCTATAGCAGAGCAGGGAAGTGAGACAGAGAAGGGAAGGAGTCGATACAATGTGAGTTAATGGATAGATTCCCACTCTGGGCAACTGGGGCTCAGTCCCACTGGGGAGCTCACAGTATGAAACAGAGTGGTCCCACCCCAGGTGGAAGCTGGGGTATTGATCCTCTAGCTTGCATTTGTCCTTGGTAAAACTGTGCCCAGAGGGTTAACTCCCTGGCATGTCTTGAGAGTCACGAGTGCTTCATTTAGGATATCTTGGAATGAGGGATGCTAAAGGGAAGAGGGAACGGCACCAAAAGCATTACTACAGAGGGCCGTGAAAAACATTCACTGGGAACATATTGTTTTCCTCCAGCGATGGACATGGGCCATGACTGAGGACCAGAAAGATAGAACTGAGGTTCAAGAGCTAAAAGTAGAAATCATAAAAACCTTAGTAGGAAACAACTTCAGAACGCTCTTCCCTGGTCACTCTTTGATGTTTAAATCCTTCCTCATGCTATCCACTCAATGAACACGCATGAAGTAACTTACCTGAGAAGAGCTAAGGAAAACAGCAGCTGAATTCCAAATGTTCCATGTCCTTCCTTGCATCTGTCCACCCCACACTTTTTTTTTTTTTTTTTTTTGCGGTACGCGGGCCTCTCACTGTTGTGGCCTCTCCCGTTGCAGAGCACGGGCTCCGGACGCGCAGGCTTAGCGGCCATGACTCACGGGCCCAACCACTCGGCGGCATGTGGGATCTTCCCGGACCAGGGCACGAACCCGTGTCCCCTGCATCGGCAGGCGGACTCTCAACCACTGCGCCACCAGGGAAGCCCCACCCCACACTTTTAAATAGTTCACTCTGAGAACAGACATGGCCTATTTGGTCCCTATTCTCATGCAGCGTACAAGAAAAACTACTACAGCCTTCAACGATGAGGCATTGTGCAAATTGGCTGCCTTCTGGTTTTGTTCCAGGATCAGTTAAAGCTTGAAAGAAGGCAAGATTCATTTTGAAATCTCCAGAAAAGTCATTCAAATGCCAAATTTTAAGATCGGTGTTTAGAAGGTCTAAGCCTCAGCTACTTTGGAAGCAGAGACATTCCCACCCTGCTCCCACCCAACTTCATCAATCTCATTAGAGTTCTCCCCACCCGTGACTGTTAATACTAATTCCATAATACAGTAAAGCACTGATGTAAAATTTAACAGTTTCTCAGTTAATCATCAAAATTAGCCTATCATGGTAAAGAAGGGATCTTCCACTGTTTCAGTGCCATGTAATTTCAGATAATAAGTGAGATGATGAAAGAGGATTTTTAACATGTTATAACCCCATAACTGCTTGCATAGAAGTTTTGAAGTGCCAGACAGGGAGAAAAAAATTTTTTAATAAACAGTTCCAAGCAAAGTCCATTTGGACACAATTTCCAGAGGGGAAGGCATCAAGAGATTGAAGATCTGGCGAGGAAAGTTTATTTAGAGATGCTCTTTCATAACCACTCCTTGGAAAATAAACCAAAGTCCGTGAACGACCTTTTGGTTTGTGATACGGTGAGAACTTAAAGCTACCAAAGCTAAGACCAAGTCTGTACGTTGAAAAGATTTATGACTGGTTATGAATCTTAAAAAAATTACATTACAAGGGATATCCGAACAGTGAGAGTTACTATCAGCTTCTTAAGGGGGCTGATCATACCTAAGTAACTACAAGTATTATTGTTCATTAATCTTCGATGGTGTCCATCCCAGTAGGGGGTACATAATAGGTCCTCAATAAACTATTGATTAAAATAAATATTTTAAGGTGTTTTGCACGGAGCCACATTTTTAAAACTTTACCTGGAAATAATTTTCAAACTTATAAAATTTTCAAAATGAGTTTCATCTTTTAGAAAATTGAAGTAGTCTGGTAAACCTGGGAGACTGTAGTGACAGCTGTAAAATCCAGAAGCACATTTGTAAAGGTGCTGGTAAGAGCTGCTTTCTCGTCCTGGAGCAGGAGCACCTAGTGATGGAAAGGAAATGGTTCCGAATATGTTACTTGCCCTGACAGCTTACTTCTGTTTCTCTGTCATCACGCCGCATCTCGTGGGAAACTGTAAATGATCGCATTTCAACGGTAAGCAGCATCCCCCTTCTCTCATTTTTCTTTTGTACTTAGCTTTTGCACTAGCTGAGTGCCATTTCCTTAGTATCTGTAACCCCAGGGTTTCTAGGAGCTTCATAGACATTAAATGAGTTCCACACAAAAAGATTTGAAAAATACATGAGATAATGATGTGTACAAGGTGGTTTGATCTGGGTGACCCTCCCAGCATCCTTCCTCCTCCTGGGAGTAGAAGGCAAAGCTATTCTGTTCAACGGTTTTGTTTCATTTGGTTTGCTTTGCTTGTTGGTTTTCTCTTACGCCAGCATTCTCCCAGACTTCTGAATTTCCTTGTCTCTTAAACAGATCAGAGCTACTGAGTGAACAGCTTAGATTCCTTTGGTTTTAGACAACTTTTTCATCTTTGCCCCTGGCGGTCATGTTCGTTGCTTGGGTTTTACTTTGCTTTGTGACTGACTTGTTGTAGCTGGATACTGATGGAAGCAGGTAGTGGGAGAAGGGAAGGACTCACATGATAACACTGTGTCAATTCTATTAAAGCCAAGGAAACATGGGCCCAAATATAGATCTTGGGTCAAGTCAGAGATTTTGTCTTTGGCCATCTGTGGCTGAGGTACTTCTAAAGATAGCCACAATGATATCTCACACCCTCTGCTTTTCTTATAACTATGACACCCCTCCCATTGAGATGTGGTGTCTATCCCCTCTCCCCCTGAGTTGGGGCTTGTGACTATGGCAGAAGTAATGCTATGTGACTTCTGAGCATAGGTTATAAAAGGACAGTGTTCTCCTGGGACACCGGCTTGGAGTCCTAAGCTGCCCTGTAAGCAGCCTGACTGTTCTGAGGCAGCCATGCTGTGAGGAAGCCCAACATAGGTCATGCAGAGACCATGTGAGAAGCTCTGAGACCACACAATGGGAGAGAGACATCTGACAGCCACCAGCTATGTCAGTTCTGTTGTTCCTGCTGTAGCCACCTTCCACCTGCAACCTCTGGACACTTGAGCCACAACCACCCAGGCCAGGCCCTTCCTGAATTCCTGACTCTCAGAAACTATGATGATAAAGCGATTGTTGTTGTTTCAAGTCACTAAATTTCTATACCCAGCAACAGATATCTGGAACACCACCCATATCTTTAAAAGTTTGACAATTCTAAATTGAGGAGGAAATAGTAATTAGATGAGACCCCATTAATATTATATTATTTTCTTAGTGATAATTAGTGCAATACTTTTTTGGAAAGCTGCATATGGTTCATCAACCATGTGATTTTAATTCTTCTCAACTAACTTATTTCCAAAGCTTTGAGTAACAAGACCATTTTAGGAAAATAAACCTAATACATCTAAATCAGGTAAACCCAACAAGCCAAGCTATGATCTTGGTGTGTAGGGAGGAAATTACTTTAATTCAACCTATCAGACATCCACAAACATGATAACATGTTATATAATTGGTTTTCAAACAGGAATTATCCCCAGTTTTGATAGTCTGATCTTACAAAATGCTAACTCAGTAGGGACTTGGTTTTCTTGGGTCAGATACACTTGACTGGCCTTGATCTGTACTGTGCAAGGTGAAAGAACTGAGCTGACATGTATACTGAATGATGATTCAATGTCAAAGGGGGCCTTAGCGATGTCATTGATAAAAACATATGTCTTGAATGGAGAGGAGCTAACTTTTTGGAAGCCAAGTCCTTCAGCACATGGATTTTCAATGATTCAGGAACTTCTTGGCTTAAAGTGTACCCCATTCAGGTAAGTTGCCACATGCTTTGAGAATAAAGGAGTATATCAGTTAGCTTCGGCTGTGTAACAAAACACCCCAAATTTTAATGGCCTAAAACAACCATTTTATTCATTTTATGAATGATTCTATGGGTCATTTGGGCAATTCTTCTGGTCCAGGTTGGCTCAGTTTACCTCTGTTGGAGTAAACAGAGGTAAACTGCTGGACTCTCTTGTGTGACTATGGTCATTTGGCAGGTTGACCAGAGGCTGGGTAATCTAGAATGGCCTCACTCACATGCTTGGCAGTTAAGAGGCTGTCAGGCAACTGGGGGTACTTTGGTTCTCCTCATGGCCTCTCATCCTCTGAAAGGCTAGCTTAGGTCAGGTAACATTAAGGGTCTCAAGATTCCAGATGCAGCAAGAGAGAGCAAACCCCAAAGTACAAGTACCCTTCAAGCCTCTGTTAACATCCCATTTATCAAAACAAATCATGTGTCTAAGCCCAGATGCAAGGTGTGGAGTAGAGACTCTACTCCTGATAAAGAGAATGGCAAAGTCACATTGCAAAGAGGTGTCCATTCAGGGAAGGGAGGAATTTGGGGCCATTTTTGCAATCTGCCATCGGGAGCTGCTCATGACCTTACTCTAAACCTACAGCAAAAACTTCTGAGAACCACAGCTTTCATTCATTCACCAGTTGCTGCCAAGAAAGCACAAGAAGCAGCAAACAATCCCACCACCCTGGAAATCTCTCCAACAGCTTGTCATATCCCCAAAAGGGGCCAGAATATTCAGTTCTGGACAGTTAGCTCTGAGACACAGAGCATAATATTTTTTTAAACACATAATGATCCTGATTCAATATAACAGCTATGAAAAGATCATAAAAGAAGAAGTTAGGGTAAGTCCCATCAGAAATAAGATTAGAGATGATATTTTAGCTTTGCAGATTTCACTGGGCCCCAGGAACAGAAACACAGAAAAAAAAAAAGGTTAGTTAACTTCTCCCTCCTAATGAACATTATGAGGACAAATATTCTGTTCACATGGACCCTTTTGGCAGCATGGTTAATTTGTTAAGCCCAACTGGACACATAAAGAGAGCCCTTTATCTTCATTAAACCCGATGAGAAAGAATGGCAAACTGCAGCATCATTAATCTGGCCTGATGGGTTCTATCAAAAGACCTGGAAAGCTCTTGAAAACCCAGATGACTTTAGGGTTGTCTGGGTTAGGGCTTGTTCATCTCCTCTAACAAACATTGGCTGCTTTTAACACTATCCATAGACACAGGCAAGCCATAATCAGCTTCCAAGGGCATACAGCAGAGAAAGGCACCGGCGCACAAGCACACATGAGCGCGTACGCAACCCCCCACATGCACAGATCAACCAGCATGATAACTGGGATGGAGGTATAAGAGAGAGAAGGAAGACCTCCGTTGGTGTGATAACTAACAGTATGATAGAGATAGTATGACCTCTGTTCTCTCTCTGGCCATATTGACTGGATGTGAGCCCATAGGAGGAGCCATCAAAGACAGTGGTTAAGAGCATGGACTTCTGGGGCTTCCCTGGTGGCACAGTGGTTGAGAGTCCGCCTGCCAATGCAGGGGACGCGGGTTCATGTCCCGGTCTGGGAAGATCCCATATGCTGCGGAGCGGCTGGGCCCGTGAGCCATGGCCGCTGAGCCTGCGCGTCTGGAGCCTGTGCTCCGCAATGGGAGAGGCCACAACGGTGAGAGGCCTGCGTACCGCAAAAAAAAAAAAAGAGCATGGACTTCTGAACAGACTGCCTGGATTTGAATTCTGACTCTCCCTTGTTCTAGCTGGGTTCCTTAACCTCGCTGTGCCTCAGTGTCCTCACCTGCTAAAACAAAACAACAATAAAACTCATGAGGTAACTGGGATGGTTAAAAAGTTACTATTACTTCCTTAAAAAATTAAAAATAGAACGACCATATGATCCAGCAATCCCACTCCTGGGCATATCTCTGGAGAAAACCATAATCTGAAAGGATACATGTAGCCTGATGTTCACTACAGCACTATTCACAACAGCCAAGACATGGAAGCAACCTAAATGTCCATCAACAGAGGAATGGATAAAGAAGATGTGGTACATATATACAGTGGAATATTACTCAGCCATAAAAAAGAATGAAATAATACCATTTGCAGCAACATGGATGGACCTAGAGATTATCATACTAAGTGAAGTAAGACAGAGAAAGACAAACATATGATATCACTCATATGTGGAATCTAATTTTTAAAAAAGAGATAGAAATGAACTAATTCACAAAACAGAAACAGACTTACAGATATTGAAAACAAACTTATGGTTACCAAAGGGGAAATGATGGGGGGAGGGATAAATCAGGAGCTTGGGATGAACACACACACTACCATATATAACATAGAAAACTAGCAAGGACCTACTGTATAGCACGGGGAACTCTACTAAATATTCTGTGATAACCTATATAAGAAAAGAATCTATGAATGAATATATGTATATGTATAACTGAATCACTATGCTGTACACCTGAAACTAATAACATTGTAAATCAACTTCCAATAAAAGTAAAATTTAAAAAGGAGTTACAATAGTGCCTGCCCCATAGTAAGCACTACGTGTTATTGAAGAAGTCTGACTACCAGGGCCAGCATGAAACTGCTAAGGACTGGCTTTGTAACACTCTCAGATGCTTTGGAGACCAAGTGACAAAGTGTGGCTGAAATCTGGAGACGCAGTTCTCTTCCTGTCTCAATGATGAACCTTTACCAGCTTTGGAATGTACTGGGAAGTTCTGGAATCATTCTTCTTAAACAGGACCTTGAAGTGAGAGTTGCAGAGTTGGCAAAGGGATGGGGTATCTCCAGGCAGCGTCACAAACAGGAGAAGAAAGACAGTGATGATGGACCACGTGACAACAGCCAAGACAAGAGACAGACTGATTTGCGGGTCCTTTGTGGACCTTCCAGAAATATGCTGGAGGTGACTTGATGGTTGGGGTTTGGAATCATCAGGAAGTATCTTCATCCGTGTGTCTGGCAATTGATCCTACTTTCTCCTGGGGTCTCCTCTTGGATTACCAACTGGACCATCTACAAATGGCCTCTCCATTGGCCTGAGCTTCCTCATAGCATGGTGACCTCAAGTTATTCCCTGATCTCTGTGGCAGGTCAGTGCTCCAAAAGTGTCTCAGCTAACAAGGTAGAAACTGCATTGTCTTATGACCTTGCCTCAGGAGTCACACAGCATTCATTCTGCTACTTTCTGTTCATTATTGAGACACAAGCTTGCCTAGATCCAAAGGAAGGGAGCGTAGACTACACATTTTGATGGATGAAGTATCAAGGTCACACGGCCGAAGAACACATGGGATGGGAGATATGGTTGCAGCTAAAGTGCAATCAGCAACAGGCGCTATCAAGCCAGAAGATATTTGCATTATTCATTTTCATTTAACTTATTTTAACTTTATCTGGATGAGTAAATTATCCACTTAGCCTACACAATCTTTTTCTTTTTCAATGGCAATATTACCAAGGGCAATCCCGATATTATGCAGCTATTATGTGCTTCCTTATGGAATGGAAATAGAAACCTCAGAGTCAATTGTGTCTTCTGAAGCCTAGCAATTCTATAAGGTAAAGGGTTGACAAAACTTGGTCTATTAGTACAACTGGGTTAGCAAGCACAAAAGAGAATGTAAGGGCTCAATGTATTGGCTTGTTTAGGCAGGAAAGATGCTGAATGGCTCACAGAACTGAAAGGAAGACCTCCATGACTCAGGATCTCCAGGATAACAACTGGGGTCCCAATCCTACAAGCACCTCTTTCTCTGCCATCTGTCATCTCTGCTGTCTCTTTCCTTTTTGTATGTCACCCTTGTTGTCTCCTGCTAAAGACATGGGACCTTCCCCATGAGGCTGAGAAAGTGACCAACCAGTAAACCACATGCTAAGACAGACATTTTTTCTTCCAGCGTCAGTGTATTAGTTCCAGGGAAAGACTCTGATTGGCTCTGCTTGAGTCACATGACCTCACCTTGGAATTACTATTGCCAGGGGATGATACTCTGTACTGACCCCCCGGGGGTTGCATATTTACTACTTGGCTCAGGGGTCAGGATCTGTTGCATCTACTGAGTACATTTCTTTATGTAAACATATGTATGTGGGCTTCCCTGCAGGGAACATGGGTTCCAGCCCTGGTCCAGGAAGATCCCACATGCCGCGGAGCAACTAAGCTCATGTGCCACAACTACTGAGCCTGTGCTCTACAGCCCACGAGCCACAACTACTGAAGCTTGCACACCTAGAGCCTGTGCTCCCCAACGAGAGAAGCCACCGCAATGAGAAGCCTGTGCACCGCAACGAAGGGTAGTCCCTGCTTGTCACAACTAGAGAGAAGCCCGTGTGTAGCGATGAAGACCCAACGCAGCCAAAAATAAAATAAAAGTAAATTAAAAAAAAAATAAAATAAAATAAACATATATATGTATGCACATGCTTGGCCATGAAAATAAACAGTAACTCAAAGCCCTTATTTGCATACATTCTAATGTATTCTGTTGTCCATAGGAATCTTGATTGGGAAAACAGCTGGCTATCTTAGCTGTAAAAGCAGACCAGTATACCTGTCTGGCAAGGACTAGAGAACATTTACAGACATGCCAGGTGCTAGCTGGAATTCACAAGGAAAGGAATTACGTGGTGTTCAAATCTTCTATTTTAGTACCTCGAATCTTGGAGGGTCCCTTGTCCTTTGGAAAGATGACGCTGGGTGCATATTCTGGATCTGAACATGCTTCATGTCATTCCCACTGGGTACAGAGCACTTCTCTTGGAAGACTAAAATCAAGACTAATGAGCTGCTTTTGTGCCGGGCTGGGCCATGCCATTCAAATCCAACCCTTTTATTTGGTTCTAAAAACTTTTCCAGTGGCCCTTGTGGGATCAATGACCACCCTCAGTTTTTAGAGTTTCTTAGTGCCATTTCAGCAGCCCCGAATCTTTTCAGCCTGTTTCAATCTTCTTACAGAGCTTGACAAACGGCTGTAGGCAGAATAAAATTTAAATATGAGATTTGATCTCTCGCTGGCTAGAAATCTGCAACAAAATTTCTATCAGATACCAACATGAGCCTTCAGACTGCTGGACTAATTGTTTCCTAGTTAACATCTCTGCCCCAAAAGCAATCACTTCTGCCCATCCGTCTCCAGGGACTGAGGAGAACTTTCTAGCAGCTTGGGCACATCCCCTCATGATCAGGTGGTCTGTAGATCATTTGCCTCGGTGCATTTTACAGTTGCCCAATCAACCAGCATGATAAAAGTTTGAATTAGGTAATGCTCCTTTTTATGATCAGAAATGAATTATCTCATGGGACCAGCAGATACACAAATGCAGTGTGCCTTTCCCCTAAGTGGAAGGCTTTTTTTCAATCAGTAATTATCTCATGGGGCCAGCAATACACAAATGCAGTGTGTCTTTCCCCTAAGTGGAAGGCTTTTTTTCCATCAGTAATTATCTCATGGGACCAGCAGACACACAAATGCAACACGCCTTTCCCCTAAGTGGAAGGCTCTTTTTCAATCAGTTTCCAACTGATGCAGAAGACAAAAGCAAAATAACCACATTCCAAGATTGCTCAGTATCAATACTGTAGCTTTCTTTTTCTGGATTTATTGCTGCTCGTCATTCAATAATAAACAATATGATAATTTCCATAGCAACCATGGCATACCATTAGGTCAACATTAAACTCCAAACTTTCAGTGTTTCTTCTGATCCCAGAATGGGAGGCTTTCTGCAGGGCATGGTGAAATGTTCATACTGGAGTACAGTTCCATTTTTGTTCCCAGTAGACTCTGAAATGCTGGTAAAATAGTGCATTATGCTAATAAACATATGTAACACCAGCATCCATGTTCACCATAAAAGAGAATATCATACTTTGCTATCTGGGTGGTGGCATATCCCAGTGACTTTGAAAGCTCATATTTGTTTTTAATTTTTAATAAATTTATTTATTTTATTTATGGCTGCGTTGGGTCTTTGTTGCGGCACGTGGGCTTTTTCTATTTGCGGCGAGCGCGGGCTACTCTTCGTAGCCGTGCGCGGGCTTCTCATTGGGGTGGCTTCTCTTGTTGCAGAGCACGGGCTCTAGGTGCACGGGCTTCAGTAATTGTGGCACACAGGCTCAGCAGTTGTGACTCACAGGCTCTAGAGCACAGCTCAGTAGTTGTGGTGCCTGGGCTTAGTTGCTCCGAGGCATGTGGGATCTTCCCAGACCAGGGCTCGACCCCATGTTCCTTGCCCTGGCAGGCAGATTCCTAACCACTGCGCCACCAGGGAAGTCCCTGTTTTTAACTTTTAAACAAAATTCATCACATAATGAGTAAATGCATACTGCAAACGAGGGATGCTCCTCTAATTTTCTCTCTCTTGGCAATCCACGGCCTTGCACCAGGACCCTTGGATATCCAGCCCGTGTGTTCCTCGGGGGTGAAGCCTGAGTGCATCTATCCCGATGCCACCTGAGACCAACAAGGTGGAAGAAAGTAGCTCAGGGCCCCCTTCTTGGGGCACTCCAAGTCCTGGATGCTGTGTTTCAAGGGGGCACTTTCTGGAGTAGCGCCCTGCCCGCCTCACCCCCCCTCACCCCCACCCACATCCTCCCATTCGTAGGCACAGCCAGGAGGATGGCAGGGCGGAGAAAGGGGATGGAGTGTTGCCATCTCCTTCCCAGTCTTGACATTTCTGAGGACAATCCTCCCTCAGGGGACCAAGCGTCCTGGTCCCGAGCCAGCGCTGAGAGGACAAATCTTAAATGGATGCCTTTGCCAACAAAGAGCTTTCCATCCATCGGGGGCAGGAAGCCAGTTTCCTCCCTGAGGACGACCATTAGAAACAGATCCAAAGTCACAGGCGTTCAGGTTCACAGACTGTCTCAGACCAAAGCACACTGCGAACCCACTTGAGCTCCAGGCATTGCTGTCAAGGTGCTTTCAAGAACACTGCAGGTTTTGGAAGCCAAAAGACTGAACCCTGTGCTGTTCTGTAAACATCAGAAACTGCTTACCTGATGTAGGCCCTTTCCAGGCTAATCTATGAAAATAGAAAAAGGTTTCTGAAGAAATATTCAAGAAATCAAAATGACTCAGGCTAAGCTGAGAAAATTGCCTGCAAGGACTCACGACACCTTTGAATCCAGGTTGCTGTTCTTTATGGCATAGGGAGTCTAACTGGTTTGCCAGCTCCATCAACAACCCAGATAAGGAAATGTGCTTGCTCTGCAGCAGATGCATTTAGTTTGAACAGAGAGAAAACTTACTGGTAGGAAAGGTTGTTAGGAACTGCAGTGGATTACGAAGAGCCCCTCAAAGGCATGCTTTCTGCAAATTCACTGAGCACCCACTACATGCACATCTCTGTACAGAGGGAATTTATTCACCAATAAAGCTCAGATTCCTGCCCAAGTGGCGCTTACATTCCAGCTCCGTGGGATCTAAGGGGGACCAAACCAATGAGGCTCAGTGTGACTGAGAGATGCCAGGCCCCTGAGCCCGGTGTAGGACGGTCCTGTGAGGGTTCAGTGGATACAGCCAGGTACAGTGATGAAGAGGACAGGGCTTACCTCTAAGAGAACCAGGGTGTGAAGAAGGCATGTGTATGGACTAAGAGTGAATGAGTGTGAGTCTGGAAATGACGTTTTGAGTTTCAACAAGGGCAGAACAGGAAGAAGCTTGCAGCCACACTAAAAAAAAAATGGACTGCACCCTGGAGAGAAAAGCATTCACGGTGAGGTGGAAGAGGGCTGACCTGATGAGATGGGTAAAGGATGCTTGGAGAACGGCAGGGCTCAGAGCAAGAGACCAATGAGGCCACTTTAGCAATGACACAGGTGAGAAATGATGGGACCCTGAGTGAAGGGCTGAAAGGATAGGATTCAGTTGCCATTTGGGTGGAATCTGTGAGAAGCAGTGGCCAAACCTTGTGACTGGAAGTCAGGTGGTGCCATGAGCCCAGGTGGGGGGGAAGGCAGGAAAGAACACACGTGCTGCTCTGAGCTCAGTATTACTTGGACGCGTGAGCAGACAGGGCCCCAGCACAAGTCTGCACCAGGAGAGGCAACTCAGGCAAACACTTGCTGGGTCTGTTGTGTGTCCTGGGTACGGCCCCAGGTCAGGAGGCTCAAGGCATATGAGGACCACAGAGGTGGGTAAATGAGATGCCACGGCCTCAGAAGGGAGTCGTGCAAGCCTCGCTCGGGTTGACCGTGGGAGAATCAGTTCTGGGGTTCAGCCTCATTACTCTTCAGAATCCTTTAGAAATGTGCTCTCCAAACCCCTCACCTCCAGTGACTCTGAGTTCTGACTTTCCCTGGATGTCTGACAATTGATTCAAACCCAGGTCCTCTGAGAGCTTGAAGGGGGACTTACCTGAGTAGGGGAAGCTTATCCACATCCTTTCTAATCCACCCTGCCAGTGATTGGACTAAGCCCTCTTGACACCCAAGCTCCCAGAACAGATCCCCGGTTTGGGTAACCCAAGTTCTCCAGCGCCCCCCCAACTCTGTCCTGAAGGTAGCATGATTTATGGCCTGGGCTCCCCACTCTGTGGTCCCCCCGGAAGAGTAGCAGTGGCTACACTAGACTGAGCTCCTCTCCAGCTGGCACCAGCAGACTGGCCACTGCTGACTTCACGGCTGCTTGTGCTGTGGAAGCGGGTCTCTACCAGTGTCTCCAAGCCTGGCCGAGAGGCAGCTGCATTCACGCACTCCCTGGCTTGGCTCCAGGACACTGTGGTTTTGCTTCCTTGCTTTGTGATGTCGGAGGGGTAGGGACAGTCCCAGGCAGGTCAGCAATTCTATTACCCACAATCGGAAAACCTCCTATTCTTCACGGATCCCTAACAGGGACCTGTGGGGTGTCACTGCGGTCCACTCACACATATCCACTCAACATGAGACAGTCCAAGGCGTCATTTCCCTCGAGATGCTCAATGCACTTTCACAATAACCAGAACCTGCTCCCCCTGGAAACACCGTGTGATCTCAATCAACAGCAGACACCAAAAGATAAAATGGACAATGCAAGCATGAGGCACCCTGGAGCCCTTTTATCCCTGCACAAACGGGCGACCAGAGTCACGGGGCGTGGGTACACCAGCACAGGGGTCGGCAAACGCCTTCTATAAAGGGGCACATAGTAAACTTATTAGACTTTCATGGACCAGATCTCTGTTGAGACTGTTCCACTCGGCCACTGACAACACAGAAGCCACTGGATGTGTTTCCTGTAAATCTTTATCAATAGAAGCAGGCAGTGGACCACATGTGGCCTGCAGGCAGCAGCAGGCCAGGCAGTCATTTGATGTGGTGCAGAGAGAGAGCAGGAGGAAAGAGGACAAAGCCACAAAATAGCGAAGTTTAAAGGATAAAGAGTGTAGAAGCCAGATTACAATGGGTTAAAGAGTCGTGGTTACATATGTGTGTGCGTGTATACACACGTATAGACATGTATAAAATATGTGTATATGTATACATGTATGTATAGACGTGTATATGTATACACATATATTTCTGTGTGCGTGTGTATATACACAACATAGACATGTATAAAGTATGTGTATATGTACACATGCATAGAAGTGTATATGTATACACACACACATATTTCTGGGTGTGTGTATGTGTGTGCATTACACATATACATTTGAGGATTCTTGTCTCTGGCAGCTTAGAAGATTGCATATACTGAATTAAGTGCCCTCTCGAAAAAGCAATCCGGGATAAAATAATGCATCTCTGACCTGGATTGGGAGGAAGGAGTCCTCAGAAGAACCCAGAAACAGAGTGAAAGGAGGAGCCCTGTGTGTTTGCAGCAAACCAGGAAAAACATTGAGCTTTTCCTGGGTCAGCTGCCTGGGCTCCAGAGAAAGGCCCAGAGTCTCACCCAAGGGACGTGGGGAACCTGATAGGCGGTCCCACGGTGTGTACCACACCCCCGTCATCTTAGGCGTTCCACTGCTGGAAGGACCCACAGGGGTCAGTTCACACTCACAGAATAGCTGACAAAGGACTCAGCACGGGGGCAGCAGCAGAAATATGTACGTGGAAAGGGATCAGGAGACCACAGGCCACAGCGTCTATGTCCTCCCATAGCTGGGTCTCATTGAAAAGCCTTATCTCTAGCAAGCACTGGTGTGTGTGTGTGTGTGCGCGCACGTGTGTGTGCACACCTGTGGAGGGGGTGGAGGAGTGGGTGGGTAAAGCACCTTGGTACAAGGAAGCCAGTTCAAGCTGGGCACCTCTTATAGACACATTCTAGCTACACGTTCTAGCAACCTTAACCACGGAAACCCAACCCCACTCCCTGGCCTCCACCAAAACCAGGAACAAATCATAAATCCAAACATTCTTACTAATCAACACTGACAGGCTGCTACCTTCTGCTCTGAGACAACTCACTGCTCCACGATTCCAGATCACTGTTTATCATTAACGAACAGATGTTGACGCCTTGGCCCAAAGTCAGTAGCTCAGGAGATACACATGTGCCAATTCCGGCCAGAGGAGGTGACCCCATGATATGCACCACGCCCAGCTGGGACGCTTCAGTGTCAGGAACACCTCTGTGGGCCAAGAAACCCCAGAGATCATTTGACTTAAAGTGGCAGCACCCCACCCAGGTAACAGGCAGGGACACACAAATCCTCTGTGGAGAAGCTCTGCTTTAACCGGGCCTCAAAGAACTCACAGATCAAGTTCCAGGGAAAGTGGGCAGTTCACAGACAAGGTGTGTAAGCAGGAACAGAGATGTAGGTTAGGTTTAGTATATCCAGACCAGCCTGAGGAGTTTAACCAAAGAGACTGATATTCTATGAACAAATCGCCCTTGACCTCTAGCCAAGGACATTGGAGTCAGGGAGTTTCTGTAAAACCAAATGGAACCTTCATGTTATAGCACTGGGACAGTAAACACACTAAGTAAATAAAATATTGGGATGTTGGATCTTAACACAGCTATGATAACATCAGGATCAGCAGAATCTTGCAAACATCGTCTCTCTTGCTGTCAGATAAGTTGACAGATGTTTCCTACAGGAAAATTATCCTTAAATATTCACCGAAGGATTGATGGGAATCCTCAAATGATGTGATAAGGAAACAGCTTTTCTAGTGCTGATTTCTAAAAGAAGACTGTCTATAGTTTTAGAAGCCAGAAAACAAGGAAGTGACAAGCAAGGTAAGAAGAAGGGGAAGAAGGGAAGAGAATGGATAAAATACCATCCTGATGCTTTGAAAAGCACTGAAAGGTGGCAAGATGGATTCTGGGCCTCAAGTGAAAAAGTGATACCATTCATGAGGTCCTTGAGAACTTCCAGATGACCTGGCATCACAGAGAAAGCGAAGAGATGAGGGTTCACGGCCACGTCCATTCCTCAGGCAAGGAGCTTGCCTCTGAAGACGCCATCAGCCTGGCGCCCAGCAACGAGAGCTCCATAAAGGCCTTTTCTCCTGCCAGCCCAGCCCTCCTCATATCTGGGTGTTTATCCTTTTGTGCCCTCATCCTCAGCTGCTCCTGACCTCCCTCTTCTGCTCTTTCAAAGAGCCAGCACTCCATGGAACAAGGCTGTGACTCAGGATGGGGTTGCATATTTGATCAAGACCTATGTAAATTCCACTCACCAAGAGTGAATATTTTCCTTTGCTTTGAAAATACAGTTCACCTCTGTCTCTATTTGTATTTCTATAAGCAGCAAAGCCTTCATTTACTGTTTTCAATCACCCTTTTATATTCAACCTCTCTCATTTTAAATTCCTTCTTGAAAAAGTAATGTCTCCCCCAACAGATACAGACCTTTACCAAAAAAAAAAAAAAAATCACAACACACTTCTTTTCTACCTTGTGTCCATATGTGAGGTGTTTTCAAGAGCATCCTTAAGCCAAACACTTTCCATTTATCTTTGACAATTGTCTTGACTACAGCTTTGAATCACATTTTGCCTGCAGATGGTAGCCTTTTGAACTTAAAATCTTATTTTAAGTATTTAAGTAGTTTTTTAAAACATATACTAGTGTGTAATAACACAGGAGT
Source organism: Phocoena sinus (assembly GCF_008692025.1). Taxonomy (NCBI): domain Eukaryota; kingdom Metazoa; phylum Chordata; class Mammalia; order Artiodactyla; family Phocoenidae; genus Phocoena; species Phocoena sinus. The sequence goes on from NC_045777.1 coordinate 42,543,088, forward strand.
CATTTTCACTTTATCACATTAAGGCAAAAAATATAAATTTCCTTTTTTTCCCTCTTTTTTTCCTTCTTCTGAGAAGCCTTGTTACTAGATTGTCCAAAAGGACAGTAAGAACTACGTGGGGATCTTGTTAGAATACAATTCTGATTCAGTAGGTCTGGCGTAGGGCTAAGGTTCTGCATTTCTAACCAGTTCCCAGGAGAGGCTGAAGACCACGTTTGAAGAAGCAAAAGGACCAGAGCAGTGGTTCTCACCTTGGCTCTACATGCAAATCCCTTGAGAAGCTCTAAAAGCAGGGTTGCCTGAGTCCCATCCCACAGATGCCAATGGAATTGGCCTGAAGGGTGGCCTGGCCTCGGAAGTAAGTGAAAGCACCTGGGTGATTGATGTCAAAGTGCAGCTCAGGTGGTTCACAGTGGTCTAAGCCCAGATCCAGCTGACGGGCATCCCTCATCCTCAACTGTGCGTGTAGAGTCTATGGCTTTGACGTCTCTTCCTCCACGAAGACTTTATATCTAGATCACTATGGAAGTAGAGCCTGTTCTCAATACCATCCATGTGCTTAAAATTAAACCTGACTCCCATGAGGTGAATGATTCCCATGAGGGGAATGATCCCTTCCCCACTTACATTGAGGACCTGCGAATTTGGGTAGGTAGCTCCCGTGGACACAATCTGAGTGGTCCAACGTGAGAGGTCTTGGGGTCCTGTATCTTTGATCTCATGTAAGCATCACATACAAAAACTCTGGGAGGAAGAATCAGTCTTCTGCATTCTCCAGCTAGGAAGACTGAGGCCAAAGGAAGTGAATTATTTGGATAATTAGGGGCTCACCTAAGGTTGTGTTTCCCAAGAAGTAGTATTCTATCTCCATCTGTAGAACAACTTAAGCACACTAAATGCTTTGGCAAAGACTTAAGGTAAGGAACTTAAGTTCCTGAGGACTTCAGAATCAGCTTGTAATTCTCAACGAGGCCCAGGCTAAGATGGGCACTCTGGGTTGTGCCCCTGCCTGGCTCAACAACCCACCAGGCTGTCCTCACACTTGCAGAGACCCCACCTGTGTAGACAGATACCGTGTGACTATCAAGGTTCCGACATAGGTTGAAAGAAAGACAAATACAAGAAATGCACTGTGAAAAGCAGATGTGGCTGAGGACACAGGTAGAGAAGGGATGCAAGATGCAGAGCATCCCTTGGGCAAATTTAAAAGGCCTCTAGGCATCTGGAATTGGTGATAGCTTCACTGAGTCACTTTCGGAAACCTGTCTCGAGTCTAGAGTTATAACTCGTCACTTTACTACCTATTGGCAACTGGACCCTAGGTTCTGGTGAATTTTTCTAATATAGTTGAACTTCTATATGAAAGATCATCATTGCCTCCATTTATTTTTATCTCCTCCCTATGACGTCTAAGGAATAATTCACAAATGCCATTGTATAATGAGATGACTTTGAGGACACCAGATGAACACTCTAGTGGTCAGATTCTGCTGGGTCAGAAAGGTCCAGTGGTTCCATTCACGGCAAGGTTCCTACTGCAAACATCTCTATTCTGCCATATTGATAAAACAAACCAGTGGGGCTTCCCTGGTGGCACAGTTGTTGAGAGTCCGCCTGCTGATGCAGGGGACACGGGTTCGTGCCCTGGTCTGGGAGGATCCCACATGCCGCGGAGCAGCTGGGCCCATGAGCCATGGCCGCTGAGCCTGCACGTACAGAGCCTGTGTTCCGCAATGGGAGAGGCCACAACAGTGAGAGGCCCGCGTATCGCAAAAAAAAAAAAAAAAAAAAAAAAAACAGTGAAAAAGGATTGTTTCAATGGAGAGTTCAAATCCGGGGCTTACTGTGAAAGCCAAGTGTAACCAATCATCACCAGCACGTGAATGCAGATGGGGATCATAATGATGGGGTGACTGTCACTTGCGTTCAGACTTCAGCAAATCTATTCCATGTATTTCTGAGACTCCCGGCTGGGGGGTGTTCTGGTATGTGCTCAAAAGTCTCAAAAGGCACTGCTGCTGTCCTGCCAGGTCCCACTCCCCTCTGACATTGAGCCACTAAATACTGCTTGTCGGCAATCTTGCCCAGAGGGCACCAAGTTAACTGCACCTTAGCAAGGTCCCCAAGTAGGGATGCTTGTGCCCCAGTGTGTTCCAGTCTCTGAATCTAGAACCCAGATATCCGTGGGTCTCTCTGAAACAAACCAAATTTGAGTCCCAGCCACCATGTCTATTCACAACGTCTACTCCCCTACCACATCATCCAAGAGTCTTCCTACAGCCCTTTTTTGATAGTGAGTTTCCTTCCGGAAGACTCCAAGCAAATAAATGTCAGCTGGGCTGTCCCACTGGTCCACGAGTCATGCCCAAACCTTCTGGACACAAGCAGTGGTCACAACTGACGCTAAGAAAAGATCATAAAAGCAGAAAGGTGTTTGGCCACAGATCCAAAGAGATAAATACAATTTTTGCTTTGGGCTCCTTTTCAAAGCCAACATGTTTAAGGTGACAAATGGTAGGTCGTTTGCTGTATCTGATATTTGAAATGAAGCCCCACATTTCCAGAACAATAGGAATCTACCATGTGGTCTAGTTAGAGATGTTACTGGGATCAGAAAAAACTTACCAAATGGGAAAACCCAAATCAAATGATTATTCAGGTAAACAAATTGAAAATGAAGGCGTTTCCAGGTGCTTTTGACAAGGGGCAAATGGGCTCCTAAATCAAACTCTCCATAAATAAATTAGCAAAATGCATTATGTAACACTAACATTAATGACACACACCACACTGCCAAGGTTCTTAACCAAATATTTTCAATCTAGGCGCTTATATAGTGAAAGGCTTGGTTCTTACAGACAGCTCATAACACAAAGCAAGTCTCTCCAATGATGTTCCTGCCATCACGAAATGTTTTTCTTCTGATCTGTCTCCAGGCCTGACATCTTTGCAAATTAAACTGGATTACATTACCCACGATGGCTGAAATTCAATTATCCAAATAACTAACCAGCCAGCTCCATGACTAAACGATTCACCTGCTGCCTGAACTTTTGGGGTTTGACAGCATTGTGGGTTCATTTTGGCTCTGAAAAGTAGAAGTAGACCTGGATTTCTCTTGGAAAAGAACCTAGGAATTGTGTTTCCTTCCAACATTACTTTAGGGATCATGGTCAGATTCTCTCCATAAAAGATAAAACAATTCACACATTTTCAGACGCAAGGGCTGAGGGTTCTCACTCCTTGGATGCTCTGATCAGCTTTTATGCCCACTTATCACAGTTTCCAATTTTACACAATCTCAAACACCAGAATAGACATCTTTATCTTTGTGCATATCTTTAGGTCAAAAGGAAGGCACATTTTCATTTATGAAAATTCTGTCATAAATACTGCCATATTGCCTTTCCATAAGATGCTTTATATTCTCTAACGGTTTATCACGCTCATCAACGCTTCATCATATACATCTTTTAATTTTTGCTGTTATGACAGGTCAAAACAACTCATTGTTTGTACTTACATTCCTGTGGTTACTTGACATTGTACAACTTTTCAGGTTTATTGCCCCCTTTTACAAACCTGGTATAGGGAGTTAGAACAGTCTTTTAAGATGTAAAGAAAAATATATCATAAGATTAAAAACTGCCAAAATATTTGTTGGTAGAAAATTTTTAACTAACAGATGGAGATTTGAGAGTCAGATTTCCAGCTAATACTGAATAAAAGGTAAAAGACATCAGAGAAATATAACTTCAAGGTTATATTTGAGTAAAAGACTAGAAATAGAGAAGAGGGTCTCAGACTGGGAGGCAACTGTGCAAAGAAGAATGTTTAAAGATGAGGAGAGACTTGCGTTTTGATTACCGTATTTCTTTTCTGTTGCTGACGTAACAGAGTACCACAAACTCACAGCACAAATGGATGGCCTTACAGCTCTGTAGGTCAGAAGTCTAGCAGGAGGGGCTCTCACTAAGGCTGAAATCCGGGTGTCAGCAGGTGCATTTCTTTCTGGAGTCTCTGCTTTCTGTAGAAGAATCTGTTTTCTGTCCATTTGGGTCGTTGGCAGAATGCAATTCCCTGAAGTTGTAGGACCAAGGTCCCTGTTTTCTTGCTGGTTGTAACTGAGGGCTGTTCCCATCTCCTAGGGGCAGCCATGTTCCTTGACTCAGGCCTCGCCTTACATCCTCAGGTGGTGAGATTGAGCCCGTTTAGGTAATCCAGGCTCATCTCTCTATTTGAAAGTCAGCTGACTGGCCGCCTTAATTCTATTTGCAACCTGAATTCACTGTTGCCAAGTGATGTAACACATCCACAGGTTGTAAGGATTAGGATATCTTTATGGTCAGGCTGGGGGCGGGGGAGAGAAGCATGGTCCTGCCTACCACAATTAGCTTACTGGAATGCTCACGGAAGCCCCAGAGAATGATACACTCTGTGTCCTTCTGGCTTTTGTCCTTAACTACTAAGTCAAAAACAAAAACAAAAAAACTCTGACCTTCCTTAAAGCTTATTTGAGGAAGCCCTCGATTCAGACAGCTGCCACCTGGAGACTACATCTTTTTCCTTTTCCCTTTCTCTAGATGCCCTCCCCTAACTTCCAGGCACTGGACACCATTCTGACTTTCCCTGTGGCTTTCCAGCATGCTAGAGCCAAGTCCGGCTTTAAGAGAATGTAGGGGACATAGACCTTCCCTCAATCCATGGCATCCTTCATCACCTGGTACCCCAGCAGCCCTGCCTCCACTGCCAGGTCTGCCTAGATCTCTTGTGAAAATAGCTTCTCCTGCTTCTTATGAGTCTCAGGAGGAGCTGGATGACATATAAAGATCCCTTTATGTCCTCTCCTCTCTCCTTTGGTGAGGGAAAAATTCAGGCAAATTGACACCTGGTAGCCCACAGCTCATAAGATATATACATAGGGATCTGATTCTCTCATGTATGTACATACCTATACATATGTATGTGTGTGTAAATGTGTGTATATATGTGTGTGTGAGCATATGCACATACAAGAGATAGATACACACACATGATGATACAAATAATCCACTTTTCTCCCAAGGAGTTCAAAAACTATTTTTATTCTATTGTTTATTCTGAATGGGTCTTTGTAGGCTACATATAAAACAATAAATAGTTTCACTGGCCAGACTGCAATACTTAGACCTGAGAATAAGTCTTTTTCTCAAGCTCAACAGGACAACTACAGCCATCATCCCTGGCACAGGGCAGTCCTGACCAGAAACTGACTGTCATTATGCTTTATTCAAAGAGCTTATGCTCTCAGGAGACAACCTACACTGCAGTAAGTCTTAGGTCTGCAGGTGAATGGTGTGGGGTGTGCAGGCTACTGGGAAAGTATAGATGAGGAGATGCACGATTACTGTGGGCCTCCATCAAGCACGAACACCAGCTGGGGAAGCCTCCAAGGCAAGCCTCGTTGGCTTCCCTGAAAAGCTTCCACGGTCTACTTTGGAATCTGTATGTTGAGAAGGCCAAAAAGAACCCACAGGCCACAAGATCAGTTGTATGTAGGAAACTTCCCCCCAGAAGCTACCTAGGTTAAGTCTGGCCTTGCTGAGACCAACATGGCGGAAGTCCCAGGGGATCTCCAACAGAGGCCTCAAATGGAATCGTCATGAAGACCAATCATGACCTTAGAAGCGTCTTACTTGGGAGGTAAATTTGTCCTATCATAAGAACATTAGAAGACCCAGAACATTTTGGCCCAGGCCCATCCTTTAATAGCCCATCCTAGACTCTAAAAGTTGGGAGGTACTTTCACGCACATCTGTCTCAACCCTCCTATATGGGATGTGACCCTGGAAGAACCCAGCGCTTACCTTCAAACACTTAAACACTGCTATAGGACAAAGTGACAAAGGACCAAGCTGGCAGCCCCGCTCTGTGTTCATGACTGGTGTGATCTCAGGTGAGACACTTCACTTCTCTGGCCTTGAGGTTCCTCATCTATAAAAATGGATATAATGAATACACCAGAGGGTTGCTGTGAAATTGAACGAGGCAATCATGGAGAAACCAATAGCATCATCATTTTTTTATCCTTTCTTTGTGGTCTTAGGACCAACAGTTCTTCCCTCTCTACTCTCTGGACCCATTGCCCACAATCATCTTGGAAGAAACCAAAGACACTGAGGTTCTGAGTCTGCAGTCCTAAGTCTTGATCTTAGAACATAACCATCACACCCTCGAGACCCAGAATAAAATAACGCTGGTGTCCCACAACAGCCTTCTGGCCTTGCAATAAGACTCATAGCCTGGTCCACAGAGCAGAGGCAGGAAAGATCAAAGCCCCAGGTCCCAGCCCTGAACACAGTGAAAAACAAGCTATCTTGAAAGGATCAGCTTGTTCGATTGTGTGTGCTTCGAGCATGTTAAACAGGAAGCAAACAGCAACAATGGAAACAAGACTCAGGGCAACAAAATTGCAGACATTAAATTTTCATGATTTCAGAGCTTAGTACATGTGTGTTCATCACTATGGCACTTTTTATGTCAGTGAATTTATAATGAACATAGCTGTTGAAAATCAGCGCTATTCATGGCAATAGCTTAAGTGCATAATGCTGGCATTTTAGAAATTGTCATCAAAACCATTTCACTATAAAAACGAATGAAACCTTTAATAAGGAAAGAAACCAAAATGCCCTGACACCATTTTCAATAGGCTAAGAAGGTTCACGGCTTTCAGCTAACGCTTTCATACCATGGCACCTTGGTGAGGTCAGTCGGGCCATTTATTTTCAGAAAGAAACTCGATAGAGAAAGTTTAGTGATTTGTTTAATTCACAGGTAGTGAAGTCTAGTTAGTTTCTAACTTGTATCCCCCATCCAGAGTCATTTCCACAATACTTCAATCTCCAACCCACCATCCCTCTCTCTCTCTTTCTCTCTCTCTCTCTCTCTCTCTCACACACACACACACACACACACACACACACACACACACACACACACAGATGAAGAGGCACTCCTCAAGGGGCCAACTTGAATTTTTGATTTTTCACTGCCTCTTTTCTACCCCAGGAGCATCACTCTGACTTGCCAACTATTGGCTCCGCAGTTTGAAGACCCTCTTTTCCGGTTGGATTCTCCCACACAGCAGATCCTGAGACGAGGTGTGAGTGTGAGGGGTTTACTGGGGGAAGGGTGACCTCAGGGAGCACTGGAAGGGAGCGGGCAGTGAGAGAGAGATGGAAGCGGCTGATAGCGGGTGCTTTGATGAGCAGGTTACCACTGCGGACAACGGGGGCTCCATCCCATGGTTGACCTCTGGGAGACTGTATGGAACACATCTCACGGAATCCCAAGGGCGAGAGAGCTGAAACTCCTCTGCACTTCTGTCTGCTCCCCACACAAACCAAGCACACCCCTGCAGCCAGCAAAAGCCCCCCAGGCACTTTCAGGTGCCAGGAGTGGGATGCCATCTGCATGGCACACAGGGGTGGTGAGTGGCAAGCGAATATGGGCAGGGTGCTGACAATGTCTGCTTCATGCTATATAGAAACCTCCCCAATTCCAGACTCTTCCAAGGGGCCTTTCTACCACTTGTCTTCTCCCTCCAAGGCGGCCATTCAGAAATGGACCCTGAAGGCTCTCTCTAGAGGATCCTACCTGTGACCTGCCTTTGTGCACAGTCCTGACCAACGCTGGCAAATAAAACCAGAGGAGCCAATGCAGACAGACACCCAATGAGAGGCAGCACATGCAGCGCTTAAGAGCCTGGATGCTGTCGCCACACAGCCTGGGATTGGAGTCCAGACCTCCTACTTCCCACTCCAAAGTTATTTCAACACAACCCCATCTGCCAGATTTCTAAAAGCACCCCCCAAAAAAGCAGCACCAAATATGTGTCATATTAATATTAGACTTGCACAAACATGACCGCAAACCCAGTGGGAGAGACTTGGAGCTCGAAGAGCTGAGAAGTGCAGCAAGAAAAGGTCATTGTTTTCTTCTGGAGCCTGCAGCCACTCTGGGAGGGAGCTGGAAAGGATGAACTCCAGCTTGGCAAACGCACAGCGATGGTGGAGACTCATGGCATCACTGTGATCCCACCGCCCACCAGCCAGGGAAGGGGGACCCGTGTGGACCTGACTAGGCATAAGCAAGGTTCAGAAGATTACAATTCCAAAACAATTTAATCATTAAAAAAAAAAAGAAGCAGACCGTGAAGGGGGAAGAAATGGTGGAGGGTGCGTGGGAGAGAGAATTCTAGTGTATGTATGTCTATGAAAAAGACGATGAGAGAAAAGCACAGAAACAGAGAGAGAACTAAGTGGGGAGGAGAGTGAATGAGAGAAAACATGAAAGCGGGGAGGAGGGAAATAATTCGTGCCAGACAAAAGAAAATAACTCTGGTCGATTCACTTGTAAAATTACCTCTTGGAAGAATAGTTCGTAAGGCAGGAGGGGGAAGAATCAAATAGGCAGCCCTTGGGAGAGGCAGCTGTCCAGATGCAGGCATCAGGAGGAAACGGGTCATCTCTTCAGGTGTCTGTACCCGATACTCACCATTTTCTGTCAATAACCCCACTGAAGACTAAATTCCCAGGAAAAGAGTCTGGCCTATTTTTGATGACATGACCCACCTTTGGTTGAGGGTCTGTGGGAGAGGTCTTGATTGACAGTCTCAGATCACGGAGAATGAGGGACAGGTTGTCTCCATGACAGCGCTGAAACAGAGATCAAGAGATGCCAGGAACCCGAGCATCAGATGTCCACCACCAACAGGGAAGCCCAAAGAGAGGAGAAGAGTTAGGGAAGGAGCAGCTAGAAACCTGGGAAAGACGGGGAAACAGGAAGAGGAAGAGATGAATGAAGAGGGGGAAAAAAAGGTATGAATGTAAGAACCTGATACAGAGGAGAGAAGCTAGATAAAAAAGGAAGAAGTCGGACTTCCCTGGTGGCGCAGTGGTTGAGAGTCCGCCTGCCGATGCAGGGGACATGGCTTCGTGCCCTGGTCAGGGAAGATCCCACATGCCACGGAGCGGCTGGGCCCGTGAGCCATGGCCGCTGAGCCTGCGTGTCCAGAGCCTGTGCTCCGCAACGGGAGAGGCCACAACAGTGAGAGGCCCTAGTACCGAAAAAAAAAAAAAAAAAAAAAAAAGTCCAGCTTCTACATATATAAGAAGTAGGAACCAAACAAGGGGAAGGGAGAGAAGGGAACGTGACACAAGGATGGAGATGATGGCAAGGAGTCATGTGGGAGAGAGTTAACGTCTGTGACGACGTTAACTACAGGCAAACTACTTCCTATGCCGTGAAGTGGATGGCAAGTAGGAGGGGTCCCCGACCACCCCGAGAGAGTGAGAGTTGACATCCACTCCACTCGGTGTGGACATCCACTCAGTGATGTAGCCATGATCAGCGTTGTTCCAGTTTCCCTACTCTTGCACAACAAACCACCCCAAAACTCAGTAGCTTGAAATCACTCATTATCTCTCAGGGTTCTTTGGCTTGACTGCACTCAGATGACCAGTTTCCATGTGGTATGTCTCATGCAGTTTATCAGATGTCAGCTGGGGCTGTACCATCTGAAGATTCACCTGGGCTGGAATATTCAAACTGATGCGTTCACGATACCGGCAGTGGACACTGTGGCACAGGTGAGGCTGTGAACTGAAATACCTCCATGGGGCTTCGGCATTTCACAGCATGGCAGCTGGTTCTAAGAGGGAATCTCCCAGGAGTGAGCATTTCAAAAGGTAGAAGGAGGAAGCTGTCAGTCAAGCTAAGCTAAGCCTGAAGCTGGTCCAGCATCACCTCTTTCCTGGCCAAAGTGGACACAGTGGAATTTCAGGGATGCTCGAGTTCCATGCTCTGTGGGGCTCAAACATGCTGTGCGTCCCCTGGCCCTGCCTGTTGAACTCTTCACACTTTCCTTGTTTCTAATATGGCTGGAATTCTTGTTTCTCTAATTCCCATATGTATTCTTTCAATAGATCCATTACTTGAAGCTTATGGAGTTCTTTAAAGAACCCCAAAATATCTTACTGGCAAATATAATTATTAAAAAATAATAATGGCCACCATTAAAGAGTGTTTACTACATACCAAGCCTTCACTGTCTCATAAATTCTCACGCCAATTTGAAAGAATTTACAGGTGAATAAACTGTTTGGAGAGAAGGTTCAATACCAGGGTGGATCAATTATTCAAAGTCAAGTCAAAACGGCTGAACTGGATTCAAAACTAGGTCTACCGCATTCTAAATCCCAAACCAGTCTGATTCTCCAGCATTGTTTTATAGTGGATGAGGTCTTTTCTATCGTAATAGGTACCATCTTTCCCACCCATGGGAGCAAGACAAGGAGTTAGGAAGAGAATCCTACACCTTTATGAGCATCACAGCTTTACTCTTGGTTCTGAGTTGGAAGCCATGGGCTGATCCTTGGTGGATTCCTGGAGGCCACCACTCAAGAGAGTTTCCCTCCCATAAACGCCTTGTCTGAGAGAGTACTAAGAGGACTGCTGTGCAGACAGACCCTGAGGAAGGAGAGCTGTGGACTCTTAAAGGAAAGCACACAAGAGACTGGAAAGAAAAGTCATCCCGTCACTTGCTCTGTTAGGCCATATGGATAAAGAGAACCCACCCCACGGCAAAGTTCCTCTCTCTCATAGGCAATCTAAATATGTTTACCTAATTGCGCTGCTTTTTTGCTCACATACATATATATTTTACAACTGTGCCATCTGTGTTATCATAGTTATGGTCGTGCCAGCGTTTCCATAAAACTGATAGTAAATCTTTGTTTTCTGACTTTCAGAAAGAGCCTATAAAAAGTGGGTCTGGGCTGAAACTCATTCCCAACAGGTTCCAGCCAAGACACTAATAGATTTGTTGGCAAATTAAGCAAATATCAATTTACTTGGCAGGTTAAAAATATGACAGAAGTTTACTATTTCCAGAGGCAAATATGCATTCACAAAGGAGAAGAAAAAACGAAATCCCAATATAAGCAAGATGATGGACTTTAATTGTAATGTCTGTAAGCCATTCCTTTGATTCATTTAAAACCTTAAGAAGTCAGGTTAGTACTGTAAAATCTACAGAGGTTTCCTGATTGCATTTGCAGGAGATCTTTTGATAGAAAGCAGCAGAAATGGGCCACGGCCACCTTAGGCAAGAAGGAAACTCACCAAAGAGCTTTGCAAGATCCCACAGGATTGCAAGGAGGAAGGGGAGGGGTGCTGAGGAAGCAGGGCTGAAATGGAAGAAGATCTAAGCTGTCTTAGTAGCATGAACTGCTTGGCGGCACCACGTCCAGAATGAAGGCCCTCTAGCCCTGTCATCCTTCTCCATATCCTTTCGGTCTAGATTCAAAATGCCAGCAAAGGGTGTGGTGAGCCAAGCCTGTGGCTTCTCCTTATTTCTACTGTATCTACTCCTTGGGGCTGCACAGTGGTGGGCGAAGCATTCAGCAGCATCATTTATAACTTCCAAGAAAGAGAGAGAAAGGGGGAGGGGGGAGGAGGAGGAAGAAGAAGAAGAAGGAAAAGGACTGGGAGATGGAGGGGGAGGAGGAGGGGAGGGGGAAGGGGGAGGGGAAGAAGGAAGAAGAGAAAGAAAGAGAAGGGAAGAAGGAAGGAAGGAAGGAGAGGAAGGGAGGGGAGGGGGAGGGGAGGGGGAGGGGAGGGGAGGGGAGGGGGAGGGGAGGGGAGGGGAGGGGGAGGGGAGGGGAGGGGAGGGGGAGGGGAGGGGAGGGGAGGGGAGGGGGAGGGGAGGGGAAGGGGAGGGGAGGGGAGGGGGAGGGGAGGGAAGGGGGAGGGGAGGGGAGGGGGAGGGGAGGGGAGGGGAGGGGAGGGGAGGGGAGGGGAGGGGAGGGGGAGGGGAGGGGGAGGGAAGGAGAGAGGGAGGGGGAGGGGAGGGGGAGGGAAGGGGAGAGGGAGGGGGAGGGGAGGGGAGGGCGAGGGGAGGGGAGGAAGGAAGGAAAGGGGGAAGGAAGAAGAAGAAATACAGAAAGAAAAACAGAGAGAGAGCCACATGGGTGTCAAACACTATGGAACTGGCTCGATAGATTATGCTACAAATACACAATGGAATATTATACAATCATTTAAAGTTATAGGAAAAAATATTTAATGACTTGGAAAGTTGTGCTCAATAGAGTTTTTTTTGTTTTTTGTTTTTTTTTTTGTGGTACGCGGGCCTCTCACTGCTGTGGCCCCTCCCGTTGTGGAGCACAGGCTCCGGACGCGCAGGCTCAGCGGCCATGGCTCACGGGCCCAGCCGCTCCGTGGCATGTGGGATCTTCCCGGACCGGGGCACGAACCCGTGTCCCCTGCATCGGCAGGCGGACCCCCAACCACTGAACCACGAGGGAAGGCCTGTGCTCAACAGAGTTTTAAGTGAAAAAAAAAATAGGTTACCAAACAGTATGTGCAATATAATCCCGTTTTAGAAAGGAAGGAATACATAGATAATAAACACATGAATAAACACATAAATAAATACATTGATAAACACATGAATAAATACATGAATAAATACATAAACACATGAGTAAATACATGAATAAACACATAAATAAATACATGAATAAACACATGAATAAATACATAAATAAACACATGAATAAGTACATAGATAAATACATGAATAAACACATGAATACATAAATAAATACATGAATAAACACATGAATAAATACATAAATACACACATGAATAAATACATAGATAAATACATGAATAAACACATGAATAAATACATAAATAAACACATGAATAAATACATAGATAAATACATGAATAAACACATGAATAAATACATAAATAAATACATGAATAAACACATGAATAAATACATAAATACACACATGAATAAATACATAGATAAATACATGAATAAACACATGAATAAATACATAAATAAATACATGAATAAACACATGAATAAACACATAAATAAACACATGAATAAACACATAAATACACACATGAATAAATACATGAATAAACACATGAATAAACACATGAATAAATACATAAATAAATACATGAATAAACACATGAATAAATACATAAATAAATACATGAATAAACACATAAATAAATACATGAATAAACACATGAATAAATACATAAATAAATACATGAATAAATACATAAATAAACACATGAATAAATAAATAAACAAGCATGGACACATGAAAAAAACTGGTGATGGGATTTCAAGTTACTTTTAGTGTTTTATTTTAGCTAATCTCTGGGACTAATATTTTTTTTTTTTTTTTTTTTTTTTTTTGCGGTACGCGGGCCTCTCACTGTTGTGGCCTCTCCCATTGCGGAGCACAGGCTCCGGACGCGCAGGCTCAGCGGCCATGGCTCACGGGCCCAGCCGCTCCGCGGCATGTGGGATCCTCCCGGACCGAGGCACGAACCCGCGTCCCCTGCATCAGCAGGCGGACCCCCAACCACTGCGCCACCAGGGAAGCCCCTGGGACTAATATTTTTAAAAACAGATGTATATTGCTTTTGAAAGGATGATAAAAAACAAGAGCAATTTTCAGGTTTCAGAACCTCCTTCTATCTGCACCCCTATGTTCGCTGCAGCATTATTCACAAAGGCCGAGACATGGAAACAACCTGTGTCCATCGATGGATGAACGGATCAAGAAAATGTGGTGCAGGAACTTCTCTGGTGACGCAGTAGTTGGGAGTCCACCTGCCAATGCAGGCGACACGGGTTCAAGCCCTGGTCTGGGAAGATCCCACATGCCGCAGAGCAACTAAGCCCGTGCGCCACAACTACTGAGCCTGCGCTCTTAGAGCCCGCGAGCCACAACTACTGAAGCCCACGTACCTAGAGCCCGTGCTCCGCAACATGAGAAGCCACCGCAGTGAGAAGCCCATGCCCCATGATTAAGAGTAGTCCCCGCTCGCTGCAACTAGAGAAAGCCCGTGTGCAGCAATAAAGACCCAACGCAGTCAAAAATAAATAAATAAATAATTTTAAAAGAGAAAGAAAATGTGGTGTATATCACATAGTGGAATATCATTCCGCTGTAAAAAAGGGAAGTCCTGCCATTTGCAACAACAAAGATGGATCTCGAGGGAATTATGCTAAGTGAAACAAGTCAGAGAAAGCCAAATACTGTATGATCTCAGGTATGTTCAGTCTGAAAAAACAATCAAACTCATAGATAGAACAGATTGGTGGTTGCCAGAGGTGGGGGGTGGGGAGTGGGTGAAATGGGCAAAGGTGGCCAAAAGGTACAAACTTCTAGTTATAAGATAAATAAGTCCTGGGGATGTAATGTAAAAAACAACAAACAAACCAACAAAAACCACCTCCTCCTGAATCTCTGAGGTATATCAAGCAATTAGTACTATTATCCCATTCTACAGATGGAGAAGTTGAGGCCCAGAGAGGCTATTGTCAGGCAGAATCATAACAGAGCTGAGACAGGAACCTCAAACCTTAGTCTGCCAGCGCCGGTGCTCTTTCCCTCTCCCTTCCACGGGGACTGGAGTCACAGGACTCCAGGATGTGACCCTTGATAAGGGGGTAGAAGCTGGCAGTCGGCACCCTCCTTGTGAACCAGGCCAGCCTCCCTGCTTTCTTTAGCTCCTAGTGCTGCCACCGAAGCACATCAAACTGCAGCTTTTTCTCCTTCTTTGAGAGAGAGGATCATTAAGGTGTTATGGGAAATTCTGCACGTTGTATCGGAACTGCTGAATGTTATCTTCTACGGGCCATTTTGAAATCATCTGTCTGAAAAGGTCACTACTGCTGGCTAAATGGCATTGATTTCCAGGTATTTACAGATGTACATGACAACTCCTGCCAGGGCCTTTCATGGATTGAGGAACCGAGCCAGTGGGATGCGAGTGGCAAATATGTCCTCTGAGCAGAGTCATTATAAGAGAAGATCAACCCGGAGGCTCCAGCAGTCGTGACGTGGACCACGCCTTTCTGAGACTCCGGCTGTGGCTGCCGCATCCTCACAGCCCAGCCCACCTGGGCCGCAGCTTGTGGGCTAGCATGTTGCTGATGTGACACCAGGACGACCAGGAGCTCCTGTCTGCAGCTGCTCCCTCCACGCACCCAGTGACTCATGTTCCACCAGAGAAACTCAGACCCTAAACTAGGCTTATGGTCAGCGAGGCTTGGGCTGAGGTCCACAGATGCTGCTTTTCACCAGGAATTCTGAAAGCTCTTAGAAAGGGTAGTCAGATTTCATTTTGGGGGGTAAATTTTGGTTCTTCTTTCATGTTTTTACTTTCTTCATCTTTTTAAAAATTTTTTCTGAAGTATAGTTGATTTACAATGTTGTTAGTTTCAGGTATACAACAAAGTGATCCAGTTACACATACATACGTATATATATGTATGTATATATATTATATATATTATGTATATATGTATGTATATATATAGTATATGTATATTATGTATATATATATTATGTATGTATATTTATATTATGTATGTATATTTATATTACATATAAAAAAGAATATATATATTCTTTTTTAGATTATTCTCCATTATAGGTTATTACAAGATATTGAGAAGAGTTCCCTGTGCTATGCAGTAAATCCTTATTGTTTATCTATTTTATATATAGTAGTCTGTATTTGTTGATCCCAAACTCCTAATTTATTCCTTCCCCCACCTTTCCCCTTTGGTAACCATAAGTTTGTTTTCTATGTCTGTGAGTCTATTTCTGTTTTGTAAATAAGTTTATTTGCATTATCTTTTAGATTCCATATATAAGTGATACCATATTTGTCTTTGTCTGACTTACTTCACTTAGTATGATAATCTCTAGGTCCAGCCATGTTGCTGCAAATGGCATTATTTCATTCTTTTTTATGGCTGAGTAATAGTCCATTGTGTATATATACCACATCTTCTTTATCCACTTATCAGATTTCATTTAAATGCTTTTAATTGGAGAGACTTGTGTCAGTGCCAAGGGCTCACAGTAAAGTCTGATGTTAGGAAGGCAGGTGCATCCTTTCCCAGCATCACTGCAGTGGCATAAAGTCAGCAGTGAGTCTGGTTCATGGTGCCCCAGTGCCTTTGCTTGGTGCCCCCACCAGGCCCCATAATAAGCACTTTTTGAGAGCTTCAGACTAGGCTGTATGTGAGGACAAGTGACACATTCATCCCAGGGAAGAGACCAGATTGTAAGCCCAAAGCAAGTAGTTTGCTCATCCCACAAACCAAACACATATGCCAAGTTAACCCAAAGAAATCCATATTCCAGTAGAGAATGACTCCCACCTACCATGTGGACTTCTATTACTTGCTCTTTCCAGACGCATTTAGGTGAAGGTAAAATCCTGGATTCTTTCCTATGAAATGTCAGTTTCTTTATAGGGATGAAAGGAACGTTGGATCTACTGACAGACCTGAACTGAAATACCAGCCCCACACTTAGCAGTCACATCACCTCAGAAAAGTTATCGATTTCAGTGGTTCTCAAAGTAGAGTCCAGGCTCCCCTGAGGGACCCCTCTCAGGGCTACACAAAGTCAAAACGATTTTCATAATAATACTACAATGTGCTTTGTCTTTTTCACTCTCTTTCTCTCAAGAGCGTGCAGTGGAGCTTTCCAGAGACTATGTAACCAGAGATGTTATCACGCTGATGGCTACTGGAATGTGTGCCTGTGTATTCTTGTATCTTAAATTTTTCTCTTTTAATGTCTAATGAGATAAGTATTGATATAAATAACCCACATAAGCCAAAGCTCTTTGAGATCTTCAGTAAGTTTTAAGAGTGTTTGAGAATCGCTGACCTAATCTCTTTGCACCTCTACTTCCAGTGTATCACTGGGCTGTTGTGGAGATTAAATCGGATGAAGTACATGACACTGGGGGCCACACACCAGAATCTACCCCTCCCTGCTCAAATGCAGGCATCTTCCCAGCTTGCACTCAACTTTACCCTTTATGGGAATAAGTTTGATGCCTGCTTGGAAACACCCATTGCCCCCTCTCCTTAACGCCAGGCCCTTGACAGTCTCCCAGGCCTTCCCCGTAGATCCAATTTCCTGCCTCAACCTCCCATCCCTGGCTTCTCTGTGTATCATCTCTATAGATGTGAGGTTCCCTGTGCTTTATCAGGTGTATGTGCTAGACATTATAAGACCACACCTCTGTGGGATGGAGGTAGGGTCTTTCTTTTTTTTTTTTTTTTGCTGTGCGCGGGCCTCTCACTGTTGTGGCCTCTCCCGTTGCGGAGCACAGGCTCCGGACGCACAAGCTCAGCGGCCATGGCTCACGGGCCCAACCGCTCCGCGGCATATGGGATCCTCCCGGACCGGGGCACGAACCCGTGTCTTCTGCATCAGCAGGCGGACTCTCAACCACTGCACCACCAGGGAAGCCCGGTAGGGTCTTTCTTAAAACAACTGGTCAACCACTCCAGGAAGGGGAGAGTTCCAAGACCGCACCCAGAGATTAGAGGGCACCCCTCCGTAGTGTCTCTCTGGGTCTCGCTCTTGGGCCAGGGTTGGGAGGAGTGTAGGTAGGCTTGTGGTACCTCCTAGAAGGAAAGATAGACCCTGGCACCTGGAGAGACCAGGTGTCTGACAGAAAGGACTCCCACGTTGGCAGGTTTCATACCTATTAATCCCTAAATCTCCTGTATTAACTTCTCAGGGGCTCACCGGTTCTTCAGAAAAATAAAAACCCCACATTTCCCCATCCTGCCATGTCTGAGAGCCTGGCAGACCCATTTCCTCTATAAGAGATGGACTCCGGCATTCTGTGTCTGATGAAATAGAGCAGGAAAACTTTGGTGGTAGGAAAACCCTCCAAGGAGAGCGGGGACAGAGAAGAAGTCTGGGTTGAACAGATATTTCAGGATTGAAATATCAGGATTGATCAGATGTGGGGAGTGAGGAAAGGGCGCAACTGAGGATAACTCCAAGGATTGTGCCTTGGAATACTGATGGAAGAGCCTCCATTCACTGAGACAGACAGTAATGGGCAAAGAGTTGGATTAGGAGGGAAGGAGCGTAGCTGGAAATTCTGCTCTAAAGCTCAGGCAAGAGGTTGGCCATAAGGTCACAAAATGGCAGCTGAATCCCCCAGGGATGGGGCTATGCCCGGGAGACATTTCTGAAGCAAGCACAGCAGAGCTTGCAGCTGAAACAAGCTGGCAGAAAAGCAGAAATCTGTTCTGGAAGATTCTCCAGAGTCCCTGCCACTGATTTTTATAGCCACCTCCCTTTCCTGACCACTTCTGGTGCCTGATTTCCCCCTCGGCCCTCAGATCTGCTTTTGTAACTCCCAAACCCTGGCTCTCTGCTTCTGCTCCCCCAAATCATCCCTCTTTTCAGACTCTGTACTCCTGAGTCCACCCGGAAGGCTTCACACATTCGCAAATACCCCACGGCTAGGCCTGCCACTCAGTTCAGCACGCGCGCTTACTTTTCGCACAGCAGCCCAGGAAATCTTTTATTCTTGCTCTGCTGAGTCCCTTTATTAGAAGCTGAGGGAGGGGTGAGGTCACAAAGGAAGAACAGAACATGTAGAGCAGGAAGAGAGAAGGATCCCAGGAGAATGAGAACAATAAAGTAGCCACTTGAAAACTTGAAAAGCTCTTTTTTTCTTCCACACTGTGTATTTTCAACTCCTGTTTTCAAGGGAATTATTTTAAATGGCTGATTTGGAGAACTAGTGTTACTTGGGTATATGTGGATTAGAGCCAGACCTCTCACCCTCAAAGTGATTCAATTCATTGTAGCAAATGTTATTCCATTGAAAAGTCATATATAAGAATAGAAACAACAACAAAAATATCTGCAATCTGCACAGTGGCTCGTGGGTTTGTAACAATTGTTTATACAAACAATCTCTCTTGTTAGAGAAATGCAAATCAAAACTACAGTGGGGTACCACCTCACACTGGTCACAGTAACCATCATTAAAAAGTCTACAAATAACAAATGCTGGAGAGGGTGTGGAGAAAAGGGAACCCCCCCTACACTGTTGGTGGGAATGTAAATTGGTACAGCCACTGCGGAAAACGGTATGGAGGGTCTTCAAAAAACTAAATATAGGGCTCCCCTGGTGGCGCAGTGGTTGAGAGTCCGCCTGCCGATGCAGGGGACGTGGGTTCGCGCCCCGGTCCGGGAAGATCCCACATGCCGTGGGGTGGCTGGGCCCGTGAGCCATGGCTGCTGAGCCTGCATGTCTGGAGGCCGTGCTCCACAACGGGAGAGGCCACAACAGTGAGAGGCCCGCGTACCGCAGAAAAAAAAAAAAAAACCTAAATAAAGAGTTGCCATATCACTCAGCAATCCCACTTCTGGACATATACCCTGAGAAAACTATAATTCAAAAAGATATATGCACCCCAATGTTCACAGCAGCACTATTCACAATAGGCAAGACATGGAAACAACCTAAATGTCCATCGACAGATGAATGGATAAAGAAGATGTGGTACATGTATACAATGGAATATTACTCAGCCATAAAAAAAGAATGAAATAATCCCATCTGCAGCAACATGGTTGGACCTAGAGATTATCAGACTAAGTGAAGTAAGTCAGAAAGAGAAAGACAAATGCCATATGATAGGACTTATATGTGTAATCTGAAATATGACACAAATGAACTTGTCTACAAAACAGAAGCAGACTCACAGACATAAAGAACAGACTTGTTATTGCCAAGGGGAAGGGAGGTGGGGGAGGAATGGATTGGGAGTTTGGGATTAGCAGATGCAAACTATTATATACAGACTGGATAAGTAACAAGGTCCTACCATATAGCACAGGGAACTATATTCAATATCCTGTAATAAACCACAATGGAAAAGAAAAGAAATAAGTAAATAATCTCATATCTTAAGAATATAGGCAGTCCCTTGTAATTTACTACTGACTGAAATTTGTTGTTTACTAAATATTTTGCAGTAAGATGAGAAACGACACTAGCTGGAGCTAAAAGTTTGTTTAGTTTGTATCATTTGCAAGCCTTTGCTTAGCGATGGGTAAACTGAAGATCTATGGCAGCCAAGTTTCTTCCTAGGTGGTATTACAGTGTCAGAGGTGTGGTTCATCTGTCGATTCTAACCTCAGTGACACTTAGTAAATTCCCCCAAATGCTACTTGTCAACTACTTGAAATGGATGAAGGAAGTTATACTAGTCCGGATAGGCTAGGTTATGCTGCAGTGACAAACAAACCCCAGATCTCACTGTTTTGAACAGAAGTGATTTCTTTATGATGCATGTTCATTACTCGTAAATAGAGGGGTTTGTTCCACATCTTCACTGAGAGACCTAGGCTGGTCACAGTAGCAAGAGAGAGTGCAAATAAAGAATCATTCACTCTTAATCCTAGAAGTGACATATTTCATTCTTCTCACATTGTTTAAACCCACAAGTCACATGAGTTGGTCTAAATTCAATGGAGAATCGAAAATAGAAAATCAAGTATTTATGAGCAATTATAATATTCATCAGAACGGGAATAAAGACATCTTCATTTTTAAACTCCATGCTCATTAGCAAGATATTTTGCATGACAACAAAACAAAGAAAGTAATAACATATAAACCCAGAACACATGTTGAAAATTTGAGTTATACAATGTTAGGAACAAAATATTTGGGGAAAAAGTCATATAATTCATATGTTACAATGAGATTCAAGCACTTTAAGTGACTTGCCCAAGATCACACAGCTAGTTTGCAGTGGCCTTCTCACTTCTGGTCTAATAGTCTTTGAAGTGGGAGCTCTACAAAGATAGAATTTAAAAACCACAACAGTAATAAAGGCACAGCTTGCAAGCCAATTCTTTTATGTTAAAAAATATAGATTACTTCTTCATTCTGTTGGTAAGGAACTAATTGTCACTTATGACGATGGGGATAAAGTCAAATCACCACTCAGAGACCCCCGTTCTCTGCTGTAAGCTTGG
This sequence comes from Phocoena sinus, assembly GCF_008692025.1. Taxonomy (NCBI): domain Eukaryota; kingdom Metazoa; phylum Chordata; class Mammalia; order Artiodactyla; family Phocoenidae; genus Phocoena; species Phocoena sinus. The sequence goes on from NC_045777.1 coordinate 42,564,006, forward strand.
GCAATTCAGACAGATTAGCAGTTGTTTGTTACATTCTCCAAGAGCTTATCCCTCAGTAAAGCCTCAGGGTAAAACCCTGAATACTTTCTTAGATAGCTAAGCTATTTTACCAGGCAAATTAATGATGATATCTTTTCTTTCCTCTGCTGAAAATATTCAAGCATCTCTTGAACAATGGTTATATCACAGATGTGAGTAATTGGCTGTAGAAGTTCCAGTGTCTATTTAAAGAAGGAAAATAAAAACAATAGCATAAAACTATTCATAATAACACCAATAAACACAGTAGCATATAACGTATTTCTTTAAGTTTCCTACAGGACTGAAATGCAAAGCCATAATAATATATAGAAAAATAACTTGAAGTTTGGAGTACATACGCAAACGTTTATTAACAGGAGACCAAACTAATGTACAACTGGGCATGAGAACGAAGTTATAAACACATGCATAATTTCTTAATGTCACTTGCTTAACCCGAAACTGCTTATATCATGTACATAAGCCCTTAATGAAGACACAGCAAGGAGCTAGGCAGAGTATAATGGATTAACTTTGGGATTGCTTAGTAGCCATTGGCCACGAGGGATATATACAAGACAGTGCCTATCCTAAGAGTGGGTATTTTCTGGAAATGGTCTCCTTTATGCCTGTTCTCCTGAAAGTCCCATTATTAACTACATACCTTGGCCACCAATAAGTGGATTAGTGGTGCCTTTCAAAGTAGATTAGTGTTCCCTATGTATTTAATTAAAGTGGGCTTCATTCCATCATCCTTAAGAGCAAAATTATGCAGACAGAAATTCCTTATGTGCAGACATTGACAACAAATATGTCTCCTGCTTGGGTCCTTAAACTGATTCAGCTGGCCACAGAGTTCAGAATTTCTGGAATAACATACAAATTGAGTGTTTTTTCTCCTGAGAGCAGAAGGGCCAGCTCTTCCATGAAGGGGAAGGAAGTGGGAAGGGTCATGTCCCTGATATAATGTGGATCTCATGCTTTCTAATAAGGTCCCACTTGCAAGTCATTTGTTAGATGGTAAAAATATTAATGTCTTCCTTAAGTTAATAAACTTGCAAAGAGAGATGTCAAATCAGGACGTCTCTCCGGCTCGTAAACAGACTTGGGTCATTAAGCATGTTCTCATCAGACAGCCCCATCTCAGGACTTGTTAGTGCCATAAACATCAAAAGAAATGATTTCATAGATGGGCTGACAGGGCTCTAGTCTGCAGCTGGGTTGCCTTTTTATGTAGCTTATCTCACAATAGCAAATGTTTCGGCCTTGAGCCGTTTTATGTCCCAAAATGCACTTACTGCCTGATTTTTTTTCATAAGGACTTAAGCAAATGACCACAAGATTCCTACCCCAGTGGTTTGCAACTAGAATCCATTAGAATCACCTCAGAAACATTTAAAAAATTGCAATGCCTGGGCCTCGCTCTCAGAAATTCTAATTTAACTAGTCTGGAGTGGGGCCCAGTTTAAAGCACCCTAGGTAATTCTACAGTCAAGGCGGAGAACTGTTCTCTCCAATTATCTCTCTGTCTGGGCCTTGCAAAAATGAGCCTCTGAGGGTTCCAAGAAGATAAAATTTTTCTTCCTCGCCTTTTTGTATTAATTCCCCTAAAGAATATTTTTGCTTAGACTAAAGAGAATAACCAGCTCTTGCATCTGACTTTGCCTCTATCTCTTGGCTTTCAAGATGGTGATGGACAATGTGTGAAAAAAGGGAGCAGAGAGCCAGAGCCGTTGGGAGGAGTCCAGCTCACCTCATTCCTGTGGCTCTTTGAGCTGTACACACACGTCAGGAGAATGACAGGTATACACTACTGTGTATAAAACAGATAACTAATGAGAACAGACCGTATAACACAAGGAACTCTACTCAGTGCTCTGTGCTGACCTAAATGGGAAGGAAATCCAAGGAAGAGGGGATATATGTATACATGTGGCTGATTCACTTTGCCGTACAGCAGAAACTAACACAACGCTGTAAAGCAACTATACTCCAATAAAAAATTAAAATTAACTAATTAAATTATAAAAAAAGATAATGACAGTGGAAGAGGAAGGCAAGAATGCAGGATCTTCCATCCTAATGGGCACCAGAGGAGACCATAAGTGGTCTGGGGGCTGGTGGGGGCTCATGGGAGGGGAAAATCCAACAATAAAGAGTGACCATATGTTGGTAGGAATGTAAATTGGTACAGCCACTATGGAGAACAGTATGGAAGTTCCTTAAAATACTAAAAATAGAGCAATCCCACTCCTGGGCATATGTCTGGAGAAAACCATCATTTGGAAAGATATATTCACCCCAGTGTTCATTGCAGCACTATTTACAATAGCGAAGACATGGAAGCAACCTAAATGTCCATTGACAGAGGAATGGATAAAGAAGATGTGGTACATTCCATGTGGTAACATGGAATATTACTCAGCCATTAAAAAGAATGAAATAACGCCATTTGCAGCAACATGGATGAACCTGGAGATTATCATACTAAGTGAAGTAAGTCAGACAGAGAAAGACAATTACCATATGATATCGCTTCTATGCAGAATCTTTAAAAATGATATAAATGAACTTATTTACAAAACAGAAACAGACTCACAGACATCGAAACAAACTTATGGATATCAGAGGGGAAGGATGGGAGGGAGGGATAAATCAGGAGATTGGAATTGACATATACACACCGCTATACCTAAAATAGATAACCAACAAGGACCTACTGTATAGCACAGGGAACTCTGCTCAATACTCTGCAATAACCTAAATGGGAAAAGAATTTGAAAAAGAACAGATACATGTCTATGTATAACTAAATCAATGTGCTGTGCACGTGAAAGTAACACAACATTGTTACTCAACTATACTCCAATATAAAATTAAAATAAATAAATAAAATAAAACAAAGGAATAAAAAACCAGAGTGACCACATGGAATATCTATGGCTGTGGACATCGGTGACCACACCCACTGCGTGGACCAAGTGATGACAAACCCTCCCAAGAGCTGTCCCTAACTTGCTTCTCTGATTATAACTGAGTCAGCAAAGCCCAGGGGACTTCCTTTCTCACCCAGCTCCCTAGGCCTATGTGCTAAGACACCATTTTTCAGAGTCTATCTTTATCATTTGCTTCGATCTCACACATACACAAAATCTTTACCCTAAAGATTGGATTGGGTTTTACAGGTGCCTCCTTAGTCATCCTCAGAAATGATGCAGTGATGATGCCTTATCTGCGTGAAAGCCTGAAGAGAACACAAATGAGACTCAGCTGGACCCACTGATGACCGCCAGTACCGCATTTACTTCTGATTCAAAGTTTACCGGAAATAGCCAAACACAGCCAAGCAGTGTCCCCTCACAAAGATCCAAGACTATCAACAGTTCCCTCCTGAGTCAGGGCTGCTCCCACGCAGATTTACACTGGCGGGGGGGAAAGGGGGGGTTGATTGTGGTGGTGCAGCCCCGCATCTTGTACGTTGCTTGAACAAAGGTGCCACTTCAGTTACGGAATACCTCCTTTTTACACCTATACCTTTACACCTATGCCTTCCTATACCTCACCTAGGATGGCACCTGACATAACATAGAGACCATGCAAATGAGAGTCAACATGAATCATTGATCAGACCAAGTGCCAAATTTACCTGTGATTCAGTTTACAAGCAAGAGCAAGACACAGCAATTAGCAAATAAATGACATAGGTTACGGGACATTTTCCACTGAGATGTGTCCCATAAACCCATAAATTTCAGGCTTATTTACAATAGGCAACTAGCACAGACTGGGTTTATCCTGCTAAAAATGGCTCATAGACAATGATTCTCCCTTATCTTTTTGCTGGTGAATACCATTTGTGTATTTTCCAGGAAATCTGCTTACCTGTGAGTTTGCAAAGGAATTTTTGTCCGGTTCATCCTTCCTTTCCCAAATGCCCCAAGTAAAGGCCAAAAATAGGCAGCAGGTTTTCCTCATACATTTTAAAAAATTGCTTCCTTACCATTGCCACGTGACTCCCCAAGAAACTCCTGGAACCGGTGGGGCAAGATTCTTCCCTGAGTAGACAGGGGAAATTCAAACTCAGAAAAATTGAGTGAGACACCCAGAACCTTAAAGCAAGTTGGGAATGAAGCAACTTGAGAAATTCAGCCCTTGCTCCTTAATATTCTGTCTTACACGTTTCCTTCTTGGATCCTGATTCTTCGTCAAGAACAATACATGAGGGACTTCCTTGGTGGCACAGTGTTTAAGAATCTGCCAGCCAATGCAGGGGACACAGGTTCAAGCCTTGGTCCGGGAAGATCCCACATGCCACGGAGCAACTAAGCCCGCGAGCCACAACTACTGAGCCCACGTGCCACAACTACTGAAGCCTGCGTGCCTAGAGCCCGTGCTCTGCAGCAAGAGAAGCCACCGCAATGAGAAGCCCATGCACCGCAAGGAAAGAGTAGCCCCTGCTCGCCGCAACTAGAGAAAGCCCACGCACAGCAATGAAGATCCAATGCAGCCAAAAAAAAAATAATAATAACAATAATAAAAAATAAAAGAAAGCAGATCTCTACAGATCAAAAAAAAAAAGAATACATGAGTCACACCTGGAACTCATATATATATAAAGGCAGAAGAAATTTCTGTTTTAAACAACGACCATTGGATAATGTTCTATGTGTTGCAGCAGCTACTGAGAGCCACAAATCTGAGAACTCTGAGCTGTGTGGGTGGTAGAGGCACTGACAGATGTCTTTCTAGCCACTGCTTCCAGGGAGAAGGGAGCAGCCCCAAGGTAGCAATACTAATGATTTTCTCTCTTATGCACACAGAATGTTCCATCATTTAAGGATATGCAGCATGTTCTTGCCATATTCATCTTTGAATCTTGGGTGCCTGGCCAAATGGGCTCTACACATAGTAGGTGTACAGATGTTTTTGTTGGACTAAATCATCTATATTTGGAAACTCACAATATGCTTTCAAAACAGGCAGCTCAGAAATAATTATCTTTACTTTGCAAATGAGGAAAATAATACTTAAGGAAATTAAATGGCATGTTCAAGTTTACAGTCGGTAAGTATCCAAATTGGGGCTCATCCCCGGATCTCAGCGAACTCAGAGAAGATTCTCCCCTCTCCCGGCTTATGTGAATTCTACGGGAATGCCTTCTTGTCTCTTTTCACAACCAAGGTCAGCCCTGGTACTCAATAATCTCCTCAATGATTACATAACATCTGTCCCCTAATAATCTCTGGTTTGATTCTTGTTATTCAAAATGCAGACACTGAAAACCTTCTCAACCCTTGTAGTCAACGGGGTTGCAGCATGAGGAATGAAAACTGGGTACTTAGTGCAAAGGTCCGTGGCATCAAATACCTATGTGCTTGAACAAGTCCCTTAGCCTAATAAGCCTCCGTTTCCTTAACTATAAAAAAAAGCAGTTAGAAGAGTCTGTCACCCTACCCACTTTGAGTTCCAGAAGTCGCAGATAACTCTCCTTTGGCTATTTCATTCCTGCATTGTGCACCTATTACCCACCTGTTTAGGTGGGTCTTAAGGAACTGGAAATATATTTTCTTTTACTTTCTATCCTCATGGTGAGACAGTATAATTTCACTCCGTGGAAGATCCCCCAAGTGAGATGCTTGACCATCATCTTCCACCACTTTCTGGATTCATCCAGAGTGGAGCAACGAACCTCATCTTGACTCAGGGTGTGACTAACCTGGTACTGAGTCACTCCTGTGCCTTTTAGTTATGTTTCCTTCACCCCAGAAATTGCGGGGGACCGGAAGACACGTTTAACACAACTTTCCCTTCAGGATAAGCCAGAGCAACCTGGAGCTCCCACTGACTAACAAAAACCCTTTTAAAGTTCACTGAAGAGATAAAACAAATATCAAAGCATCACAAAAAGAAAGAGGAAAAAAGAGGGAGAGGAATGAGAAATGGGGCAGAAGAAAAGGGAAAGCAAGAAAAAAGGAAGAAGGAAAAGAAAGAGAAATGAATTGAGTTCAAGAAGTCCTCAGGCTTCCCTGGTGGTGCAGGGGTTGAGAGTCTGCCTGCCGATGCAGGGGACACGAGTTCGTGCCCCGGTCCGGGAAGATCCCACATGCCGTGGAGTGGCTGGGCCCATGAGCCATGGCCGCTGAGCCTGCGCGTCCGGAGCCTGCGCTCCGCAATGGGAGAGGCCACAACAGTGAGAGGCCCGCGTACCGCAAAAAAAAAAAAAAAAAAAAAAAGTGCTCACCCCACGCTGGGCATGTTATTCACATTGCTGGCTTGGATTTTCACCACAATCCTGTGAAATGGCCTCGTTCACACTTGGTGATGGAGGATGATGAGGCTCAGGGTGGCTGTGGGCTTACCTCACTGCAGGGCCAGTCAGACAGCAGCTGTCCATCAAGTGGGCCAGAGGGAGTTGAGGCATGGGTGAGGACAGGAGAATATAGGGGACCAGAGTGGGCTTGCTGCACCGAGAAGGAAATGACGGCAGGCTCTCAGCAGCTAAACCAAATGTGTCCAGAGTCAGCCATGGACGGCCAGTGATCGACTTCAGGTAGGAAAAGCTTGGGATCCAGGGGACTGCACTCCCAGTGTGGGCTTGGGCCACTTTAGGTTGCATTTTTCAGCAGCAGGACCCAGATCAATTTTGTCAAGGCCTGTTTTACTTCTGTCCCTGTTCCTGGCAGTCCAGCAGAGTCAGCATTTCCAAGTCCTGCAAGGAGTCCATCATGGACCTGAACAGACGCTCAGTAAGTGATGGGGGCAATGTAAACACAACTATTGTTTTTGAGGACCTATAAGTACTGGGTCCAGCATGTGGGATAAGAAATCCAGAGCCTTTTAGAGATTCTACCCTGGCCCACTTAGCTCAATCCTTAGGAGCGGGGAGTGGTTCTCCCCTAAGACCACAGCTTACATTGACTGCCTCTCACAGCTACTGGGAAAGGAGGTTAGGATGGATGACAAGACCTTGACCAGACACGCTGCAGTCAACGCCCAACTCCTTCCTCCTTAGCCAAGAGCACTGGAGTCTGGGACACGCCCTCTAGTGGTTTAATTTTTCAAAAAATGCATACGACTCAACTCAGCAATACGTAATTACAAGAACGCTTTGCTTAGCTACAAGAGGCACTTTTGGATCATTCAAGTGACAAAAACAAGCAAAAGCCTGCATGAGAAATCCTACAGGGCTCACACAATTGTGACTTTATCTGGAAATTCTAGTCACACAAGAATCTGGGAGGTCACCCCCCCGACATTCAGCCACGAGAGTGATTATCTACCTAGAGGTATCATTAATTCCAGATACATACACGTGAGCATCTATTTTTATCAGTTTACTTATAATCATCGGCAAGTCAGGGTAGAGGAGAGAGACCTACGAGTGTCCTTTGGGGTAATTTCCATGTCCCGTGCATAACTGGTGCTCAGAGCACCAGTCCTAATACTCTGATCTCTCTTTGGTGGTCTCTGTCTTTTGTCCTAGTTCTGGGTCCAGTGTGAAGCCTCATTATTCTATGTGGTACATCTGATTGCTGTGACACTCCTTCACCTCCCTCCCACTATTCAATTCTACGTCCACACGCTTTGTCACGTGACTCTGGAAAGCCTCCCACTGTGCTAGACAGAGTACATTCCCCCACCCGCTTGGTGTTGGGTTTGGCCTGATGATCACTTTGGCCAACGTCACCCGAGCAGAGGCTTTGCATGTGTTGCCCGGTTGGGCCTGGGACCACCGTGAACAGAGGATGCCCACGGGGCCTCCACCTCTGGAGTCTGGGCGCCAGAATGAAGACACACAAGCAGACTTGAACCCAACCCACAGCTAGAAGCAGAGCCATCCATCTGACCGGAAGTCACACAAGCAAGAAAATAAATCTCTGTTGTTGTAACTGACTGAAGTTTGGATGTTTTGGGGGGGGGGCAGTATTACTGCAGTCCTAGTGATTCATGCACATTTCCAGGAGACACACCTTGAATCTGAACCTTGTGAGACCTCTGATCAAGATTACAACCAAAAGCCATTGTTACCTAGAAGACAAGGCCAGTTGGACGCACGAAGAAAATGGATCTGACTCAAACCAGCAGCCAAGCAATTCCTGCCTAAACGTCAAGTATTTGTCTGTGAGTCTGAAGGTGACAGAGCCCCACCAGAACATAAAAATTCGTAGACATGGGTTCCGCATTTTGTGCTGTCATCATTGAGCAAGTTGCAGAAAGCACGGGTCCTGAGAGAGAGAGCGGTGCTTTATGTAACACATATCTTCCCTTGATCCTGTCCTGATTAGAGGCGCAAGACAAGAACTGTTTAGCGAGCAGGCAGCTTGCTAGAATTCAAGTATACACTGATACACGTTGACACGCCAGCTATATTTTCTGCAGTCTCCTGCCTTTTCTCTCTTGCTTAACATAAGCAAAAACTATTTGTAATTAAGCTATTGAAACACACGGACCATTATCAAATACTTAGTTACTATTTGCCAAACTTTGCAAGCACTATTTCATTCAAAAGTCACAGCAGTTCTTAAAAAAAAAAAAGAAAAGTCAGCAATTCTATAAATCAGGGACAATTGAATTCCCATTTTGCAAATGAGGATGTGAGGCTTAGATGGGTTAAGTAACTTGTCTGAAGGTACACATCGAATTCACGAGCCAGAATTTCAATCCAGGTTTTTCTGAATCCAAAGCCATCCCTGTCTCTAGCATCTGCCCATCTTTTGGCCGTCACTCTTCTCCCCTCTCCAATGCTGGGTAATTTATTGGACACCTAAGGCCAGTGCTTGAGTTCTATCAGGTGCCCAAAGTTATCTACCTTTGGGTCCAATCAGTTCCTTTGCAGGCAGAATAACAATGACAGGATCATGACAGTGGTGGCCTGACTCTAGCTTTCAAAGGAAATAAACACAAACCAATCATGCCCCCACGATGATGTAGCCCACGTGCCAGTACCATGTTGGCACAGGAAATAATTTGGGCATAGAAGAAGCTACACATCTACCTACAAGGATGGTGTCTTTTGGGGTAATTCTACTTGGGTAAGCCCATTGACTCTTGGGGTCAAATTTTAGCAAAAACTAAATGAAATGCACCTACTAAGAAATCCTGACAAGTCCATTGCATTCTTCCCATCAGTTGCTGCTGAAGGTGTCTTGAATTTGACCAACTCTTGATCCCAAGGGCAAGAAGCACACCTAAAAGGGAACCAAAGAATGGCAATGACCATGAGCTTTCCTCCCAATTTTCCATACACAAAGCCTTCCCCTTTGGAAGTGGGTTCTGCAAGTGATGTAAAGAACACGGACTCTGGAGTCAGATAGGACTGGTTGTAAATCCCAGCTCAGCCATTTACCTGAGTGACCCTGGGCAAGCGAATGACTTCATCTCACTGTAAGCTTCAGTTTTCTATCCTCCAAATCGGGGATAATGTCTTAAGTTAGGTTCCCCAAAAGAAGCGTATCCCAGGATGAGGATGTGTAGGATTAAGGAAGTGCACCCAGGAGAAACTGGAAATTGAGTAGGGGGAGCAGAAGAGAAGAATAGAGGAAGCCAAGCAGGAGAGTAATTTCAGGCCAAAGTCCTGCAGAGGGTAGCTTCAGCCTAATCCAGGAGGCGCACCCTGGGCTGTAAATGATGCCTCGGTGTTAGCTCCACCCAGAGGTGCTTTCATATCTCTGCACCCATCAGCCTCTGGTTAAGGGCCGTGGGAAGGAGGGTGGATGTAAATTCTGGGGCACTTTCATCTCTGCAAAGCAAGCTTCACCAGCGCGAGAGAAATCCTATGAAAAAACAGCCTCATGTGCTCAGCATTGGAAGCAAGAGCGCACCCAAGCCTGGGGTGCACAAAATACAAAACGGGTGAAAAGCCAGCAAACAGACTTATGGTTACCAAAGGGGAAAAGAGGGGCGGGATAAACTAGGAGTTCGGGGTTAACAGATACACAGTATTATATAAAAAAATAGATAACCAACAAGGACCTACTCTATGGCACAGGGAACTATACACAGTATTATGTAATACACAGTATTATGTAATAATCTATAAGGGAAAAGAATCTGAAAAAGAATATATATATATATACACACATATATAGATGTATAACTGAATCACTGTGCTGTACACCTGAAACTTACACGATATTGTAAGTCATCTATATTTCAATTTTTAAAAAAGGGTGAAAAGGGACCCAAGGTGATCTGGGTGCAGCATCATTTTTCACCACAAATAATAATACTTCTTTCTGGATCGTTATATACATATATATGTATCTCTTGACTTGACACATAGAAGATACTTGATAAATAATATGTTAGTGTTGTTATTATTATTAATGTAATTTTGCCCTGAATTTTGCCCATAACATCTTCCCCAAAATGGCCTCACCAGGTTCACAGCCGGAGGTCCCGTTTACTCTCCGTTGTGAAGCCCACGTGCTCCACCTGCCAGCCAGGTTGATGCCTAAATGCTGACCTCACGTCATCGGCTTTCTCTAGTTGGCACTATGTTTGTCACCCAGTCTTTCGGGGATTCTCTCCATCCTTTGGGACCTCCTCTCCTCGGGGTGGAAGGACCCCACTTCCTGTCAGTGTGTGTGAGGGGGCAGGTGGCCCAGGCCTCAGGTTTGAGTGCTGTGTTCTCTCTCTCTCAGCTGTGCCCTTGGGCCTCCGGCAGGACTTGCCAGCCCCCAAATCCTCCTCTCTCATTAAATAAATCCTTGGCCTTTTTAACTTTTGCCTATTCATCTTCCCCCGTTAAGGGCTAGGGATTTCTTAGAATCACCCACAGTCCACAAAAGGGCTTCTTTTCCCTCTATTCCTAAGATCCTGCCCTCAAGAGTCCTAGGGAAGCCCTCTCTCCTTAGGGGGCCTAGGACACCCAGGAACAATGCCGCCTGGGCTTTATTTAATTAATCTTCCTTAACAACCAGCCTCTTCCATGTGCCAGCCAGGCGAGCTCCTTTGCAAAGGAGCCTCCCCTCCGCGACTAATCCTCTAGGTTAAAAGATCGTGCTTGGCTCCAAAGCCAGCCCTCCCATTCATCAGCTCACAAGAGCTGCATCTTCTCAAGGGGCCAGACAGCCCCCTTGGCCACGCTAGTCCGGGCCTTGTTTTCTGGGCTGCCATCACGACTGAAATTAATCTAAGCGGGGCCCCTTTTACAAGAGCCGCAGCAAATATCCAATTCAATTTGCTTTCACCCAAGATTTCCCAGGAGTCAGGGCCGAATGAGATAATCGATGACGATTAAAGGCTTGGCCCGCCTGGCTGAGCCACAGTGTTAAAAAGGGGGACGGTTTCTGCTTCGGTGCTCACCCAACTCAGGTGTTAATTCGGGCAGGTCCATTGCTTCTCTCAGCGCTCTCAGCCGCTGCAATAACCATGCTGGGGAGGGAGAGGCGACCGGTCCTTCTACCCAAGAAAAGAGAATTCATTTTTGCTTCTCCTCCCACCCCGAACAACAACAACAGAAGTGTATAGAGCATCTGGAGCAGAGTAAGGAGACTGTTGGAACCAACGATGCCAAAGACATTTCATTTAGACGGGTTAAACCTTCCTCCTCTCAGCAAGGGACTAGTCAATGCCTTTGCTACTAATCCAAACAAAAGAGAGTGTTAAATTACTTGTTGCTACCACTTTGACCCTGGAGAGGACTGTTTTCTGCTTGGCTGATTGCTCCAAAAGACCATGACACCCCAGGGCAGGAAAGTAGGGGCAGATGGCTCAAGGGGGCCAAAGAGAGCTTCCAGATCCCCCATGCCCTCCCTGTGGCTCCTCTTTTCTTGCCTCTGCTAGTCTTGTACCAGCTCACTGTGGGTGGGGGACTCCCCTGGGCTCTGAACACTTTATAGAGGCTGTGGCCAATGTGGGGATGAGATTGTGTATTAGCTACCCATTGCTGTGTAACAAATTACCCCAAACATAAGAGCTGGAAACCATACACACGTACAATCGCCCGGTTCCTGTGGGTCAGGAATCCAGAAGCATCTTGGCTGTGTGGTCCTGCCTTGGGGTCTCTCATGAGTGCTGCACCCTGGGTATCAGCCAGGGCTGTGTTATCGCAAGGGTTGGCCTGGGGGCTCAGGCCCTGAGCTCACACACTCATGTGACCTCAGCTTCTAGGCTCACCCATGGAGGCCTTTGCACGGGGCTGCCTCACAAGCCAGCCGCTGGGTCCTCCCACAGTTTGTGATCCGAGAGAGTGAAAAATCACCCATGATGGAAGCCACAGCCTTTATATAACCTACCCTCAGAAGTGACTACATTGCTTGCCATACTCTATTTGTTAGAAGCGAGCCAGTAGGGCCGGCTCCCACTCAAGCGAGGGGGATTACAGAAGGGCACGAATACCAGGAGGAGGAAAAATGAAAATGGAAGGGTGTTGTCTTGTTAGGCACTGAGCCCACACATGTCTGAAGCAAACTCTAGTGGGGGTTTCATTTCCATGGGGGCAGTGTTATCTCTGACACCAGGGAAGAGGGAAGGGGTGTGTGCGTGACACAGAACTGGTCCAGATGCTCAAGGTCAGAATCAGAGCTGGAAGCAGGGCCTGCCTTCCCCAAACTTCACCGAGGGCAGTGCGCTAAGGATGTGCTACCTGGGTCCAGTGTCCAGCAGCCGTGGTCAGAGCACACCCAGGATGGCAGGCAGGAACCACGTAGAAGTCAAAAGGTAAAGGAGGAGACACAGAGGACCTGGGCTAAGGAGGTCTGGTTGGTGATCTCCTCTCCTGTGCAAGACGGTGACAGCCATGGCCCAATGTTCACACCTCCCAGTGTCACACCTCCTCCCACACTGACTCTGGGCTTGCCCGTGGGCCTCGCTTTGGCCAAGTCAACGGGATGTAAGCACTTGATAAGGGCTAAACATTGGGGCTTACCCTCTGGGATGTTGCCCTGAGCCCATCAAGCCAGGAAGACTCCTCCTGTGAAGAAGCTGGGATCAAAGACCACATAGCAGGAAGTTCTAGCTATCCTAGGCAGTCATCCCAGCTGGGCCCGGCCCCAGCCAACATGCCCCTCCAGCTGGATGCAGTCTCGTGAGTGATCGCAGACAAACTGGCAGAGGACAGGTCCAGGCCACTGACAGAATTGTGAGAAGTTGTAAATTACTGTTTGAGGCCACTAAGTGTAGGAGTGATTTGTTACACAGAAATAGTTATCCGATATACTCTTATTACCACCAGAACTGTCCAGCCTACCAGGGCAGACAACGGTGGAATTGAGAACAATCTTATGATCCCAGAGGTCCCCAAGGCAAAAAGTAGCACCTGCCCAATGCCTTCTCTCTCCCCGCCCCCACACCTCTCTCTCTCTCTCTCTCTCTCCTCTCTCTCTCAGTTATGTCACAGATGTAGTTAACAAACGTCAAATATCTGGCTGTCCTTTTCTTCCCCAGAGGGCTTCTGGACTTAGCCAAGACAGCTGAACCCCACCATAGACAATTCTTTGACTTAAAGGAGATTATCCTAAGGAATGACAAACCAAGGACCCTTTCCACGCCTAGGCTTCCTGAGAGTCCAGGAAACAGGGCACCAACACATCCCATCCTGCAATTCCCATAGACGGTGCTCAGTACAGTGGCCACCGGGCCACAGGGTCACCTGCCCAGGTTGCTCTCAAGGGAAGTTGTTTTTCATTTACCAGCAGGTGAGCAGACTGGATCACCTGGGTGACTTGAATGTCCTGGGATGCCACATCCTTCTGTCTGTTGAGAAGGACGTGCTGTCTGGGCAACACGGTTGTCACAAATAACTTCTCTGTATTTCCTTGGGACCAAGCCTGACCCCCTCAGCAGTACACAGAGCGAAAACCTACTAGGACGTGAGGGGCAGCTCTGCCACCCTGCTCCACCATCTGGTAAGATTCCACACACTTGTAAAGATCCAGCCCCAGCATGGCCTGCTCTGGGGAAACATCACTTGCTTTGATCCCTCTAGCCCACGTGGTAGAACAAGAACCCCATGGGCTGTATCGTGACCACATCACACCACGGTTGGCTGTGCCTCCAAGCCAAGGACTCGGGGCCACTTTAAGAGAAAGGATTTTGCTGAGATCATCTTGATACACTTCGTAGGCCCCTGGCCAATGGTACAGTTTAGCGAAAGCTGACAATTTCATTCATTCAGCAAGTATGTATCAAATTCTTACTTTGTGCCAGCTACTTGCTCTGAGGTCACAGCCGGGACAAGACACACAAACTCCTACCTTTAGGTTGCTGCATTCCACTCAGAGGAGACAAACAAACAGAAATAAGTAAAATATAGAGTATATGAGAAGGCAATAGATGCTGTGCAGAAACATAACAGGAAAAGGGCACAAAGAGTAGCAGTTTTAATAGAAGCTGATATTTGAGCACAGACTTGAAGGCAGAGAGGGATTTAGCCAAGTGGACCTGAGGGAGGAATGCTCTAGACACAGGAAACAGCCAGTGCAAAGGCCCCAAGGCCGGGGCATGCCTGGTTCATTTGAGGAACTGCAAGGAGGCCAGACTGGCTGTAGCCATGTGAACGAGGGAGCTCCTTTCAGAAGATGAGATTGAACAAATAGTGGGGCGGGTGCCGTTTGTATAGGGCTTTGCAGGGCAGAGTACGGATTTCGGATTTTTCTCTGAGTGAGATGGGAAACTAGGGGATTTTGAGCAGAGGAGTGACAGGGCTAACTTAGGCTTTAAAGGGGTTGATTTGATTATTCAATTCAGTGAACAAAGGACTGTGGGAAGGTAGGAGTGGAAGCAGTTAGAAGGCAATAATAACCCAGGTAAGAAAGAATTGGGGCTTGGAACAGGTGGTGAGAAGTGGCTAGACTCTGGTCGGCATTTTCTAACAGATTCCACATGATGTGTGAAAGAAGGCAAAGACGTAAGGAGTCACGAGTAACTCCAAGATCTGGAGTCTGAGCACCTGGGAGGGAGGACTTGCCTTGGCTGAGGTTGGGGGCGTACGGAGGGGGTCGGGTGTGTGGATGGATCGGGGGTCCTGCTGGACATGTTGACTGTGGGATTTCTGTTAGTGGAGATATTGGGGAAGCCGGGGGACATTCTAGGCTAGAATCCACGGGGGAGGTGTGGGCTAGCGACATCAATTTGAAGGAATTAATAAACTTGCTTGCCTTATTTTACTCTTCTGATTTTAGTCTCCTCCACAGTAAATTGGGGTGAGAGAGAGAATATTAGTGAGATATTAAACTAGATGATCTACAATCCTTCCCGGTGTTAACATCAGTCATTTATCTCAAAGACAACTGAGCAGCCCACACCGTTCACCTCACTGGCATCCTGCCTTGGCTTGGTCTCTCTACTTCTGATTCTGTTTTTCAGGTTACCGGAAAACTTCAGTCTCCCAAACAGAGAGCCCAGTGCAGCAGGAGAGCCAGGATATGGCCGTAGGTGAGCAGCCCAGCTCTCAGGGACCCCAGGCTTCCGGATAAAGAGAGGCACAGCCAGGAAAAGGAGGCACAATCATCCCATCACCCACGGGACAGCAGTGGCTGCAAAGGGCAGGCATGCAGCTGCCTACGGGGCAGAGGCACAGATGCCTTGATTTTTCCAAGACTGAACAGGAGGCACTTTGCAGAACTGCCTTGGAAGTAGGGTGAATATGTGTCCTGCTTTGCCCAGGACAGCCTGGATCGGGGTCTTTTATTCCAGCATAATTATTAAAAGCATCCCCTTTTACTCGCAAAATTACCCCAACTTGAATAATAAAACACATGATCACCCGTCTTATAGCCTTTGGACATGTGTTTCCCCCAAAAGCCCCCAGCATCATCTTTCCCCGATGACTGTGAACTTTCTGACGTTTGAGCATTTAGGAATTCATTCAAACTCTGTGGGCCAATCCTGGAAACATAGCCGAAGCACTAAACTATCGTCTCCTTGCTGCCCCCAGTGGAGAGGGATGGCAAAGTACCCAGGCAGCAATCTGCATAGGACCCTCCACTTAGGAATCACAGGGGTCACAGAAAACGCCAAGGCGCTCGGACCTGCCTTCTTTGGGTCTGAGCCTCCTAAAGGTCCTGAGGCTGACAGTGTGGATGCTCAAGTCATCCATGCAGCAGGGGGATAAAACCACACTCCCTGGTTCTATATCCACCCACATAATTATCAATAACCTCCTCTTTCCACGCATGCAACAAATACTTATCAGATGCTTCCTATGTACAAAGCATAATGGGGGACACAGAAGCAATTCATACATTAACCTTACCCTCGGGTCGAGCCCAGAACATAAACATGTACAGAAATCACGCAAACCTGACATAGCAAGCGAAAACGACAAAAAAGGTCCAGCTGATTGGAAGCCAATCTGATGATATAAAATCCTCCCGGCCCTCAACCAACAGTCTGTGCATTCTGTTCACTCTGCAAACATTTGTTAAAGTGCCACTTACGGAGGCCAGCCACTTGACATACTTTATCTCATTTAATCTTTACAGCCCACACTCTGAGGTCGATATTATCGTTTCAGCTTTGGAGACGGGGAGCCTGGGGCTCCGAGAAACTGAATGACTTGCTGAAGGTCACATGGCTGCAGAGCAGGAGCTGGAACCGAGGTCTGTATGTGTGCTCTTTCCGGATGGCACCTCCACAGCAGGCACTGCTGAATCCTTCTGCCCCGACTCTGCTAAATGTGACAGTCATTTCCCTGGAACACACAGCTGAGCCCTTGGGCAAGGACCCCATCCACTTCCTCACTGGCTGAAGGCCACACTGGGAGTAGGATGAGGAGAGGGAGGCACTGGTCCCAGGTGCAAGATTTAAGGGGGCCTGGGCTTCCCTGGTGGCGCAGTGGTTGAGAGTCCGCCTGCCAATGCAGGGGACACAGGTTCGAGCCCTGGTCCGGGAAGATCCCACATGCCGCGGAGCAACTAAGCCCCTGTGCCAGAACTACTGAGCCTGCGCTCTAGAGCCCTCGAGCCACAACTACTGAGCCCACGTGCCACAACTACTGAAGACTGCATGCCTAGAGCCCACGATCCACAGCAAGAGAAGCCACCGCAATGAGAAGCCCACGCACCGCAACGAAGAGTAGCCCCCTCTTGCCACAACTAAAGAAAGCCCATGCGCAGCAACGAAGACCCAACGCAGCCAAAAATAAAATAAGTAAATTGAAAACAAAAAAAAAGATTTAAGGGGGCACCTAAAACTTCAATAATCAAGAGAAATAATATTTCAGTGCAATATTTTTTAAAAATATACTTAGCAAACTACAGTGCTTGGGCCGGCTGCCTAATTTTATAAACAAGATTTTATTACACTTTACATGTCAAGACAGGTTACATCCACTGGCCGTACCTGCCTGGTTTTACTTGTGGAAAAGAGACTTTCCTTGCCTTTCTAGCCTGGAGGACAGAGCGCTTGTCTGTAAATAAAGGCCACGTGGGTTGGGTCCTGGACAATCACAAAGAGTGACAGCAGGAAGCAGACTGCTCTCTAATTCCTCCTCGGAGCCAGAGTGACCCTGATGTGATTTTCAGACACGAGTAGGAAACAAGCAGCTGGTGCTTGGAGAGCCAGGGGGGATGGCTCCAGTCCCGGCTCCCTGGAGGAATGAACTTGGCCATGTGGTTTGCACATAGAGGGACCCGGTGCCACATCTCCGTGCCATAAATGTGATGGGAGCTGTGATTATTTTTAACACACATACTCTGCAGTTGCCTGGGCTCCACCATACACAGGCAGAGACTCCAGCGCCAGTGTTGAGCAATTGTTAATGGAAAAAAAAGATGCTGGGGCCCCTAACAGCCATTTTAAACTATGGACATTATTGCTCCATTTTGAGCTGCACCCAGGGACTCGTAAGAGGAAGACATAATGCTTGTTTGTGAAACTTTTATAGCTAATTGACATTTTTTCAGTGCTCCCCCGGCAGCTGTAGTTACTCCTGATTGGAAGGGCCATGGAAAACATAAAGTTATTCACTGTCTCCAGATGGGGCCATATTTCTGATATACCACTGGAAAAAAAAGAATAAATAAAAAGCTGTCAAAATAAACACACTCGGAAGTGATAAGAGGAGCTAAAATGATTGGCAAAAGCAGTTCTCTTTGTTCAAAAATAATGCATATTGTATTCATACTAATTGATGATGTTTGACTCTCTGGGACTGTCAGATTTCCTCCCTTCTTGGGAATAGTTTCCTCCCTTCTATATCTGCTCTTGGCTTTACAAACAAAGGGGAACACGGAATTAAATTTCTCTTTTCTCAGTCTAACGTGCCTCTTTCTACTTACAGGTTCCCAGACTCTGTCCTTGGTGCTAGCAGAAGAAGTCAAGCATCGAATTCTGGCTGCTCTAAGTCAAGTTCATGAGACAAAAACAATTAAGACTCAAGCAGAGAAATCAAACCAGTGCTGGGAATTCCACTTTGATCTCTAGACATATTCATGTACAGATTATCCAGGAAGATTGGGAACTAGGATAGCACGAGATACACCAACAGAAGTGAGGAATCACTTGGCAAAAACGCCAGTTTGGGTTCGTAGAAACTAATGAGTGTCTGCATGGACCCATCTACCCTAGGCTTCAATCTAATTTTCTTGACTCAAAAAAGTCACTGATTCATGTAGAATGAATTCATCTGAGAACATTATTTTCAAGATAGAACAATACGCCAGATGGAGACTACCGTATACATCCAAATTTGCTGGTTGTATGGATGACTATATCACATCTTGCTGAGACGGAGCTCTCCTAGCCCATACATTTCCTGATTCAGAACATGTATCATGACAAGTATAAAATCATAAAATGCAATTGAACGGCTATATTTAATATCCAGTGTCCACGTACCAAAAACGTATGTACTTTAGGCATAGGGGAGACTGCAAGACTGCTCAAAACCTATGTTCACTTACCTTACACACAATTCAGATGAACTCAGAGACCAGATTTCTAAATCAAAGTGGCAATTAAAGAGAAGAAGAGGGATTGCTAGAAGCAATTAAAGTTGACAGCAGAGAGAAATACCAAAGAGTAACAGCCTGGCAACAATGGGAAAGATTTTTAATTCAATGTAGAACTCAATGAGCCCTAGACACTAAGTCTACCTGACACAGAAGCAGGAGCCCGGGGTAGCCCTGTGGGCCTCAGGGTCAAATGCCTGCCTGTATCATAAGGAATGTCCCAGAGCCATTCAGGAAAAAGTCATGTTCTGGAGCCCCCGTCAAGAAGCAAGAAAGGATACATCTTAGAAAATTTCTAATTCAAAATGTTCATTAGGGTTGTTATTATTATTAATCGAGGGCAGCTAAAAGGCAAACCTCTGTATCAAGAAGGACTCTTTTGGCCTCCAATAAAAGAAACCCACCAAATTAACTTAAGCAAACAGCGAATGCATTCACTCCCCAAGTGAAATTCACAGTTGACCTGGGTTCAGAACCAGTTGGATTCAAGTGGTCAAATGATGTCATCAAAAATTCTCCAACTTTTCATCCCACTTTCCTCTGAAATTTTCTCCCGTCCATCAGTTAGCATTCCAGGACAAAGGGAGCTTCTTTGTCTCAATGGTTGAAGCGTGAATCCTGGGGAGGGTTCTTACTGGTCCAGCTTGAGTCCTGGCCATCCCTCAACCAATCACTATGGCCACAGCAACACAGTGCTCTGATTGGCCAGGAGTCAGTCACACACCCACACTCTGGGCTGGGGAGGAAGCACCTGCTCAGAGGAGGGGTCTCCCCACAGCCAGAGGAAATCTGGAGGTTGGAGGAAATCTGGAGGTAAGGATGCTGTGCTCATAAAAACAAATGATGGGGCTTCCCTGGTGGCACAGTAGTTGAGAATCCACCTGCCAATGCGGGAACACGGGTTCGAGCCCTGGTCCGGGAAGATCCCACATGCTGCGGAGCAACTAAGCCCGTACGCCACAACTACTGAGCCTGTGCTCTAGAGCCTGTGAGCCACAACTACTGAGCCTGCGTGCTGCAACTACTGAAGCCCACATGCCTAGGGCCCATGCTCCGCAACGAGAGAAGCCACTGCAATGAGAAGCACGCGCACTGCAACGAAGAGTAGCCCCCGCTCGCTGCAACTAGAGGAAGCCCGGGCGCAGCAACGAAGACCCAATGCAGCCAAAAATAAATAAAATAAAAATTTTTTTAAATGATGTTCATTGCACCATCAGCTATCATAAAAGCACGGTTTTCTAGAATGACTCAATGTCTGAGAGTTTTTGAGTCCTAGGTTCCCTAGGAAAGAGACTGAGATAGTGAATTAGGTGCAGGTAGATTTTTGCAGAGGGCTCTTGGGACAGCATCACAGAAGGAGTGAGGGAAGCTGGGTGGGCAGAGGGAGGCATCAGGATGTCATGAAGTTGCAACAGCAGCCTCAGCCCATCCCACAAAGAGCTCTGAGCTCAGACAGCCCTTCCAAGTTACCCTAAACCCTGAACCATGGAAAGGGCCAGTCCTCTGTATTACTCCTCCTGCACTGACCAGTCAGTGGATGGGCACTGCCACGGGGAAGTGTCCTAGTCTTGGCGGACGGGGCTCCCTTCAGGCAAGTGCAATTCTGGGGGTGGGACTCAGCTGAGAGTCATCACTGGGCAATGTTCCCAGCATCTAGGGAGATGATGAAGGGGAGGTCCGGCTGGAGGGCCAGCTTGAAGCTGGAACCAGTGTAGTGAAGCAGTCAGAGTAACTCTCGTGAATGTGAGGCTATGGGCTTCAGATTCTATCTCCCTGGTACAGCCACCAGCATGGCCTGAACACACCAGTCTCAAGAAAAGAGGAAGACAGCACCTGCAGACAACGGGGGCTGAGCTGCAGTCAATCCCGGGGAAAGGAAAGACACTGCCGTTTACTGAGCACCTGCTGTGTGCTGGTTCTGTGCTGGTTTCCTTCTATTGCACATGGGATTCTACTCAGATGATGAGAATGAAGAGTCTCTGAAATTAATACTCTACAGTTTGAAAAAAAAAAAGCTGTGAGAAACTTAAATGCTGGTTCTTGGAGCCTCATATGAAGAAAATTCTTTCCAAATGATTCCAGAAACGATACTAATAGCAAAAGAAAGAGGAACACAAGGCTTATACTAAGTCAGTTCAAGGACAAGAAAAAGAGTAGTTATTCAGAAGTAAGTCCCAGGGGTGAGCAAAGTGCGTTTCTGAAAGCATGTCAGGGGAAATCAATTCCCAAGAAGAGATAGGAAATTTAGGGAAGTCTTAAAAAGTGTAATCACGTAATTAGTCTACTTTTTGAAGCCTTCTTTTTAAAGGAGAAAAAGAAGAAAATTCGTTATAAAGAAGAGTGAGGGCTTCCCTGGTGGCGCAGTGGTTGAGAGTCTGCCTGCCGATGCAGAGGACATGGGTTCGTGCCCCGGTCTGGGAAGATCCCATATGCCGCAGAGCGGCTGGGCCCGTGAGCCATGGCCACTGCGCCTGCGCGTCCGGAGCCTGTGCTCCGCAACGGGAGAGGCCACAACAGTGAGAGGCCCGTGTAGCGCAAAAAAAAAAAAAAAAAAAAGTCGTAAAAAAAAAAAGAAGGGTGAGATGGTCTAAAACAAAGAACAATGAGATATATATTGTAGGAAGTGGCCAATTATGTAAATTTCTAAGAGAGAATGATGTGAGAAATAAAGTCCCCTCATTTGCCCTTTACTGTTTACCTTTTTTTTTTTTTTACAGGAGTTAGGAACCTGGAGTTTGTAACTGAACTGAAGAATGCCCTGAAATCGAATATAAAAGTGTGTGTGTGTGTGTGTGTGTGTGTGTGTGTGTGTGTGTCCCCACGAGAGTACATCCTTCTGAGGAGAGGTTCCATCGATTTCAGCAGATCTTTAAAAGAAACTGTAGTTCCCTATATGTTTAAGAACCAATGTCCCAGCCCAAATGGCGACCCTAGTGAGTAAATTGTTGTGACAGGAAAAGGTTCAGGAAATAATTTCCTTTTTGAGTAGATTTCTCATTTTTGTGGTTCAAAATTAGAAGTATATAAACAGTATTCAGCGAAAAGTTTCCCCCCTTCCCCTGTCACATCCATGTAATTTTCTGCCACACAGCAAAAAATGCTACCGGTTTTTGCGCAGCTTCCCAAATGATGTAGTCTCTGTATATCTGTGTGCATGTGTACACCATATAACAGGACCTACAACTGCAGACTCAGATTCATCACATTTGTAAGCATGCGGTAGTCGTAGGCACAGCCCCTGACACGGTCAAGTGTTCCCATGCTACGGCCACCAACGGAGGGTGCCACTGTCTTGTCAGAAGATCTGCCTCTGAATTTTTAATTTTTTAATTTAAAACAGTATGTTTTACACAGATGAAGCCATTAAAGCTGTATGAAGCAAAACGAAAACAAGCCTAGGCATAGCTTGTTAGGGCAGAAGTGACATATGTGGTAATTATGTCAGGGTTCCCACAGGAGAAGGAACAAATAGAGACATGACCTTGGCTTTGCTCACTGCTCTCTGAGGCAGGTAAAGCTCAGGAACCCCTGAGCATGGATGCTGACCAGGTGGGCCTGGTGGGGAGAGGCCAACAGAAAGTGGGAAGAGACCAGCAGATATTTCGAAACACACACTGTGTCCAGAAGTGTGTTGGACTTCCAGCATGTGTTATCATATTTAACCACCAAAACAAACCTGGGAGGGCCTCTCCCCACTTCATAGGCAAGGAAGTAAATGTACCTGGCGTGGATGGCTCTAGAAAATATGGATGCAAAGCAGACCCACCATCCCTTCCCAAAATCCCTTCAAATTCAGAATTGGCTAAATTCAGTGTTTCAGAGTTGGAAAAGATAACATAATGCAGTGACACTAGATTATGTGACACCCCATCAGTCTGAGGTCAAACTCCATCGTCATCTTAACAGGAATACTTCTGCAGCAAAACACAGGAATATTCTCACTAAGAGGGATCAATGAAAATTATAAATACCATAGCCTCATGTCATTTCTAGTCAAGTTTTGCTGCCTAATGAGACGCATCAATCTTGGGAGAAACAAAAAGAAACAAAGTCTTTGACTTCAGGGAGTTCTTGGGTTTGGAATCATAAATTAGAAATTATAGACCTTATTCATTTTCTTTCCGGTGTCATTTCCTACCTTCCTTCTTTCTTTTATTCCTCCCTCTCTCTCCTCCTTCCCTCCATCCTTGGTCCATCCAGAAGAATGTGTTCTGTAAAATAACAATAGGTCTTATTTCTATCATCAATTACCTCCCTTCCTTTCCCAAGCAAATTGCAAAATAAAAAGATTTCATGATCAAATGATTTGGGAAAAATTGGTGGTAAAAATGTTTCTTTTTTTTTTTTTATGCGTTACGCGGGCCTCTCACTGTTGCGGCCTCTCCCGCTGCGGAAGACAGGCTCCGGACGCGCAGGCTCAGCGGCCATGGCTCACGGGCCCAGCCGCTCCGCGGCACGTGGGATCCTCCCAGACCGGGGCACGAACCCGTGTCCCCTGCATCGGCAGGCGGACTCTCAACCACTGCGCCACCAGGGAAGCCCCAGTAAAAATGTTTCTTTACTGAAGTGACTAAAGGAAACCTTGAAGTAAGAAAATGCCTTGTAAATTTCCCAAAAAAAGGGCCCTATGGTGTGTATCTATTCACAGACAATCACTTGTCTGGTAGGTTTTAGACAGTGCCCCTCTCTTAGATGGTCCGTGGTGTGAGTCCTCTACACACTTAGACCTTCCTTATCAATTTATCTCTAGCACTTCAGGCTTATCTCATGTATTAACTTGGGGAAAATTAGCTGACTTCAAGGATCCCTGTTGTAATGCTGAAAACTAATCCTCATGCTTGTCCACAAAGATCTCAGATTTTAGGGATATTTTAGCGCTAATATTATAAATGTCTTAATATATAATAAAGTAGAACTACTTTATTACGGTAAAAATGGATTTGGTCTACTTGTTTTTTACATTTTAGGCATCACAAATGGCAATGATTTTTAAAAATGGTATGTCCCATTTCCATAAGCAACTTATCACCAGACTTAGGGGAGATGAAATATTCTAAAATGGATTCTAGTTGAAAGGACAGATCCACTCAATGCTTTATGAGCAGTGTGTTTAAATCAACAATACTGGAGCTTATTATCAGTTGGGGGGGTCCCTTTCTTTGGAACAGCATTTTATGTGAGGAACACACACACACACACACACACACACTCACACACACAGTCTAGGGAAACTTCATGAACATAGCCAAAATAAATTATCAAGGAGTGAAAAAACCAGAATGCATTCTTGCTTTGCTTTTTTAAATTTAGAAATGGCTATAAAAAATGAAATATATAGCTCACCATAAAAATTCTGAAAATAGAAAAAAGGGTAAGGAAGAAAATAATTCTCTGCTAATTCTACCATTGTGTGTGTGTGTGTATATAATATATTGTCTATTTACATATAAATGTATATACTTTTGTAACAATATAGTTTCTTGTATTGTTATTTATTAATACTAATATGATAGGATGACTATTATATAACAAACTAATGTTAATATTATACTAATAATTATATATTTTAATAATGGATTATGATCATAATATTAGCTACCATCAATAGCTCCTACTATGAGCTAAACGTACACACACCATTAATAAGCTGTTTACTTAATTACCTTCACTTAATTCTTATAAATCTCAGGCAGGTGCTATGATGAATCTCCATTTTCCAGATGAGAAACCTGAGAGCTCAGAAAGGTACAGTGCCTTTCCCAAGGTCACACAGCAGGTTGATGGTGAGGACTACTATTCAAACTCAGGCTGGCTCTGGAGCCTGCATGTTCCATCCATGGACTATTAACACTTTCCTGTAACCTGCTTTTTCCACTTAATGGATCACATTTATATTTCTATGTCAATAAATATAGACTGCATTCTAATTTTTAACAGAAATGCATCGCATTTTACTGTACTAGAGGCATGTTAATGTATTAAGCTGTTTATAGGCATCTTTTCAGTTTTGTCCCAGTATTTTTGTTGTTATAAGACTGCAGTAAGTGCTCTTGTACATTTTTGTGCATTTACCTGATTATTTTTGTAGAATTCTGAACACATATGTCAGGTGTCTATCACTATCCTAAAACGTAATACCTTGTAACAGCAACAATTTACTCTGTCTCAGCATCGTGTGGGCTGGCTGGGCTCAGTGGGGCGGCTCTCCTACTTCTTGAGGTATTGGCTGGGATCATTCATACAGCTGAAGTATCTGTTCCTTCATGTTTTCAGAAACCTCTTGAAACTTTCGTCAGTCTGAAGTGTCTCTCATGATACTGCAGTGATGACATAATTTTAATTTTTAATTTCCAGTAAAGTTGAACATCCGTTGGTATGTTCATGGGTCACAAACTTCGTTTATTGGTTTTAAATTGTGTTAATATCCATTGCCATTGTAAAATCAAAGTGTTTTAAAAAGCCATTAAAAATAGATTGTGTGCCCCTTTTATTAATTTGAAAGAGTTCTTTACTCTTATTTATATTATTAATAATATAAGCTCTTATATTATTCATTGTCACATAGGTCGCAAACTTTTTTTTCCAGTTTTTGTTCTATGGTGTTTCTGATGCAAACACCATTTGCATCCTTTCATACTAGCATCCCTGCCATGTTCAGACCCAGCTAGCCTAGATTCTCCTGGGCATCCCATCTCTTCAGGCACATCCTCGGGGCAAGTTCCTGGCTGACCATCCACCCTGTGAAGTATCTAAGATAGCTAGTTTTGGAGGCCTGTTCAGAGGAATATGCCAGGTGACAGGGCACACCCTGGGCTGCGTTTCTGGAGTCAAAAGTTCTCACCACTCTTGTTGGGTACTTTTATAGTTCAGACTGGATCTTGGAAAAGAAATAATAAGCTTAGGTCATCTCAGAAATGTTATCACAGGGCTTCCCTGGTGGCGCAGTGGTTGAGAGTCTGCCTGCTGATGCAGAGGACATGGGTTCGTGCCCCGGTCCGGGAGGATCCCCCATGCCGCAGAGCGGCTGGGCCCGTGAGCCGTGGCCGCTGAGCCTGCGCGTCCGGAGCCTGTGCTCCGCAACAGGAGAGGCCACAACAGTGAGAGGCCCGCGTACCGCAAAAAAAAAAAAAAAAAAAAAGAAATGTCATCACAGCAAACCAAGGTTTCTCATCATCCAGTGGGGAACCAAGGTTTCTCATCATCCAGTGGGGAACCAAGGTTTCTCATTATCCAGTGGAGAACCAATTTAAGCTTGTTCCTGAATCCGTGGAATGACACCACTACTGTTTCTGCCCACACTTATAAAGTTGTACCTGGAAACAGCAGCTTCCCCGCCGCGGCATCGGAGCCCAGCCCCGGGCACCTCAGAACGTCATGTGATGGCCTGCAGAGAAGTCGGGCCTCTGAGCACGTTTCCAGGTTTGGAGCAGATGGAACTGTGGCTGGACGAGCCTGGAAGTTCTAAACTGAGAGTCAGGCCTCTTTGATGGTGTTGTGATGCTGAGGCTACAGTCCCCAATTATTCAATCAAATGCTCACCCAGGTGTTGCTCTGAAAGTATTTTGCGGATGTAATGAAAACCCCTAATCAGTTGAGTTTAAGTAAGGGAGGTTGTCTTGGATAATCTGGGTGGACCTGACTGAATCCTTTGCAAGGAAGGCCTTAGAAGTAGAGCTCAGATTTCGGAGTGAGGAAAGAGAGAGAGGAAATTCCATCTCTGGACAGCAGCTTCTGGCCATGCCTATAGGGGTCCTCCCTTCATTAACGCTGCCCTGTGGACCTCAGACCTGCTCAGACAGCCCACGAGTGCACGAACATCCTCTCTGTGAGATGAACAGAGTTCACTGAAACAACCCCGATGGCCAGGAAGCCTCAGCTTGCTCCTGTAGCGGGGACTCCGTGGGTCTGGGCTGTAAATTCTGCCCCTGGATGGAGCAGTGGAGGGAAAGAGGAGAAAGGGGAGAAGTGGTGTGAGGAAGCAGGCTTCAGGGGCTGGGCCAGACCTGAGCCTGCTGAGGGCCGAAGGGAAAGAGGAGGAAAGGACCCATGGGACCCAGGTTCCTGTTTGATAGTGGGGTCACACGTGCGGGATGAACTGGGTCCGTGGGAAGACTGCACTAAGGCCCCCAGTGCATATCTGCCCTCACCCCACACCTGCTTCATTCTTTGTAAACTAGGCCAACTGTGCCCGAGATCCCACGCAAACCTCTGGCTGAGACTCCCTTCCCCAGGCCTCTGCCAAACCACGCCCTCCTCTCCCTCCGAAACCTGATTTCATGCTCCAGTGTGCCATGATGGTCCCCCAGGTTGGGGCACCTGGCTGCCGTTTGCCATCTCCAGACTTCCTGGAAACCCAACTGTCTCCCTTCTTCCGTGTCCCCACAGACACATGCGGGCATCTGTCGCATCTGGGATGTCTGAGGGCCTCTGGTTATGAACCTCCCCTTTGCTCTCTGCTCGGGCCTTTTACTAGAACAAGAAATAACAGCACCTCTTGGAGCCTGGAAGCAGCTCTCCACCCGTGGGGTTCGGGGTAGCACCTGCAGTCTGTTAATGCTGGAGCAAAGGCCGATCAACTGCGAACTTGGCTTTTCCTTTCCTCCCAAATACAGGAGGCCCAGGGATTTAGGCCAGAACAGTTTTAGAAGGGAGCGGTCTTTCTCACCAGCTTTATCTGGGAATCACATCTGATGCCCGTCCACCAAATCGTGTTGGTCCCCCTCTGGGGATGCCCAGTCTCTCTTTCCATCCCCACAGAGGCTGCCCAGCTAAGGTCCCTGTCCCCCACTGTCCCCCTACTTTTCTCGCTTCTTCCATGTCGCACACCCCCCAACCCCGTCCATTTCCAGAAGTAGCCTGAGGGATCTTTTTAGAAAGTTCGTCATCACTACCCCAGCCCCCAGCCCCCAAACACATACTGATTCAATTTAATCCCATTGAACACGCCAGGCACTGACCGAGGGAACCAGCAGTGAACTGAGAATGTAGTATTGTCCCCCCTGAACTCAGCACGTAGGAGGGAGTCAGAGACAGGAAGCTGCCGACAGCTGTTCAGTGTCCTGTTTTCCCATGGAGTTGGGCATGAAGTCTGACCCCTCATGGGGGGCTTGTCTAACTTGGCCCCAGGAGCCTCTGCATTCAGCCCCTCCCCACGTAGCCACGGCAGGCAGGCCCCTGCTGGCCCCTAACACACCAGGATCATCCTCATCGGCCACTCCTGCACCCCGTGATGCCCCTGGGGAGCCCCTCTGTCACTTTCCTGGTGAATTCCTTCTCCTGTTTCCAGGTAAACTCTGATATCGGCCTCGGGGAGTCTTCCTGAAGAATTGTGAGGCTGGGAAGAAAGCCATCTGGATCCCTTTTCCTCTAAGAATCACACTGAGCTCATCTCGACCGATGGTCTTTTAGCCACGAGACGGTGGAAACACTTTAGACACTCGTAGGGGCTGGGGCTGGGGAGGGAGAGGAAGGAGGGAGGTGTGGGGAAGGCAGGGCACTCTGGAGCTGGTGTGGGTGGTGAGCCAGCATCCCCATCACTGATTCCACTTCTATTGAGCACCTGCTGTATGCTGGACACGCCATGGAATGGTCCCTGCCGTCTGCATGCCAATGGGCTAGTGGAAGGAGACAGACTTACAGACAAACCACACCACGTCCCCATCCCTGTCAGACCCTGGCCCTAAACTCACCAACTGGACTTGGAGGTTGCAGTTGCAGTTGCATTTTTGTTTTCTCCACAGGACTTTGTTAGTTGTCTCTGATACAAAGGAAGCAGAAACAGACATGGTGTGTAATAAAGTCAACACACTTCACTGACTGAACTACTGAATATGTATAAGGCATCACTTCTATGTGGTAAAATTCAGTCTTTACCTTGCACAGCTTTATGACTTTTGACAAACACATACAATTGTGAGACCACGCCCACAATCGTCCCCTCAACCCGAAACATCCCCCCAGCTGCCCCTCTGTGGCCGACCTCGCCCCCATCTCACCTGAGCCCCTGGCAACCTCACATCTGCTTGCTTTCTCTGTAATTTTGCCTTTCTGAGATGTCATAGAAATGGAATCTTATAGTAATTATATTAAACATTCATTATTAATATAACTGCTTGCCTCAGTTCTACACTTGTTCCTCCCCTCCCCTTTTTTTTCTGCCGCATTTTCTTGGATCACTTCTGTATCAAACAATGATATAACATCATCTTTAGAGAGACTACAAAGACGGGCTTTCCTTAGTGTCACAACTTGTTACTGGAAATGCCACCCCTGGCGGGCAGTGCTTCTTGCCTAAAGCACCAGCTCTTTGATCTCCCTACACCAGCCCCCCAGGGCCTTGGCCTTGGCGGTGCTGGTCCAGCTCAGCTGGGTTCTTCTCCTCCCCGCTCCCACCTCCCTACAGCTGCTGTGGGTGACACTGCCTGTAGGACGACCAGGTATGAGGGGCGATGCCTAAGCGGGGACAGAGGACCACCCGCCCCACCCCCCATCCCATGAAAGGCTGGGCTGCTTCTTCCTCCCAGGAGAACCCAGGCACCTTGGAAGGAGCCTGTACATGTAAGAGGCTTAAGCCTAAGCATCTTCAAAGTAAGTCTGTCCCCGCCTTTGAATTTCCCTTAGGATAGCAGATGCAAAGATGGCACATCAGGCCCTTTAGTCCTTGGAGCAGGAAGAGAAGGAAAAAGGACACAAGGTAAATTAGGAGATTCTGAACCAGGGACTTTCGTTATAAAAGGATGGTGGAAGAGAAAGACGGACCTAAGTGCCTGAACACATTTTCTGAATTACCTGAATTTTTGCCGTTTCCTCTTTGCAAAGTGGATGATGGCTAGTTACAGAGATTGCTTAAAATATGTTTTATCTATTCAGACTTCCTCACTTTTAATTGAGTTCCTTGCATTTGTAGGGATGGTTTGGGCTTGTCTCCACTGATAAGCTTGTGACAGCCTATTTCTCAAATGGCGGAGACTGTTAACAACT
The DNA here is from genome assembly GCF_008692025.1 of Phocoena sinus. NCBI lineage: Eukaryota > Metazoa > Chordata > Mammalia > Artiodactyla > Phocoenidae > Phocoena > Phocoena sinus. The sequence continues at coordinate 42,593,903 of NC_045777.1, forward strand.
CACACTTCTGGCACCTTCGCAAGAGGACGCTTTCCTTGTGTGATCAGATGTGTTCTCCACCACTTGTCAAACCCCACACTGATAAGCTGATTGTCTGTCACTGATACCAAGGAATTTAACGAAAATAAATTAAATTCTTTGAGCTTCCTGGACAGCCTTCATTTTGAGAGGAAGACAACCACCAGCCCACCAGTGTGGGCTGGCTGGAAGGCTGAGATAGGAAAGCAAGCAAGTATTAAATGTTCATTTCACTGCTTGAGGATCTTATCGTGGCCCTGAAATAAGTCTGAGTCCCAGAGCCAGAAGGCTTTTGGGCCAATCACAAGTTACTTCTTGTGATCCCGGAATCCCAAGCCAGGGCTTTTTCAGAACTCCTTTCCTACATGACTCCCCTGCTATCCAACGTCACCCACTTCCCTTTGATCTCCCTCTTGGACCTCCTGGCACAGGTGAGCAGAAAAGCTCCAGTGGGAAGACAGCTCTTAGATTTCCCTGGCTTAGCAGATACAGCCTCTGCCTTAGAGAAGTAGTCATTAGGTCTATCACACACTGGGAAAAACAAAACCAAGACTCCACCTCCCACGTCTTTGCTCACGGGATGTTAAATCTCTTTAGGAAATAGCTATTCCCAAGTCCTGAAGTTCAGAACAGCCAGGAAAACAGGCACTTCAGGTCTCTGAAAGTCAATGTCACGGCCAGGTACTGGGAATGTTATGGTTGATCTCGCCTCTCAAGGGGATAAACACAGAGATGTAACTTCTCAGGTGAGTAGCATTTCAGATCACTGGGGCAGAAGGGATGAAGCTGCCCCACCTTGAATGGAGAGTCCACGGGGAATAGAGGAGATTCCAACACAGATTAATAAGGGCACTATTGCCAACTCTTTTTGGCCCAGGAATGGGTGTCCCTAGAATTTTTTGACTCCTTGCCTTTTTAAAACAGTCTTTGAATAATTCTTTCCATTTCAAGAAAACTAGCTTATAGCTAAGTCCGGATGAGGCAGGAGATACTTGTGGTGTTATTTCCCACGTGATGAGTTTTTGCACTGAGCAGGTACACAGCTGTGGCTGCTTCGAGAGAGGAGTGTCCAGTCTCTTGACCTCCAATAAAGGTTTGGAACAAATTTTTACCTTTGCAGGTGAGCTCCTGGAGGGCAGAGGCCATGGAGATCAGCTCCCAGCAAGTGGCAGAGACAGCAACCCAGGGATGGGTTATGTGGGAGTTTGGGGGGGAAGGTTTCTAGATTGTTCTCCCAGAATCAACTGGTAGCCGATGAATGTTAGGTCCAGGCTTCAAATGGAGCAAGAACTCAGTGTACCAGTCAGCGAGCACTCACCTCCGACTCCAAGCCCACGGGAGTTTGGACACCTAGCCGGACTTCCGACGGTCTGGGGAGATCACGCGTCTCAACGGCAAGGGCCTCTGAAATCTCAGAGCCCCAAACACTCCAGAGGTCAAAGTTCCAATCGCAGGACAGCCAGCCTCTCGATGGCACAGGACAGGAGAGGACCCCTGGGCCCAGATCTTGCCCCTTGGTTGTTAACACTTCGTCAGGAAGTTTGTTTCTCCCTCTTACACGCGGCTTTGAAGGCTGGCCTAGTTGCCCCGTGCTCTTATCTTCCTCCCCTAGGAATATCCTTCCGAAAACAGTGGAAGCTGATGGGAAGCACGATCCCATTTGCAGAATCCTGGCCCGCAGCTCTCAGGTGCCCCAAACCTGACGGCTGTCTCCCTGTGACATATTCCCTTCACGCTGCGGCTCCTTCCTCCCTCTGGGGCCACCTCTTTGCTCACACATCACCTGCTCAGGGAAACCTTGGAGCCCCCCAGGTAAGACTGTTTCTCTAGTACATCCTCCCCTGGCATCCCCTGCTCTACCTTTTAACATTTATCTCAATTTGCGGTCACGTAACTGCAACTATTGGTCTGGCTCTGGGTGGCATGACAGCCCCTGAGGGCAGGCCCTTGGCCACGCGGCTCGCCCCTGTGCAGGGGACCTGGCGGGAACAGAGGAGGTGAAGCAGAAGAATTTGTGCTAACAACTAGCCAGTGGAGCGTGGGGCACTGATGGGCAGGCCAGGCCCCTGAGGACCAGGAGTGAGGGGGGCAGAGCCAGCTTTGAGCACGCTCTGTGCCTCTCTCTCAGCCAGGTCCTCGACACAGCAAGTGGCCAGTGGGGTCACGAGAAGTGCCAGAGTTTGGGCTGACCCTCCCTCCGTCCTCCCACTGCAGGAAGAGAATGGAGAGGTGGCCATGACATGAATTTATACCAGTGGCTTCAAGCAGGGCAAGTGCCATCCATACCTCATGGACTGTCCCAGGCTCACCTCCCTCTTGCCTGTCCCCCACCTCCCAGCCCCAAAGGGTACAGAGCAGCAGAGGGGCTGGCACCCAGTGATGGCTCACCCTGTGTGCTAATGAGGTGGGGACAGACAGTGTGGCCTGTGGAACTGGTTTTCTGATCAGTGGCACACATGGTAGCACATCCCACAAGAGCGAGCCCAGGGACCACTGACTCTTCAGAGAAGCCCTCTGCTCCAGACCGTGAGGGGAGCGTGGCAGCTGCCTCTGTATCTGAAGGCATGGGAAATCCCTTATGACTGTAAACTTGACCTTCTCCATCCACTTACAGAGAATAAATAACCAGTATCCTAATATTACTCGGCAAGAGAAGGCCTGCACCCTCTGTGAACTGACTTTTCTTATTACATTCATTGAAATCAAGGCTCAAAACACCACAGGAGAAAAACATCATGTATGACAGCAAGTCACCGCCTCCTTGTCCATGGCTTCTCATTTGGAGGAGAAAAGCTAAGAGAGTTTGGCATCAACCAAAGTGCAAATATTCAAAAAGTTCTTAATCACCACAAATTGGTATTCTTATTCACTGTGATTCTTTTCTCTGAAGATGGTCCGTGATGCTTTGAAAATGCAGGTCCCTCCTTCCCTCCCTCCCTCCTTCCTGCCTGGCAAAGAAGTGAAGAAGGAGCCACCCTTGGGCTGTTCTTTAGTGAGCAGCTCTCAGGCACAACTTGAAGGGCTACTGGAAAGATACAGCAACTTCCGCCAAATATTAACTGTGCGTAAGGATTCCTGACACTTGGAGGAAAGTAACTCTGCTTTCGAGCAGTGAGGCTACTTAACAATATTTTTCATTTTTTTTTTTTTTTTCCAGATTTAAATTCTGGAGAACGGTTTCTCTTTCTGGTGACCTGACCTTATGGTACCCAAGAGCTTTGTGATGCTAACCCAACATGGGGCTTTCTACTGACGCATCTTCCTCCACGCGTTTCAAATTTTGTACCAGTGTACCTCCCCATCTTCAACGCTTAAAGAGAGATGCCTTGTGCATCTCTTTTGCAAACACATCCACTTGTCTCTCTCTGAACGGGGAAGAGTCTGCCTTTCCAGCAATGGAGAAGGAGCAAAACCAAACTGATGAATCTCAAATTCCCACAGAAGAGTCAGTTTTGGGAGAGATAACCCTTAGGAAAAAAGCCTCATGGTTTTCAAATACAGGGGTACCAAATGAGTACAGTTAAGGAAAGGACATTTTGAATTTAGTCATTCAGCAAGAGATACACAGAAGGGAGACACTCCTAGAAAGGCACGGGGTAGCCTTAGGTGCCAGAGCTCTAGCTGTCTGTAATTCCACAGTGAAAAGCGTGTGCGAATGCTATTTGCAGGGAACAAGGGTGAAGTCACAACCCTGAACCCCTTCAGGTCAGTCAACTGCCTTCCTGTCCCTCCCACCACTTTACATGTAACTGGTTCTACTGGATTCCCAAATAAAGAAGCCTTCTGAAGGTATCAGCCTGGCCAATTCCAACATGACCCTGCTAACTCCCGGGCACCATCCCGGGATCAATTTGAAATATGATGCTGTAGAAATTTACAGTAAGGAACTGGTAGATTTGTTTCAACTTGGAAATAACTCTGTATGTGCAAAATTTTAAATGTGAGCCTCACAGAATCATTTTCTACCTACTATATTAGCATCAGAAAAAGCACTCAAAACCAAAGGTGAAAGTCAATACTCAGGTCCTCTTCTTGCCTGTGCAAAGAGCCCTGTCATCAAAGGAGGGCTATACAGGCTCAATTTGTCAAGAATGATTCACCTTAGATGGTCTTCCTTTAATTAGTTTTTCCAAGACATAAATGACCTATCATGATTATGTAAATAAAATGGAAGCATTTGATTTTGCCATGGAGTTATTTTACCTAAATCTCCTTACTCCTTTCCAGGAACAAAGTCCAAACTGAACCAGTACTGCAGTGTGTGTGTAGGATATGAGAGGACAGGGTCTCCTGGGGCAGAAACGTTCAACTCTGGACTCATGAAACCTCCAGGCACCGTTCTAAGCATTTGTAAAAGACAGTGAATGTAAAAACCTCTTTCCAACACAACCCTTTGGAAGCGAGAGGTCACTGAATATTCTCTCTTGCATCAGGCTTGAATCGTTACCTGCGTTTTCTCTGAGGGGATGCGGCTTGCCTGTGGTGGGTGCAGAATGAGTAACAACCAGCCACATTACGATACCACACCGCTCTCCGTCTCCAAGAACAAGCTGGAGGAAAGAGTGGGGCAGGCGTGGGACTACGTGCTGGGGGATGTGTCCAGCGGGGGGAAATCCCATCTGTAAAAGTTGAACCCAGAACACCAATGTGGCTCAGCTCTGAGGCTGGGGACTGCATGCCCGCAGCAGCTACACTTTGAGTTCACGGATGCTCTAGGCCGTGAAAGCTTCTGGTTGCTTCTGTTCAGACTTGTGAAAGTTGCTGCCCTGAGCTCTGAGTGGGTAGCTGGGGGCCAGATTGAGCAGAACTAGCTCTTTCTGCAAACAAATATAAAAAGAAGCGCCCTGGAGCCTGGATACCCTGTTCATGAATCTTCAGAGCATCTCTACATTGTGGGCCAGGAATCTTCTAGATGTCCATCATTAAGGAGCCAGCGTGACTTGGTTACCCCCTACTCACATGCCTCGGTTAATTATCGGGCTGAATTCGAATCTTTCTGGTTCAGAAACAGCAAGGTCTGGGTGGGAGCCAGGCTGAAGGGCACACTACTACTGGTGAGCCACACAAGTTTGGTGCACATATTTCAGTGTGTAAGCAAGGCCCAGGAGGATATGCTAAAGCTTCCTAAACAAAGAATTCTGTTGAAGCTCCTTAGATTTCTCCAGCTGACTACAAAAGCATGTATAAATTGATGGCACCTCACTCTGAACTGCCTTTAGTGGTCAGCTTGGCATTCCTTTGTTATCTGATGCACTTGAAAGTTATAAGATACATACTTGCTAATTTTCTTTTACTCCTTTGAATTCGTCCAAATTAATGCAGCTTCAGTTTTGTCATCCTGCCTCTGTCATCTGTCTTCTCTTCATCCCAGAAAGGGATCCCATTCCTTGTTTAGAGGAGATTTTTCATTGGCTTGCCAACACTCCCTCAAGTTTTACTCAGATTTAGGTGCTGTTTGAGTCCGATCAGAAGTTTTCAGTTCGCATCCACACACTGGTGACAGTCCCTCTGCCTGTCACTCTGGGCTGGATTGGAACCGAGAGGTCCCCTTGTGCAACAGTATCATTCTCAGATGGGGACTGAGGTTCAGAGAGGTGAAATGATGCCCGTGTGTTACAGCCGGATTTACCCAGAGCTGGCCAGTACTTGAACCCCCAACTCAATACTAAGTACCTCAGATGAGGATTGGAATCAAAGAATCTTCTGATTCCTGCGCTTCCTACAAACACTCAGATACTTGTTCTTGCCAAGTTGTTCTTGTGCCTTGTGTGATTCTAGTGAAAACACCTGCCAGGAGCCTGGCCTCGGATTCGGGTCCAAAAGGGCAGGAGACAGATTATCTGCTCAGTTGAAGAAAACCATTTCGTTTACTCAGCAAACGAGGGACAATCTTCAGTGCTTTGACTCCTTTTAGATAAATGACCTGTGGTTAATTATCTCCCAGCTTTTATCCTTTAATCTCTAGGTTTAAATTCTCTAGTAGTAATTACCCCTAACCTCTCCCTGTAATCACAACTGCACTCAAAAGCAAGTCTTCCTGCAGCAATTTAAAAAAAAAAACAAAAAAAAAACCCTCATTTTTTTTCACGCTAAACTATGATATCTAATTAGTACAATAATAATTTTCCCCCTTATCGGGATAATTGCAACTTTAAATATATTTTTCAGACTGGAGAGCTCGGTTGTGAAGGCATATTCTCGAAGGTTGAATGCAAGCATGTTTTCTTACCCATTCATTTGTGACTTCAATCATAGCTGTAAGGGCATCTTCTACTACAGGAATGCTAAATTATACATTATGTATGTTTCCAAGAACGTTAGATAAATTTTTAAACAGACCAGTAAGAACGATCATGTCACAAACTCAAACTGAGCTACAGGGTAGATTCCGTAACTTCATTTAATATTGATAGCAGCTCAATTTAAGTCTTGAAAAAACAAATACCTTTAATAAATCTGGAGTGAATGATTACATATTTTGATATAACTATCATACAGGAGTGTGTACATATATAAATCTGTAGGCAGAATTATATACATTTCAATATATACCACATATATATTTTTTCTTCTCACATTTTTCTCTTTAGTAAAACAAAGCAGTTTTACTGTACATAGATGTGTGATGCTACATTAAGTCCTGAGTGATTTAAGGGATCGTTAATAAACTACAGTAAATTCTAGTCTTTCAGCTAAAGATCCAGTAGATTCAGTAACAAAAATGTGAACAAAATGTTTAAAAATATGCATTCAGCGAGGCGCTCCTTTTGTGCTTAGCGGAGAAAGCTTGAGAGTGCACGGCCGCCATTTGGGAAAAACTTCTTGAATATTCAAGATTTAACAAATATCCTATTTGAATGGATTTATAGAAGTTGATGTCACCTACATCCAATGCGTCAAGCATGGAAGACTCCAGTCGTGACTGGACCGAAAATCCCTTTTTCAGAATATGAAATTCTGTGTAAACATCAGTGCTTAGGGATTATGTAAAAAGTTCAGACTCAAATGGGGAAAAAGCAAAATACAATGAAATAACTTAAAATGCTTTTCTTGGGAGCCAGCCACATGGAAGGAATATAAAAAAATAAGAGTGTATTTTGGTGAAAGAGGAAACCAGATGAAAGTCATTAGGGAGGTGTAGTCAGCCACCCACCTCGGGAAGCCCCAGGCTGGCTCGGCCCCGGGGGGCCCAGGGTGATGGAGCCATGGGGACGGATTCTGCACACAACAGGGAGAAGGCCACATGCACCCGCGAGGGGCAGGGACAGCCGCCGTCAAGGTCACCGTCAGCCAGCCCGGCCCCCCAGCCCCACGCTCCGCTCAGGCACTAGGAGGAAGCGGTGAGGGGTCCAGGCCCCCGGTTGGGGGGCCGCTCGGATGAGAAGGCACTGCGTGGCGTGGCCCCATCACCGGCCCTACCCCGTCCCGTGGCTGCTGTAGTCGAAGACGCCCTTCTTGAAGAACGGCGAGAACTCGCAGACGGTGTGTTTGGACAGTGTCAGCCCCACCTTGTCGATGTGCAGCGGGGACGTTGCTGACTGGAGCATCACGCTGAAAAAGTCCCTGAGGTACCTCTGGGGAAGACAAGAGGCAAAAACACGGTCAAGACACTGTGGGGCGGGGGGAGGGCGAAGGAACGTCCCGTGGAGCGTGGAGGAGCTGCCACTGTCGTTAGAAACAGCGCAGGGACCCTCCACCGCCACCTTTGCCCCATCAGACCCACCTGGGGAGCAGCCATGGTGCCCGGCGTGCAGGTGACGCTTCCTGGCTCCTAGGACACGGCTTGGACCTGTCTGCACACAACGCCCAGAGGCATGCTGGGCAGGGGCGGCTGGGCTTGGGGTCTGCGTTCCAGCAACAGTGTTGCTAGTTAATAAAGTCATCCCCCCCCCCCCCCCACAATCACTCATTAAAAGGCAACTAAGAGGAGAACAAAAAGGCTATTGGTCTGCACGATGCTAAACGAGCATTTTTTTTTTTTTTTTTTTTTTTTTTTATGCGTTACGCGGGCCTCTCACTGTTGTGGCCTCTCCCGTTGCGGAGGACAGGCTCCGGACGCGCAGGCTCAGCGGCCATGGCTCACGGGCCCAGCCGCTCCGCGGCATGTGGGATCTTCCCAGACCGGGGCACGAACCCGCGTCCCCTGCATCGGCAGGCGGACTCTCAACCACTGCGCCACCAGGGAAGCCCTAAACGAGCATTTTTAAAGGGTACAGGCTTTCTCTGCTTTGGATCCTTCTCATAAACCAAAGAAAAAGCAATACTGGGGACGAGAGGGTCCGTAGCAAGCACTGATATTTGCAGACCCCTTTACAAATCCTGTGATCACCAGTAAAAGGAAGCTGTTGCTAAGATTAATTGTTCTAAACCCCGTGTTCGCCCCTCCCCCCTGCACACGTCTGTCACAGCATCGGCCGCCTCTTCCGGCATCAAACATGCAAAGCACGTCTGAGACCAGGACCCAAGATGCTGGGGCTGAAATCAGACATGGGTGCCAGCAGGATGTGTTAAAGGAAAAAAGGACACAGAAATAGTTCACGTATTTCAGGTCAGGCAAGCGTTTTCTATAACAGAAAATACGGATGGGAGCAGTTTTAGGCCTGAATCTTTACTACTGTCTCAGTTGGTTTAAAAAGTATAAATCCTGTCACAAATTAAACATAGAAATTAGGGACTCTGAGTAACAAAAAAACTTGTCTGTGAAACGTGGCCTAGAACAGTGGTCCCCAAGCCAGGGTGATCTGCCCCATAGACATTTCTGATTGCCACAGTGGGGGCGGTGTACCTAGCGGGTGGAGGCCGGGGATGCAGCTAACATCCTACAATGCCCAGTACAGCCTCTGTGCAGAGAATTATTTGGTTCCAAATGTCACTAGTGCCACAGATGAGAAACCTTGGCCTAGGGGAAGTCGAATTCAGCTACCTGAACGAACTGCCAACCTCAAATTTACCTCTGAAAGAAGACGTTCTGCTTAAGGAAAATGTTAGCTACTTTCTTAAAAACAGTAACAAGGATTACTAATGATTAATACTTGTATAGCAATTTACAGATTCTAAAAATCTTCAAACTTCTAATTTTTTATGCTTTATGGATGTATAACTGATGCCCAATAACTGCATATCCTTCAAATGTACTCATCAACTGAGGGGTGCTGACACACGTAGATGCCTGTGAAACCTTCACCAAAGCAAGGTGACAAACATTTGTACCACACCCAAAAGATTCCTAAGTCACCTAATTTTACCTTATCTTCATAAGATAAAATACCTTCATATTCTTCATAAGTTATCTTCATACTCTGCCTAGAATTACCTCTTTTTATTATTATTATTTTATTACTGTAACACCCATTATCCGGGGAGCAAGGCTAGTAACCAAGAGAGAAGACTTGAAAACAAGGGTTTTTAACTCAGACTCTTTTTCCTTTGTTCAATATTCCTGACTTCCTGGTCTCACGGTAATTGCTCAAGAAGGGCTCTTGAAAGAGAGATCAGGTAGAGGTAAGAAGGTGCCAAAACCAATTGCTAGAAGATGAAGACCTCGCTCCAGTACTTATTTGCATCAGAGAAGCAAAAGGGAACCGGCCTTGACTTTTCTGTGGGGGAGGAAAGCTGAGAACATTGACCTGGAAGGACCCGAGGTCCAGCAAACACAGTTACTAGGAAATATCGACCACACCCGACCAGCCAACGCTCACGATGAAATGCATGTGTGCAGCTAACTGTGCAAGATGGAGAGAGAGATGATCTGGCACAAGGACGGGGAGCGAGCTCACCGCTGTGTGTGAGCTACGCCCCTTTGTGGTGAGAAGCGGGAGCACAATCGTCATCGCAGCAGCTCCTGTGCAGCCCTGTCCCCTCGGCCGCGCTCAAGTGCAGACTGAAGCGCGAGACAAGCTTGCCTTCCAGATGAATTCTAACCGGATGGAAGGTGTTTAAATCCAGCAACAGATGTTGTACCAACATCTGTCATCATTAGTTCATGAAGCAGGGGCCCTTTGAAGGGCCAGTAAAGCCTGAAGGGATAATGAAAAGAGAAGTGAAAATAAAAACTAGAAAAAAAAGGCAAAAAGAACAATATTGGAGACCCCCTTCCCTGCCCGGGCAGCACCATAAAGAGAGAGCAGGGAAGTAGCTGCAGGTGATGGCTTTTCTCAAAATGAACGCATCAGTACACCTCGATGAAAGCACCAGATAGAAGGATCTGATCCAACTGATCTTAAGCAGTACGGAAGAGCTTTTCCTTGCAAGACAAATCTCCACTCCGCAGAACAGGGCAGCCTTGGCTCCCTTTACCTAGACCGCTTCCTTGCTCAAAGAAATGCTACGATTAGGAAGTGATCTTTGCGGTTACCTCGGGAGGCTCTCAAGTGTATGGGGTGAGTCGTCTGTGTCCAGAGCCACAGGCTTGAGGTGGGCTGAGCAAATCCTTTCCCGTGAATGACAAACCCAAAGGGTTAGGGGTGGAGCTGGGGACACCAGATGGAACTAAATTTCCAGAAGGTTCCTGAGGTCACAGACAGCATCTCACGCTTCTCTGTAATTCCCCGTCATCCCGGGCACACTGCCGAGCTGGGGAAAAGTGCTTACAAGCAACCTTGATGACTGATTTTGATGAGTTAATTTTTTAAAAATTGAAGTGTACAAAGAGAAAACAGCAACCATCATGAATGTACAGTCTAATGACTTTTCAAAAAGTGAACACGCTGGCGTGCTCAGCATTGGAATAAAAATATCACAACATTTTTGGAGCCCAGGCAGCCCTCTGCACACTCTTTCCCTTCAGGGTAACTGCCATCTTGGCTTCTGGAACCATCGATTAGTTCTGCCAGGTTTTGAACTTCATATTGATGGGATCCCACAGGGTGCACTCTTCTGTATCTGGTTTCCACTGCTTAACGCCATGTTTGAGAGATTCGTGCACCTGGCCGGGTGAGCTGTGGTCTGTTCGTTTCAACTGCTGCGTAACAGTCCGCGTGCCCATGCCCACCCACTGACTGGAGCCGAGGGGTGTGCAGGGGTGACGAGTTCGATTCTTTTGTCTGCACTTCTTCAGTAATGAAATCTACTTCCATATAACGGTGTCCAGTGAGTCGAGTTTATTGCTAGTCCTCCAATAAAGAAGTTTCCCCTTAGGGCTTCAGGCCTCGGTCCAAGACCAGCCATTGTACTAGAAGGCTGCTATTGCATGCAGTCAATATACATTATAAATATATGTAAAATACATACAATACACACATTTATATTAGTAATTTTTGCTGCCTGTGCCCCCAATGTTTTCCACAGCACCTGCGGCTGAAGGGAGAAAATCAAAGTGCTTCCTGTCAAAGCTCTCCTTCTACTGTTGATCCACAGACACCCCCCGCCCTCCCCGGTGTGTGAAAACAAGTCCACAAGCCGAGCTGCCTCCCCAGGGCAGTTCACGTTATAGGCCAGTATTACAAAAAGTCAAGGACATCGGGAATTTCAGTGGCTTATCAGGGTCAGAAGTGCGAAGCAGGAGAAGGATCTGTGAAATCCAATATCCAATTTGTTTCTTTCACACAGGCATCTTCTCCATTAAAATCAGAAAGAAAAGCAGGCAAATTTAAATCTCTGTAGCCATTAGGGACCACACAAGGCAGGCAACCCTTGCCCACCCTGGTGGTGGTGGGGTCACACCTGAGTCTCTGCTCTGAGAAATACCCTGGGTCAGGGCCGCTGAGAAGGTTCGGCAACATTCCAGCCCTGCCTCAGATACTTGGAGGAAGAAAGTCAGAGGAAACCCAATCTTCTTTCAGGAAGGTTGCGCACTGGGAAGTGGCAGAGCAAGAGGGGGTCTGGAGATGTCTCAGTGAGCAATTGAGGGAAAGGGAGGGACCAGGAAATGGAGCACAAAGACATGCAAGGGGCCGGCTGTTAGAGGGTGAGAGAGGGTGGGATGGGATACGGGGCGAGGGTGGGGGGGGAAGATGAAGGGAGAGAAGGAAAACAGCACGACTATGCTGGAGACGGAGGCCCGTGAGTCGTTTTCCAAGTTGGCAAAAAAGGTTTAAGAATAACAGATATATTAGACATCTATCTAGGCTTTTTACTTTTAGCCTCTTGGACCAGCAGTATAAAATATACGGTCTTCGGGCTTCCCTGGTGGCACAGTGGTTGAGCATCCGCCTGCCGATGCAGGGGACACGGGTTCGTGCCCTGGTCCGGGAAGATCCCACATGCCGCGGAGCGGCTGGGCCCGTGAGCCGTGGCCGCTGGGCCTGTGCATCCGGAGCTTGTGCTCCGCGGCGGGAGAGGCCACAACAGTGAGAGGCCTGCGTACCGCAAAAAAAAATAAAATAAAATATAAGGTCTTTTCTTATCAATGCTTTCAGAAAATCAAGTGTAGGTGGCTAATCTTTAAGGCATACTTCAGTACTGACGCTGAATACCTTGACTTCATAAACTCTCCTTCTTCTACAGGCTGTGGGCATGTTTTATTGTTCTTTTTAAAGGCAATCTACACAGGGGCAGTGAGCGGGGTGGGGGGAGGCAGAAGTCACTGGGAGAGATGGGCCCCCGTGGGTCTGTTCCACACACAATGTGAAACTGGCACGTGCTTTGTAAAATCCCCTCAGAACAAAAATTAAATCCTGCAGGGGACCGTGAGCTTTCAAAGGGGAGGCCAAGAGAGACCAGCGGAAGGATGAGGGGTGCAATGATTGCCAGAGACACCCCCCCCACCAGGCTCCTGACGCCTTCTTTCCAAGGCAGTTGTTTATTTCCTTTAACTCTTACCTGTAACACCCCTCCGAGTATCTCCTTGGGTCTGTCCCCCACATGCACACACCAAGCTGACCAGCTCCTTCCTCGCTCCTCTCACGGAGAGGCCACTCATCAAAGGCTTGCAATGTTCTAGGCACGCTGAGAGCTTTTAATGGTCTACCTCATTTAATTACCACAACAACTCTATGAGGTAGAGACTATTATCATCTCCATCTTCTCGATGCAAAAACTGAGGTCTGGGAGGCTTAAGTGATGTCCCAGAGGTCACAGAGCATGGAAGTGGGAGAGTCAGGACTCACACCCACATCTCCCAACTCCAGAGGCTGGTCTCAGTCACCAGACTGCCGTCCACAGCATCCACCAGCCCCCTCTTCTCTGGCTGACCCCCGTCTCCTGGCACTGCGCTCACTGGGCCAGGCTGATAGCGCTGGGCATCTCAGCTGCTTGGGCCAGATGCTGCCTTTCCCGGCCTGACGGCGCTCTCATGGGGACAGGGACACGGGGTTGTCTAGAGTGAATGTTCCACACAAGCCTGGGGCAGAGACCTCTTTCCTGTGAGGCGCCTACTCTTCGACACGGAGTCCTACGCAGCTCTGCGCATGCTACCATATCTTCCTTACAGTGCTTTGCTGGGCACTGGCCATTTTTCGACTGCTCTTCCTCCGTTTCCCTTCCCAAACAGCATTCAGATTCCCTTCTGAAAAATACCCTCCCCTTCTTCAGGGACTGGTTATCTGCCTGACTTACAGAAGAGGACTGGTGACTTTTTTCCCACTCACAGTCTGGGATGGGTACCTCATACCCAAACTGCTAATCAGGATACCACTTGGGGCCTGCTGGGACCAAAGGGTCCTCTGGGGCAAGCCTCTTCCAGACTGCAGAACTGGTGCCATAGAGCAACTAGAGTCTACCTAAGAAATCCAGGGCAGACGCAGAAGAGCTTCTGATCTGCCCACTCTGTCTGTGGTCTTCGTAAGGAAGTGGGATTACAAAGTCATTTTCTACTGTTTGCCATAAAGTTAACTGACAGTCCCCTGGGGTGTTGGCAGGTACCCATCAGGAATCAGAGGAAGCCTTCCATCTACACCACATCCAACTCCTGGGGGGCCAGTCTGTTGTGGGATTAAGGCATCTGCCCAGGGCACTTCTCTTAGGAAGAGGTCAATCCTAAGAGGTTTTCAGATGGGTCAGTGCATCCCAGAGGTCCATTCCCACCCAAGCAGTCAGCTGGAAGCCTCCTGCCCCAAACCCAGATACACACAGGGGCCAATTTTTAAAATTCCAACACCATTTCAAAACACAACCACCAAACATTATTAATCTTTGAACCAAAACACAGACTAATATGGTCTGTTGGCTGTGTTAATGAGTTCTGAAAGGCAAAACACACTCCCTACAGCAACACAGGGCAAGTCAGCAGAATTTAGTCAATTATTTTAGAGCTTTAGCCTGGCACTTCAATCGACACACTGCATTAAGGGGAAAAAATGAAAAATATAATGTGCTGCTACATGCTACTTCACTTTAGACATTCTTGACGATTCACGTGTGACCTGCTATATGAAAGAAAGGAAAAGTACTTGAGTTTCTGGAATAACCTGGGTAAAAGCTGGCCTTCCGGTAGCCTCTGCTGGGTTTTTCCTTTCAACTTGGGAACTTCTGGATAAAATGCTAGTCTGCTCATAGGGATGACCACGTGCTCTACAGCCCGTCCAGGCAAAAACCTGGGAGCTCAGCAGGGCGTTAAACAGTGTGGCCGCTCCCATCTCGCAGCCATTCCCTTTCAAGTCTGGGATCTGGAAGGAAAGGAACGTTTGAGATCAGGGAAAGGAGGGAAGGTGTGTGGTACCCACGCTCAGCGAAGGATGTGAACAGGGAGAAAGGCCAGCGTGTGGAGGGCTCAGCCTGGGGAAAAGTAGGGCTCAAAGGAGATTATGACGGGCCTTGAACCTGGCTGTGGGTCTGCCGGTACTGATACAAAGTACCTTTCCTGGCTCAGGAGCTCCTATGACCCCTGAGACACACTGGGGAAAAGGAAGACAGGTGTGTGGATCCTCTGTTTACAGATGAGAAGACTGAGATCTCAAGGGACTTAGCCAAGTTCGACGACTGTAAGAAAGAGGCTGACAAAACGACTGGCTCTTCAAATTGGGAGAAAGTCCTCGAAATTCTTGAGGAAAATCCTTTAAGCCTGCAACGTAAGGTGTGAATGTAAATGTAAACGCAGCCCCTCTCTCTGGGGCTGTTCACACCCCTATCATGTAGGCTCTCAGAATCTACCTTGAATTTCAATCAACCACCACGTGCGCGCGCGCGCGCGTGCGTGCGTGTGTGTGTGTGTGTGTGTGTGTGTATAAGAGATGGGAATGAGAATAGGGCCTCAGAAGCATTTGAAAGACCTTACCTTTTTATCTTTTGGCTTCCTTCTATTTTAATTAGCAGGGGGATAAAGTCATGACCATTTTATGTTATTAGAAAGTTTCCGTTTTAATAGGGCTCACGGCTGTAACTGTAACCTACTGTAACACCAGCAATATTTCACCCCAGCCATGTCATCCTAATGATTTTCCGGACATCTCATTGTTGTGGAGCTCTCTTCATTTTACAGAATTTTAACATCAATCCATAATTTAATTTAAAGCTACTGAAATTATTAAAATTGAAACGTTCTTTAAAAATGTAATAGGGCTTGAGCCACCTTTCCACTGTGACATATTAACAGGGA
The DNA here is from genome assembly GCF_008692025.1 of Phocoena sinus. NCBI lineage: Eukaryota > Metazoa > Chordata > Mammalia > Artiodactyla > Phocoenidae > Phocoena > Phocoena sinus. Next base: position 42,609,393 of record NC_045777.1, read on the forward strand.
AGACAGTCCAATGGCATTCCTCATTTCCAGAAGTCATTAGCCATGGTGGCAGCTTAAAGACAACTCTCATTCCAATAAGACTTAGAGGTTTCATTTACCTTGCAGTACTTGGAGGCTTCATCATTGACTGGTGGGCTCTGAAGATGGATCCGGCCTGTATGGAGGCACACTGGGATATTTCTAGACCCCAGAGAGGTCTGGTCACCACTGGCCAAGTGTTATGAATTGACCCAGGCAGGTCGATACTATTCACCCCGTTGAGTCTTCCCAGTTCTAAGCTCCCATACCTTCTAGTCTGAACACTTCTCTCTGAATATTTAGGAATCCTAAAATTTGTCTCCACTGGACCAGCTGGTGGAGATGCTGGGTTCCTTTCCCAACACGCCCCCAAATGTCCTCACACTCTGATAAACTTGGGACAGTTTGATTCAGGCAGATCACCCATCCTCTGCACGGTTACTGCACACCTGCTCCCCACGAAGCAGTGTGTGGGTATTGGATGTCCAGCGCTGAATATGACAGGCTCGGAGCCTGCCCTTCCAGGGTGCCTGGGCTGCCCGTACCACAGGCAGCAGTGGTTCAGAGTCATTCTTACTGGTGCTGTGCTTCCATCGTCTAAACCCTGCTTGTCCTTTAAGGGCTCAATCACGGATTATTCTCTGTTGACGCCTCTCTTCAGACCCCATTCATGAATCCAACAAATATTTACTGAGAGCTTTCCTCCTGTCAGCACTGCCGTGGATTCAGTAACGGACGAGCCTCATTTCCGTCCTGAGTAACGCGAAGGCCTTTCAGGGAGGTGGGCAGGAAAAGCAGGAATTAAAACGTGGCTCCAAGAAAACAGGAATGAGATGCTTTTGGAGCACTAGGAAAGGCAGCCAGCCTCGTCCTGGGAATTGGTGACATTTATGCCGAGACCTGAGGGGTGGGAAAGAATCAAGCAGGGGAAGATGCTGAGGGAAGCCTGTTCCCGGCAGAGGACAGAGCGTGTACAAAGCCTCGTGGTGGCGCAGCAGAGCTTGGGGCACGGCCGGTGGTCCAGCAGCATTGGACTGTGCACTGTTCAGCGTGGGGGACACGCTTCTGGAAGGCTCTGCCCCTGGATCAGCTCTCAACCAGGTCTCAGACCGGGGGTCCAGCACTGTGCTCCGGCAGCCTCTCTTCTCTCTGATCCATGGAGTCCTGCCAGGCCTTCTGGGTGGAGCCTGTGGCTTGTTTTAACCAAGAGAATGCACTGGAGGTAATGCCGAGGGTGAAGAGGTCACCTTGCAGGTGCCAGTACCCCAGCTGAGCCCAGTCCTTAGTGGAGCTGTAATCTGAATGCAGCCATACAAGTGGCCAGACCTGACAGAGACCCTTGGAAAAGATGAACCACCCGGCGGCTGGTTCCACCACCCTGCCCACGTTCCCGAACCACAGCATCATAAGCAATCGAGCGGTAGTTTCTTTAAGGCACTAAGTTTGGGGGTAGTTTATTACTCGGTGATAGATTACCAAGATACACGTATTTGGGAACAAGGTAAGAGATGAGGGAATAAATGATATTAGTCAAAGCAGAAGAAAGTTTCTTTGGTTTCTGATTTATGCTTCATGCCAACCTCTTCCGACCTTTTCTGTATTTCTAATAATAATTCTGTCTTTGTGGCATTTCTTTTCTGTCCTAGGTTTTACAGTAAATACTTGGAATAAGTAATCATTTGAAATATGGCATTTATTTCCTGATATTATATAGAATTCTGAGTGTTCCCACTTAAAATTCATCAGGGTGAAAACGCTAGTCTGTGATTACAGAATCTGAACTATTCATTACAGCTATTCAGAGACTCTTCTTTATGAGTTTAATGACATAAGCATATTATATTGAATTATTATGGTACTGCATCAATTGGACTCATAAATTTAATATACTCAGTCTGGTTCACATAGTCTAATAAAATCCAGCAAGCTTTAAAATTTTTATAAGGGATGTGCATTTCAAGTCCATGTAATATTCAATCTTTACAGGTTGACGTTCTTGCTTGGGGTATTAAGCGGCTTCAACGATCCTGATGACCCAGCCTGGCCAACCAGCAAGGTCAGGGTGAAACCCCACAAAAGAACAGGCCACATCAGAAAGGCCAAGGTCTGCGTGGACTAAGAAGCTGGTTAAGCTTTCCTCCAGAGCACAAGTCACGAGCAGTCCCATCTTTTCGTCTCACAAAGGAGGAGAGAGGAGTTCAGTGTATGGTGTACCTGTGAGCTGGAAGTGACACCACTTGTCAGCTGTGAGGGGGTAGGAGGCAAAGAGCTTCCAGACTGGCTCACAGACCCCGCTGTCGACTTTGTTCGGTTAAAGCAAAATACGGGAGAATGCTGGGAGGAACCCAGTCCCCAGGGCTCACTCTGGTTCTTTGATTTTTGCTTACTGGATCTTTGTAAGAGATCGGTAACCGGCTAAACACAGATGCAGAGCAACTCAACACCCTCAGCACGGAGGGGAGGTTGGAAGTGAGCCCTGGAGACACACCTCGGCCGTTGAGACCACGTGGCTGCTGCGGTCCAACTCTGCTATGCAAGCCAGCTCCTTGGGCACTCAGTCATTCTGCAGCCACCACGCTGGGTGTGGGGACCTTACAGCACAGGGAGAGAAAGTCCCCGAATGCCTCTGCACCTCTGCTTCCTCGTCGGACTATCTTTTTTTTTTTTTTTTTTTGCGGTACGCAGGCCTCTCACTGTTGTGGCTTCTCCCGTTGTGGAGCACAGGCTCCGGACGCGCAGGCTCAGCGGCCATGGCTCACGGGCCCAGCCTCTCCGCGGCATGCGGGAACCTCCCGGACCGGGGCACGAACCCGTGCCCCCTGCATCGGCAGGCGGACTCTCAACCACTGCGCCACCGGGGAAGCCCCAGGACTATCTTTTAAGGATCAGAATATTAAATGAGCTGCTGTCTGTCAAGTGCTTCGAGCAGGGCCCAATTCACAGTGAGTATTTATTAAGTCACTGACACTATTATCTACACAGCTTTGTCCTCTGGTAGTTCATGGGCGAATATGTTAATTTTCTCCTCTTTCGGATGTTTAGAAACACATGGGCTTAAAGCATGAGGTATTTGACTTTAATGTTTTCCCCTTCAAAGGAAAGTAGAGGACAGCAAGAATCTGGAATGTTTTTTTCCAAAGTCACCTCATAGCAGATACTGGCAGACCCTTTATTTCAAGGGTTACTTTAAAGGAAGGAAGATTTAACATGTTTTTCAAAATGGAGAATCATACTAAAAATAAAAAATCTAACTATAAGCAGGTAAGTTAACTATCCTCTGAAAGATCATTTTTAAGGAAATGCTTTGCTGGGAATTTTACATTTCAATTTTATAATTTAACATAAAAAATGACCTAATTTATCCCATAAATGGTTGGAAATAGCAATGATGTTTATTTACTTATGTGTAAGAATTTACTTTTTTTAAAATAATAAAGGTGTTCAAATAGCCCCTTGGAAACCTCTTGTCTACGGGTTATAGAGAGAATTCAGCTTAAGCCTTGACAAGGCTAAACTTCTGTCTGATTATATTATTCACTGCTTTTTACTGAAAGCACAAAGCAAAAACCTGCAACACAAGTTCCTTAGCACCAATTTCAAAAATTAATCCTTTAAATATAGGAACATAAGAGGAAACTATTTCTAAGAGATTATTCCCATTTCCATTGAAAATGTTATTAAATAAATGGTAAATTTTAGTTCTAGTGTAGTTTCAAATCCACTAGTCTTCTTTAAAAAAACAAAAAGCATGACTCACCATTCATAAGTCAGGATTCAGAGATTGAAGATACTCTGAAAATATGTGAAACCAAAAAGCTACAAATCATAGATAAAAATCCATACATTTCCCTTGTTGTAGATTCCAAGTATAAAAGACCTTCACCAGGAATAGATTCTATGTAAAAAAAAAAAATCACTTTCCCTGCTCATCCACAAGAAGCAACTCCTTAGCCTTTAAGTTTTATCATGAGATTGCATCAATTCAGTCACATGAAAGATCATTTTAAGATACATTTTGGATACTGAAATTCTGTAAAGTGCCATCTGGGGGGAAAACAAAAACAGAAACAAACCAAAAACCCTATTCTTTTCTTTGTTTCTAAGTTCATGATTCCTCCCAGCACTGTATAAACCTTCAAAGAGGTTCCTGACATTTGGAGAGAAAAGGACAGCTCCCAGTGACCAACATGACTGACAGACGTTCAAATGAGAATCTTGCTGTGTGTGGCACCTCCTGGCTACAATGCACTTAAAGAACCAGGTCCTAAAACACTTGAGAATCAAGAAGCGGTTGCACAAGAATTACTGGCATCCCAAAGTCTCCCTTCTACTGGAACCCAGGAGCTGGATGCAGTGCGATGCTTCGGGAACCCGGAATGACGATCTCGTCCCTTTCCACCGGCCATGCCTGTGGGTGAGCAGAACGATCCTTCCCTTTCGAGTCTGAACTAAGGTCATCTGTGTATCGATGGCAAGTGCGCCTTGGCTGGCCTTGAACTGGGCCATCACTGAGTAACACTGAGACCCTGAATTCAGGGTAAGAGGGTAAGCTCCAGAGACTCTGGGGCGGGGAAGACCCACTGCCCCTTTTTTGTTCTCTGGACCAGAGGTTCCTGATGATCCCTGTGGGACTATCTGCCTGGCAGGTTATCCTCCTGCCTCGGGAGTTACTCCTCGGGGTCCACCCGGCCCTACGCCCCGGGGAGAGCTGCGGTCGCGCCCCAGGTGTGAAGAGGACCGTGGCCCCGAGTGGTGGGCCTGTGACCCTGCCCCACAGAGAGGATTAGCTGGGGATTTGGATTATCTGCACCAATGATCCCCTTCACAGGGGACAATGGCTGAGGCTGCACTAGGTCAGGGAAGGTGGAGGATGGGAAAAAACCAGATCAAAACTTCTCTAAATGTAACACCTCTGACTTTCAAAAAGGATAGATCTGTATTTTATATAGGGAAATGAAAATAAATTCCTTTACCAAACAGATATTATCTACAGAATTAAGCATCTAAGTTAAAAAATATAGACATTGAATCTGTGTACTTCCTGAAAGACAGTCTCCATTAGATGACTGACACTAAGATGGCCATTAGGTAATTAGATCTTGACAAAGGCATGAGTTTTCTTTCCTTAGGACCTTAGCTTGTAGCAAAATGTCATGGGTTTACGGTATCTTCTTCCTCTCAAACAAGGGATATTTACTTATTTACTATAGAGAACGACATCCAACACATCAACTTATAATTCAAAGCCAAACTTCGGAAACGTTTAAAACTGTCCTGGACAGCTCTTAAAATCTGAGAAGCTGCTGCAGAAGAGAAGTGAGGGATGCTGCCAACCAGGAGGATGATGACATGTGTTCTTCTGGACACTCATGTCTGGCTGTGTGAGACGCCAAATGAACCCCAAGAGTTTGTAAGCAACAGTCTTTCAGTCGTCCAAACCTGTAACATCCATGACTGTTTTCAACCGCAGGGCTGGGCAGTAAAAGTTTAAAAGTACCGACAAAATGTGGGTGGAAAGATCTTACGGATCAAAAAGAAATCTCACCAGCGAGGGGATCCTGCAGAAAGCGATGGGGCCATTTAACCGAAGAATCGGTGGGCTAACGTGACATCTGCAGACTCTGCCACAAGAAAACTGCCTTTCCAAGTAAGGAAGGTCAGTTCATAGGGACCGCGCTATTACCTGAATTATTATAGCCAGATTCTTGCAAATGAGAAACTTCAAATAAATGCAATTTTTGTGAACTGGAAGATAGCACTATAAATGGGAAAGGAAAGGGGAATCGCAACAACATGTACCGAGAAGAATAAATACCCCAGACTGTGGAGATGGTGAGAGCAGACAGGGCCCCTCGCTACCCACAGCACTCACTGCAGAGCCTCAAGTACGAGCCTTATGACCCACCAGCTTCCGCTGCCAGCTGGTTAAAAAAATCCATTGAGAAAAAGGCGATGGCTTCATTTACTGACATTTTCATCTTTGATTAGCAATTTTGTTTTCTTCTTGATTTCAATAACGGTTTCTTAATTTTACTTATAAATGAGACAGGTGATCTCAATTAGAAAACAGACTAAAGAAAGTTTTGGTTTTTTCCTGCTTGCCTGGAATGACTATTATATATGTAAATGTAAACACATTGCAGTGAACTGCTGGGAATAAAAATAAAGCTATCTAAAAATGGATGGGAGTTTTACAAGGGCAAACAATAAAGATAAAAAGTCATATGGAATTGGAACAAACTGATGTTCTTCTCCATTTGTTCCCCCCAAATATTGTCTCTAAGGGCTGCAACAACGCTGCTTCATTACCACTATGAAACGTATGTGGAGTGTATAGAAGAGAAAAGGGAAAATATTTTTCAAGGGAAAAAAATAGCTGGCGGAATTTAAAAATAAAGATGCAGTTTACGAAGGCAACGAAGGAGGGTGTGGAGGTTGGCTGGCACAGGCCACGATGAGCACCTTTCATCTAAGAAAAGCACGACTTACCTAGAAGACAAAACTGAACGAATGGAGTGAAGGGAACTGAAGCATCTTCAGGAAAGCCTAACGCCAACTGGGAGGGGCTTCATAGGAGAGAAAAGATAATTCCCCAATGCTGATATAAACAGTGAGCAGAAAACTTGGTGGCGACAGGACAGAGACAGCAGTTCTCAAACAAAAGCGCAGGAAGAATTCTGATCGTGCCTTTCGGGCTGCTGCAGCAAAGAAAATGTATGAAGAGGAGCCACGCTGACCTCATTGGAAATAAACAAAATTGACTATTTCCGGAAGCAAAAATTTAGGCCTTCAGCTTTATAGCAACACTAGAAGATACAAAAGTAACCAGCGGAACATTAAAGCAAGGGAAGGCAGGGTGAGGTGGGACATATAGCACAATGGTTCTCAAACCATCTGCAGGGAAGGACTAGGTAAGGAGGGCGAAATGGAAAGCAGAGGAGAGGAAAATGAGAGGGGGGACCAGGCCAGGAGGCTTAGCACAGGCAAATGGGATTCCAGAAAGAAACGGAAAAACCTTAAAAGAGGAAATGATCACAAAAATCTCCCAGAGATGAAGGATGTGAGAGAGTCCACGCAGATAGAAGCCTACAGAAGGAAGGGCGATCACCAAGCAGAAGAACCGTGGGCTCTCTGAACGCTGGGGACAGAGGGAGGGAGGGACGGAGGGAGAGAGACAGAATCACGTCGCATCCAAAGGATTAGGAATCGAAATGGCTCTGAACCGCCTGACAGCAGCAGTGGAATCAGAAAACAAAGAAGCAGCCCCTCTGAACTACAGAACGAAATGGTTTCCAATTAATATATTCTATCTAGCCAGGGGGAGGGTGAAGAAAGACCTCAACAGATGTGTCTCTAGAAATGTACCTCCTACACGCCCATTCTTATTTAGGAAACTACTAGGGATGTGCTCCATCAAAACGAGGGAGTAAGTCAAGAAAGAGGAAAACACGGAGCACAGGAAGCAGGGGAAACACCTGGAGAGACATCAAAGGAGGATGGAGAAGGGAGGTCCAGTTGGTGTGACCCAGGCTTACTCCAGCACATCCATAACTGATTTAAAACAAAGTTTCAAAAACTATATACACACACACAAAAGAGCAATGGGTTCTCTCTCTCTTACACACATACACACACACAGCAAAATGGTCAGGAAGGATATACACCCAACCCATAAGAGCAGTTTGAGATCCTCTGAGAGCAGAGACTGGGGTCACTTATTTGGGGGTGATCTTGGACACAGAAGCAAAGGGGTGGGAAAGCAAGAGAGAGAGAAAAGCCAACGCAGGGGGGTGCTGGCGAGCAGGTCACCACTGTGCACGACTGGGCCAGTCCTGCTGGGGACTCTGAGAAACATGGAGACTGTGCTTCGCATGGTCCCTGGAAAGGAGGGGAGGCCGGCAGGTTCACCCAGAGACTTGCAACCCTCCCGTGCTCCCTCCAGAGCCTCACCTCCCTCCAGCCCCGGACTGGCGTTGGCTTTGGAGGAGGCCGAGAGGGAAGAGCTGAGAGACCCCAGGGGATGCCACCGGCACCGGCTGGAACTGCCAGGCCGCGGCCAGTGTCACAGGGGGTCACGGGCCAGGGAACAGCACACGGCATGTATCAGCTGTGGGACGGGCCTGGGGCTGGCGGTGATGGAGGGGACCCTGGCCGTTGGCTGTAAGGAGGGGGCCCAGTTCAGCGGCCCAGGCTACCCACGCTGGGAGCCAGGGATGCGCAGTCGGTCTCTGCTCTCGGCTCAGCTGCTTCTCCTCCCAAGCGCTCTCACTGTGTCTTTAGCGTATGGCTTTCCGATGAGGACTTTCTGATTACGCAGCAAGCTTACTCATTATTTTCCTAAGGCTCAACAGGCATTTTTAAAGGACTTTAAATACAAGTTTTATTGCAACCTTAGGCGATAACTCAGGCGAATGTGGCTCACGCACTGGGCCGAAGTGAATCTATCATCAAATGACTGCCCAGCACTCAGAAGACAGAGAGGCGCCCGTGAGCTCCCCACCCCACCACGGTCTCAGCTGACACCCACCAAGCGGGACTGCGGCATCTCGGCAGGAGAAGCCGGGACGGCTGCCAGGGCAGAGCCCCGGGCCTGGGCTGCTCTGCAGTCACTTCCAGGAGCTCCTGTGCTTTCTGTTTTTAAAAGAGTGGACTCTTACTTTATTCTCTTACATAACGCTATCTATAGAATTATATCTATACACAATATTGAATTATATCAAAAACTGACATCTCTACACTTATTACTTATACAGTTATAACCTATGTTTATATTCACCTATATAACTATACTTATAACTGCCTATAATTATATCCACATAATATAATCTATAGTTAAATCTATATCTTGTCAGATCATGCTTTACCCTATTTGTAATTAATAATTTATCACTGCACGTCTCCTCCTCACGTGACGACTGACGCAATTGTGATGCATCTACAACAACACAATCAGGGGCCCTAGAGGACAATCTGGTTCCCAGGAAGGGACCAGAACCTCACGGGGACACCCCTTTATCTACACCCAGGGCAATGTGTGCACTGGGGGAAAAGAAAAAGCAGCTTCTGGCAGCAACGAGCAAGTCTAACTGAACAAACACGAACACTGCTAGAAATTACTGGTATAAACATGACACTATGGTACACGACTCAAAAGAGCCACTAATTCCAAAACAATTGTAGTAACTTGGCGCCCCCGGAAGGAGGCAGGTGTTCCTTCCACCATCCACCACGGCTATTCCTTCCCTCCACTCTTAGCTGTGTTTCCATCTGACACTCCCCCTGGGGCCCAGGAGCTAATTAAGTGCTTCGGTTTAGAAGACCCTTCCTCCCCACGCCTGCCGTGCTGCGGCATGACTGTGAGTTGGCAGGGGCGGCGGCAGAGGGAGAAGAGATGAAACAGCATCTTGTGATGCAGGGTAAACAGTGAGGCCGGCAGGAACTTGGGGCTCACACCTGTGTCCGAGCAAGGCGGGCCAAGCTACCTCCAGGTACGGGCGACGGAGGAGGGAGCCCAGGCCGCCTGCCCCATGCATCCACGCCACTCGTGATGCCTGCTTCTGTTAAAGAGGCAGGGAGACATTTAATACAAGAAAACAAATAGCGATGCCTCGCTGTATCTAGGAGGAGAGCAGGAACAATCCTCCAGCTGTGGTTTAACTCGGCAATATTCAAGCTTCGTTTCATTTTGCCTTTAAAAGTAACCCCAGGAAATGAGAAATGTTCTGTACTGAACTCCACAGCGGAGCACGCCCAGCTCTTAAGCTTGCCGTATTGAGCTGCGACGCGTTCCTTTCATCTGACGCTATTTCCATAAGGAGGAAAGAGCTGGAGAATCTCTTGTATTTGTCAAGCCCCCAAACACCTTGTAGGCGGGTGCCAGGAAGATGACAGATGTTACTGATTTAATGGGGACTGCACATGAGGTGGGACGGATATTAGAATATCAAAAGCCTCAAAAATGGAAAAATTACCACTGCAGCTGTATCTGGGGTGAATGGAAATGGCTTCTGTCGTGGTTAGTTTTACGTTGTCGACTGGGCTGGGCCACGAGGTGCCCAGATATTTGGTCAAACGTCATTCCGGTGTGTCTGTAAGGCTGTTTCTGGAGGAGATGAACATTTGAGTCAACAGACCGAGTGGCGCACACTGTCCTCCCTCACGTCGGTGGGCCTCACCCACTCGGCTGAGCCAAAGGGCAGATGCTCTCCGAGTAAAAGGAACCCCTGCCTGACCGCGCTGAGCTGGTGGCACAGCAGTCCTTCCTGTCTTTGGGCTTAAATGGAAACGTCAACTTGCAGAATGCAACTCACATCACCGGCTCTCCTGGTTCTCAGGCTTTTGGGCTCGGACTGGAGCCACGCCATTGCTCTCCCTGATCTCCGCCTGCCGACTACACATCTTGGGACTTCTCAGCCTCCGTAACTGCATGAGCCAACTCCTTATAACAAATCTCGTCCCACGTACACATCCTGGGTTCTGCTCCCCTGGAGAATACTGACTAATACAGCTTCCAAACCCTAAGTTAGTGAAGTGGTTAAAAAAAAAAAAAAAGCACTATTTCAGTACCATGAGTTGCGTGTAGAAATGCAGAATTCACAGATGTATTTAATACTAAATCTCACCGTCTTGTTAAGATTAATGCTGAGGGTCTTGGGCATACATGCTCATTTCATCACTGCCCTCAGCTCTCATTCAACTGAGTGGCCAGTCATGCTGACTCTAGCTCCGGTGTATCTCTCTAATCCTTCCACTTTCCTCCACCCCAACTGCCACCGCATCCTCCTTCAGGCCGCCGTCACGTCTTATCTGGAGACAGTAATAGCCTGGCCATTGCTCTTCCTGCCTCCGCCTCCCTGCTCCTGCCATTCTCTCCACAGTAGTGAAATCTCATCCCTCTACTCCTCTGCTTAAAGCACTCCATGGGCCCCTCCCTGTCCTGTGGTTCAGGTCCAAAGTCATGAAGACGGCTTTAGGGTCTGGCTTTTCCTTCCCTGTCTACGCCCACACCAGTCTCATCTTTCCCCAGCAGATTCCTGGATCCCACCCTAGTCTTGTTGAATCCGAATATACTAGAACAAGGTCTGAGAATTTGTATTTTTCAAAAAGCCCCTCGAGATAATTTCAAAGATCGGCCAGACAGGCTTGGGAACCACTGTTTTGGGAGTCACGTCCTCTGATAACCATAGAGGTGGTACATGACTATCTGCGTAGTTCCATGATGAGTCGTCTCTGCTCCAACAGGACCATGAGCTCCTTGAAGACAGGAAGCATCTGAGTGACACATGCAGGACAGGCTCAGTCTGGCACGGGAAGTGGTCCTGAGCGTGGCCAGAGTCACTGGATTCCTTTAATATAGACAGCAAAGACCATCAGAGGGAGACCACGAGATGCTACATGCTTCCTCTGAGATGTGAGGGGACAACAGCACTGCCGCTACTGTGTTCTTGCCCCAGAAAATCAGGATTAGAGGCTCATGGTGAACAGCAGCATGGGATGCAATTAGCAAAACCTCAAATGTGAGAATTCACTGGATAAATGACATGGTTTCATCAACAAACAGATGATGAGAAAAAAAGAGGGAAGGGAAACCTATAGATTATAAGACACTTTAGAGACACATCAACCAATACTATGTGTGGATATAAAGTAGGTCTTGATTCAAGTACATCTATTAAAAAGAAATGAGAAAATTGGTGTGGGCTGAACACTGACCAGGTATTTGTTTATATAAGAGATTAGTTAACTTCTGGTGTGTGTGTGTATGTGATGACAATGGCACTGTGGTTATGTTTAAAAAAAAAATCCAACAATAGTGACCATATGTTGGTGGGAATGTAAACTGGTACAGCCACTATGGAGAACAGTATGGAGGTTCCTTAAAAAACTAAAAATAGAGCTACCATATGACCTAGCAACCCCAATCCTGGGCATATATCTGGAGAAAACCATAATTTGAAAGGGTGCATGCACCCCAATGTTCACTGCAGCACTATTTACAATAGCCAGGACATGGAAGCAACCTAAATGTCCATCAGCAGAGGAATGGATAAAGAAGGTATGGTACATATATACAATGGAATATTACTCAGCCATAAAAAGGAATGAAATAATGCCATTTGCAGTGACGTGGATGGACCCAGAGACTGTCATACAGAGTGAAGTAAGTCAGAAAGAGAAAGACAGACATTATATAATATCGCTTACATGCGGAATCTAGAAAAATGGTACAGATGAACTTGCAAAGCAGAAATAGAGTCACAGGTGTAGAAAACAAACTTATAGTTACCAAGGGGGGAAAGCGGGGTGGTAGGATGAATTGGGAGATTGAGATTGACATATACACGACTATATATAAAACAGACAACTAACGAGAACCTACGTATAGCACAGGGAACTCTACTCGATGCTCTGTGGTGACCTAAATGGGAAGGAAATCTGAAAAAGAGTGGATATATGTGTATGTATAACTGGTTCATTTTGCTGTACAACAGTAACTAACACAACATTATAAAGCAAATATACGCCAAAAAAAATTAATTAAAAAAAATAAAAAATAGTCTTGCTTTTGAAGAGATATATCCTAAAATATTTATGGATAAAATACGATATCTGGCATTTGTTTTAAGATAATCCTGTGAATGTGTGTGTGTGTGTGTGTGTGTGTGTGTGTGTCTAGTGACTAGAGGTAAAAATGAAACAAAACTGGTCACATGCTAACAGTGATGAAGCTGGGTGATGTGAGAGGGTACACTGGGTTTATTACATTATTCTTTCTGGTTTTGTAATATACACTGTCATAAAAAATAAAGTTTAAAAAATGTATAAGTCATTAATTTCTATATCATGATATCTCAAAGTTCCTTTCATGCACTGAAAGCTGGAGATGGTTGTATAACCCTTTGCAGAGCAGAAATTTGCTAATATAATAAGATTGCGTTCTTTGATTCTAAGAATTCTTTGAAACACCTGCTGTTAACAAACCTGACACTCTTAAGTAAAGGCAATTTCTCTTTTGAGCCAGAATGGGTTGTAAAGGATTGCCAAAGAAGATCCCTCTGCACAAAGGAGAACTGGGGCCATGTTCTGAAATGAAGGTGTTCTTCTCTTTTCCATGGAAATTCTAACCTTATTTTGATGCGAAAATAATATACTCAAGTCCTTCAGCTTCTTCACACTAACTCGACAGAAGATCATCTCAACTATTCTGTCTGACAGAACGAAGGGGAATTTGGCTTTAGTACAGTAGAAAGTGGTAGAAAGTACGGAGAGAAAGGGGTGGAGGAAGAGGCAACCCATATTGAGATTTCCTAAGTGACCCTTGAAGAAAAAAATCTTTACAAATCATACCGACGGTGTAAATTAAACTTAGCAACAGGTCACTTAGAATATCCTAAGTGATACTACAAGACACATGAACATGAAGGTCCTCTGAACCAAGCAGCTGTGTGAAAAAGTCTTTGTAGTAATACACGAAAAGAATCTTTACAACTGTTTGTCAATTACATCAGTATTCCACCTGGCCTCTCACCTATTTTATGGTTATGTGTGATCACAAGAGATTTCCTTCCTGGTTTCCATGTTCAAATGTTTTAATTTACAAAGGTGGTCTGCTGGGTGGGCACCTCATTAATTTGCATACTCTGAAAATCACTGATTCATAAAGACAGACATCTACCTTGAGTTTGGAAAGAACAAGTGAATAAAAATGGTGCTTGGTAAAGATAGATAAAATAGTGACTTTCAAATTTCAGAGTAATGAGTGAGTCACTCTTAATGAAATATACATTATTACATGCTCAGCAGTGGAGAAAATATGCATGAAATATATAATTTGTTTTGATGATGATTACCTTCCTTTTAATAATATTTAAACCTCATACTCTTAAGAAAAATGTATACTAGTGCCAAATCGACTCACCCATCCATCCATCCATCCATCCATCCATCCATCCATCCATCCATCCATCCATCTTCCCTCCTTTGTTTAGCAAAGCAATTAAGGGACAATAGAAAAATAAGAGGATGGAGGGAGGACAGAAGTGAAAGAAAAATGAAGATAGAAAAGGAAGAAATGAAGGAGATTATAAATGCATGCTGACTGCATTTATAAAAAATTTATAGGATTCTTAGATAAACTTTTTCCAAGAGCAGTTACAGGCTGACAGAAAAATGGAGAGGAAGGTAGAGAGATTTCTCATATCCACCCTTATCCTCACATACACACAGTCACTATTAAATTCCCACACCAGAAGGTTCCATTTGTTATAATCAGTAACCTACACAGACATCATTATCACCCAAAGTCCGCAGTTCACATTAGGGTTCACTCTTGTTCATTCTGTGGGCTTTGACAAATGTGTAATGACATGTACCCACCATGACAATATCATATACAGCAGTTTCATTGCCCTAAAAATCCTCTGTGCTCCACCTACTCATCCCTCCCCACCACTAAGCCCTGATCCTTTTATTGTGTCCACAGTTTTGGCTTTTCCGGAATGTCACACAGTTGGAATCATACAGTATGTAGTCTTTTCAGATTGGCTTTCTTCACTGAGTTTTATGTATTTAAGTTTGCTCCATTTCTTTTCATGTCTTGATAGCTCATTTCTTTTTAATGTTGAGTACTATTTCACTGTCTGGATGTACCACAGTTTATTTATCTAGTCACCTACTGAAGGACATCTTGATTGCTTCCAAGTTTTAGCAATTATGGATAAAGCTGCTATAAACATTCATGTGTAGGTTTTTGTGTGAACATATGTTTTCAACTCACTCGAGTAAATAGCAAGGAGTACAACTGCCAAATTGTATGGTAAGAGTGTGTTCAGTTTTATAAGAAACTTCCAAACTGTCTTCAAAAGTGGCTGTATCATTATGCATTCCCACCACCAATGAAGGAGAGTCCCCATTGCGTCACATCCTCACTGGCACCTGACGTCCATGGTGTTCTGGATTTGGGCCGTTCTAACAGGTGTACAGAGATATCTCATTGTTATTTTAATCCGCAATTCCCAATTGACGTATGATGTTGATTAACATCCTCTTATATGGTTATTTGCCATGGGTATATTTTCTTTGGGGAAATGTCTGTTCAGGTCTTCTATTTTTTTTCATTGGGTTTTTCATTTTCTTACTGTTGAGTTTTAAAAGTTCAAAGTACGTTTTGGATAAGAGTCCTTTATCAGATGTGTCTTTTGCAGGTATTTTTTCCCAGGATGAGGCTGGTATTCTCATTCCTTTGGCATTGTCTTTTGTACAGCAGAAATTTTCAATTTTAATAAAGTCCAGCTTATCAACTATTTCTTTCATGCATGGATCATGGATTTCTTGTTGTATCTAAAAAGTAATCACCATACCCAAGGTCATCTGTGTTTTCTCCCATGTCACCTTCTAGGAGTTTTAGAGTTCTGCATTTTACATTTAGGTCTATGATCCATTTTCTGTTACTTTTTTGTGAAGGGTATGAGGTCTATGTCACGAATCTTTTGTTTTGCATGTGGATGTCCAGTTGTTCCTGAATCATTTGTTGAAAAGACTATTTCTGTTCCACTGTATGCCTTTGCTCCTCTCCCTAAGATCAGTTGACTATACTTACGTGGGTCTATTTCTGTGCTCCCTATTCTGTTCCATTAATATATTGGTATATTCTGTTGCCCATAACATACTGTCTAGATTACTGTAGTTTTATGGTTAAGTCTTTTGGGGTTTTTTTTGAATTTTTATTTATTTTTTTATACAGCAGGTACTTATTAGTCATCAATTTTATACACATCAGTGTATACATGTCAATCCCAATCGTCCAATTCAGCACGCCACCATCCCCACCCCCACGCGGCTTTCAGCCCCTTGGTGTCCATACGTTTGTTCTCTACATCTGTGTCTCAATTTCTGCCCTGCAAACCAGTTCATCTGTACCATTTTTCTAGGTTCCACATGTATGCGTTAACACATGATATTTGTTTTTCTCTTTCTGACTTACTTCACTCTGTATGACAGTCTCTAGATCCAGCCACATCTCTCCAAATGACACAATTTTGTTCCTTTCTATGGCTGAGTAATATTCCATTGTATACATGTACCACATCTTTATCCATTCGTTTGTTGATGGGCATGCAGGTTGCTTCCATGACCTGGCTATTGTAAATACTGCTGCAGTGAACATTGGGGTGCGTGTGTCTTTTTGAATTGTGGTTTTCTCTGGGTATATGCCCAGTACTGGGATTGCTGGATCATATGGTAATTCAAGTTTTAGTTTCTAAGGAACCTCCATAATGTTCTCCACAGCAGCTGTATCAATTTACATTCCCACCAACAGTGTGAGAGGGTTCCGTTTTCTCCACACCCTCTCCAGCATTCGTTGTTTGTAGATATTCTGATGATGGCCATTCTAGGTGGTGTGAAGTGATACCTCACTGCAGTTTTGATTTGCATTTCTCTAATAATTAGTGATGTTGAGCAGCTTTTCATGTGCTTCTTGGCCATCTGTATGTCTCCTTTGGAGAAATGTCTATTTAGGTCTTCTGCCCATTTTTGGATTGGGTTGTTTGCTTTCTTAATATTGAGCTGCATGAGCTGTTTATATATTTTGGAGATTAATCCTTTGTCCGTTGATTCATTTGCAAATATTTTCTCCCATTCTGAGGGTTGTCTTTTCATCCTGTTTATGGTTTCCTTTGCTGTGCAAAAGCTTTGAAGTTTCATTACGTCACATTTGTTTTTTTATTTCCATTACTCTAGGAGATGGATCAAAAAAGATCTTGCTGTGATGTATGTCAAGGAGTGTTCTTCCTATGTTTTCCTCTAAGAGTTTTATAGTGTCCAGTCTTACATTTAACTCTCTAATCCACTTTGAGTTTATGTTTGTGTATGGTTTTAGGGAGTGTTCTAATTTCATTCTTTTACATGTAGCTGTCCAGTTTTCCCAGCACCACTTACTCAAGAGACTGTCTTTTCTCCATTGCATATCCCTGCCTCCTTTGTCATAGATTAGTTGACCACAGGTGTGTGGGTTTATCTCTGGGCTTTCTATCTTGTTCCATTGATCTATGTTTCTGTTTTTGTGTCAGTACCATATTGTTGTGATTACTGTAGCTTTATAGTATAGTTGGAAGTCAGGGAGTCTGATTCCTCCAGCTCCGTTTTTTCCCCTCAAGGCTGCTTTGGCTATTCACAGTGTTTTGTGTCTCCAAACAAATTTTAAGGTTTTTTGTTCTAGTTCTGTAAAAAATGCCATATGTAATTTGATAGGGATTGCATTGAATCTATAGATTGCTTTGGGTAGTAGAGTCATTTTCACAATATTGATTCTTCCAGTCAAGGACATGGTATATCTCTCCATCTGTTGGTATCATCTTTAATTTCTTCCATCAGTGTCTTATCGTTTTCTGCATACAGGTCTTCTGTCTCCCTACATAGGTTTATTCCTAGGTATTTTATTCTTTTTGTTGCAGTGGTACATGGTAGTGTTTCCTTAATCTCTCTTTCACATTTTTCATCATTAGTGTATAGAAATGCAAGAGATTTCTCTACATTAATCTTGTATTCTGCAACTTTAACAAATTCATTGACTAGCTCTCATAGTTTTCTGGTGGCATCTTAGAATTCTCTATGTATAGTGTCATGTCATCTGCAAACAGTGACAGTTTTACTTCTTCTTTTCCAATTTGTATTCCTTTTATTTATTTTCCTTCTCTGATTGCCGTGGCTACGACTTCCAAAACTATGTTGAAAAATAGTGGCAAGAGTGGACATCCTTGTCCTGTTCCTGATCTTAGAGGAAATGCTTTCAGTTTTTCACTGTTGAGAATGATGTTTGCTGTGGGTTTGTTGTATATGGCCTTTATTATGTTGAGGTAGGTTCCCTCTGTGCCCACTTTCTGGAGAGTTTTTATCATAAATGGGTGTTGAATTTTGTCAAAAGCTTTTTCTGCATCTATTGAGATGATCCTATGGTTTTTATTCTTCAATATCTTAATATGGTGTATCACACTGATTGATTTACGTACATTGAAGAATCCTCGCATCCCTGGGATAAATCCCACTCGACCATGGTTTTGATCCTTTTAATGTGTTGTTGGAATCTGTTTGCTAGTATTTTGTTGAGGACTTTTGCATCTGTATTCATTAGTGACATTGGTCTGTAATTCCTTTTTTGTGGTATCTTTGTCTGGTTTTGGTATCAGGGTGATGGTGGCCTCACAGAATGAGTCTGGGAGTGTTCCTTCCTCCGCAATTTTTTGGAAGAGTTTCAGAAGGATGGGTGTAAGCTCTTCTCTAAATGTTTGATAGAATGCACCTGTGAAGCCATCTGGTCCTGGACTTTTGTTTGTTGGAAGATTTTTAATCACAGTTTCAATTTCACTACTTGTGATTTGTCTGTTCATATTTTCTATTTCTTGCTGGTTCAGTCTTGGAAGGTTATACCTTTCTAAGAGTTTGCCCATTTCTTCCAGTCTCTCCATTTTATTGGCATAGAGTTGCTTGTAGTAGTCTCTTAGGATGCTTTGTATTTCTGCGGTGTCTGTTGTAACTTCTCCTTTTTCATTTCTAATTTTATTGATTTGAGTCCTCTCCCTCTTTTTCTTGATGAGTCTGGCTAATGGTTTATCAATTTTGTTTATCTTCTCAAAGAACCAGCTTTTAGTTTTACTGATCTTTGCTACTGTTTTCTTTGTTTCTATTTCATTTATTTCTGCTCTGATCTTTATGATTTCTTTCCTTCTGCTAACTTTGGGTTTTGTTTGTTCTTCTTTCTCTAGTTCGTTTAGGTGTAAGTTTAGATTGTTTATTTGAGATTTTTCTTGTTTCTTGAGGTAGGCTTCTATAGCTATAAATTTCCCTCTTAGAACTGCTTTTGCTGCATCCCATAGGTTTTAGATCATCCTGTTTTCATTGTCATTTGTCTCTAGGTATTTTTTTGATTTCCTCTTTGATTTCTTCAGTGATCTCTTGGTTATTTAGTAACGTATTATTTAGCCTCCATGTGTTTGTGGTTTTTACGATTTTTTCCCTGTAATTCATTTCTAATCTCATAGCGTTGTGGTCGGAAAAGATGCGTGACATGATTTCAATTTTCTTAAATTTACTGCGGCTTGATTTGTGACCCAAGATGTGATCTATCCTGGAGAATGTTCCACTTGGACTTGAGAACGAAGTGTAATCTGCTGTCTCTGGATGGAATGTCCTATGAATAACAAATCTATCTGGTCTATTGTGTCATTTAAAGCTTCTGTTTCCTTATTTATTTTCATTTGGATGATGTGTCCATTGGTGTAAGTGAGGTGTTAAAGTCCCCCACTATTACTGTGTCACTGTCAATTCCCTCTTTTATAGCTGTTAGCATTTGCCTTATGTATTGAGTTGCTCCTATGTTGGGTGCAAATATATTTATAATTGTTATATCTTCTTCTTGGATTGACCCCTTGATCATTATGTAGTGTCCTTCCTTGTCTCTTGTAACATTCCTTATTTAAAAGTCTAGTTTATCTGATATGAGCATTGTTACTCCAGCTTCCTTTTGATTTCCATTGGCATGGAATATCTTTTTCCATCCCCTCACTTTCAGTCTGTATGTTTTCCTAGGTCTGAAGTGGGTCTCTTGTAGACAGCATATAGATGGGTCTTGTTTTTGTATCCATTCAGCAAGCCTGTGTCTTTTGGTTGGAGAATTTAATCCATTCACGTTTAAAGTAATTATCGATTTGTATGTTCCTATGACCATTTTCTTAATTGTTTTGGGTTTGTTTTTGTAGGTCCTTTTCTTCTCTTGTGTTTCCCACTTAGAGAAGTTCCTTTACCATTTGTTGTAGAGCTGGTTAGGTGGTGCTGAATTCTATTAGCTTTTGCTTGTCTGTAAAGCTTTAGATTTCTCCATAGAATCTGAATGAGATCCTTGCCGGGTAATCTTGGTTGTAGGTTCTTCCCTTTCATCACTTTAAGTATATCATGCCACTCCCTTCTGGCCTGTAGAGTTTCTACTAAGACATCAGCTGTTAACCTTATGGGAGTTCCCCTGTATGTTATTTGCCATTTTTCCCTAGCTGCTTTCAATAATTTTTCTTTGTCTTTAATTTTTGTCAGTTTGATTACTATGTGTCTCAGCGTGTTTCTCCTATGTGTCTCAGTGGGTTTATCCTGCATGGGAAGCTCTGCGCTTCCTGGACTTGGATGGCTATTTCCTTTCCCATGTTAGGGAAGTTTTTGACTATAATCTCTTCAAATATTTTCTCTGGTCCTTTCTCTCTCTCTTCTCCTTCTGGCACCCCTATAATGCGAATGTTGGTGCGTTTAATGTCCCAGATGTCTCCTAGGCTGTCTTCATTTCTTTTCATTCTTTTTTCTTTATTCTTTTCTGCAGCAGTGAATTCCACCATTCTGTCTTTCAGGTCACTTCTCCGTTCTTCTGCCTCAGTTATTCTGATATTGATTCCTTCTAGTGTAGTTTTCAGTTCAGTTATTGTATTGTTCATCTCTATTTGTTTGTTCTTTAATTCTTCTAGGTCTATGTTAAACATTTCTTGCATCTTCTCCATCTTTGCCTCCATTCTTTTTCCGAGGTCCTGGATCATCTTCACTATCGTTAATCTGAATTCTTTTTCTGGAAGGTTGCCTATCTCCACTTCATTTAGTTGTTTTTCTGGTGTTTTATCTTGTTCCTTCATCTGGTACATAGCCCTCTGCCTTTTCATCTTGTCTATCTTTCTGTGAATGTGGTTTTTGTTCCACAGGCTGCAGGACTGTTCTTCTTTCTTCTGCTGTCTGCCCTGTGGTGGATGAGGCTAAGAGGCTTGTGCAGGTTCCCTGATGGGAGGGACTGGTGGTGGGTAGAGCTGACTTGCTCTGGTGGGCAGATCTCAGTAGAACTCTAATCCACTTGACTGCTGATGGGTGGGGCTGTGTTCCCTCCCTGTTGGATGTTTGGCCTGAGACAACCCAACACTGGAGCCTACCTGGGCTCTTTGGTGGGGTTAATGGCAGACTCTGGGAGGGCTCACGCCAAGGAGTACTTCACAGAACTTCTTCTGCCAGTGTCCTTGTCCCTATGATGAGCCACAGCCACCCCCCACCTCTACAGGAGACCGTCCAACACTAGCTGTAGGTCTGGTTCAGTCTCCCCTGGGGTCACTGCTCCTTCCCCTGGGTCCCGATGCACACACTACTTTGTGTGTGCCCTCCAAGAGTGGAGTCTCTGTTTCCCCCAGTCCTGTCGAAGTCCTGCAATCAAATCCTACTAGCCTTCAAAGTCTGATTCTCTAGGAATTCCTCGTCCTGTTGCTGGACCCCCAGGTTGGGAAGCTGACATGGGGCCGAGAACCTTCACTCCAGTGGGTGGACTTCTGTGGTATAAGGGTTCTCCAGTCTGTGAGTCACCCACCCAACAGTTATGGGATTTGATTTTACTGTGATTGCGCCCTTCCTACCGTCTCATTGTGGCTTCTCCTTTTTCTTTGGATGTGGGGTATCTTTTTTTGTGAGTTCCAGTGTCTTCCTGTCGATGACTGTCCAGCAGCTAGTTGTGATTCTGGTGTTCTCCCAAGAGGGAGTGAGAGCACGTCCTTCTACTCCGCCATCTTGGTTCCTAATCCTATGGTTAAATCTTGAAGCTGGGTACTGTCAGTCCACCCACTTTGTTTTTCGCCTTCAGTATGGCACTGGCTATTCTGGGTCTTTTGCCTCTCCATATAGGCTTTAGAATCAGTTTGTCCATGTCCACAAATATCTTGCTGGGGGACTGCACTGAATCTATAGACCAAGTTGCAAGACCTGATATCTTGACAATATTGAAACTTCCTATCGATAAACATGAACTACGTCTACATTAGTTTAGTTTTTTGATTTCTTTCATCAGTTTTTATAGTTTTCTTCATATAGATCTTAAACATATTTTATTAAATGTTTACCTAAGTATCTAATTTGGGGAGTGCTAATGTACATTCTATTGTGTTTTAAATTTCGATCCCCCTTTTTCATTGCTGGTATATAGGAAAGTGATTGACTATGATATATTAACCTTGTATCCTGCAATCTTGCCATAATTGTTTTCAGTTCCAGGAGACTTCCTTTCAATTATTTTAGATTTTCTACAGAGACAATCATGTCACCTGTGAATAAGAGTTTTATTTCCTCCTTCTCAATCAGAATAACTTTTTTTTTTTTTTTTTCCGGTACGCGGGCCTCTCACTGTCGTGGCCTCTCCCGTGGAGCACAGGCTCCGGACACGCAGGCTCAGAGGCCATGGCTCACGGTCCCAGCCGCTCCACGGCATGTGGGATCTTCCCAGACCGGGGCACGAACCCGTGTCCCCTGCACCGGCAGGCGGACTCTCAACCACTGCGCCACCAGGGAAGCCCAGAATAACCTTTTATTTCCTTTTCTTATCTTAGTGCATTAATTAGAACTTTAATTTTAAAAGTATGCTGTAAGTCACCACACAGCAATTGGAATGTAGCAATTTTTAAAAGAAGAATGATCATTTCTAGTGTTTGCTATGTACCCAGCGCCTATCCAAGTATTTTACATGTATTATCTCATTTAACCTTCACAACAACTCTCTGAAGTGGGTACTATTATTATCCCCATTTTAAGGATGAGAAAAACTGATCCACAGAGAGGTTAAGAAACCTGTTTAAGGTTACCCAGTCAGTAAGTAGCAGAGCAAGGATCCACAACTAGGTCTGCTGGACTGTATAATGTATGTTTTTAACCATTATCCTGTATCAATTTGGGATGTATTACGGGCTAGGGCCTATGTCTTGTACAGGTGTTTCTTAAACACCACTCTCATTTGATCCGCTCAGCAACTCTGAAAGTTAGCTCTTCTTATCCCTGTTTCCCATTGAGAATGATGAAGCTCAGAATGGGTAAGTAACCAGCCCAGTGGCCTACTGCAAAGTGGCATTTAAACCCATTTATGCATATGCTCTGGCTTTGAAAATGTTTTTTGTCAGAACAAATATGTGATATTTGCTATTCAGTGCAGCTTTAACTGATCATTCAACAAACACTTACTGAGGGCCTGTTAAGGGCCAGGAACTGTTCTAGGCACTGAGGAGACAGAATTGAATAGGCAGCTGGAAACCCTGTCCTCACAGAACTTACCTTCTAGTAAAATATAAAGCACTGAAAAACAAAACAAACTGACAAACAAAAACATCCCCCCAACCACCGCAAAGTGCTTGACCAAGAAGCCACAGAGGCATCTGGTGGGGAGTGAAGGGGCAGGGCTCTCCGAGGAGAGGACGTCTGAGCTGAGAGAGGTGCTCCAGCCTCGGAGATGCTTCTGCTGACTTAATCCCAAGTCAGTAACGACATGAAGACCCTGACTGCCTGCTTAGAGCTTTAGATTGGGAGCCCAGTGATGGGGAAGAGTTTTCCCACTTGCAGTGAGTTTTGAGTCCCTGAGTTGTTAGCCATCAGCCCACAAAGGATGCCACGTGGGGAAGGGGAAAAACGGCAGAGTAAAACTGACAGTATGGCAAGCGCTTCCCTTGTCCCTCCAGCCTCCATCTGGGTTTGGAAGTCGATCCTCTCCTTGTAAACATGTGTTTCAATTTTGGTTTCTTCTCAATTAAACCAAAGACTCTGCATGGAAACCAAAGTGGGATTTTCCCTCCAGATGGAGACTCACTCTTCTGATGTGACCATAAAGTGCCAACTTACACTGATATGGAAGGACTTCTGTTGTGTAAAATGACTTCTTGATGGGCACTTTGCCTCTGGAGTTCATTCTTTCTCAGACTTCCTCCTTCCCCTTACGGCACCGCTTACCTACAGTATACACACTTCATCATGTAATTCTAACAATTCCATGGAGCAGATATGATTTCTGCCATTTAACAAGTAAGGAACTGAAGTTTAGGGAGGGAACTAAGGTCACAGGACACTGGAGTAGTCTCACAGAGCTGGGTTGCAAGTGCAGGTCTGACTCTAGAACCTTCTGCATTATTCCAATACCACATGGAGTTTCCCATCTCCTTCCTAAATCTTCATCCCAGATCACAGCAATTTTAGCCCCTCTGACTTCACGAAGCACCGCGATGAAACAGCCCCCAAAGTCCAGCTCAGTCTCCTCCCACACAGCGACAGCCACGTAACCCCCTTCAGAAATGCTCTGTGATCAACAAATCACAGAAAACAGTCACTGCTAATACAAATGACCATATAACCAGAAAAAGTAAAATACATAAAAACATAAATGAGGAGGGAAACAGTTCTTTCTGTGAGGTATTTTTCACTCTCGGCCTACTTTGGTAATGGTTCCGCCATTATCCGTTCTGTAAGATTAGCAGAGAGTAGATGGAAAGAATGTTCAATTAAGCACAGAATTGCCAGATACCTTTCAGGTAGCCGAACGAGTGAGAAAATGCAAGGATTTTCACCTCCTGAAATTTATTGTGAAACTGAAAGGATTCAACCTATACAATGTCTAAACCAAAATGATTCTATTGTTGGAAATCAAAGGTTTGAAAGTAACATAAAACTGAAGTATCAACAGAAGCAGACACTGCTGTTAGTCAGAAAATCTGGGCTGTGCAGGGAAGTGGCAGCCGGTGCTGGGCAGGGGGACGTAGCACTACGGCAGCCGCCATAACACCCACGTTGTAAGGCATGGGAACCACCAAGACTTTTATTTTGAAAACAACTCCTCCTTTAGTTCACGTTAGCAAAGAGGACACCTGTGAGCTCTGGGCATCTCTCTATAGTAAGAAAAAGTGATGAGACGCAGCTGAGGGCCGGCCTGGTGCTCACAGTTAAGCTCGGTATTCTCCTGTCAAGGGCAGACAGCTCCAAAGGACACCAAGACCAGGTGAGGCTACTCTGTGACCACGAGCAAGACAGAAAGAAAAACAAAACCCAAAAAACACTACACAATCATGTCTGAACACAGAAACATGAATACTGTACAAACCATGAAAATGATCAAATACCCCCCTCCTCTGGCTAACAGGATGACTGCTGTGTTTCTTATCAATCATAGTTTTAACCTCACTCTGTTCTTCTTGCCTTCCAGATAAGAACTGTTAAGACACCCAATCAGAGAAATAGCCCAACATCCAATCCAGAGCAAAGTCCGCTTGCTTGCACTCTGCCCTGAATCACCTAACCCAGGGCCAAGTCCTATCATAAGGTCTCGGTAACACCTTGCTGAGATGCCCCCTGCCTCCCATGGTATCTGTTCTTTCTTAGGGCAGGGAATTAATAAATCTAACACACTGTTAAAAAAGTAGGTGTATGTCTGGGGGTCACTGGCCGAAACGCACTGACATTTGTCAGGCAGAGGCTTGGGGTACATCAGGCGTGCTGGGGACGCCACAGTGGGCAGCCTCACTGTCAGCGACTCGGGAGACATGCAAAGAGAGCCGACCGGCTGTGAACAACAGCTATGTAAACGCAGAGGAACGGTGCTCATTTCATAATGATCCTAGGCCTCGCATCTTTCTCACACTGGACAGTGGCTTGACTGTGATTCAATCATCAGAAAGCATTTCTACACTTCAGATGACAATTTTACAGGGTGAAAGAAAGGGTGGTGTTACACCATGAGATTCCTGGTATCTTCCAGGTAACACCATAAGAACAGTCACATAATCTTAGTCTCTTTGTCCTCAGAAATTCATTTTGCAAGTAGATGTAACAAACTGAGGTGCTCACATTGCTACACTTCATGACTGCAGGTGGGGGGCGTTCTTTGGTCCTCCCCTGGCTCTTAAAGCAGATCTGAAACGTGCTGGAAGGCGCCATCACTGTGGCCAGCTGTCCTCATCACCACCACCACTTTCATTCACCACGGTACCACCTAACATTTCGGAGTGCTTCCCTCTGTACCGGAGGCCGTGTGATGTCCATGATCTCATTTAACCCTCAGGTCAACTCCTGGAAGATGGTGGTATTATTTGTCTTCATTTGTCAGTGATAAAGGACACTGACAGTGACATTAACTCCAAAGGAGCAAACCCAGGATTCGAGACCAGGATGAAGCGCCCCAGGCCCATGCTCTAAGCTTCCACACTATTTTTATCCATCTTAATAATGCTCTAGCCAGTGATGTGAAAATGGGGAAGAAGTGGTCTTGGGCTGCTGCCTGCTCTAGTACGTTCAAGAAAACGTCCGAGAAACTTCTCAGGTTCTTACACCTAAAGGTGGTGGTTTTATTCTTGAAAGCTTTACTGTTTTATTAGAGGATTTCACTTGTTTTCATTAATTACAGTTACTCCTTGAAATGACAGACTACTGAGATGATTAGCACAAATGTTTCCAAGTAGATGATAACATTCTCTGAAATTAGTGACCCAAAATGCACCTCTCATCAATCAACAAAAACAAAACAAAAAACTCATCTATTTGGGGCTAATATTGGCAGATTTTCTGAGAATTCAGTGAATAATAGAGTACATGTGAAGCACATGTGAAATATCATGGGCAATGAAGATTCAATTAGATGTTGATTCTGTTGCCTTCAAGTAACTGAAGAGTATAATAGGGGAGATCTGAGACATAAACATATCTTTTGATACAAGCAAGAAAGTACCAAGAATCTTAAAAGAAGTGGAGGTGAAGTCTCATGGACATTCCAGAACAAAGTGTGCAGAAGACCCAGCTCTGTCTCCAGCTCAGAGTGTGCTGAGGATTAAGAGAAGGAGGCTGCCCTGAAAGACACTCTAGTATAGACTGAGGCTTTGCCACTCACTGGCTACATGACCTTCTTTATCCTCCCCAAGACTTAACTTTCTCACCTGTAAAATGGAAATAATAATAGAAGTCACCTCAAAAGCTGGCTGGAGGAGTAATGGCATGATATATCAAGCCTTTCACTCATGCCTGGCACTCAGTAGACACCCAGTAAATGTGAGACGTAGTACTATGTGAAAGCCTACGGAATTGCCAATATTCCACCATTTTTGACCTATGACAATGACAGGTTCAACCTGATGGTAATGGTATCTGGCTTCAAGTGCAGTAACAAGCACCCTTCTGCTCCACGTAACTCATCAGACAGAGACTGATGTGATCATTTCCTGTTACCTCCACAGCCTTTTCTGATGGGCTGTCGTCCGCGTTACAAGAAGGGCTTGGAGGAGCTGAGCACCATGTCACACGCGGGAGAGCCGCTATCAGAACCCTCTGGCTGCCCGATAGCAGGGTCTGCCCACGATGTGCACATTTACGCTGAACGGTTCCAGCGGGGCCAGGATGGCAGCAACAGGGGGTTCCGCCCACGTCAGAAGCCTCCAGAGACTCTGGCTCTTGTGGAGCAAAAGTGCTTGGCGGCATTTGGGCATGAGATGCAAAGCAGTAACAGGCCAGATTCTGGAAAACCTGGCTCTGGGTTATAAGCTACAGCGGTCCTGGTAACTCTTTGTGGGTGGAGCCTATACACGTTTATCAATAAGAGTGAGTTCTGGAGGCCAAATGTACACTTCGCCACTGAGCATCACCACGTCCTGACCCTTTTCCTGGTGCTACACACCCCAACCCCACACGGCTACCACCACACACACCACTAATATTCCTCTCTCCGCGGTGATAAATCTAACCTCTAGAACATCTCGTGACAGGCAGAAATTTCTGTTGTTACCCATCATTTTTAGAATAATTATTTTAACATTTTTATAAATAGGATTTAACCTTATATAAGTTAGAAAGTAGGTATCTAGGTCTTTCATGTGAAAACATTTGACACTTTTTGTTGATAAACTCAAACACAAGGTCCAAATCTTGCAGCTATTTTAATAGCAAGGAAGATCGAAACGCAACTGGATGCTTGCTTAGAACATTGCTCTATGCAGCTCAGTTGGCATGAGGAGGTTTGTAAAGCTGTGTTTCTGAATTTTAAAAACCAGCAGATAATTCCTTTGGCGCAAACACTATGTATATCGGTGTGTGCCAGTACAAGTGTGTCCTACTGAAATCCACCTTTTTCTGTACATGCCTATGTATTTAACTATACCTCCAGGTAGAGTTTCATACAGCAATGTAAACATATGCTCTTTGAGGGCAAGAAGTGTCTCATTCACCTTGATATTCTATATAACACCTAGCACTGTCCCCAGCATGTATCAGGAATTAAATAAATGTATATTGAATTGAATAGGAAGTTCAGGGACAATAAATGTTAATTTTCACATGAAAATGCACTAAATCAGTGACTCTTGGTGTTAGATTGAAAATAAAAATCATAATAGTTGCAGGAAATCAACTCAAGAATCTCAGGTTAACTTTCCAGTAAACTGAAGCTGAATTACACTCTCCTTGACAAGAACATAATATTCTAAGATTTAACAGTCAACATGAGATGAAATCCACTTAATTTAAAATGTAAGCCCCTATATTACCACAAGGTGTGGAGAATCCATTCCTTATGGGTTAATGCCACAGGTAAACCACAGTCACGGGCAATGGGAGGGATGCTTGTATCCACAGAGATGTTGACATAAAACTCTGTTTGTCAACAGCTGATGGTTCGGTAGGGCTAAGTGATTAAGCAGGAGATCCTGCAAAAACAAACATGGGTCCCACCTGAAAGTACCAAGAATGAAAAGGTGCCCTGGGCTTTGCTCTGACCCTGGAGGCTGGAGTGGAAAGACAAGAGTCCCCAAGAGCAGGGCTCACAAACGCACAGCACACAAATGCCCAATCTGTGGGGCATGGCTGGCACCATGTGCATTTAATTAGGGCCCTGAGTAAGTAGGGATGACAACAGCTACTTCCTGTTAGTTTACAAACTTGTTTTTATACACTGTCGTTCTGCACGTTTCCATTAAAGACAAGTCTGGATTACTGACACAGGTAAGGGTTCTGGAAAGAAAACCATCACTAGTTCTGCTGTGAGTTTTAAATTGTTTGTATGATACAATTAAACATTTAAGAGAACTTGGTCAAGCAGGCTGACCATGATAACCTTTCCCTTGAGTTTAAGCTCTTCAGTTGGGTATCAGGGTCATACCACCTCATAGGCTGATTTTTAGAGCCCTGCAACGACCCATCCAAACCTCAGTCGTAATAGTTCCAGCACCCTTTCAAAGGTGTAATTCTATAGTTTAACTCACAGGCCTGTAAGCATGGCCACACCCTGAAACTCTTCTTTCCTCAGATCACTTCTATACTGAGGATCTCAAGTCTCTAAAATGCCCCTCGTGGACCACAATCTCCTAGTCTTCAATTTCTCCACGGTCCCCACTCCTCCCTTTTGCTCTCACTGCAACCTCCAGCCTCTGGAGGTTTCCCTAAGGCTTGGTTCACTGGTATTCACTGGACTCCATGGGCAGCCATTTCAAACTGGCTGTCTCCAGGAATGAGAAAAATACCGCCGTTTTATGGAGACTTTCACAATTCAGAAAGGGCCTGTCTCAGGCCTCCTCTTATTTGATTTCATTTGCAATACGTCTTCTTTTTCTTCCTCTTAAAAGAGTAGCAGAGGGGACTTTGCGAGGCCCCAGGAAGCTTGCTGACTGGAGTGAGCTATTTGTAATTTTATCCTGCCTGCCTCAGTGGCTCACAGCGGCAAGAGGGTAGCCCATGCCCGAGGGTTACCTGCGACCATGCCTCAGCACAGTCTGCCTCGGTAGCATCAGATGCCAACCAGATAAGCAGCTCTAGCCTGCAAAGCAATACAAGCTCTACGGAGCAGTCAACAGTGCATGCCAGCAGGGAGGCAGTCAGAAAAACAACAGTTGTGTTGAACCAAAGCTCTCCACGGAGCTGGCTCAGAAGACGAAGTTAAAATAAGTCCAACAAAACCTAACCATGACTAAAATGGGTATGTGTCTTTTTGCTTCCAGCCACCTTGAAAAAGTAACAACGATGCAATACTACAAATCTTCAGTTAATTAATTCGAGTTTTTGGCAGCAAGCTTCTTACCCCCAGCCTGCATTGTGTACCATCTGTCTATGTGAATATTCAGTTCTCACCCACAACCTGCTTCCTAACCCTTGGTATAAATGTATCTCCTCAAAACCCAGGAAAACGCTCTGTTGGGGGTGGGGGGAAGGACTTATATTTTAAATAAGCTGATCTCATTACTTTACAACCTGCTCCTGCCACCTCCTGAGTTAATGAAGCAGCATCTCCCCCATCCGTGAACAAGAGTTAAGTGTTTAAGAGGAAGAATTCTCACTGGTCAATCAGATGGCAAATTTTCTGCACACAGAGAAAGAAAAGCTTAATTCTGTTACCTCTAACTGACTTCGCCTCTCAGCAATCACACGTTCATCCTTGTTTCCAAATAGTTTCTTTGGAGGGAATTCAAGAGTCGCGAGCTGAAATACATATTTTATAAGAGAGGCATTAATATCACACCTGTGATCTTTGGGCTATTATTAATCCATTATTTGGAATCTCTATCATGGTGGGCGGGGGGAGAAGAGAAAGAGGTTGGAAGTTTAAAGATGGTAGGGCGTGCCTTGCTTAGCCACCAACCGCGTGACCTTGAACAGACCAGGCAAGGCTCCACAAGGGTCACCCGAGAGGCAGGATGATGGGGCCTCAGAGGAAGGACAGACTCGAGCCTCAGTGTTTTGTCCCAGACGACATAGTAGACGCTTTGCCAGGCGGTGTTTCACATGTTTTATTTTTTAAAACACAAGTTTGTTCTTCTTTTAGTCCCCTTCTAATACTAGAATTCAATTATATTTGTGTTGACATGAGAATTTGAAAACTCAACAAGCATACTACCTGAACATTTTGTAAAAAAGTTCTGTAAACTTTCCATATTGCCTTTCCTCAGCTACTACTGCAAATGCACATGGCCCATGTGAAAAGAAGGCTTCTCTTTCAATCTTTTCTCCTTGTCTCCTAGAGAAGAAAGGTTTAGAATTTGCTGGAGCCAGGTCTTGGAATTTCATAGGTATTTTCCTTATGCTTCTTTTCTTGGAAGTATAAAAGTCATAACGAAAAGGTAAGTTTTCTTATAGACTCCAAGGCAAGAAAGAGCTCTATAATCTGGCGGAAACCTGACCAGCTCGTGTGGATTTGGTTGAATGAACGCTGAGTGGCAATAATCGCTGGTGTTGATGAAATTCACTATTTCCTTCCTTCCTCGCCCTGTCGGGCTCAGACACACTGAGAGGTCAACAAAGCATTATCAAGAAAAAAAAAAAAGAACATTTCTCCCACAATATAGGTCACAATGTGCCACAAAATTCCTATTTTATACATATGCAAACCTTGGCTGATTTATATTGCCACGGTGGGAATCAAAAATTAAGAACTAACATCTGTATGTACAGGACTTAGAAAACTTAGTACTAAAGGAGAATATACATACAGCAAAATGCACATATCCTAAGTGAACAACTGGTGAATTTTCAACATCTCAACACACTGTAACCACCACCCAGATCAAAAGAGAACACCCCCGGCCGCCCAGGAACCCCTGGCACTCCCCTCCTGTCCTGTAAAAGGCTGGCGCTGGCCTGACTTCTAACAGCATGGTTTAGTTTTTCCCATTTTTCAGCTTCAACATATGGCACGAACCCTTTTGTGTCCACCGTCATCGCTCTACCTCATGTGTGCGAGGTCCACCCATGTTGCCATGTGTAGCAACAGTTTGCTCATTCCTGTGGCTGAACAGCATCCCACCATGTGAACATTCCACCACTGGTCTGTTCAGTCTCTGGTTATCGGGCTTTTGGCTAGTTTCCACTTTCTGGCCCTTAGGCATTGTGCTGTTATGAACATTTTCCTATAGGTTTTCCATACGTTTCCTATGAACATATGTAGGGATTCCTGCTGGTCATAATCTGAAGGGTGAAAATGCTAGGTCATATGGAATGCTAAGCGTTCAGCTGCACCTGAAGTTATCAAATGGTTTCCCAAAGCAGTTTTACCACCAACACTCCCACTAGCAGTGACTGAGAGACGCAGTGGCTTCAGATCCTCACCAGCGCCTGGTGCTGTGGTCTTTTTCATCTTGGCAATACTGCTGGGTATGCCGTGATTTCTACTGTGGTTCAGATTTGCATTTTCCTAATGAGCCATGATGTCGAGCATCTTTTCACATGCTCATTGACCATCTGGTTACTCATTTGCGGGAAGTGTCTGTTCAACTCTTTGGGCCATTTTTTATTGGGATATGCCTTTTTCTTATTAAGAGTCACTCTTCCTTTTCCCTCTCTTCGAGGTGTCTTTGATGACTTTAGAGCCCTTTTACAAAGTTAGTAGAAGTCAGAGGTTTGCTCCTTTCAAACTCAAGTGCTCTTTCTACCCCAAACCTTGGAGTGGGTGGGGTGTCGGACCTCCTTCTCCTTCTCTCACCAATGTTCCAATCTGGTTGCTTACAGGCAACTTTAAAATCTGTTCAAGGTAAAGTGAAAGGCCATGGGCACCGAAGTAAGACAGACCTAGTTTGAATCTTGACCACTAACTAGCTAACTACTTTGTTTCTCTGAGCCTGAGTATTCTCTGCTGAAAAAAAAAAACACAGGCAATGGTAGTAAATATCACCGGTTATCTGTGAAGATTTAGTGAAGCAATGCCGAATGGGCCTTAGCTACTCTTACTATTTACTAGAGATCTGGTAATTACTAAGAAAGCAGCATGCCACATCCCTGGTTCCCTGTCCCCATCCCTGGAATGGTGATGTGGCTTCAAGGAGCAAAGGGGCTTCTGGAACCCTGACTTCACTGACACAAACACACTTCCCATATGCTGCAGGTTAGAGAAGACAGGTACCCAGAACGTGTCTTTTGGGCTTCGTCCAGCCTCGATTTCATCTTGTACAAATGTGTTCCCCCACCAAATGCAGTGATGCTGAAGGCTTGGCAAGCATGCTTTCACAGTTGGTTGTTTTGTCATTTTCTTATGTGGCTGATGAGGTGATGTGGTTTCTGTCGGGGGAAATTTACAGCCAGACTTGCATGCTCGCTCAGAACTGGTGCACTGAAAGGACCCTCTGGCAGCTGAACTAGGTGGGAAGCAAGCATTTAAATTTCCTTGTAGTCAATGGTAGTATATACTCCACCCTGGGATGGAGGCTAGTATCTTGTGCTACGACGATCCACCCTGTGAAATAACTGTGTATAAATTATCTATAATACAGATTTTAGGAAGAAAAGGGCAACCTTAAATGGCACTGAGGCACATAATCATAGGACTATAATATTCAACAATCTAACTTCAGAGATAAAGAAACACAGGGTCAGAGGTCAGTGACTTAGAATGGTTCCAAGTCATGGGGTGGCTGAGTCAAGACGGGGAACCAGGACTGACTCTAGGTTTTCATAACAAGGCTGTAAAGTGTGTCCACAGAGTATGGAAGACCCTTCTGAAGTCCTTGAGAACCTAGGACCCAAATAAAAGACAGTAACCCCTCCCAGTGTGTATTAACCAGGAAAATGATGGACAGCTGCTGGCAGTAGTCAACAGGCCCACCAGGAGCTGTCAACAAACCTCACTGAGGACCTGCACCAACAAGGGAACAGGAAAGTGACAGGGGTCAGTGACCACGGTGGGGAAAACAGGAACGGGATGGTCTGGAGGCAGGGTCCTGGGAAGTCTGTCCTGGGATTATTAGCTCCTGTCAACTGACTCCTCACAAAATAAAACATAAGAAGGATGGAGGTGAAGTGTTGGAGGGAGGGAGAGAAGGAACGGGAACAGAAGTTCCCACGTGATTCATGATAAATGCACGCAACGGGGTCCACGTCCTTTTGATGGGGCTGGCACATGAACAAATTGAAGGAGAAAGGTAAGGGCGTGAGGCAAGGTATTGCCTCCATTAAAATAATTATATTTACATCAGAAACAGCTTTCCAACCTCTTCCCTCTGACAGAATGGAAACTACCTCCATTTCTCCTTTTCAGAGAATCTTGACAGTGCTGTTCAGGCTTTGCTATCTGTAAGCTCTTAGGTTGAATGAGATGAAATTGCCAGTTTGGAAGTTAAAAATGGTTGAATAGCAGCGATTCCATAAGGTTAAACTCCTTATAAAACTTCTGACATTTTAATTTAAACATCTTTATTGGAGTATAACTGCTTTACAATGGTGTGTTAGTTTCTGCTGTATAACAAAGTGAATCAGCTATACATATACATATGTCCCCATATCCCCTCCCTCTTGCGTCTCCCTCCCACCCTCCCTATCCCACCCCTCTAGGTGGTCACAAAGCACAGAGCTGATCTCCCTGTGCTATGCAGCTGCTTCCCACTAGCTATCTGTTTTACATTTGGTAGTGTATATATGTCCATGTCACTCTCTCACTTCGTCCCAGCTTACCCTTCCCCCTCCCGAGACCTCAAGTCCATTCTCTACGTCTGCATCTTTATTCCTGTCCTGCCCCTAGGTTCTTCAGAACCATTTTTTTTTAGATTCAATATATATGTCTTAGCATATGGTATTTATTTTTCTTTCTGACTTACTTCACTCTGTATGACAGTCTCCAAGTCCATCCACCTCACTACAAATAACTCAATTTCGTTTCTTTTTATGGCTGAGTAATATTCCATTGTATATATGTGCCATATCTTCTTTATCCATTCATCTGTCGATGGACACTTAGGTTGCTTCCATGTCCTGGCTATTGTAAACAGAGCTGCAATGAACATTGTGGTACATGACTCTTTTGGAATTATGGTTATATATGGGGTATATGCCCAGTAGTGGGATTGCTGGGTCATATGGTAGTTCTATTTTTAGTTTTTTAAGGAACCTCCATACTGTTCTCCATAGTGGCTGTATCAATTTACATTCCCACCAACAGGGCAAGAGGGTTCCCTTTTCTCCACACCCTCTCCAGCATTTATTGTTTGTAGATTTTTTAATGATGGCCATTCTGACCGTGTGAGGTGATACCTCATTGTAGTTTTGATTTGCATTTCTCTAATGATTAGTGATGTTGAGCATCCTTTCATGTGTTTGTTGGCAATCTGTATATCTTCTTTGGAGAAATGTCTATTTAGGTCTTCTGCCCATTTTAAAAATATGGAATGCTTCACTAATTTGCATGTCATCCTTGTACAGGGGCCACGCTAATCTTCTCTGTATTGTTCTAATTTTAGTATATGTGCTGCTGAAGTGAGCACAAAACTTCTGACATTTTTAAACGACCACTAGGCTGAAGATACATTCCCAGCTGCTTTTACCTGCCAAGGGTAAATATTCTCAGTTGAGGGATTGTTGATTGGCTACATCTAAACCAATATTCTTTCAAAAGAATGTTCAAGCACTCAAAAATAAAACAGAACTAGAAATATCTTATATTTTAAAAATGCAACACTAAAATAGCCAAGGAGTTGGGGAAACAGTAACAGTACAGGTGGCACGGAAGCCATTTAGGGGCCAATAGTTGTTGACACAGAAGGGATTAGGTTGCTACTCTCAACAACAGCCTGTCTTTTGAAAAGAAAAAAAAAAAAAGACCATCATAGTCTTTACTTGGATTAAAGAGTGCAGGAACTGCTGCTTCATTCTTACTATAAAATCCTTATAATCCTTTATACCTTTACTATTATATAAATCCTTAGAAGGGTTTAGAAATCTGGGGTAGAAGAGAGGCCTGAACTTTTTCTCTCCCCAGGTAAAAAGTGACCACCTTATTTATTTTGAAACAGAACAGCAAAAGCAATCCTCTGGAGGGTTCATTTCCGGATTGTGAATTATTTAAAGTGTCCACATGTTTATTAAAATGTACAATTTACTAAGATAGAAAGAGCCACTGGTCAGGACAAATAATGTGCCTGGAGAGCCAAAAAAGGGAAAAGATCTCTTCTATTTTGCAGAAAGCGCTGCTGTCTGAAAAGTAGTATTTCCAACAAATTAAGAATACAAGAGAGGCTCAGAGAGGGGGTGACTGTCCCTGACTTTTCCTCTCATGTCCTACATACACTGACATCTATTGTTTATTTGTTTGTTTGCTTGGCTTCTTAAGTTAAACAGCAAATTGAAAATAAAATCAATGATATAATTTGTACATTTACATTTCTTCTCAAGTTCTTTTTAGTTAATTTTTTTTTCATTTTTATCGCTTCATTTTTGAATCTAGCAGATGGTCGAGATCTGATTTCCATGAGAAATGCTGTCAGGAACAGTAGAAGGCATCCGTGGGTGGAGGACAGATTCCTCTTTGATTTCCTTTGTAACCTCTGACAAAGGAAATACAGTGTCCTACATTTCTAAAACTTAAAGTTCCTGAAGTTCCATATTCCTCACAACTACTCAATTCTAGAGGAATTCAGATAAATATTTCTGATTTATATAAAAATGATCAAGATACTTGGGACTCAGTAATGAGGAAAAAATCATTTTCTTTCTTTTTATAAGATTTCATTTTCTGTCAGAACCAGCTTGCTAGTTTCTACCAGAAAAGTATGTTGGGATTTTTTATCGGGATTGTACTGAATATACAGGTCATTTTGGCAAGAAGTGACATCATAAAGTCTCAAGTACACCATTCCATGAAAAAGTAAAAAGATTTCATTTTCATAAAGAGCAAAACCCATCATTTCCCCCTTATAACTTTCACGGATAAAGTCTCATGTTAAAAAAATATGATTGCCACGGAAATAATCTTTCTACAAACCGTAACACCTGATGGAACAGCTCGGGTTAAAGACGGTGGAGTAAAGCCTTTATTTGCATCCCTTCACACCTTCAAAAGCACCAAGAACGACAAGAGATGAAAAGCAGAGTTCCCTGTCAATCCCTGAAACTAACACAACATTGTAAATCAACTATACTCCAATAAAAATTAAAAAAAAAAAAAAGTAAAGACTCTGACTCCAAAGTAGGAAACCACTGCAGCCCACACGCAGGCCAGCAGCCGCTGGGAGCCCAGCTTCCCTGTCATCCTCTCCAGGCCACAGGCCACAAGCTGTCCACCAGGGTCGGCATCCAAGCCCCCAGGTATTGCATGACGCTGATGTTAAAGACTAAAGCTGGGGACAAGCAGAAGGTGGGGGGAACCCACAGCAAAGAGGCGGGCAGTAGGGGCCTGTGCGGGGAGAACCCAGAGCTGCTCAAGGTGTTGGCAGAGAAAACAGGCCAGAGGCAGGCACCTGGCTTTACTGCCACAGACAGTGGCTCACTGCCCCCGTGAACACCAGAAAATAAGATGTGCCTCGATGCGAAGGGAAAAACTGGTGGAAAAAAATTCAGAAAAATTCCAGGCAAAGGTTTAGGCGTGTGGTAGCTTGCTGCCTCCCCCTCCCCAGGGTCTGTCCCTTCCTTGTCCCCATGATTCACTGGTGTTTTCCCCTAAAATTAGTCCATTTCACTTAAAGATGAGAAATAATTAGAAGGAACTGAAACTGAACTATGAATAAAAAGGGTAGGTGAGGAGATACTGAATAAAAGAGAAGCAAAAGGCAGATAAAGAAGAGGTACAAGAAGGACTGACCAAAGACAAGAAGAACTCAGGGAAGAAATTATCCACAGTCTTAAGGAACCACAAACACCCATAAAAAAGAACCGAAAGCAGGAAGCGATACACAGGTTGAAAGAAGAGACTGCAGTGGGGGGGAAAGGGCAGAAAACAGCCAGCTCGTGGAGAAATGGCTGATTCCAGGACTGGGATGGGGACCACGTAAGATGAGCCCAAAGCATCTTGTAGTGCCAGAGATCAAGGAAGTGCTCAGAACCAAAAGCATATTGGGGCTTCCCTGGTAGTGCAGTGGTTAAGAATCCGCCTGCCAACGCAGGGGACACAGGTTCGAGCCCCGGTCCAGGAAGATCCCACATGCCGCGGAGCAGCTAAGCCCGTGTACCACAACTACTGAAGCCCGTGCGCCTATGGCCTGTGCTCTGCAACAAGAGAAGCCACCGCAATGAGAAGCCGCTCACTGCAACAAAGAGTAGTCCCCTGCTCACGGCAACTAGAGAAAGCCCGTGCACAGCAACGAAGACCCAACGCGGCCAAAAATAAATAAATAAAATAAATTAAAAAAAATTTTTTTAATTAAAAAAAGAGATGGAAGATGTATTTAAAACCAAAAGCACAATGATGGGAGTGTGTCACAGGGACACAGGTGCCGATACAAAGAGCTGCTGCATACAGGCTAAGTTGGAAAAACGTGAAAAACAAAATTTTAAAAAATGTATTGGCTTAAAACCCAAAATACGATGAAATAAACAAGTAAATAAATAAATGGGGAAGAAGAAACAAGCCACCCATTCAGAAGAATTCCAAGTAACTAATGTAGATACCTCACCCTCTAGGAAGTGGGGGCATCTCTCTCCACCCCTAAAACGTGGGCTCTGCAGAATGTGTGCTGTGCAGTGCCTTCCTTCCCAAGAGAACAGTATAGAAAGGGGGGAACCAAGGAACCTCACAGGGGAGAAACCTCAGCCAGGAGATCAAGGTCAATCTCAACAGTGATAAGTCACACTGATGGTGTGTGTGTCCTTCATATGATGTGATGATAATGACACTTTACCTCCGCGGTTTTTCTCCGCCAAACCCAAATGTCCAATCATGAGAAAAACAGGCATATCCCAGTTGGGAACATTCTCTCAAATACCTGACCATCATTCCTCACAATATCAAGGTCATTAAATATAAGGAAAGTCTGAGAAACTTTCACAGCGAAAGGGAGCCTAAGGAAACATGGTGACTGACTGTAATGTGGTATCCTGGATGGGATACGGGAACAGAAAAAGGACATTAGGTAAAAATTAAGGAACTCGCAAAAGTACAGACTTTCGTTAATAATAATAATAATAACGTATCAGTGTTGGTTCACTAGTGGTGACAAATGCCCTATACTCTTACATGTGAACTGTTAACAGGGAAAGTGGGTATGGGATATATGAAAACTCTGTATTACCTTCACATTATTTTTCTGTAAAACTAAAACTATTCAAATAGGATTTCTGGTTTCTGATCTGATACGTAAGGAGCTTAGAAGTTGTGACGTCTGTCCTCACAAGAAAAAAAAACCTGAGAAAACTGAAAATGAAGAGCTCTTCCCGGATCCATCAGACAATTAAGGCCACAGGGCAAACTACTGTCCCCCATCCGGAGAGACGGACAGGCAGAAACAGAGAAGCACTGCTTAGCTGGTGCTGAAGCTCACAACTGCAGCCAGTTTTTGTAGGAACACTTTAAACTGCAATCGACGAACTGCTGGAGGCTCAGTGTAGCCTAGTATGAGCGTTAAAAAAACTCCAGAGGAGCTGCGTTTTCCATAACTTTTGTGACCTTTACCTCCAGAAGTCCCACCAGATTCTCACTGTGAAGAAGAATCCCTTTGGTTCTGCAGAAGGTGCTGGGGGCGGGGATGGTGGGGTGGTAACCTTCTGAAATACACCCAGAGTGCACTGCCCTCAAGGGAAACTGTTTTCCCAGAATCTAACCACTTTGGGTTTTACCAAAGCCCAACTGTTTGGGGTGGGGGGGAGTGGAATGCCCCCTGCAGGTTTCGCTAAGAGACTGAGACCTAATCACAGGCCTACAGACCCTCCAACACACACATCCCACCACCACGCCAACAGGGCTCCTGCAAGACAACGGGACTGCAGCTAAAGGTAAGCGCGAGCCTCGGGCTCTATTTAAGAAGCTTCTGGGAAAACCCAAAGACAATAGCGGAAACACAAACAAGGGCACTTGAGGACATTTTTGCCGCTGACACCACAGCCAGGGCAATTGTAGCCTATATGGTAGCCAGATAAATATAAAACTGCACACTAAAGGCCTATCTACCTCAGCTCCATTCACATGACACACCATCTTTCAACAAAAATTACAATGCCTGCTAAAAGGCAAAAAACAGTCTGAGACTATTCTAAAATGAAAAAAGCTGATTGAAAAAAGGAAATCCAGTGCCTCCACACCCTGCACCCCTGCCCCCTCCTCCCCCACTGTCTACATGCTCAAAAAAAAAAAAAAATGAGCAAGAAGAACTCAAGAAAGAGACGAGAGAAACAAAAACAGTAGAAGAAAAACAGTAGTAGAAAGTCCCAGTAGAGGAAACAAAAGTAGCATGAAGACAATAAAAACACAGGTTAGCCTATGGCATATAGAGCAGAGAAAATAACAAGGCAAAATGAAAAATGCTAAGGGAAATAAAACGTGACCCAAGAGGTTTATAAGTAAGAGAAATGTCTTTAAAGCGTGCAGTCCACAGGCAGACGTTCTCAAGCGCATAAGAACTCAGGTAAAACACATCAAGGTGAACCTTTCAAAAATGTACAGGATGACCAAAAATATCCAACCAAGAGACAGCACGATACAAGGATCTGAGGAACGAAGAAACCACTGTAAATACCACCTCTACTTAAACCCACAACTAAGACAGAATTATGCATAATTTATGTATAAAAAAGGAAACTACACATAATTTATGTATAAAAGAATGTGATATATCGTGACTTTATAAAATATAATTTTTAAAATTGGGTAGGTGGGAGTAAATAAAATGTGATAATCTTATCTTTGTTATGAGTCAATTGATTATTTTTTTAATTTTTTTATACAGGTTCTTATTATCTATTTTATACATATTAGTGTATAAAATATACATATTTTATTATACACTAATATTATACACTAATTTATACATAATAGTGTATAAAATACTATACACTAATATACATACATATTAGTGTCAACCCCCATCTCCAGATTCAACCCACCACCACCCCACCCCCGACTTTGACCGTTTGGTTAATAAGTCTGTTCTCTACATCTTTGTTTCTATTTCTGCCTTGCAAACCGGTTCATCTGCACCATTTTTCTAGATTCCACATATATGTGTTAATATACGATATTTGTTTTTCTCTTTCTGACTTACTTCACTCTGTATGACAGTCTCTAGGTCCATCCATGTCTCTACAAATGACCCAGTTTGGTTCCTCTTTACGGCTGAGTAATATTCCATTGTATATATGTACCACATCTTCTTTAATCATTCATCTGTCGACAGGCATTTAGGTTGCTTCCATGACCTGGCTATTGTAAATAGTGCTACAATGAACACAGGGGTGCATGTGTCTTTTTGAATTATGGCTTTCTCTGGTATATGCCCAGTACTGGGACTGGTGGGTCATAAGGTAATTCTACGTTTAGTTTTCTAAGGAACCTCCATACTGTTCTCCATAGTGGCTGTATCAATTTACATTCCCACCAACAGTGTAAGAGGGTTCCCTTTTCTCCACATCCTCTCCAGCATTTGTTGTTTGTGGATTTTCTGATGATTCCCATTCTAACTGGTGTGAGGTGATACCTCATTGTAGTTTTGATTTGCTTTTCTCTAATCATTAGTGATGCTGAGCAGCTTTTCATGTGCCTCGTGGCCATCGGTATGTCTTCTTTAGAGAAACGTCTATTTAAGTCTTCTACCCATTTTTGGATTGCGGTGTTCGTTTCTTTAATATTGAGCTTCATGAGCTGTTTATATATTTTGGAGATTAATCCTTCATCCGTTGATTTGTTTGCAAATATTTTCTCCCATTCTGAGGATTGTCTTTTCATCTTGTTCATAGTCTCCTTTGCTGCGAAAAAGCTTCTCAGTTTCATTAAGTCCCATTTGTTTGTTTTGTTTTGTTTTTATTTCCAATACTCTAGGAAGTGAGTCAAAAAAGATCCTGCTGTGACTTATGTCAAAGTGTGTTCTTCCTATGTTTTCCTCTAAGAGTTTTATGGTGTCCGGTCTTACATTTAGGTCTTTAATATATTTTGCGATTATTTTTGTGTATGGTGTTAGGGAGTGTTCTAATTTCATTCTTTTACATGTAGCACTCCAGCTTTCCCAGCACCATTTATTGAAAAGACTGTCTTTTCTCCATTGTATATCCTTGCCTCCTTTGTCATAGATTAGTTGACCACAGGTACATGGGTTTATCTCTGGGCTTTCTCTCCTGTTCCACTGACCTATATTTCTGTTTTTGCACCAGTACCACACTGGCTTGATTACTGTGGCTTTGCAGTATAGCCTGAAGTCAGGGAGTCTGATTCCTCCAGCTCCGTCTTTTTTCCCTCAAGATTGCTTGGGCTATTCAGGGTCTTTCTTTTGTGCCTCCATACATGTTTTAAAATGTTTTGTTCTAGTTCTGTAAAAAATACCATTGGTAAAATGATAGGGATTGCACTGAATCTGTAGATTACTTGGAGTAGTACAGTTATTTTCACAATATTGATTCTTTCAATCCAAGAACATGTTATCTCTCCATCTGTTTGTGTCATCTTTGATTTCTTTCATCAGTGTCTTATAGTTTTCTGAGTACAGGTCTTTTACCTCCTTAGGTAGGTTTATTCCGAGGTATTTTATTCTTTTTGTTGCAGTGGTGAATGGGATTGTTTCCTTAATTTCTCTTTCTGACTTTTCATTGTTAGTGTATAGGAATGCAAGAGATTTCTGTGCAGTAATTTTGTATTCTGCAACTTTACCAAATTCATTGATTAGTTCTAGTTTTCTGGTGGCATCTTTAGGGTTCTCTATGTATAGCATCATGTCAACTGCAAACAGTGACAGTTTTACTTCTTTTCCATTTTGTATTCCTTTTCTTTTTCTTCTCTAATTGCCATGGCTAGGACTTCCAAAACTATGTTGAATAAGAGTGGCAAGAGTGGACATCCTTGTCTTGTTCCTGATCTTAGAGGAAATGCTTTCAGTCTTTCACCATTGAAAATGTTTGCTGTAGCTTT
This sequence comes from Phocoena sinus, assembly GCF_008692025.1. Classification (NCBI taxonomy): domain Eukaryota; kingdom Metazoa; phylum Chordata; class Mammalia; order Artiodactyla; family Phocoenidae; genus Phocoena; species Phocoena sinus. The sequence goes on from NC_045777.1 coordinate 42,651,988, forward strand.
GCCATATGTGGCCTTTATTATGTTGAGGTAGGTTCCCTCTATGCCCACTTTCCAGAGAGTTTTTATCATAAATGGGTGTTGAATTTTGTCAAAAGCTTTTTCTGCATCTATTAAAATGATCATATGTTGTTGTTTTTTTTTTTTTTTTTGAGGTATGCGGGCCTCACACTGTTGTTGTCTCTCCCGTTGCGGAGCACAGGCTCTGGACATGCAGGCTCAGCGGCCATGGCTCACGGGCCTAGCCACTCCACGGCATGTGGGATGTTCCCAGACTGGGCCACGAACCAATGTCCCCGGCATCAGAGGTGGACTTTCAACCACTGTGCCACCAGGGAAGCCCGATCATAAGGTTTTTATTCTTTAATTTGTTAATATGGTGTATCACACTGATTGATTTACGTACATTGAAGAATCCTTGCATTTCTGGGATAAATCCGACTTGATCATGGTGTATGATCCATTTAATGTACTGTTGGATTGTTTGCTAGTATTTTGTTGAGGATTTTTGCATCTATATTCAGCAGTGACATTGGTCTGTAATTCCTTTTTTTGTAGTATCTTTGTCTGGTTTTGCTATCAGGGTGATGGTGGCCTCATAGAATGAGTCTGGGAGTGTTCCTTCCTCTGCAATATTTTGGAAGAGTTTGAGAAGGATGGGTGTTAGCTCTTCTCTGTTTGATAGAATGCACCTGTGAAGCCATCTGGTCCTGGACTTTTGTTTGTTGGAAGATTTTTAAGCACAGTTTCAATTTCACTACTTGTGACTGGTCTGTTCATATTTTCTATTCCTTGTTGGTTCAGTCTTGGAAGGTCATACCTTTCTAAGAATTTGTCCATTTCTTCCAGGTTGTCCATTTTATTGGTATAGAGTTGCTTGTAGTAGTCTCTTAGGATACTTTGTATTTCTGCAGTGCCTGTTGTAACTTCTTTTTCACTTCTAATTTTATTGATTTGAGTCCTCTCCCTCTTTTTCTTGATAAGTCTGGCTAATTGTTTATGAATTTTGCTTATCTTCTCAAAGAACCAGCTTTTAGTTTTACTGATCTTTGCTACTGTTTTCTTTGTTTCTATTTCATTTATTTCTGCTCTGATCTTTATGATTTCTTTCCTTCTGCTAACTTTGGGTTTTGTTTGTTCTTCTTTCTCCAGTTCCTTTAGGTGTAGGGTTAGATTGTTTATTTGAGATTTTTCTTGTTTCTTGAGGTAGGCTTGTATAGCTATAAACTTCCCTCTTAGAACTGTTTTGCTGCATCCCATAGGTTTTGGATCCTCGTGTTTTCATTGTCATTTGTCTCTAGGTATTTTTTGATTTCCTCTTTGATTTCTTCAGTGATCTCTTGGTTATTTAGTAACGTATTGTTTAGTCTCCATGTGTTCCTTTTTTTTTCTCTGTAATTCATTTCTAATCTCATAGCGTTGAGTCAGAAAAGATGCTTGATATGATTTCAAATTTCTTAAATTTACTGAGGCTTGATTTGTGACCCAAGACGTGATCTATCCTGGAAAATGTCCCCTGCGCACTTGAGAAGAAAGTGTAATCTGCTGTTTTTGGATGGAATGTCCTATAAATAGCAATTAAATCTATCTCATCTATTGCATCATTTAAAGCTTCTGTTTCCTTATTTATTTTCATTTTGGATGATGTGTCCATTGGTGTAAGTGAGGTGTTAAAGTCCCCCACTATTACTGTGTCACTGTTGATTTCCTCTTTTACAGCTGTTAGCATTTGCCTTATGTACTGAGGTGCTCCTATGTTGGGTGCATATATATTTATAATTGTTATATCTTCTTGGACTGATCCCTTGATCATTATGTAGTGTCCCTCCTTGTCTCTTGTAACATTATTTTAAACTATATTTTATCTGATATGAGTATTGCTACTCCAGCTTACTTTTTATTTCCTTTTGCATGGAATATTTTTTTCCATCCCCTCACTCTCAGTCTGTATGTTTTCCTAGGTCTGAAGTGGGTCTCTTGTAGACAGCATATAGATGGGTCTTGTTTTTGTATCCATTCAGCAAGCCTGTGTCTTTTGGTTGGAGTATTTAATCCATTCACATTTAAGGTGATTATCAATATGTATGTTCCTATGACCATTTTCTTAATTGTTTTGGGTTTGTTTTTGTAGGTCCTTTTCTTCTCTTGTGTTTCCCACTTAGAGAAGTTCCTTTAGCATTTATAGTAGAGCTGGTTTGGTGGTGCTGAATTCTCTTAGCTTTTGCTTGTCTGTAAAGCTTTAGATTTCTCCATCAAATCTGAATGAGATCCTTGCTGGGTAATCTCTTGGTTGTCAGTTTTTCCCCCTCATCACTTTAAATATATCATGCCACTCCATTCTGTCTTGTAGCATTTCTGCTGAGAAATCAGCTGTTAATCTTATGGGAGTTCCCTTTTCCCTTGTTGCTTTTAATAATTTTTCTTTGTCTTTAATTTTTGTCAGTTTGATTACTGTGTCTCAGCGTGTTTCTCCTTGAGTTTATCCTGCCTGGGAAGCTCTGCGCTTCCTGGACTTGGGTGGCTATTTCCTTTCCCATGTTAGGGAAGTTTTCAACTATAATCTCTTCAAATATTTTCTTGGGTCCTCTTTCTCTCTCTTCCAGGACCCCTATAATGTGAATGTTGGTGTGTTTAATGTTGTCCCAGAGGTCTCTTAGGATGTCTTCAATTCTTTTCACTCTTTTTTCTTTATTCTGTTCCACGACAGTGAATTCCACCACTCTGTCTTCCAGGTCACTTATCCATTCTTCTGCTTCAGTTTTTCTGCTATTGATTCCTTCTAGTGTATTTTTCATTTCAGTTATTTTGTTGTTCACCTCTGTTTGCTTGTTCTTTAATTCTTCCAGGTGTTTGTTCTTGAATTCTTCTAGGTCTTTGTTAAACATTTCTTGAATCCTCTCGATCTTTGCCTCCATTCTTTTTCCGAGGTCCTGGATCATCTTCACTATCATTTTTCTGAATTCTTTTTCTGTAAGGTTGCCTATCTCCACTTCATTTAGTTGTTTTTCTGGGGTTTCATCCTGTTCCTTCATCTGGTACATAGTCTTCTGCCTTTTCGTTTTGTCTATCTTTCTGTGAATGTGGTTTTCGTTCCACAGGCTGCAGAATTGTAATTCTTCTTGCTTCTGCCGTCTGCCCTCTGGTGGATAAGGCTATCTAAAAGGCTTGTGCAAGCTTCCTGCTGGTAGGGCCTGGTGGTGAGCCGAGCTTAGTAAAACTTTAATCCACTTGTCTGCTGATGGATGGGGTTGAGTCTCCTCCCTGTTGGTTTGCTGACCTGAGGCGACTCAGCACTGGACGCTACAGGCTCTTTGGTGGGGCTAATTTCGGACTCCGGGAGGGCTCATGCCAAGGAGTACTTCCCGGAATTTCTGCTGCCAGTGTACTTGTCCCAGCAGTGAGCCACAGCCACCCCCCACCTCTGCAAATCCCACTAGCCTTCAACGTCTGGTTCTCTGGGAATTCCTCCTCCTGTTGCCAGACATCCCCCCAGGTTGGGAAGCCTAATGTGGGGCTCAGGACCTTTACTCCAGTGGGTGGATTTCTGTGGTATAATTGTTCTCCAGTTTGTGAGTCACCCACCCAGCAGTTATGGAATTTGATTTCGTCGTGATTTCGCCCCTCCTATCATCTCATTGCAGCTTCTCCTTTGTCATTGGATGTGGGGTATCTTTTTTGGTGAGTTCCAATGTCTTCCTGTCGATGGTTTTTTAGCAGTTAGCTGTGATTCCGGTGCTCTCACAAGAGGCAATGAGTGCACGTCCTTCTACTCCGCCATCTTGAACCTGCCCATCTCAACTGATCATTTATAAGAGCGAAACAACACTGATAATTTATAAAATGGAAACACACCACATGAAAAGTAGCAACTACTGTTTTAATGGTTTTTATAATCTTTGTTCTTAATGTCACATATATTTTAGAGGCTGTGGTGGAGAAAAATTTAATTTGAATTTCATCAATTTCTTCAGTTTTACTTGATTTTCTTTCACTTCCATTAAATTCAAGTAAAATTAAATTTAATGTCTGTAATTAAAAATAGCATATCTAGTTTGAATCCAATGTTATAATAAAGTTATTTCATTCTTTCTTCCTGTTCTTGTTTGTCTCATTTTAATTTTTTGTATCACTCTACATATCCATCCTGTTATCTGTGCCTATTTATTTAAGTACTTAAAGTAATGTTCATTAAATGGTAATTTAATTATATTTAGAGAATGATTTTGAATAATCTGTTGCTTCTTATATTATGTGGAACTTGTATAAATGAGCATGCATCATTTTTATAGAAACAATAAAAAGTGATTTTTTTTTTACATATTTAATGGAACAGTTAAATTAACACCATATGGCTTTTTCTTTTAATAACCTGGGATTTGGGGCAATCAGATTTCAAGTCTCAGTTCAGCAAAGAGGTGGTTGTATAATATCTCTAGTTCTTAGTTTCATCGTCTGTTAAAAATGAAGGAGTTGAACTGAGATATTTCCATTTTCAGCTCTGAAATTCTATATCTCAGGTACTGATGATTAAAATCTCTCTATGTTGAGTTACAAGTAGCACTTTAGATACCATGGAGATATTTTACCTATTAACTTGGCTATATTGCTTTTGAGGAGTGTACCTTTCTTCCCGTAAAATCTTCACAGCATTCTTATTTGAAGTAAGGGAAACGTGTACAGGGAAAATAGAGCCCAATATAATAATGAAATGTTACTTTTCAAAGGTTGTAGAATAGAAAAAGGGCAGAAACAAACGGGAATGCAGTATTCATGAGAAAACCCATAAAACTGTACCACTTCCTGCTATAACCATTATCCTTACAGCAGGAGTGGGAAATGATGCAAAGACAATTGAGCTCTTATGGGAAAACTGTACATTAAAGTTAAAAATGATGACTGAGGTCAAATATACTGGATATTTGTAAGAGACATGATAGGCCTAGAGAACACTGGAAGAAAACTGAACAACAGCCCTATGGCTTACTTTGTGTAATTATGGAATTTGATTATGCTGAGTAAAACATAGGAAACAAATGAGAATTAAAATAGCACATTTCTTTGGCCTAAGAGAAATAATGACAAGCTTATTCTGCAATTCAATAAAGAAAACATATTCTAAAGACAAAAGGACTTAAACAGAAGCCATTAAAAAAATGAAATCAGTGATTTTTGAGGCTCACTGATTTCCAATGAAATTTGTCTTGCCCTTCTTTGCTGCTTGTGGAGTCTAAAAATCCAAGTGATCAACTTTATTTTGCATGTTTGAGAAACAAGCCCATAACTTTCAGGCAGAACAATAGCTCTATATGAAGAATTATCAATGGAGTAAGAAAAGACAGTGGCTCCTTATAGAACTAGCTAGCCAGTTTATGGAATTATTTGTGAATCTCAGTTTTGGGAAAATAAAAGCATTGAGTATCCATTTATTCATCAAGTTGGCTAGCTATATGTATATGTATAGATATTAGAAATACAGTCAGCATTCTCTGTTGCTTTGTAATATTTCTTAATGATCTTAATGACCTCAGAGTGAAATTTTCATCTACAAGATGGCTTTTCCCTTTCTGATTCCCAGTGAACTGACACAGCTTGATTTCTTCTAAGAGTCACCACGCTCAAATCCTGACTTCAATGTTTATTACGTTAGAATAAGATAGGTCGGCCAGTCTGCTGCCATCAAGGAGACAAATTAAATGTAATGGAAAAGTTTGCTTTTATTAAAGGTCTTTTTCTCTTAGCCAAGTTCACTTTTTAGGTTAGCCAGGTGGTCTTGACGGCAACAGACAGCATAGGTTTTGATATATGGCATCGTTGTTCCTTTGTATATAAATAATGGCAGCCCTAATATAGAAAAGAAATTAAAGTGAGCAATAAAAAGTCTTGCCTATCTTTTATGATTTTACAACAATTAAGCAGCTAACACTGGATTATAAATCACTGAAGGGAAACTGAGAACAACTGAGAACAACAACAGTAATAAAGTATGGAATCTTTACTAATGAAAGGAAAATATCTGACTTTTGTTACCACCTAATAAAAGTGCACTTTATCGTCATTCCTCATTCACTAGGCATTTTCTTTACTCCTGTAATATTTGGCTACCTAACCAGTATCCAGTTTTTAAAGATTAGAGAGAAAAATTCTATACGGCAAATCTATATGGTCAAATCAGCTTTAACCTGTCTTCTTCCAGTAGACGTACCTACCTGACAACAGCCAGCATTTGAAACACCCACGCTCTACAGGTTTGTGGTTGTAAATTTCAGCCACTCCAGCTTTTGAGGAATACAAATAATGAAAACTCATCAAAGGGCTGCCATAACTCTCCCAGCTGACTAGATGGAAGCATTTCTGACTACTCAAAATTAATAGTAGCTCCCAAGGCCTTATAAGAACAGCTGTCACTGAGAAATATACTCACAAACAAATAAGTAATTCTCCCAGTTTGATTTGTTAGAGGCATGAAGCGGCAACTCTTCAGGGCAACCTAGATGGGTTATCAAAGGAGCAATGAGCTCCCGTAGACCTTTGATATGGTAATGTGAGCGTACCATGCACTATTTATGAGCACGTGCTATGTGCCTCGCCCAGAGCCTGGTACATTCTAGACTCTCGTTAAGGATCTGCTCAATGAACAAGGCAGAATCCTTTGCGGGTGGTAATTATAATTAGGACATTCCACCAACAGAAGCTGCTGTCCTGTCATCACTGAAGTGCTAAAACTTGGCGAGATCCTAGGTACAAAACCACATTTGGAAATGTATCAATACTTAGGACTGCCCTGACTTTGTTATATTTGGTATAAAATACAAAATAAAATAAAATCCCACTCCTCCCAAAGCCAGTACCAATTTTATTTAGGTATGAGCCAATGAAGACAGATTTGAGAGCTTTAATAGATGTCCCAACAATTTTTCAAAGTGAGAAACATTTCAGATCTGTGAGAATTTCATATTGCATTTTTACGAATAATTATGCAGTTGAATTAAATCAAATGCTTGTATTTTCCGTCCGTTACTGTGATGCTGAATTGTCCCTTTCAGGGACTGAGACGTGACAGGAACCTGTCATTGCCATGACATTCAATAGAAGGAACCCCATTTCTAGTTTTCATCCATGGGGTCTCGCTATGTAACAGATTTTTCTAGGGAAGAGATTTTCTTCTTTCTGGGCTCATCTGGAGAACTCTGAAAACTCCCCCTTCTTGAGTAAACATGGTCATGGAGACTCAGGAGAAAGAAGAAGGACTAGGGGTCAGGAGACATGAACCTTGCCTGGGCCCCAAGTCTTGATGTGACTTTGAACAAAACTCTCCTTGGGGATCTGATTCCTCATTTCTAAAATGAAAAACTGGACTACCCAATCTTTAAGGCCCCTTGGAGTACTTGACTGTCTCATAACGTGCAAGTGATTCCAGCCCACTGTTACAGAAGTTTCCCAGCTGGTTGGAGAGGAAAGCCTGGTACAAGTCTATGTTTCACAGTCTTTGGTGATCAAAGAGGCAATCAACATGTTTTCATTGTCTAGGTTTAAATGTGCCTGTCATTAATTTTGACAAGATTATTTGTCACTGGAAATCACCTTTTAGATTTGGTGATCTATAACAATGACTGTAATAATGAAAAATCAATAACGCTCCCAAGGTGGATGCGAAAGAAATGACAGGCAGCATCTTAACCAACGGTCCAGAGAGCATCATTTGGGGAATATTTTTTTCCCTAACTACACACACTCTCAGATCCCATGTCAGACTTCCTGAATTAGAATTTCCTAGTTTGGGTCCTGGATCCACATGTCTCAGAAAAGCTTCCCAGCTAATTGGTGCCTTTTGCTCCCCAACCCACCTCTGAAAGAAGTGACTTAAATACTGATTATCTATCAGGTGGAGAGAATCATATGATACAAGCCATACAGTGAGGTAAGTGGGCCTCTGATAACGTACCAGGTCAGGAAGCCGGCAGCATTCTATGTTTGCCTACATAGCTGTGTGCTATTTAAAAATTCAAGGAGGCTGAGCGCTTGGCGCGGCTGAATTTATCTAAGGTTTACTGAATGCTCCCTGTGGCTGTGGTTGGTAGCATTATAATTTGGGTGGTGGGTAGATTTGCAATTTTTATATTAAATTTGGAATGCTGGTTATAAAACTGTTTAGAATGCATTTCAGTGATGGATGGTAAATGGCTGTCTAAGACAAATACAAGGCCAATAGCCAGTTTCTTTTCTTTCCCTTTCTTGGTGCTACTTTGGGAAAATTACTTGGGAAATAAAGAAGGTTAAAAATGGTTCTATCAGTACAAACTGAAAGTTCATATACAAACTACATAAGCTCTTGCCCTAATCGTTTTCTTCTCTCCCAATGGTATTTACTGGGCACCCAGACACTGCCAGATGTGAGACTGAACAGTTGCTCTAACACAGCAATCTTTCATGTTTTACTCGAAGCCTCTGAAAATATTTTTCTCCCTTAGCTCCGTAACAGGGAGAAAGGAGCCCCCCTGGGGATATGGCTGATGGAGGCTGATCCTGTCTGACACTTAGGGACTCTGAAGACTCACTGTGATAGCTCAGTTATGATGCAGACAGGCAACACACCTGTCCCAGTAACTTAGGCTCTCACCACACATGGGCAGTCAAGTTCCCTTAGCATTTATTTAGATTGTACATTTTAATACATAAAATATCCCATTTTCACGGTTCATCCTCCTGCCTCTGGGCAGAAGCACAAACCTGCTTCAGAATCACTATTAGCTAAGATTATAGAAGGGCCCTCAACAATCGACTCCAATGCGTAACTGCTTCCACTGTGAGATGATTCTCCGGAGCCCATTAGGCTCCAGCCCTCAGGAGGGAAGTCTCCTTGTTAACTGTACTAAAAAAAAGTCCTCTACAAATCAGACAGGGGTTAGCATCTCTGGACCTCCTAGAAGGAGAAGCTCTCTCAGTGACCCTCTGATCTTCCAGCCCCATGTCCTACCACTTCATGAAATACATTCAGAGCCCACCAGACCACTCATCCAAAAGGGGAGAAGGGGATAGGACACTAGGTCTTCACTATTCATTCATTCTAATGGTTGAAAGGGGATGTGGTTTTAAAAGAGTCCTTTCTCTTCAGCTTCTTGATGAGCTATGTTTTTGTCCTGACGGACTCTCAGACTATGACCTGGATCCACAGGTAAACTTCATGGACACTAGACATCAATAGTAACTCTGCCTCACCCGTAGAGAAAAGAGAAGACGACACTTACTGGGGCTCTGTTTCTGGGCACATAACTTGATCGATGTTTAAAAGGATTATACTGATTTTAATAGAGTGGGAAATGCATAGTTTTCATACAGATAAAGATCACTGCGGCAATGGTTAGCATGACCAAATTTCAAAGGCATGCTCTCCGGCAGATGCTGTACAATACTTTGTGGCTACTTTCAATAACGTATTTCATCTGAGGCCCTCACAATCTTTTGCAAACTAGCTGTGGCATGATCATTTTACAGATGGGGAGTCTGAAAACACAGGGTTTAATCTGACGAAGATTCCACACAAGGTCAGCGAACGGGCACAGAGAAGGAAAGCCAGGAGGAGCTGTTATCTTGCACAACACATGTCAGCGTATAAAGAGGACAAACTAATTCAAAACAGAAGGCGAAGCTATTTAGAATCCAGAAAAAAAACGCTAAGCTGAAAGAACATAAATAAATAAAAATAAAACAATTTTAAAAAACCTTGAATAATGCAGCACCTCTAGGGAGAGCTCAACCCACTCACACAGTGAATCTGGAAATAGAACGAGCACAACGCTTACGTATGAGCCCAGTCACCGCGGGCAATCTGTTCTGCTTCCAGTATTATTCAGGACAGATCATTTAGTTTTCTTTTTTTATTCTGAAATTTGTCACCATACAAAATAGAATGCATTAAATTTTTCTTTGATTTCTGCTTTTTCCCTATCTTCAATCCCCACACCCCAGAGTTTCAGAGAATCCACTGACTTCTCATCCTTTCAATTTGTAAGTTCACTCTGCCTGTAATAACCCCTAGGTTCCTTCTATTTTATTCACAGACATATGTTATACCTACTAATCAACAACCCTGCCTGCTTTAATTGGTTCACCACCCGAGTGAATATAAAGTATCCCTTGGAGGCCCTTCAGCTGACATCATTCTCCTTAAGGAGACATTATAGTAAATAAATAAGCAAATGAATGTGAGTCAACAGGGAGATGAAAAGACTTAGACGAATGATGGTTAAGGAATTCTTAAAACCCTCTCACTAATGGGGGTGAAGGCCCTCAGCGCTCTCAGCCCACCCAGTTTCTGTGTGTTCTTTCCTAATCTTGGTTTTTTGTAAATTAAGTCTTTAACAACAGTTGAGCAATTACGAAATTTCTTCATGGAGCAAGTCTGCACTTGGAGACATGTTGATATCTTCCAGAATGTCCATAGCGAAGTACTCACAGCAGCAAAACTCTGGAAACTACTCGTATGTCCATCAAGAGGATTCTGGGAACCTGATCAAGTGCTATGCCAACTTGGTACCACTGCTCATGGGAAAATGATAAATTGCTTGATAAACCGATAAATTGTTTGCGGACCAGGGAAACGAGAGCTATTTGGTAGGAAGCCATACCGTAAGGCTTCTCTGAGTGAGGTGACTCCTGTAACTCAGCATGTCCCTCACGGGGACTCTGGACGTTCTGCCCAGGGAGTTGTGCCCAGAGAAAGTGCCTCTCCTGTTGCATAGGATTCTATGGCAAAGTGGTTCTCGAATCTTCCCCACGTGGGGCTCCTCTCCTAGCACCTAAGCTATTACCTGCGAGAGGTGGCACAAAGAGAACAGCATCTGGACAGCTGTGTGGACTGCAGTGGACGCTGTTGCCAGACCCCCTCCGTGCCTCGGCCCTGCCGGGAAGCAGTGATCTCTGTCTTACATCGTTCCTGGGTCAGCCGGTGCCAAGCGTGGCCTATGGGAGTCCTGTGAGTCTGAATGTTTAGTTGGACCCAAGAAGACCTCCTGAGGGCATTGCAAATGGTTACTTCTGAGGATCAGATTAAGAGAAACTTTCACATTCTATGTATATATCTTTGAGTAATTTCAGTCTTTAACCATAAACATGTAACTTATTACCTGGAGAAAAAAAGACTACTGAAAGAAAAAAAAACCTCCATAAAAGGAACTGTCACATCAAACTCCTTTAGAGGTCTATGCCCAGGAAAACATGGCTAAGATTCCACAATGAAATGGGAATGAGTAGGATGTAACTTTAGACAAAGTTCCAAAAGATTAAAAGCTATAACCAAATCTACAGTTTTGAGGTGAATAAACATTCTCTATCTTGGTAAGTATATCACAAATTCTGGATATCCTGAATTCAAGTGTGTTTTTTCAATATTTTTTCAGCTTGATTAAGAATTTGGAACCTTGTTTGACTAGATAAATTTAATACGTATCATTTAAAAATTGATCACCAACCATTTTGTTATGCAATTAAGACAGCAAGAGTAGTTTTCTATTTTCTAATTCCATAGAAATAATGAGTCCAATGTGGTGAAGGGATGAGGTAAATAAAACTTGTTCCCACTTGGCTATGAAACAGCCATTCCCTGAGAGGAAACTTTCAGCATTCTTCCATATGAACCCTTTGGCTTTCTTTCCTGAAGAAATACTGTCTTTAACAAGTCCAATAATTTCCAGGATGTTGTCAGGCCAAACTGCTACCCCATTTGGAGGTAGCTAATTACTTCAAGAAGACTGACATTATATACAATTATATGAACAGTTATAAGATGAATCATAATTGATGAATACCTGTACACAGATTATTGATCTCAAGTCCCAACAAACACCCGGCAAGTAAGACGATGTGAAGTGAGGCTGCACAAAAGAAATGTCAACTTAACGAAAAAAATAAACCTGATATTTATCTTGATATTTAAGCTTCATCTTAAAAATGTTAAATGGACGATGCTGCCCTCTCACTGAAATAAGATTTATCACCATCTAGAATGACATGCTACTGTGTGCTTAGAGATAATGTTTCTCCCCGGTTCTGTTTCGATAATATTGTTTGGTTAGAAATAGGAAATAGAGATGAACTGCCTGGGCTTCTGCTCACGGGTTGTGTCACAAGAGGCGAGTCTCTCGTTCCCACCACAGAGACCATGAATGTCAAAGGCGCAGCACAGCCGGGCAGGAAGCGCTCAGTGAATTGGGAGGAGTTCGTCAGAGCTGTGGCCAAGGAAAAGCTCTGTGGCACCCAGGCAGCCCTGCAGGGTTTGTAATTAGCTCAGCTTCCCCGTCTCCAGGCGGTGCTTGTTTTAGGATCTCACCACATGGTTTCAACCACTATTCACATCCTCTCCTCTCTTTCAAATACATGCACACGTCTGTAGTTTCCCTTTCATAACGGTTTTTTGCCCTTATAAGAAAGAAACTGTAAGTCACAAAGCTGGACTCAGTGTGGAAAAGCAACTTCCCATCTTCGTTACCATTTAGATCACGAGTCTGTCTTCAGGAAAGGGGTTTCTGGGAGAAGTCCTCTATGAACAGAATGGAAATTCCAGCTGGGTTTCAACGTCCAGACCTTCTCGAATATCATTCAGTGGTTTCCCACAGCACTCAGACTCCGGTTCACGGTGCCACGTGGTCAGGTCCCTGCCCTCCTCTTTACCACACAGGCCACTCTCCCTGGGTCTTCTCATTCTGGAAACATGCTGAGCTTGGTCCCATCCCAGGGCCTTTGCAGTTGCTGCTCCCTCACCTTCAGCTGTGCTCACCTCCAGATCTTCACACCTCTCTTCTTCCCAGTATTCAGATCTCAGCTCAATCTCACCCCAAGATCACCCTTTCTACCTGCGCATCTAAAGCAGCCCACTGCCCAGCTCTCAGGCCACACTATCACATTGCCTTGTATTTTCTCCAAGGCACCTAACATTACCTAAAATCCTCTTATTTACTGGGCTTTGTTTGTCTGTTTATTGCTCATTTTCTCTGCTCCATGAGAGGAGGGATGTCGTTGTCTTGCTCACAATTGTATGCAGTGTGGGGCTGCTCAATACAGATTTATGACCAAATGAAGGAGGAAACCAGCTCAATTTTCTTCATTTGAAGGCTAGTTAATTTTTTCAGCATGTATGTAACACAGCCTTTTCCCCCTTAAAAATAATTTTACATGTGTGATAATCTCTGTTCATTAATTTTGTCTGGTAGCAGACAACCACTTCAGTTCACAGTTTCACGTCATTATTAAACTCAGGTTAAGTTTTCTTCTATTATATCTTTAAAGACTGCTTCTGTCTGCTCCAAAGTTTTCTTTAAAAACACTGATTAGACCTGTCTATTATTGCTTAGCAAATTTAAATATCTCTCATCTCATATTTCAACTAAAATGCCATTTTGTCAGAGAGCCCAACCCTGAAACGTCCTTATACTAAAGTGTCCAACACCTTCTGCCCATCACATTTTATTGATATTTTTCCTATAATGCATATACCTCACTTAAAATGGTAACTGCAACTTAGCAAGCATACTTTTTAACTGTTAGTTATTATTATATTTTCCTGGTTTATTGTCAGTCTGTCCTGATATAAATTTAAGATATATAAGAGAAGACACTTTTGTTCTTCTTGTCCACTACTGTATTACTAGAGTTTAGAAAAATGTGCCTATGTAGAATGGCATTGAACTAATGGCACTGAAAGAACTGATATGAAATAAATCATGGAATGAATTTATACATACATACATATGTAGATATATAAATCCTGGTAAAGTTTGTATCCTTTTTTTCAAGTAAATTGTTTTTTTCCAACTACACTGTGGGAATTTAGCAAGTTAATATGAAAATCTGTACATTATTAAAGTACTGATGTAGTAACTTATAATCAAGCAGTTAATGAGCTGCAAAGCTCACTTTAAAAACCAGTTGCTCTATACATTTAATATGTATACAATTACTTCTTGTTATTGTCAAAACTAACTTGGGACATGAAGAGTAAATTGCAGAGACAAACTTAATAAATTGACTTTGATGTAGTTGCTTCCGGAACTGAAGCCTCTTGGGAACACTGAGCTAAAATTCATACCTGAACCTTCTTCAATTTTTAATCGAATACTATTATGATAACTTAACAACAGAATTTCAAAGATAGCTTAATTTTTCCTGGACTCTAGATTCTTTTACACATCAAGGAACCACTTTATCTACCCAAAGGTATTTCTCTTTATATTGTGTATCAGACAAGGGAGCTTAGAAGCCATGGAGATGTTAAGGAAACATTATGTAATTAACATGAAACAAGTCAGGGACACATGTCTGACTAAATTAATTTTTAGAATATCATAAGACACTATAAAAATGCACTGAAAAGCCATACTTAGGGAAAGCAGGCTAAACAGACAATGACTATTGACTGATTTGTAGTCAGTTCAAATCAAAATGCCCAAAGAGCTGTGCCTATACAAGGTTTCCTTTAGTTGAAGCAAAAATAAACAAACAAAAAAATAATAAAGAATACATTCACTTGGAAGATACACATTAATTTTAGGAATATCTTTCTTTGCTTAAAAGTATTTTAAAAACCAGTCTTCGTCCAAAAATTAAAAATAAGATTACTAATGTATCAATACACTCTAGTTATCTTATCAGATGAAATGCCTCCTTGCTTCTAGATAATTCTGTATTTACTGTCTACCTCCCCTCCATGTGTGAGGGCAAATTAACTTTTATGACTTTACTCCTCATTATGTGGAAGTCTAGGCATTAATGCAATCTTTTTTAAGAGAAAAAAGGGCAAATCTATACTGAAAAATTTATTACTATTTTATTTTAATAGGTCTCACTCATGGCTAAGAAGTTGTAAATTAATTAAAATATTTACTTAAAATACACTGTAAAATTTATGAAAAAGATAGAATTCATTTACTGTTGCTTTACTATCACTCAAAATTTTGTGTTCAAAAAATGTCTGAATTGTGTAGAATACAAATGGAACAGAGGACAAAAATTAAAAACCTATCTTTGAAAGACAAGTAATTGAAATAAAACTTGGTGACACTTACAAGCTAATACCTAAAGAGAAAGGGGGGATTGATAATGCAATCAACTCATTTACTTTATAAAACAAATGTTCTTAATTGGAGATAATTATTTCGTAACTCACCTCTGCATACTTCAACTTCAATGTTTTATGCATTTCTCGGAAACGACTGTAACGCCTGAATACGGTCCACGTCTCATCCAGGACAGTGATCTATTAACCAGGAAAAGCAAAATAAATCAGCATTAGTTGGAGGAAAAATTGGTTTCCTCTTATTTGTTTAAAATAATTTGTTTAATGTATACTGATGTGTATAAAACTGATGACTAATAAGAACCTGCTGTATAAAAGAATAAAACAGAATTCAAAAATTCAAAGAAACCCCAATAAAACAATCATATAATTTTCTTAAAAATTTTTTTTTAATTGTTAATTAAAACAATTAAAAAATGCATCTTAAAAAAATAATTTGCTTCAAATTAAACAAATTGTTTAATTTGTTTAACATAATTCAAAAATTTGTTTGTTTAAATTTGTTTCAAATGACTTAAAAATTAACGAAAAAAAAAAAAAAAAAAAAAATTAACGAAAAGTGATTAGCATGTAAATTTCTCCAGAAGGGAAAATATTAATCTAGCGGCACAAATAAGACTTACAAATAATAACTGTACTCTGCTTAAGCATTGCATCTCTGCTTCCCAAATACGATTACGAGCAGCATGTGACTCTGTAAAGTGAAGGACACAGAGTTTCATGGCTTATCAGAAGTGTCCCTCCACTCTCCACGTGGGGTGCAGAAAGGACATCCCACAGCGTGACCTTTGTTACAGTGATGTGCCTACATGAAATGTTTACACTTTTATATAAAATGTCAGTGTTGGTTTCCAGATGCCACCGCAACGGACAAGAGAGAAGCAGCAGCAGAGAAGAAAAAGAAGGATGAGGAGAAGGAAGAGGGAGGACAAAGGAGAAGGAGGAGGACAAAGGAAAAACAAAAAAATCTGTCTGCATCTCAGTGATGATTAGTATCAAAACCCACACTGTATTTTGCTTTGTTTCGGAGGAAGAATTATCAGTCCAGCCTCTAACCAGTAGTGGAACTTACTGTTCCTATTGGATGGCAGGTGGACACTGGTGCCCATCAGTCACATACCAAGGTCACGGTGACCAGGAGAGGCTGGGAGACACCACCAGCCTCCACGGTCACACCTGAGGCACAGGCTCCTGATCAAGTTCCCATCTCATTCCCACTCTTCTTCCTCCAAGCTCCAGACCCACGTCCCTAACTGGGAGATGTCTTTCTTTAGATGCCACACACCAACTTCAAGGTCAGCCTGTGTGAAACAAATCCACCCGTTCTCTCCAATCTCAACTCTACTTCATCTCAGTGCATGTCACCACCATCCACCAAGCCACACCAGACAGACGCTGGTCCCCGGGTCCCCCCAACATGCCACAGTCAGACAAGCACCAGCTCCTGCACCTCTCACCTCCTAGGCCTTCCTTAGCGCTCTACCCTTCCATCCTTCACTGCCACTGCCATCTCACTCTGGGCCACCAGGTCTCACGCGGCCTCGGCCAGACCTCTCCCAGTGTCTCCATCCAGTTGCCCCTCCAATCCCTTCTCTGCACAATTGACAGGGGAGCTTTTTAAAAACTTAAATCTGATCGTTCTACATCCCCCCTTAAGTCCCCTAGAAGCTTCACGTTGCTCCTAGAAGACCCAGATTTTATATTTGTACCCGACTGCATGCAGCAGCCTCTCCTCCAGCCTCTCCTCCCGCAGGTGTCTCACTCCCTGGAAGCACACACTCCTTCCCACGCTGGGCCTCTGCAGGGGCCGCGCCCCTGTACTGGAAACCTTACCCCGCACATTAGAGAAACGCCCTTCTCAGGCTGGTGATTCAGCTTTTGGTTCTCCTGCATGTACACCCCAGGGGTGAGCAGGAAAGTCAGGGATCAGTAAACCACAGAGATCAGTAGGGGGAGGACACCCAGGCAGGGAGCCTCGGGAGGAAGAGGGAGTCCTGAGTCTCAGCCATCCGCAGGTTCACTCACTTCCCCGCGTGGCAAATTAGATGATTTGGGGTTATCCAAGGATGTATAATATTAAAACTTTCATTGTTCTGGCTCTATGTTCATCATTTACAATAGTGTTTTAATTGTGGCAGGTTTCTTCTTGTGAGTTTCTTTTAAAAAGATATTTCTGTAAGGAAAAAAAAGTACGTATGTTTACAAAAAATCATTTAGTAAAAATAGTACCAATGTCGCCAAAGCTTGGGAAACACTGCTCCTGGCAGCTCAGCTGGGGGTTTTCTCCCCAGCTCTCTCCTCCTCAACAGACCCCATTGAGCACAATTAGCAAGGGGGTGAGGGCCTCCTTAGGGCAAGAGCACAGCAACATGCTACCTTGGCTGGACGCAAACCAGGTGTCAAGGAGAGAGCTGGACACGAGCGGGCGTGATGCTGCCTGCTTGCCAAGAAAGCCCAGGAATTAATAGAACCATACCCGTGACCCGGGAGTAGTAAGATGCAGGATGCTCGCAGGGAAACCATCCTGTCCTGGGACTCTGGAATCCAGAGAAAGTCACAGAAGAAGCCTAGGTCTCCCTCCTCCCTCAGACTCTAGTGCTCCCTGGATCTCTGACTGCTTCCACTGTTCCTCTTGAACCCACAGTCAGTCAAGTGCAAAATCCCCCCATCCTCAGCCTCTTCTGGGAATTTCCCGTTCATCTTCACTCTGAGAGCTGGCTCTCCCCGAGGGACCCCTTCCCCTGTAGCCATCTCAAGTAGGGACTGTGTTCTCCCCACACTCTTCATCCTCTTGTGCTGGGAGGTTGGTAGACGCTTTTTTACTTCCATCCAACTTTCACACCACTGCACCTCTGCCCTTCCTAAAACCCCACCTACGTGAAGCCCACACCTTCGGATCCTACCTGTACCCATCCTTCTCGCAGGCAATTCGCCTTAGTCACATCCCCGACTCCTTGAACGTCTTAGGTTTTGCTGTCATCTGCTCCAACGCTATGGAACTCCTGCCATGAATCTCGGAAATTTCATCAACCAACAGACGATCCCTCCAACACCCCGACCTCCTGTTCCTTGACCTTTGCCCTGGTTCCTCCCTCACCCAACTTGGAAACCATGGGCAATCATTACAATCTTTCCCTTGCACTCAACCTCAAATCTCTTTGTTCTGCTCTTGAAATTCCCTTGACTAAGCTAAACCACAATCTTGGTTAAATCCAGCTGTCTGCTTACTCCTGCCCTGTACCTGCAGGATGGGGATGAAGGAAAACATGCCACCAAATGGCTTCCTGGTCCTATTTTAAAGTCACAGTCACCACTTTGAGGTCAGCCTGGATGCCTCCGAACAGTCATACCACATTTCCCCATTCCATCCATTCTCCCATTCTCTTAGATAAGAGTTTTCTAAACAGTTTACTCCATCTTTCTCCTCACTCTCAGATGATAACCTGGGTTCCTATTTCACTGAGAAAGTGGAAACAATCAATAGAACACTCCCACAACCACCCTCAGCCCACCGTGGCCACCATCGGCCTTGTATCTCCTCTTCCCTCCTGCTACCGGGCGTGGGATGTACACCACTGCTCCTGGTTAAGGCCAACCCCTCTTCCTAGATGCTGGATTCTAGACTCCATGCCCTCCTGCCTTCTGAAGGAAACTGCAATCAGCAATTTTCTCTTCTCTCTCCTGCACCAACACATCCTCAGTCTCTACTAGATTATTCCAGCAGCATCTAAACTAGCTAGGATTTCTCTCACCTTAAACTCCCACCTTGGCCTCCCTTTCCCTTCCAACTGCCACTCCATTTCTGTCCTTCCTATTATAACAAACTCCTCGCAAGAGTTTATTCTTTTTTTTTTCTTTCTTTCTTTTTTTTCGGTACGCGGGCCTCTCACTTGTTGTGGCCTCTCCCGTTGCAGAGCACAGGCTCCGGACGCGCAGGCTCAGCGGCCATGGCTCACGGGCCCAGCCGCTAAGCGGCATGTGGGATCTTCCCGGACCGGGGCACGAACCCGCGTCCCCTGCATCGGCAGGCGGACTCTCAACCACTGCGCCACCAGGGAAGCCCCGCAAGAGTTTATTCTTGATGTCATCAATTTCCTTCTTCCCAGGCTCCCTTCAATCCAGCCTCAGTTACTCACATTCCACTCAAACTACTCTCATCTACTCTTACCAAGGTCATCAACGACTGCCACAGGTTACTTCATGCTAAACCACTGGTTCATTCTTGGCCCTGATCTGACTTGACCTATGGCAGGATTTGATGGAGCCGACAGCTCCTCCTTGAAACATCTTTTTCATCTGGCTTCCAGGCTGCTGCCTCTCTTACCTTAGTCTTCTTTGCTGGGATTTCTCTTCATCTCCCTGACCTCTAAACATCAAAGTGTCCCAGGGCTTAGTCCTTGAATGTGTTTTATTTTCTACCTGAGCTCACTCCCTTGGTGATCTCATCCCATCTCATAGCTTAAACTTATACCAATGATTCCCGGGATGCTCATCTCTCTCCCTTGAACCCAGACTCGTACATCCTACTGCCTACTTGATATGTCTGCCTACCTGGGTGTCTAACTGCATCTCAAACTTAACATGGCTAAATTTACTAAAATTAATCTCATCCAGACTTGCTCCCCCATCTCAGTAATGACAATGCCATTCTTCTATTTCTTCAATCCAGAAACTGTGGCATCATCTTTGATGTTCCTCCTTCTCTCACGTCTCACATCCAATCAGTCAGCAAATCCTTTCCACCACACTCCAAATATAATGAGAATCTGACACTTTGCACCATCACCACCATTAGCATCTTGGTCTAAGCCACCGTCACCTCTTGCCTGGACTACATTTAACAGCCTCCTACCTGGTCCCCTTGCTTCTGCTTCTGTCTCCCTCCCCTCAACATTCCCCTCATTCCTTTCTCAACACAGCAGCCAAAGTGATCTTGTTAAAAACTGTCAGATGAGGCCATTTCTTTGCTGAATGGGACATCTCCCAAGGCGTCCCATCTCGCTCAGGGTACAAGTTCAAGTTCTTGCGCTGATCTACAAGGATCTCTACAATTTGTCCCCTCCCTGGCCTCATCTCCCACCACGTTTTCCCTTGCTCACTCTGCCTTCCTCGCTTATCTAGAACCCATCAAATGTACTACACACTAAGTGTGGCCTCAGGAACTTTGTCCGTGACCTTTCCTCTTTCTGGAATCCTCTTTCCACGTGACTAGCTCCCTCACTTCCTTCAAGTCTTTGCTCAAAAGCCAGTTTCTCAGTGATGCCTTCTCTGGATATACCATCTCAAATTGCACCCCCTTACTCCCCATCTCCACACTACTTATTTCTCTTTCTTATCTTTCTACTAAGCACTTCTTACTACCTAACATGGTACAGTCACACCTCCGAGATATCGTGGGTTGGGTTCCAGACCACCACAGTACAGCGGATTGCAATAAAGTGAGTCACACGAACTTTCTGGTTTCCCAGTATCTATAAAAGTTATGTTTGCACTTTACTGTAGTCTATTAAGTGTGCAATAGCATGTCTAAGAAAACAATGTACATATCTTAAGTGAAAAAACACTCTAACGCTAAAAAATGCTAACCATCATCTTGACAATGCAGGGTTGCATTACAAACCTTCAATTTGTAAAACTATGCAATATTTGAGAAGCGCCATAAAACAACGTAATCTGTATATATTTACGTGTATGTCTTGTTTCCGTCTCTCTTCCCTACCAGAATAAGCTCCAGGAGGATTAGGATTTTTAGCTGGTTTTCACTACACCTTAGAAGAGTACTTGACACACCACGGGCATCCTGAGGAAGAGCTGGAGGATGGAGCCCCCGGATGGGCTTGTCTTACGTGTACTCAGCCTTGGCAACAGTGGACCAGCGAGGCCATTGTTCATCTCTCTGGTAGATGAGATGGCCTCCAGCAAAATCAGGATATGGATGTGGACAACTGGACACCAGCTCGCGAGGCTTTGGCCAGCAGCGTCTTCCTCTTTTTTTTCTTTTTTTGGCCACACCACATGGCACATGGGATCTTAGTTCCCTGACCAGGCATCGAACCCACACCCCCTGTATTGGAAGCACAGAGTCTTAACCGCTGGACCACCAGGAAAGTCCTGCTTCTTCTTCTTTGTTGCTTTCACAGCTCATTAATGTCAGACCATATTTTGAAATCTCTAATTAATTCAACAGCTACTTCACACTTACTTCATAATTTGGGTTTCACTCCCCTTTCCCACGGTGGCCCCAGAATAATGCCTTTATAAGGCATGGCAACTTCCCTGACAACTTGCACATACCAAGTCTCCGGAGGACAGGCGCGGCTGAGTGATTTCCCGGGGAAGCAGAATCAGGGCATTTGGGCACAAAATGATAAGCCAGCAAGAGGAAGATAAAGTCCCTGAGAGAGCCCCCAAAAGCATCCAGTGCACTTGCTTCTGCTTCTCAATATCAGCCCCCAGTGCTCACAACGGGATGCAGGATGCAGGGGGACAGCGGGGGTGGAGCTGGAAGGAGACAGAGGAAGATGGCCTGACGGGGAGAGAGCTATCCAAAGCTGTGTGTTCCTGTGAATTGGGCTCAACGAGGTCTGTAAGGGGATCAGAGGGATCTCCGTCTTCACCACGTTACACTGGTGTCTCCAAGAGTCCCACATTAATGAAGAGGGTGGGGACTCTCTGGAACCATTAACACTGTATATAATTTCCCCAAAATACTGAACAAAGAAGATCATTATGGGTACATTTAGGGCAATGGTTCATGTTGTTGCCTCGTGTCTTGATATTTTAATAAACTCACATTAATAAACCCACATACAGATCTCAGCAGCTTCTGCCTTCAATTTCTCCATAACCTAAACCAGCGGTTCTCAAAGTGGGACGCCTGACCAGCAGCAACAGTTTCACTTGGGAACTTGTTAGAAATGCAAGTTCTGAGGTCTCACCCACACTTCATCTGGAACTCTGGGGTGGAGCCCAGAAATCTGTGTTTTAACAAAATCTTCAGGGGCTTCCGACGCAGGGTGAAGTTTGAGCAGCCTTGCTGTAAAGCTCTGCGTGTTGCTGCCCCCAAATCAGATGTGCTGGCTTGTGGAGAACAGGGTGCATTCTCAGTATAACTGCAACACAAGCTTAGAGCGAGGCAGAGAGAAATCTCCAAATCCTTTACCCTTTCACAAGCTTCCTGCTTTCTACTCGCCTCCATGCACTCCCCTGTCAAGGTCAAAGCCCTTAGCGTGGCATTCAGGACCTATTCCTGGCTAACCCAACACTACCTTTTCTAACCCCTGCTCCCAGTGGATTAAAAATCTCACACTTCAGACAACTGGTCAACACAGGAATGGGGCACATTTCTCGGTCTCTGGAAGGGTCTTCTGAATGGCCTCCTCAGTATCCACCCATCCCGTGGCCTCCTGCTCAGCCTCCAGGGCACGTGTCCAACCACAGTCCCTCCCTTGGCAGCACCCCTGCTTCCACTCCTTTCTCCCTGGAAGAATCATTCCCTCCTCCGTGACTTCCCGGCATGCAGCTCACACTCTGCTCAGAGCACACATCACGGGACATTAATTATAGAATTAAATTTGTACTAGTTAGTTTATATAACCGATATTAATTATATAAACGTCTCTCTAACCTACAAGATTGTAAGCCTTCTAAGGGAGTGGGCCTTTGGCAGTAGCTGGGGTGGTGGTGGGAGGCCTCTCATTGAAGGAATAAACGTTTATTGAGCTACTAGTATGTGTCGGCACCATATCAGGTGCTGGTAGTTTTCCGAGAGATGTACTTAAGGTTAGTTTGCTTTTCAGAGAAGGTAAGGCTCCACGATCTTGGCTGCACTAACTCTGTTCTGGTGATATCTTTTCAGGTTCATCTGAATCAAAGATTACTTTCATTAGTCACATAATGGCATCTTTTTTTTTGCTTTCTCTACACTGAGAACAGGGTGCATTCTCGATATATTTGTAACCCAAGTTTATTGTGAGGCACAGAGAGATTTCCAAATTCTTTACCCATGAAGTTTTCACCTGAATCCAGGTTAAATACAAGGATCACAAAGGCTCAGGTTCCCGCTTTTTATATAAAACACTTTAAGTCTCCCCTTGCCTATCAACACGTAAACAAGCTGAGCACAACGACGATGAGTGAAGACCAGCACGAGCACCACAGAAATGGTGCCCAAGGCAACCACGTGGCCACCTCCCCACAGGAAAACAGTCAGATCCCTTCTCTGTAACAGAGACAACCGCACTTTGACAGCTGGGGAGACAGCGCACGTGACGTTTGGGAAAACTACACAGGAAGTGGAAATAGACACTAAAGTCCTATTTTGCCCCAAATTAAAACTGGGCATAGGATGAGGTGCTGATGCAGAGAGGAGGCACAGAAGGTCAGTACACCCAACACATCAGGTCAAAACGCTCAACTGTTCTCTTCCATGCTGAAACCGCAGGGCATCATTGCTCTGCAGCTTTGAGGACCAAATTCATTACTTCTCGCTCACTGAACGAGTCTGCTGATACAAATCCATCTTTTCTGGACCATAAAATGATCAAGTGCAACTTAAAACACCATAAACGTGTCCACAAGATGAACTGCATTCACTATGAACAATTCTCAATGGAGTGCTTTCCACAAATTTATGTTATATACATATTTTGCCGGTTTAAGGACTGTCGATTTTAAGACCTGTCATCAGTATGTATTTGCTTGTGTATATCTATCTGTGTAAGAAGGAGAGAATCAACAGTTTCTCACCCAAAGAAAAATACTCTAACTGGCCCCAGGTAAGTAAGCAGTTACTCGTAGAGGTCTCCTCAACAACATTTATTTTTAAACAACATTTGGAAGAGCTACACCAAGTATATACAAATGAGATTCCCTGTATTTAGTAATAGCTTGAAGGAAATGGTCTAATACCACCCTAATATATACTAAAACAAGTTTTGCCAGATTTCTGCAAAATAGTCTTGTGCAGTAACATAACTATGAACATGCTGGAGGAAATATGAATATATAACAAATATTTCAATCTGTATAAACAGCAAGCATTAATACATTAGATTTCATTAATATCTCTTCAGACACGTGTTGCAAATAGAGCTACCCAGGAGGTGGGAGGAGAGGCCAGCACCCCATTAATCACAGCTCGCCACCCAGTACCCCTCGCTCTGGTCCACCTCTAGGACGGCCCAGTCTTTCTGAGGACAGACGGCCCAGTGCTCTCAGATTTCTGAAGGGGATGCCCACACCAAGTGTGCCGCAACCGATGTCTGTCTCCAGCGTGATGCTCTAACCTCTCTCCGTCTCCCAGCCCCTCTTTTCTTCTGATCACTCACCGAGGGCTCTGGCTGGATTCCAGGTCACTCTTCCTGCCTCAAACTCCCTAGCTCCCTAGACCTTCTGGTGGAACCCCGTCGGAATAACCCCCTTCTGTCCTGTGAGCTACCCGGAACTGCTGCAGACCGCCCTCATTACCCCTCCCCAGGAAGGCAGGACGCACTGACACTAAATGTACGCTATTTTAACTCTGTAGGGTCACTCCTACATGGAAATCCTTCTAAATTACATTTTCTGTGACGAGTATTTCCGAACGCTCTAGATTTTCAATCCTCACGGACAACGCTGTTTTACTGAGATGTTAAGGTCGCCCACACCCAACTCCGGAGCAGCCTCTCAGCCCATCCCAGAACGATGCTGCTACCGCACTCTTCCCCCCTCCCTTCAAGACCGCTTCAGCTTCACTTCGTCGCCGTCCTCTGCTTCTACCAGAAAGGAGCTCCTCCCCAGGGCTGGCCTCAAGTGGTACTACTTCCTGTTACCAAAGCATCATCTGTACCCGTCTACCTGCGGGCCTGTCCCGGTGTCCTGCTGCCTAGAATGCCCCCTCTCACTCCCCCCAAAACCTGAAGTCTTCCCGGGTGCCCAACATGACCCCCTTCGCTCCGCACTGTTCTATTTTCTGCGTGTTTCTCTCCCCCACTTCACTGACCCCAGAGTATGTGAACAGCTTATGCATCTCTTCTGTTCCTCAATATCTTGATACTTCTAGTATGGTCTTTAAAAAAATGTTACAGGTACCAAATAAATACTTGTTAAGTAATAAGTGACTGAATAACAAAGATAGCGGAGCCCAGGGCCTCTTCAGTAAACTCTCCCCTGCTATTTTCTCATTCCCGTTCTGGCCTGAAACGTGGGCAGCAGAATGATTTGCATTTCAGGTCTTTTCTGATTTACCTGTAAATGTTTAAAGTTTTTGGACAATAGGCGCTAGAGGAGACAGGGAGAGGGTAAAGAATTGTAAAACAAAGAAAATGTCATTTACCAGATTCCTTTGGAAGAGAGGAGTCTTGATTTAGTGATAAACAATTTGGGGGTAAGAATGAGTGCGGGTAGGTGTGTGGAAAAAACTCCTGAAAAAAAACACATCAAGAAACAAGTGGTGGTCTCTGAACTGCCTTTACAGGGTGGGTCCTATTAACTGAAGAATTTTTTGTTTCTGAATGTCATGGTCCTCTGCGTACGCAGGTAGGCATGGGGATACAGGCCAAGGAAGGGGGCTGGAGCTGACACCCCACCACTACCCTTAGCAGGGGGGCAGCAGCTGAAGTTCCCAGGGGACATCTAGGAAGCGGCGGGGGGGGGACGACACTGGTGCTTTGGGGAGAACATAATTGTCTAAGGGGGTATTTTCAGTTATTTGCTCTGAGATGTGCAATGTATTTCCTGCTCTGGTTCCCTAGGAAACTACAGCAAAGTTTTCTTTCTGGGGAACCCAAAGGAGTGCTGAGCTCTGTGGCCAAGTGGACACACAGGAAAAGACACTGTGTCAGCAACCATCCAGGGTACTGGGGGCGAGGGGACAGCTGCCATTTGAACTGTGTCCTCCAACCAGGTCACGAGCTCCTGAGCCAAGCTTGCAACCCCTCCACTGTACTGGGCTCTGTGAACTTGAACTAGAGCTCCACCAACTAGAGAAATCCCGTCTCCATGGCACCTGCGGGAAGAAGACGGACCCTGGCAGGAGGAGATGCAGGGAGAGGGGAGTCTAAGGTCCAACCCTAGATCCGTCCCCACCTGCTGGTAATGTGGAAGCGTGGCTATGGGGTTCACAAAGCCAAGCAGGTATAAGATTATTCAGCCTTATTATCTAGGATATGCCCCAGACATCCTCTGTGTAGATGCATCACCAACAAGGTGCCTTGGAGTCTCTGGCTCCTGAACCTGGTCTGAATCCAGTGCACCACGTAGACAGGAGCCTGGCGGCTGACTGCTGGTTACGGCACCCTCCGCATAACAGGAAGTGATGCAAAATCAAACGGGGCTTTCTAGCTGGCCCAAATCTCAGCCATCTGCAATAACTAGAGAGAATGGCTTCTTTATGCTTCAATCTCAGTACCTTCAAAATAGGGATAATACCATTTATTTTAGTATACTTAGTTTTATATGGTAATTTGAAGGTAAATTTGAAAGAATGTACCAAGACCCGAATATTCTGGTAAGATGGATGCCTCTCAAATCTAAGATCATTACTAAGGAATACTTCTTCCTCCCCCTAACACCTCGGTAAAACAGGAGAGGAACCTTAAAATTGTGAGAACTTGGGAGAATGACAGCCTAAGCAACCTTCCTGCAAATTACTCAGATACCCAGAGGCAAAGCACGGAATGCAAACTCTCTACCAGTCATCGTTGGAGAATGCAATCATGTAAAGCTCTGGATTAAGACAGCCCTGGATCCTGACTTTAGCCCAGTCACTACTTAGCTGTGTGACTGTGGCTAAATTATGCAACTCCTCCAGCCTCAGTTTCTTCATCTGTAAAATGAGCTCATGACACCTAATCTATAGCCGTACTAAAAAACGTGAAGCAACGAGCAGAGTGCTGGGGTACTCAGTACCTGGTAACTCCTGCACCGCGATCACGTTCCTAAAAAAGGCCTTTTATTACACATATTGAAAGGCCAGGGTACCTGTGGGCAGCAACTGCAGAAAGGGGAGTTCGAACCATTTTGTGATTTCTTTTAAAACAAATTTTACTCTAGGAAGAGATGTAAAACTCCCAGAATTCTGAAATGAAGGAAAGGAAATATTAATATGTTCTTATAGCGGAAAAACAAACTTGAAATGGAAATCCAAGGTGGGATCACAAGGCGATGACTGCTTTTCTTCTGTGCTTGTGACTCAATCTCATTTCCTCTTCACCATTTCTCATGTCTGCAGCATTACCTCTGTGAAGATAAACAACTGCCCAAGCAACAGCAATATAAAAGATGAGTTGTTTTGTGTTAAAATAGGGGAAGTGAAAGTTGTTTTTTCTTATTTTTTTAGTGAAAGACAACATTCTCAAAGAGATGGGAAGAGTGCTTAAAGAAAAAATAAAACCTTAGGATAAAATATGATTCTTTTAAGGTTATTTCTTCCACTTGATATTTATGTTTGAAAATAGTCCACAAACTGAGTATTTGAATCTAGATGGACCACAGCTCACGCAAGCCTCCATTTGTCTCAGCTCTGCTAATGCACACGCGGGAGAACATCCATCAGTTACTAATAAGCAGAGATTCAGACGCCAACACACAAATCCTTCTGAACATTTATATGCTATCAAGTTGGGAATGTTTCTGAAAGATGTATGTGTGTGCATAGCTTATCTAATAGACTGAAATGGCTCTTATTTCTGTTCTGCCAAATAAAAAGACATTTCCCTGACTATAAATGTGATTTCTTCAGCTCCCAAACTGCACATTTTCTGGGCATTCCCTCCTTATGCTTCCTGGCAGGTCTATCCACCATCAAATTCTCCAGGTTTGTCAAAATGTTAATAGCGCCAATTTATATGAAGTGCCCGTGACTTGGCCAGAATTCAAGATCAAAGTTAAAGCACACACAAAAATAACAGCAACACTTGAAAACAAGTGAGGATTTGGAAATGGCCACTTTTTCTAGGGCAACACTAGGGCCTCAACTTCCAAAAGGTGCAGAAAGTAGTGATATTTAGAAGGTACAGTAAGATGAGTACGCAAGGGAACCGGGATGGCTCAGAGGACTTAGATTCCATGGACATCTGGTACCTGGATCTACTTAGTAGCTGCGTGGCCCTGGGCGAGTCACTCAATTTCCTCATTCATTAACTGTAAATAGTATCCCCATTTTGGTACATCTTCCACGCTTGCGGAAGGGTCTGGCAAAGTGCCTGGGACGAAGAAGGTGCCTGATAGATGTCAGTGTAAAACATTTTACGCGACTTGGGGAATCTGGATTTCCACGTCAGATTTCCCAAGTCTGAAGAGTTGACAACTCACTCGAAAAGTTTTAAAGTCTGTTCAGGCCAAATAAAGCACATGATCCACCACCAGTGTGCTCCTGCCGCTGGGAGTTAATGCTGTTCCACCGTTTGTCGGCCCTGGTCCCCGGGTCCCTGCACGTGGTCCTTCAGATGTAAAAGCAAGATTCCAACTTGAACCTCGGCCGCCCTGAGGTTCTACCACTATCCCATCTCACCTTCAGGGTCTCTTCTTTCGAGGGAGGACCCGGCAGATGGGAGAGCGCTCAGGGCTAAACCTCTCCCGGGCTCTGGGACGCGACGGATGGAAATTAGGAGGCAGGACTCACAGACATAAAAACTCAAAAAGAAAACGCCTACCACCGCACGGGCTGCTCAGGGATTACCCGCAGGGTCTACAGGTCTGCGCTGGGCGTGTTCCCTGAGGTTAGACTTTTCCGCTGTCATTCATTCTCCTGTTTCCTCTGCCTCTCCTTCTCCTCCTCAGGCCACTGACCAGGACTTAGAGAACATGAGCAGGCACGCGGGGACAGGAGGAGACTGTCATTGCGGTGCCTTCAGCAAGGGCCCGATAAGCACGCTAGCACGGGCTGCTTGGTTTTTGGGCGTCATGTATTCCAGGTAGAGCGTGGAGTCTCGCATCCCTTTGGTCTGCGAGTGGACACAAGGCTGAGCTCCTGCAGCCACGTGACAGAAGGTGGGGACCTGTCCTCTCCTGAACAATACGAGGTGCCAGCAGCCTCCTTACAGGAGATGACACTACCACATGGGCTTCCAGGAGCAGCGGCTGAAGAGTGCCCGGGGGCCCAGATGAGGACGGGAGGGCGAATCAGTGATGAACCTGCCGACAGAGATGGAGCACGAGGGGCCCCCGAGGGGCTGATTACAAAGGACACCCAGCCACATAACCCCTGAAGCCCCAAACATGCTCTGCCCCGTGACAACACCTGTGGCCAGCCTTGTGTGGGTCACATCACAGTCATGTGTATGGGGGCCCATTCCCAGCCCAGCCCGTGTAAGGGCTGGGGCCTCACGGCTGCACAGGCTGACGAGGGCCCATGGAGCTGACACCTATGGGAAGGACCGGCAATAAACACGACAACGACCAAGAGAAGAAAATGGGACTGTGGCTGTGACGGGAGTAAACCGGGTAACGGGGTGGAGGGGGCACTGGTGTACATGTCAACACTCACCAAAGGAGACAGGAAGACAATCTCCTGTGAAGATTACTTCCGGTTTTAGAGGGATGAAAACTCTCAGGAAACAAAATGTTAAAAAAAAATTACCAGCATTAGATTATTTCTTTATATTATCATTTTAACATGTAAGTTAAAAGGTAGCAGATTTAAAACTATGCTGGAGACATCAGCTTATTTCTATGACATCAGAGTATGACAGCCTCTGTCAGCCATAAGCACAGATTTTGTGTCACGCTGAAATGCAATTTAAAAAAAAATTAAATTCTACCCAGTCTGGTCCTAGCTAACTGAGGATGGCAAGTATAACGCAGGGTAATTGATTTCACGTATCATTCGCTGAAAAGCAGTGGGAGCAGGAGTTTGAGGATGACTGTTGTGGTCCAGGTGGAGTTATTACTTGTGACGCCTATAGCTCCGTGCAAGCATGGACTGTGCAGGTATGTTCTGCTGACCAGCAGGCCACGTTCAACCACATTCAGCACAGAATGTGCTCTTCTCCAACAGGAGCCAGCCTGCACACCTTCAGCTCTTCTGTCTGTCTCTGACATCAGCTGGCGGGATGCACCTCTCTCAACATAAATGCGTACATAGTTCCAGAAGGTTGTGCTACTGGGAGACACTGGCAGGCATAACTGCAAGGGTAACAACAGGAACAGATACCCTGACCCAGGGGTTCTCACATGAGTCCTTCAGGGTCAATAAAGGGGGAGGTGACACTGAGATGATAGCTTTCTGTATTGTCAAAAGCAAACATCAAAACAGATACCAACCCACAAACTATGATGTATCCACACAGTGGATGCTATTTAGCAATAAAAAGAAACAAGTTACTGTTACACTTAACTACATGGTTGAATCTCCAAAAGGCATGTGGAGTGGAAGCAGCCAGACCCAGGACAGTAAATGCCACCTGGTCCCATCCCCACCGCACGCCAGAACAGATCCACGTAATCTGTAGTTACAGAGAGCAGATCAGTGCTGGAGAAACTTTCTGGGATGACTGAAAAGTTCATAAATCTTGATTGGGGTGCTGGTTACAGG
The DNA here is from genome assembly GCF_008692025.1 of Phocoena sinus. NCBI lineage: Eukaryota > Metazoa > Chordata > Mammalia > Artiodactyla > Phocoenidae > Phocoena > Phocoena sinus. The sequence continues at coordinate 42,682,566 of NC_045777.1, forward strand.
GGCAAACACGTATGTCAAAACTCATCAGACTGTACTTAAAATGTGTGTATGTCACTGGATGTAAACTATGTCTCAATGAAGTCGATTTAAAAAATTAAATATGACCCAAACCCAAAAATCTTACACTTATCCATTCTCACAGTTAGTTCACAAAAGAAAGTTGTTTTTAATCCCCCAAATAGAGAAGATATAAAAGACAGTCTGTTTGAATTAAAAACTCCATTTTTCTCATTTTAAAGCCCAGTGATGGAAACCTCCTCAGGACTCATCGGGGATCAGAAGACAAGCCTTTGGGAACCACTCTTCTCTCCCTCTCTCCCCCCAGACCCGCTCCCTGCAGCCTACCTCGAGCATCCCTTTAACAAGGATCATGACTGCTTCATCTGGCAATGAACAGACGGGACTGGAGGACTGGAGCTACCAGTTTGGGGATTAAAATGAAATTGGACAGGAAGAAGGAATAATCTAAATAACTAATCAATTCTATCTAAAGCAGGGTGGGTAGGGAAGGGCAGGAGGCAGAGGGAACACGAAGGGTGAGGGAAAAGCTGAGAGACAGCGCTCTGGGGCTGCCACCCCTCCACAAGCCAGCGTCCTCCTGGGGATCTGTCAACTCAGTCACTGGGGACTTGCACCCAACAGGACCTGCGTGTGCCCGAGTCAGCTCAGCCCCTTAAATGAACCAGACACAAAATATCTATATACCTTATCATCATATTTTCCTTCAAAGAAGATCTGAGACTAACAGAACAGACTTTTCTAAAAATAATACTTTTTACCTTCCTCTTCTTAAAGCCATTGGCTCACCAAGAGAATTCAGTAGCAGCCCAAGTATGACCCTAAGTGTGACTACTTGCTCTAGAAAACATTGCCTGTGCATGAAATAAAGTGATGGAAGGAAAAGGCTGGCATAGTTCATTTATAAACTCAGAACACTAAGAGGAAATAAACAACCAAAAAGCGAAGAAGAAGACAAAACAAAACCCCAAATCCTCATAAGGACACAGTAGCACATTGAACGTCATTAAGGGGATTCCAAGGGTAAAATCTCACTCATTCCCGACACCTTATGCAGCACTTAGGATGTGGCCGGCACTGTCCCAAGCACTTCACATACAAAAGCTCCTACAGTCCTCAAACCAACCCAGCCTGTGGCTTGCCTCGGCCCCATTTCACAGGTGAGGCACAGTGAGGTTACCTGGAGGAGTAACACTCTCCCGGCACTTTTCAGACAGCTACGCTTCTGCTGGAGCTTGGCTACTTTTGTCTATTTTGTTAAGGGCGGGACAGTATATTCCCAGGGTTTCTGTTTCTAGTACTGGGCCCTGATGCTTCTGTTGACGGGGTGCCCCACCCGCCACGGGAATGTGAGACCATCAGCCCTCCTCCCTGTAAATGCACAGGGCGGCCCTTCCTACTCGGAGAAGCGGGAATTCTCCAGGCAAATGCTGACAGTCGATTCCTGGTGCTAATGATGGCAACACCTGGGATGAGAACAGAAGGAAGCAGAGCAATGACATGCTCTCAGACAGGGTTTCGATCAGTTCAGAGAGGGCCAGCCTAGATTCTGAAAGGTGCCAGACAGTTCCCATATGTGGTTTCTCTAACTTGCCTTTACGGTTGCACCTTCACAATTTTAGCCAGACCTGCGTACGGCCAGGTCTACAATTTGCTTGCAACTTTTATTTAAATCAACTCAGTTAAAAAAAATTAAGTACCTTCTTTATTCATGACTGAAGTTCTATGCATGAAATCGATTTAATAGTCATACTTTATTAATACATTTATCTATGGAAATAAAATAAATCTATGTACCAACTAAAATCACTGCATGTCCTCCAGTGCTGTGAGTTCTATGTTTTGAAGAATTCAAATTCTGAACTGGTGAAAGCCAGTCTTTATCCTCTAATTTAAAAGTACGGAAATAATACAAACACGCCTTAGGAAACTGTCTCTCAATATGTATAAATGGAACTCTCCACACACACAGTTTCAAATGGCTGACGAAAGAACCTGGGCAGGAATCAGGCATTAGGTCAGGAGTAGAAGCAATGGATCACAGACATGGTGCAACATTTTAATAAGAAATCGCAGAATCTGGCCAAATTCAACCACCAACACTAGCACACAGGAATCGTGTCTTCTCAACAGAAACCTCAAAGAGATAAATTCATGTGCACGTTTTGTTAAAAAAAAACGGGGGGGGGGCTCAGTAGGCAGAAATAAGAATCTAAAACCTTGATTAATCAGGAAAGTTATTTGCATTGCTTCTCCAGGAAGACTGAAAAGGAGCGCCTGTGCCTAAGGGGAGGGATCCCCCCCCCCCCCGAGCCCAGGGGCTCCTCTGAGGTGCAGCCAGGAAGTGGGGAAGCAGCGGGGGCGCGGGGTGGGGGGGGGGCTGGCTTAGGATCCCTCCGCCCTCCCTCCCCCCACAGCAAGCAGCTCCACGCTTATCTGCTTCTACAGTGTTCTTCCTCCTACAAGACTCCCTGACCAAATTGTTCAGCGAAAAAGAAATCTGGAAACCACTGGTGAGGCCCAATTTCCTCACCTTACCAATGAGGGAACTGAAGCTCAGAGCAGGTAAAGACTTTGGGTCACTCAGCAAAGTAGAATCCGAGTCTGAAGAACTCAACATCCAGTTTCTGGCGTTTATCTGACCAAAAGCACCTCTAGGAATGCGCCCCCCCACCCCGGCAGACAGATACTGGGGACCGTAGTGAACACCATACAACACCCTCGCCTACCCCCGAAAATGAAGAAGTGTGATTAACCATCAATTCCTCGGGGAGGGGATGGCGGCCAGCAGTATTTAATGAAGTGTTATGAGGCAATGGAAGTCAATTAGAAATAAGATGAAGGGGAAGTATTTGGGGAAGTATGAGGTAAGGAAACAGGCACATCTCTTCCTGAAAAGCTGTATAAATCAAATAATGTGTTAACAGATTAGGAAAGCTTCCTAATTACGAACAACAGAAACAAAAACAATGAAAATAGCAGTAGAAATAACAGCAACAGCTATAATGTATCCTTTATTATCTACCAAACACTGGAGTCAGCACTTTATATGCACTTAATATCCCTGTGACATAAATATTATTGTTCCCACTTTTATAGATTAAAAAACTGAGCCTAAGCCCATGCTAGGGTGACCAACTGTCCTGGTTTGCCTGGCACCAAACAGGTTCCCGGGTTGTGGAACTGTCAGTGCCGAAAGCAGGAAAATCCTGGGCAATTTGGGGTGGCTGGTGACCTTACCTGTGGGGCTGGTAGGTGACAGTAACTTCCATGTCAGCCGGACTCCCCAGCCACCACTACCTTCTATGGGATAAATTCCCTCCATGTGCTCCAGCCTAGACTTTCACATACTGGTTTAAAGAAGGGCATGACCAGTATCGTACAAAACAACACGTTCATATGTAGCTTTAGCTCCATTTAGAGAAAAGATAGCACTGCAGAGCCTCGAGCCTCCATCCCCCAGAAGAGTAAAGAAGGGACACTTACCTTGACCTCAAACTCGAAGTGCTCATCCTTCCCTTGGCCGCAGAGAACATAGCGTGGAATACTAATTTTGATGGGGTCCTTCAGGTTGTCTGGATTTGCTCCCAAAGAGCGAGACACCATCCGCTATCAAAGGCACATCAGATGGGAGAACAAAGAGAGAGACCAAGATCACTGCACTGCAAATACCCCGCCCGGCCAGGCGGAGGAAACGCGTTTCAAGCAAAGAAAAGAGCATCAGACCAGTAGAGTTTACTTAGAAAAATGATGGTTTCCTTTGAAAGAGAAACGCTAAGTCTCTCTCATGACAAAAGACCATTTCTTTAGGGATACCATTCCAAAAAGGTAGGGCGAAAGCACTTCCAAATGTTGTTTGGCTTTGATGTTCCTTCCAATTTATAAGAACAGTGAAAAAAAGGACAGATTACATATCCTGACTCTAAAAAAAAAAGTCTGGTATAAACCGGATTCTTTTCTGAAAAGTCTTGATCACTGAACAACTTCTTTTTTCTTCACAGACTACCAGACTGCTGTACGTAAAGCTCTAAAGCTGGAGATTTTATTCAAATGCACTTCATTTTTAACTTCTAGGCATTTCTATAAGGCAGTGTAGTGGGGAAAGCTCTTTAAACCACAATTAAAATGAATCCCCAGTGTTTCCTTTAGACTCCATCTGATTAATAATCAACTGGGCTCTGACAAATGTCTACGGTCTGGATGGTGGGAAGACGGAGGGGCTTGAGGAATAGGCATTAAAAAAAATTAGAAAGGAATTCTCCTGAGTGTGAATAGAAGGAAATCTCTGAACAATCCTTATCATTAACACTAACGGAGGGCTTTACGAAACATAAGAAGATGTGTTTTTGAAGCAGTAACAGTAATAAAATAATTAAAATCATATTTATAGTTAGCATCATAATTAAAGTTAGCGTTTATTGAATACATACTATTACCCAGAACTGTGCTGAACAGTTTATGTGCGTTGTTTTGTTTAATCCTCATGACCCTCCCCAGGAGGCAGGAAGCATTATGAACCCAATTTATCAGATGAAGAGTCCCAGGACTCAGAGCCTAGGTAAATTTTAAGAGTTTAGGTAACTTAGAGGTAAGTGGTAGAGTCAGGATTCGAACTCAGGCTAACCGAGAGAGCCCACATGCATCACCACTATAGTGCTAGCATGACATTTATTTATCAATTTATTTTTAAAAAATTTTTATGGGGGTATAATTGACTTACAATGTTGTGTCAGTTTCAGGTGTAGAGCAAAGTGAATCAGTTATACACATACATATATATCCACTCTTTTATTTTTAATTAGATTTGATTTACAGTATTGTGTTAGTTTCAGGTGTAGAGCAAAGTGATTCAGTTATAAATATTTTTCATACTCTTTTCCATTGTAGGTTATTACAAGATATTGAATATAGTTCCCTGTGTATGCAGTAAATCCTTATTGTTTATCTATTTTATATATAGTGGTATGTATCTGATAATCCCAAACTCCCAATTTATCCCCCCGCCCATTTTCCCCTTTGGTAACCGTAAGTTTGCTTTCTCTGTCTATGAGTCTGTTTCTGTCTTGTATATAGATTCATCTGTACTATTTTTTAGATTCCACATATAAGTGATAGCATATTTGTCTTTCTCTGCCTGACTTACCTCACCCAGTACCTTTCAGGAAATTTTAAAGTAAGTCCATCCACCTGAGATAAACTGAGCTAACAAACACCTCAAAATATACAGAATTTAAGAAGATGGAAAACCCATGGTTATACAACTAAACTCACTGATTTGACCAAAAAGACAACAGGGGCAACAAGCTCCCTTTCCCTCAGGCAGAAAGGGGTCCTGGACCCTTGGATCCTCGGCCAGGGGTAGCATGGATGGTCCAGGTTTGCTGTGCATGGGAAAGCTCAGGTCTCTGGATGACATGGAGGCACGTGACTTGCCTCAGGTAGCTGCTTTCATCGAGCTGACAGTGTAAACATATTGGCACGATATGAAGTTACCAAAGCCTTTTAGAGTATCTTACTTTTTCACTGTGTGGCTGGTTACCCCAAACAAGAACCATTCCTTTTATTGCAGTGGTGCACCTGTTTAGCTGTCCTTGGTGTCAAAAACCATAGCGGAAATCCCTAAAAAGAGAGTTTCTCAATACGTGTATTGCCAAAGACCTTTCAATCCACTAACAGTATTATTTCCAAATTATTATGAATGTAGACATCTCCCGAAACATGGGATATGTTTATCTATTTGAAGGTGAAAAGGCAGAGAAATAATCTAGTGCTTTTATTTATTTTCAACAAACATATTTAATGTTAAGAAATGTCTCTGACCTCAAAGCCCATGGTTTGGCCATGCAGTCCTTGCTCTGCTGCCTTAGCTCTGAAACCTTCTATGTCGTGCTTGTAACTGTATTTTTCAAGTGGGAACATAACCTCTCTTCCACATGTGACACAATCACCTGGGAACTCCACTGCTACAGTGCGAGCGCGTGCACGCGTGCGCGTGTGTGTGCGCGTGTGTGTGTGGAGTTGGGAGTGGAGAGCTGTGGTGTCCGGAAGCGCAAAGGAGCTTAGAACAACCTCAGCAGAAGGGCTGCCGCTGTCAGGCTTTTAAGCAAGAACCGGTAACACTAGTTTAGAAGACCCATTCCCGGATCCTCCCTACCGGTTAGAACAACAGGCCCTGCGGCAGCTGACTGGGTGAGGAGCTCTCTCTGCACAGCTGCGGGCTCCCCGCTAAGGGGCAAGAAGGGGGAAAAGGAGGCAGGAAGAAGAGCAATTAAAGTGTTCCCCTTCAGGCTCGGTCGACACACAGCGTGATAAACCAGAGCAGTGCTGTTAGTGCCGCTGGGCTAGAACAAAGCCCTAGGGGTCTGGTGCTCCTAAATGGAGAGGCAGCAACCCCAGCTAGGGGACGGGAAAGCCTCGTGGAGAAGGGGCTCTGCAGCCGGGTACACAAGGATGAATAGGAGTTTTCCAGGAGGAAGAGAAGGCTCATTCTGGCAGAAGAAAGGGTGCCCTTGCTATAAACCTTTAGCTCACTGAGGAAAGTAAAGACATACCTGGGCCGATGTTTGGCACAGAGCAGGTGCAGAGAGGAGGGGGGGATGGGGAGAGAGGGAGGGAAAAAACTGTTCCCCTCCAATCGATTAGGAACAGTGTGTTACCACATGTGTTTATCGGTTCTCAACAAGGTGCAGAGGACAATACCAACATGTTTTACACACTTGGTGGATTCTCCACCACTGTCTGCTTCCCTGAAGCAATTGCAGAAGAGGGACTTGGATTCCACATGGCCGTCACCTGGAGGAGACTCAGAATTCAATCCGAGCTTTCGGAGCTGGTCTCTGACGGATAGTCACCCACCCTCTCTGAACCTCCATTTTGTCGTCAGTGAAAATGGGCACGATGTTTCCCAAATCTCCTCTATGTGGCAGGAACCCAACTGTGACCAAGGCCGTGTCCCGCCCTGTGGGACAAGTTAACTACAGCAGGATGAGAAAGTTATGATGGGGGTCACTGAGTGAAAAACATATATACAGATATTGCTATCCAAATACTGTGAACTTCTCTGAGGAAGAACTACAGTCAAAACTGCCCAGGTACACTGTTAACCAAGCAGTGGAGACTTAACTTTCTAAACACCTTTCCCTATAGGCGCCCTTAGGATATACAATCAAACATCGATGTCTTTTACTGAGCGCCAGCTATGGACCATACACAGGGCCAGGTCCTGGGAATACAAAGTAACTTTGACAAAGTATCTGTAACTTCTAAGACCTTTAGTTTTTCTCAACTGCATTAAGTTTTAAACAAAGACAAGGTTTCTCTACTCTAGATGGATTATACACTAACGTTAGCAAACGCTACCTTAATCTTCTTTTTTCATATGTCAACTTTCAAAGGGGGTTAAGACTGTAACTGATGGTCTGGTTATTACACAGGCATTTTAAGACTAGAAAGTTCTCTAAGAATGCATAATTGTGAAATCAATTGCTAATGAAAAGAAAGTTGTTTGATGCATAGGCTTATAAATCCCTTACAGAAAAAAATCACTGCCTTTGATAATTTAACTGGGTATATGAATTACATAGAGCCCAGTTACCTAGGAGAAACTGGATCTTATTATGTAGTTCGCCTAAATCTAGGACGGCCCTTTACATCCCAGCACATGCACGTGTACCTCAAGAAACGGTTCTGGGTAGTACACAAGAGCCACTGCTCCATTCAGGACCAGACAGGGAAGAATAACTGAACCCATTGCTGAGAAGAGGATATTTCTCTTCATTATTTTGCACATTGGGGATTAGAAATATTGTCAGAGTTCCCACTAACATCTGGGACCACAGTTTACTTCAATTTCACTGATTTCACAGTTAACTAAATATTAACAGGTGTAGAGAAATGAACACCTGCAGAAATGAATAACTGAAGAATAAGCCAGGGATCTGAAGACATTTGAGCAAAAGTATAGAGAAAAATTAAGAGTACGTGCTTCCACCAAATCACTGCTGCAACGTAATTTTTAGACACTATGTTCTGAAGTCAATTTGATGAGAAATGTCGAATTCTCAGGATATACTGTGAAAGGTTCCTGACGTTCTCCTAAACTATGTTTATGTTGGGCAGGAAGGAAAACTAACATAAATGTCTCCTAAATTTATTTTTTATTTGAAAGGAGCTATATTTTGAATATCTTGAGATTTACAGTGGGCAAGCAAATGTGTGCTATATCATATATCCCATTATTTATGAGAGTTTTTAAATTTCCATGGAATTATTTATTTTGGAATCAGCCACAGTTTCTCTACATGTAGCGAAAAAGATTCTTAAACTTGGAAGGGGAAGCTGGTGACACATCATGCTAGGAGGTAAAGAAACATGAAAGGCTGTATGTCTGGAAGCACGTCTCGCAGGAGGTCTGGATAAATATGTAGGACAGGTCAAGGAATTTCAAATGCACCACAGAGTGGCTCTATTTAGAAATAAAAAGTCAAGGAAAAGTACATAATTAGTAACTTGGATTACATTCCTGTACATAAGAAATATCTTTTAGGGACTTCCCTGGAGGTCCAGTGGTTAAGAGTTCGCCTTCCAGTGCAGGGTGTGTGGGCTCGATCCCTGGTTGCAGAGCTAAGATCCCACATGCCTCGCAGCCAGAAAAACAGAAACATAAAACAGAAGCAATACTGTAACAGAGTCAACAAAGACTTTTAAAATGGTCCTCTTTAAAAAATAATTTTAAAAAATCTTTTAAAATAAGATACAGAGAAATATTTTTCTGATAGCTTTTAACAAAACAATGTCCTGTGTCAACAAATTCACTATTTTTCCAGTGGTGTGGAAATATTATAGTCCAGTCCTCAGCCTAAAGAAGCAGACAGAACACTGGCTACGTTTTGAATATTCAGATTAGAATCTTCTCTTCCTAACTCAGGCTGTCTCCTTCAAAAGGAGCAAATTAAGAAAATTAATAGGAAGCAGCATTAACATCCACTAGGATCACTGTCGGCACTGCAGAGGGCACAAAGTGAACCGATTCCAAAGGGAGTCATCAACATTCTCCCCTAAATGCTCTAATTACATACCAGATGGCTGAATTCAGTATATGATTTAACCATGACAAGGTCAGGGCTCAGGACGGCCGTCTGATCTCTTAGCCAAATATCCAAGCTTTGCTTCTAAAATACAGGCAAACCTGGGTTTTTATCAGATTTAGCAAAAACTAGTAATTCCCCTTTCTCTGTTCCCAGCATAGCACATATTTCTAATCCCTCTTTTTTCAACCACACATGCCACAGTAATAGTTCTAATTAGAGCTATTTGCATCAAGCACCTACTATGACCCAGCAGTTTGAAAATAGGGGTCTGGGGCAGAGAGGGTGAGGACCCATCACCTTCTCAAATATGAGCCATGTCACAGGAAATGGGGCATAAAGGTAACCTGTGTGAGCAGATGTACATTGCAAATGTGGCAAAAAGCCAAGACATCCAGAAGGCAAAGCCTGCCTGTGCTGTGAAGGGACGGGGGCTAGTCCCACACCAACTTTGAAGGCTTAGTACCTACAACTGACCTGGATTTGCTAAGACACGTGGCACACCTACCTGCTCCAGGTCAGGGTCAGGACTTAACAACAGCCCGACATGTAGAACCACCATGAACTGCATCTCATTTTAAAGTGAGTTTAAAAGATGTACGTCAGGAAACAGAAATGTGGATTTTCAAATAAAGGAGTATTTCTTTCCTTTTGATATGTATCTGTATCTATATGTTATCAAGGATAAATTACCCAGAAAATGACAAACTGTGTTGGATATAAATGCTTGTGGAATATCCCGAGTTTACTGGCCTTCCAGTAAATTCGAATCTGTGATTCTCACTAAAAGTAGATTATTTCATCCATGTAGATTTGAGTTGATTGATCAACATTGTTTCAAGGCTTGGAAATACTGAATGATCTGATGAATGTTTCAGCCTGAAGCTATTAAAAATGTTCCCATCTTTCTCTAGACCAAAAAGAACTTTAATGGTCATTGTCTCTGGATAACCCATCGTTAGATGGATGATTTAAAAAGAGACTAAATAACAGGTCTAGTACGAATGTGGCAGTAGCTGTCATGTGGCTCTCGTTACCAAACATGAGTCTAGGCAGTTGAGGACCTGAGGAGGGAAAACTAGCTGATCTCCCTCCTGTTTCTACAATGTCTTTAATGACCCAAGAAAAATACCACTCATCATCACTCACTGATTTCTGCTGAGCCCTAGTTTTGGTTCAAACTGCACTGATTTCTCAGGTCCAGGCAAAACTGAAGTGGGGGTAGGGGATTGGGGGAGATTCTCTTTATCAGGTTTCTGTAGAGCATATTGTTTAATCTTCCAACTAAAGGAGCAACTTCGAGCACACAAGGTTATCTGTACTGTACTGCCACAATGATTATACCCAGGCTTTTCTTCTGTAAGAGCTAAAATGTAGAGAGCAAAAAGGAGACATAAGGCGTACGAAGACACGATGGAATTGCAAAGAAACTTGTAAGGCAATTCTTGAAAAACAAAACTCATAAAAAGAGAAATAATATTTAATGTCTACAAATTCCAAGAAAAAAATTACAAGTCAGAAAAAAATCAATAGTTCTTCCAATCAATTATTCATTCCTACGAAAAAAACAAATCAACAACAAAAAAATGTATTCAGGCAATGTCAAGAATAACCATGACCAGAAGGTGACCCTGGCATTGTGGAAAGAACATACATTCTGGAGTAAGGTCTGGGTTTGAGTTCCAATTCCCAATCAGTGATCCTTTCAAGATACAAAATGGAAACCGACAACAATTCGCCCATCCTGGGAGGATCACTGTGGGGCTCCAAAGAAACAATACATAGGAAAGAACTCTGCACACTGTAAACCACAATATAAAGGGTGGTCAGGGCTGTTACAGCTGTAGTCCACTGCATCTTCAGCAACAGAAGGTTTTAACAAGATGGCAGAAGGAGAAAATGTGAGTAGTGATTTATAATAGAATCTCTTTCCTTCTCACCAACGGTATTCCGTTCCATTCCTTATAAAGGAGGTTTTTTAAAAATTACAAGGAAAGGGCTTCCCTGGTGGCGCAGTGGTTGAGAGTCTGCCTGCCGATGCAGGGGACGCAGGTTCGTGCCCCGGTCCGGGAGGATCCCACATGTGGAGCGGCTGGGCCGCTGAGCCTGCGCGTCTGGAGCCTGTGCTCCGCAATGGGAGAGGCCACAACAGTGAGAGGCCCGCATAACGCAAAAAAAAAAAAAAAAAAATTACAAGGATGCATCCTTAAAAAGAGATTGGACGGTGGTGGTTTGGAATCTGTGTTTTGTAAGAACCTGCAGGGGGACCGAAGAGTGTTGGAGGTAAAGAAGAAAACCCCGTTGGGGCTTCCCTGGTGGCGCAGTGGTTGAGAGTCCGCCTGCCAATGCAGGGGACGCAGGTTCGTGCCCCGGTCCGGGAAGATCCCACATGCCGCGGGGTGGCTGGGCCCGTGAGCCATGGCCGCTGAGCCTGCGCATCCGGAGCCTGTGCTCCGCAACGGGAGAGGCCACAACAGTGAGAGGCCCGTGTACCGCAAAAAAAAAAAAAAGAAGAAAACCCCGAGGAGGTGAGAGAGAATGCACTGTGTTCTTGGAAGGGCTGTGATATAACACAGTTGTGAAACAGACTTGTTCTACTCTGTGACTGAGGGCGCCACAGGCGGACGGACTGCAGATGGAGGTCACACTAAGGAAGATTATGGAAACGACGGTCTAACAACGAGAGCAGATCCCAATGGATACACTGCTTCAGAGGCAGGTGATGAGCAGCCTGTGGAGGTGTCAAGCAAAGACTGAACTGGAAAATAAGTTCAACTAGTAACTAGGACTCTACTTCCATAAGGGAGAGGTCCTACAGGTTTTATCTGAATTTATCTTCACTAGAACCTTGGGAACCCTGACCCAATGCATCTGGGTGTGGTCCCAATTCTCTCTCCCTTGTAGCCGTAGGACGAGGAGCAGATATTCTTGCCATGGCTTCGTGGTGAATGGAGTGTGCGCTGCCTTTTGCCCCTTGACTTTGGACTTGCATGTGTCACTTGCGTTGGCCGAGGGGATGTTAGCAGACATGACGCACGGTTGCCTTTTCGTGCTTCTGTCATCGACATGATACGGCCACTGCCCCTTCCACGTAGATCCAAAATGAGGCAGGTGGTGCAGACCAAACTAGCTGACCTGCAGATGACCTTAGCCTAAAGCAGAGCTGCCTCGATTTACTTGGAAACCATTAGTGAGAAATAAAAGCTTTTTTTTGGTATGTCACTAAAATTTTGAGGGTTGCTTGCTATTTGGCAACAGCTGACTGATATGACATCACAAAAGATACGTTAAGGAAGGAAGCAGTATCAACTAAAGTGAATAGTGGAAGCTGTGTAACTAAATTAACAAGACGACCTCATTAGAAACTGGTCTGTCCAACAAGACTATCTGAGAAGCATTAATAAAAGTGCTCTAATCTATTTATCATTCAAAACTGTAATTCATCACTCATCTAAAGAATGTAAATAAAAATTACTGTAATTACTACCACTGGAAGGCGTAAGCATTCTCTCCAAAGGATGCACACACATTTTTTTAAGTAATGATAACAGGGAGACAAACTGTTTTGAAATGTTTTTCAACAAAGACGAAATAAATTCACCCTGCCAACCACAAGTCTGCACAACAGGCAGCTGTGAGCAAAATGGATTTTAATCAAATTCAGATGAAATCACTGTTTCAAAAGGCCTCAAAGAGGTATTGTCTAGAACGCATTAACAAGCTCCGCCATGTGAACGCTTACGCCTATACTACGACAGTGCAAGATGCCACATAATAAAGTGTGTATGAACCTGTTTCTTTCTGATACAGGAACTCGTTACAACTGAGAAGACGGTACTTCAGGCTGGACGCTGAGGCTGCCACCCCTGCTCTGCCGCAGCAGTGTCCTGGCTCAGAACCCCAGAGAGGGACCCCGTGAGCCAGAGAGGCCCTAGGACTGAAGCCACGGAGGACAAGGGCACGCACACCACTCCACTGGCTTCTCCAGGCATCACGACCACCTTAATACTCACTTCATGGTGGCAAATCAAATTCTCGTATCAGGACCGTATTTGATCTCAAGGTAAAAAGTATGCTTAGGTGAAAAGAAGTGACACGTGAAATCTGAACTGCCCAGAGGCGGCTGCTTCTGTTTTGTAGTAAGAGCAGAATGCAGCCCTCATCTCGGGCCACTTGGACCATAAAGCAGACTGAACAAGTCATAACCGATAATATGATCTGTATGCAATGCCCACTTTCGCTGCGTGCTCCATCTACGGACAATATTAAAGAACATCATCGATAACACAGTAGGATTCTGCTTCTTTACCTGTGAGGACGAGCAGGTCTGTCTACTACGTACCACTCTGTTAAAATTCTGGACTGCTTATGTACTGTTTCCTTTCCAACCAAGGCATCCCTCTGCTGACATCTTAAACTCCACTCTCTCCTCTCTTCATGATCATTCATTCCGTTCTTATCAAGAACACACGAGAAAATACTCAATTTAAATTAGGGGAAATATTATTGATAAGATATTAGAAGACTATTGTGGTTCATTTTGGAAATTTTTTCTGTGGTAGAAGATCCACCAGCCAAGCATGTGACAAGCTAACTAATTGTAATAATGTCCTTACCACAGACTCAAAAGCCTCCATGTGTAAGGCAATAGGGTGTGTGTGTGTGTGTGTGTGTCTGTGTGTATCGGGGGTGGAGGGTGTTGCTGAAGAGGTAAAAACAGGCTCCACGTGAAAAGGTAAAAACATTTGAATTCTACCGCCTCAAAAAGACAAAAAGCTCCGCTTGGCCACCGCAAACCAGGCTGCGGCCAGCAGTGTGGACCCTGATGCACTCTCCCGGGTCCTGCCTCTCTCCCCGCTCACTTCCCCAGAACCTGGGGAGAGGAAAACCAAGGCTGGAAACTTGGAGCAAGTTCAGTAGCTTGTTGTCGGCGCTGATGGGGAACAGAGGGAAGACCTGCATTTCCTGACCAAAGGGAGACGGACAGTCCCCGGAAGGGTCAGCCCTGGCACTGGCCCTATCACGGACGAGGAACAGAAGTGAGGGGAGCTACATTATACTGCACGTTATGTAAATATCTGACCAGAACACAAAGTGGCCCCTGCAGGCCAGGCTAAAATGAAGGCCTTAGCGGAACGGCCGAGTCGCTAAGCGCGGACGCACTGCAGCGCAGCTGCCGTGACCCTGGCTGAAGTGAAGGACAGGGCCAGGGGGAGGTGGCCCCTTTCCTCCTGAGACTCTGGAAGCTAGCAGGACATTCATACCTGAGAAACAGGAGAAGGTGCGCAGAGCAACCCAGGGTCAGATGCAGTAAAACACCAGTACAAAACGTGTAACCCGACTCCACACAGGAATGTGAACAGCAGCGCAGGCAAAGGAAGGGGTCAACCAGAGAAGGGAGAGATTTCTGAAGAGCCCAGCTTCAAGCCTCTTTCCAGGAGGAGGGCAGCCGGCTCCTGGGTGGTACCGGTGGGGAGAGGAGCCCGACCTGAGGCCGACACGGCCATGAGTTGCTCTCAGAAGCGAGGCCAGCGGGCTCCCGTGGTCGGAGGTGAAGGAGGGTGAGCCAGCTGAGAGGCAGGCGGGAGGGCCGCCAGGGAAGCGCTGGATGCCATCGACGTGGTCTCTATCTGATAAGATAGCGCACGGCAGCCTGGGAAGTTACACCGGGGCTAAGAGTCTCTCTAGGGGAGGACCACCAAAGCTCAGAGGAAGGCCTGGCACACTGGGGGCATGTGGCCCAGGGGAAGGGCAGTCAAAGCTAAGCCAACGAGGGAGGAGCTGATGTCACAGGCTGGAAAGGAACAGTCCAGAGTCTGAAGGGAGGAGGGAAAAGGCAATGCCCTGAAGAAGGCCCCACAGGGCGGGGCGCTGCCTACATCCTACGTGTTACAGGGAGGGGAGGGTGCTGTAAACCCCCAGGTCCCCCAGGGAAGCCTGATGCGTCACTAACGTGCTCTGCGGCAGAGCTGTCCTAACCTTGGCCCACGGAGGACGTCGAGAGGGTCACTGCCAGACCAGACAGACACCTTTTCAGGCAGCACAAATCCGCCTGCCAGTGTCCAGCAGAAATAGACTCCAAGGCACATAAGCACAGGTCGACATGAGCACAATGTGAAATGCTTCCAGCGCCTCACAAATAATGAGGACCCGATTTACAAGGCTGACGTTCAAGAAAGTGAAGCAAGGTGGTGATAAAGACATTTCATCAGTGCTCTACTATCACCTATTTTTAGTTCAGTGGCGATATTTAAAATATTTACATGTTCAATTTATAGAGGCCTGCATTTTTCCAGTTTCAAATCAGTTAGCTACACTAAGATAGACATAGCCCTGGATGACTTTCATCATCTTTATTTTATGAAAGATCTCAAAAAATACGTGGAGTATTTTCACAGGTCTCCTCCCTAGAGCCTTGTCAAGTGTGCGATTAGCCACAGAGCCTCATCCTGAGAGGTGAGGGTCGGTTTCCAGACCTCAGGGGCCACATTGCGGCCGCCCCCCGGACACAAGGTGCCGGTGCACAGCTGAACATTCTGGGCTTCCTGAGGGTGCTGGGCGGCACTGCTTCCTGAATCTGATGGGTGTGAGTTTCGGGAAGAAGACGAGTTCGATGGTGGATGCTGTTTTCATCTCTGGGACAAGACGACACCTGAACTCACTTAAAGCTCGGCACCTGACCACGTCAAACCGAGTCCCTGGAGGCAGCGAGCTCGGAGAGCCGCTCTGAGGATAGAACACGCGGTCTTCCCTCACCGGGGCGACGTGGGTGTTGAGAAGGACCAGCGGCTAGCAGTGGCCTGGGCCAGAGCCACCCTCGACTCTGACCGTCGTGTACAGCAAGAGCTGAACCTCCACCAGAGACGGGGCGTCCACGTCCAGGTTTCCGTGAAGGAAATAAATCAGGTCGACCAGGGTATTCTGGAACCTGGATGACAACTGAACTCCGTTCACCAAAACTAAATCAGGGATTTCTGCCTTCCAATCAAGGGAAAGCTGGACCAGATCTTGCTGGAACAAAGGATGGCTGGCGCAGGCGGCGGCATCGGCCTCGGACGTCAGGACACACAGGAGGTCCCAGCACATCTACTGACAGAGGTGTCTGCTGTAGGTAAGCACGGTGAGCAGGAGACACTCTGCAGAGCCCAGGAGTGAAACGCTCTGCCCACCAAAGCCGATCTGAACCTCCTGTAGCCCAGAGAGGGGCAGAGCGCGGAGCAGGCCCACGGAGGCTGGGGGATTCAGAACCAGTGCACACAGGGCTGAGCGGAGCAGCAGCTCACACGCGGGCCAGGGGGCAGGCTCCGTGCAGCTGGCGACAGCGAGCCAGTACACACGCTGGGCCTCACTCGTGTCGCCCGAAGTCTTGGTAGGGAACCGGCCACCAGCTCGAGGAAGCCTTTCAAAGGGCACTCTGGAAGCTTCAGCATTTGGTCTGGGAATCGCGCGAGCGTCTGCTTAAGCACAGAGCCCGTTCTGACACCTTCCACCTCCAGGCAGAAGACGGAGCCTGGCGAGGAGCCTGGAAAGTCAGCAGCTGTGGCTCTGTAGGGCACCAGGCTCCCTGCCCGCCCGACGGCCCCTGACCCTTCCCTGCTGCTGCCAACCTAAGCTTCTTCGGGAAAAGAATGAGCTTCTGGTGACACCCCGGGTGCCTCCAAGAGCGTGTCCAGGGGTAAGAGCTTCAGAAACGGCAGCCTTGCGATGAATGCTGCTGCACGGGAGGCGAGCCCCCACGGTCCCACAGGTTCCCTGTGTGCCCGCCCGCAGCAGGTGGCTACTGGTGTCTCTGTAAAGATCTGAGACCCACTGGTAAAAAGATCCCAACCCGCTGCTTCCCTCTGGCTTGACACTCACGGGTGACCCCAGAGAGCTCACTGCCTTGGCCACCACCTCTTCCCTGGCTTCCTGCTCCTGGCAGAGCTCGGAGGCCGGAGCCCTCGGGGGCGATGCTGTGGCCTGAGACACTTTCAGAGAGAACGAGGCAGAGGAGCTGGCTCTGCCTGGTCTGCTCACTCCCGCTGTCCACGGACACTTCCTGGGATGCGCACTGCAGCCAAGTCCAGCTGGACATGACCCCCGGGCTGTGTTCACCTTCAGGGGTCGTCGGTTCACTGAAATTTTCTGACTCACCCTGAAAATGTCCCTCACCGCTCGTGCTGCTTTCGCTAAGAAAAGAGATTTTAGTTAGATCGACGTGTTCTGGTTGAGAGCCGCCCCTGTTACAATAGCTGCTGTGCGACGGCTCGGGCTCCGAGGGCTGAGACCCCCACTGGCGGGCCCCTCTGCCTGGCGCTGAGGAGGGGGCAGAGGGACCTGAGATGCTTCGGGTCGCGGGCCGGATCCAGTGGTGGTTCTGGTCTACCTTCCTCCTCTCCTCTCGGCCGGGGGCGTCAGTGACTTCTTTGGACAGCAACGGGGCAAGACAGCTCTTCTGTCAAAAATAGGTGAAATGGGGCTGTGGCACCTTTTGCGATTCTTTTCCACATGAAGATTCTTGCGGGCATTGGTTTCATCGTGTGGATTAATGCAGAGGCTCAATCGAAAGCCTAAGCCATTCGTGTTGACTGATTCATGATTTCAGAATAGAGGACCTGATTCACACACAAAGCATCGATTTCCGTATTTCATATCTTATAAGTCGCCAGCTATTTTGATCAAAATACGTTGTAGGGATTGATCCACAGTATCCATTTTTTGGTCTAGTATTTTATTTACTCTAAAATAGACCCTAAGACCTTTGATGCAATTTTCTAATGGGCAAGTAAGAGTAATCGGGGCAGACAATGCAAATCAGAAACTGACAAGTATTCCAACTTCATGCATGCTTCTCTGGCCTCTTGGTTTGTTTCACTGGAATCCTTCATTATAACTGCCCCCCTGAGATGGTCATAATGATATCTACAAACCAGCACCATGAAAGGTTCACTGCCAGCCTGCAACAGACCAGGCAAGTGGACACAAAGAAATGAAAGGCAATGTCCTTCTCTTCACAAGGTCACCTGCTGAGGAAAGGGAAGTCCACAGGAAGACAGTGTCATTCCTGGATGGTTGGGATGGAGGGCAAGGTGGTGGCCAGTCTCCCATGGGACACCCACCCCTCCGCTGCTCTCTCTGTTCAGTGATGTAAGATTTCCACCACCTTGTAGTTTTGCTTCTTTGCTTTTTAATTTAGGAGTGTATGTAAGGACAAGTCCCTCAGCGGAGGAAAATACAGATAAAGCCTTACAAATCGTATGCCCAAACAAACCTTGGTTTGACAACCCACCAGAGAAATAAGCTACCCAACCAAGAGTATTTCCTCTGCACCGTTGCCAATGCAGTCGATAAAACACGCAGGGTTTCTAAAACCTCAAGAAGTACCCAGTTTCATTTCCAAACCCCCTAACTGATTCTGATTATATAATTCAATCTTTTAAATGCAGACCAAGGGAAAGGATACTGCTACGAATGAAAAACTGGGCAAAGGGCCTCCACCACAGCTACACGCCATTCAAACAAAGCCAAAGTAGTTTGCAAAAAGAAAAAAACAACACCAAAAAACCTAACAATAAATAAATCAAGCAGTTTGCAACCAGCGGGATTCTATTTAATTTTAAGTCATATAATAGCTTGCCTTGCTTATTAGCCATTAATCTCACTGGGACCTTGAAATTCTAATTACGCAACTAAACATTAAGAAAATTTAATCACACAAGCATGCTGTAATTTAAGGCAACCCTATCAACCTGAAAAGTCATTACCTACCTCATATTTTAGCTTACGTTGAATGGTGCCATTGTGAAGTTTCTCATTATCCTGAAAAGAAAATAAAAGCCGTCTATATTAAATTATAGCATGTTCATAAAGAGGGAAAAAAATGATTTGATTACAATATTTATGAGAACAAAATTCTAAGGAAACATACTTGTCATTCCACGATGACAACTCTTCTTGAGAATTTATATTCCCAAGATAAACGGGCCTCTATCGATACATCTGCCTGTAAGGGAACTGAACCATTTATTCCTAATCTTAAAATTCGAAGAACAATTTTAAAGGCAAATTTCCTCAGGACACTTCTTAATTTGCAGGGTAGAAATGAAATGACTTTATTTTGATAAAAATCAGCTTGTCACAAGTATGTATTTTCTCAAAGGCAAAATTATATTTCTACTTGGGATAATTTATCGAGTGAATTTAAATACTTATGGAAATTGATTATATTTTTGGAGAAAACAGAAAGGTGTTATGTGTAGAATTTTTATAAATCAAACAAGGTAAATAAAGCACTTCAGGAAACTTCATATTCACTTAAGAATTTCCCCCAGAAGTTCAAAATTTTTAAATAAAGTTATTCTTGAATTAACACGATTTATAAACTGTTAAGTTCCACCTGAGCAATATTTAATATTTCTACAACATTTTGCATCTCAATTTTCTGAGAAACAGTACATAAAAGACCCCCCACCCCCCACCCCACCCCCTGCTCCTTACTGAAAGGTCATCTTGAAGACGAATAACCAGATCACCTGCTCCTTCACTCACCTTCACGGTCTCGGCAGGTGCACCGTTGCCATCGCCAACCACACGGTGCAGATCCTGAAGGCGCCTCTGGACTTCTTCTTCAATGTAAGCACTGATCCTGGAAGCAAAAGAGATGGGGGTCCATGACTGCTTGTAACCACACAGGGCATTCTGAGATCTTTTCGTTACCATGCCCTTTGCGGCTGGGAACCTTCTCGTTCTAAATGCCAAATGTAATCACAACTCAGGATCTGGACCATTTGTCAACTTTCGAAGAAATCTAATGCCATGTGTTTACTATCTGGGTTTTCCCCAAACAAGAGAGGCCTGGACGAATAACCGAATCTTGGGAACAGAAGGGAGACTCAGTGATCCCATCCAAATCCCTCCCTATGTCCTGAGCGGAACCTCTGCTGCTGGACAGGGGAGAGTCGCAGACTCGGGTTCCAGATGACTCTGCGGTCTCAGAAGGCATCACTACCCAACACTTCATTCACCGAGCCTCCGTTTCCTCACACAGAAAACGATGATTCTTATTTCTCACAAAACACAAAGTCATTTCAGAGGATTAAAAGGAAAAACAAAAAGTAGATGCACTCTCCACAGACCTTCACTATTGGATGGAACAACGTCTCACATCATTCCTGCTCTGTCTTGTCTCTGCACCCGGCCATGAGACACCACATTTTAAAGGTCTCTAGACCTTCCAAAATGCCTGGTGAAGGGTCAAGATGGCTGAAGCCAGAAAGAGCTGTCAACCGAATGCCTGGTACCCCATACGATACAGGGAAAACAGCTGGTACCCAATACGATACAGGGGAAACTGTGTGAAGTACAGCCATCCACCCAGAGGAACCCGGGAAAGAGAGAATTTGGGTTCCATCAAAATCTTTCTAGTGGCTCAGGCCGCCCAAAGGCAAGGCTTTCTCAGTTCTAGGCTCCCTGCCCCAGTTCTACAGACAATGAATTAGACGGATTATTTTAAATGAAGTGTTTTGCATGTTTACATCTTAGCACACTAAAAAATAAAAAATCTGGTTGCGTCTTTCTAAGCCCATGCAAAATCCTACACACATTTCTGTACTACTGACCATGGCTAAATGACTTTCTGATATGCTGGGTAAAGAGATTAATATTACAGGTAAAACAGCCCCAAAGAATGGAGCTAGGGTAATAAAATGCAGTATTTACCTTTCAGTATTTCAGTAAAGAAAATCATATGCAACTGAATCTGAACCAAGGCCACTTAGAAACAAATCTCCCTGGACCTTAAATTTTAAATGAGCACCACAGAAGATGCAGACCTAGATTTAAAGGACCATCGAGGCTCATGCCACTCTGAGTACATTTTGATATCTGAATACCTAACTCCTACTAGCCAGGGCTCAGGACTGTCCAATTTGAAATGTCCCCATGACGTAGATGGAGTTGAGAAAAATAGTCAATTTTCTTATAGGCAAAGAATGATTAGGTTGATTTATCTGAGGGCTCTAAGCCACAGGGCAATTCATGATGCCACCCAAGTTGAAAATCATTTTCCTACAGTAACATCAGATTTGTACTTATGCTATTCGTGATCATTCTGAATATACTGGTACAGTCTTTGTGACAGACTTCATCTATTTGTAATCTATGGCTTCTATAAATTATTTGTCAGCACAAGGTCCTTCTTGGTACAATTCAATTAACTCTACTTTGTTCCTCTCAACCTAGCCTTGTATCACTTCTTTGTGGAGGAACTGGTTTCCCTGAACCTTTTAATTCTACCTTCTCACACAAACTCCTTGCACCAGTATTCCTTAGATTTGGCTGGTCAGGTCTCAGGTCTTGGGCCCTTTAAATGACATCTCACCCCACCACGGGCCAGGCAGCAGCTGATCAGGACAAGGCGTGTCGTGGGGACAAGTACTGCTTATCACCTTTGATAGAGCCCTCCATATGCAAACTGGCCAATATAAGGTACTGTGAGTCATTAAATCACATCAGAAATAGGCATGCCATCAGTCTAATGTCCAGTACCTGGCATCCATCAGGGGGACCAGGTAAGACTTTTCAGCACTAGATGGCAAGCTGGAAGAAGCAGGTGTTCCCTCCAAGGTCCCACGATGCCCTTTTTGAACACCATCGACCTCACAGATCTTCTGCTTCAACTGCTGGATTTCATGTTCTAACCTACAGAGATGGAAGTTATGTGAATTCACTCATTAACAGTATCTCCTGAGAATCTTCCCTAGAAACCATGGGAGATCCAGACCAAAACTGTGCAAAGAGCTTTACCTTCCAGTAGAAAAGGTACCACATACCTATAAGACAAGGTATAAGGTGATAATAGGCCACGAGAGCGGTGCAGGACAAGTGCTACAGGCACCCAAAAGTTGGAGAGAGTTCTACCATCAAGGGCAAAGATATTCCCACTGTGCTCAGCAAATCCTCAGAGCTAGATGTGCAGGATTCTGAGTCCCAAACCCAGCTTCAACAAAACAGTTGGTTGTAGCCTACATATCAGATCCCAATAAGTATTTCTATTTGACAAAAGAGATCTCTGCTTTAAAGAATTCTTTAAAACTGCCAATCTAGGAGAACCTTCATGGTCAAGGCAGTTCTAAGTTGAGTCTTCACGGGCCAGTGGGAATTTGGCATTTGGAAATGACAGTGGGTGGTTTTCCAGGTGCAGAAACAAAGGGACTAAGCCACAAAAACCAGGAATCCGCTTTGGCTAAGGCAGTGGGTGTGGAAAACAGAAACAGGCGAGAGAGACCTAGGAAAGCAGGCTGAGTATCTAGAGAAATAATATAAACCATGAGCTGTGGAACCAAACATTTATTTCCAACGACAGATGATACGTCTAATGTAAGGTCGACTGTGTGTATGGCTGGTCTCCCACTGGCCCAGGCACGACTGAATCCAAGGCCATCAGGCTAGAGGGCCAAACTTGCCAGTAAATTTGGCCCACAGAACCATCTAGGGGCTGCAGCCCACTCACTGTTAATGACAGCTGGGTCTCAATTTCTTCATGTATCAAATGAGAGAGTCAACTAGTCTCTCCAAATTCCTTTAGGTCCAAAATTCAGAGAGTCTGGTTTCAAATGCTGACACGCCACAACACTGCCAGCTCTCTGGTGTCGCCAGCAGTGATTTGACTGCTCTATTCTGAACGTGAAATCCAAGGTCTTGGCTCTCGGAAATGTGATTATGGGATCACCAGGGTAGGAGCTCCTGGGTCCACGGGAGACAATGCCCAGCTGAACTCAGCCTTTCATCTGTCTACTGATTACTGAGCACCAGACTGCAGAGCACGCAGTATTCTTGAAGGAGGAAGGACTGAGCACAGAGAAGTGATGTCAGGGGCCAGGTGGTGGGCAAAGAACCAGGGAACAAGGTTAACACAGAATCTCAAAGATGGTAAGGAAAATGAGCCAATGCAAGTAGGTGGTGGCCAATGTTTGTAATTAAGATGATGCCTACGGAGTTGTTCAAAGACATCCTTCAGGGCTGGGCAATGGGAAGGACTCCACACAGCAAAGAGGCGCCAGTGGGACCCTGAAGGCTGAGCAGGATTTCTATACATGGCGAGGGACAGCAGGGCCTTGCATGGAAAGGGTCGCAGCACACGAGAAGAACTGGTCTGCCCAGCAGTGGCTCTGTCGTCAGCAGACAGGAGGACAAAGTGGGCACAAGCTGGATTCGAGATGCAACTCTACCACTTTCTAACTGCCTGACACTTGTCCCATCAACCATCAAGGAGAAAGAAGAAAGAAAATGATTAAATCTCACTCACAAAGCAAGCTGACAGGGAAAGCCAAGTGCACCGTTGGTCCAATCTGGCTCCACGTGAATTTGATATTTGGCACTTATCAAATTCAGGGTGCACAGCGGGCCCTGGCTCAGCCATGAGAACCCAGAGAGATAGTAAGACACAACACCAGTACCCCCAGAAAGCTGCAGGACCATCAAAGCCAGAGCAAAGCGCTCAAAATTTGCTGGCCTGAAGTAGGGCTTTGCAAAGTCTACTCCATCAAAACACAGGAAGCTAAAAACCTCCTTTGCGTGGCTTCTGGAGAAAAGCTGACATTGGGAAATCATTACAGTGTATCCACTATAATCGAGTATTAATACTAAATGGCCAGGGAGCGAAGCCGGTTGACAAAAGCCAGGACATCAGGCTTCAAGCCCCTGCTGCATTCTCACTGCACAGAGCAGGATACAAATAGAGAGCGTGCCCTCCACTGCTATAAATTTCCTAGGGCTGGAGCTTTGTCCAGCAATATCATTTACATAAGGTACCTACAATCATTTTCTTAAACCACAGACCTATTTCTCTGAAGTCACAGCATTATGGTTTTCGATTGTCACCTGTCACTGTTTTGCCTGGGGGGATTACTGGAGAGCTTGGTAAACAGAATCCAGTTTAAGCAGATTGTTTGAAAGGAGGCTGTCCTGACCTTTTCAGGCAAGATGGTGGACAGGGGCTCAGGCAACACCTCCCAGTAGGTCTTGCCTCGTCATCAGCATGGATCCCAGGCCTCTGCCAATGTCAAGCTGGGCTCCTAGAGGCCAGCACTCCGGGCTTCTGCTGCAGCCCCTCGGGAGGTGCTGTGAGGAGAGGGCTCCTGGGGAGGGGGAAGCATTCCAGGCCCCCGTAACCTGGGCTTCAGTTAAGATCTCAATGGACCAAAGGGTCTGGAACTAAAGAAAATACACAGGCCCATGCCCTCCTCATGAGGGTAAGGACACTGCGGCCCCAAGATGGAAGAGCCTGCCCAAGGCCAGCAGGGCAGGAAGGGGTTGGGAAGGGCACAAAGCCCCCTTGCAGGACACCAAATCCGATGACGTCTGCACAATAGGCGGCCGCCAGTCTCTCTGAGTCTTGGCATCGCGTCTGCAGGGTTAGCAGAAAAAGCATCCCCCAGTTCATGTATTTATTTGTCTTGAGATCCTACCTCTGGGAAGCAAGGTGACAGGCACCAGGTAGAGGAAGAGAAATATTCTTCCTTTATCATGAAAACAGCGCTACTCCCTAGTTCACAACATCGAAAATAATATCAGAGAATCATGACCTAACATGCCTGGATAGACCACCATGTTTGGAACATCTAGAGAGCTTTGCTTGTTTAGTTTTTAATACAGAATCCTGAGGTGTCCCTCTGGATTCTCAAACACTGAGAATCAGCAGGGGTGGGGGGAGGGGTGTTTTTAAGTTCGCTGCCAGGTGTGGAAATCAGTGTTTATGGAACCTGTGAACAAGTGCTGGTCAAGGTCCCAGAGAAGACATGGGGTGGGGGGGAGAGGGAGGAAGGGGAGGGAAAGGGCGGCAGAGGGAAAAGGAGTCAACGAAAGGGAATGGGGTTTGGGGAGAGCAGCGAAGGAGGGAGGGGGAATCCGGCTGGAAGCTTTCTCAGTCTTCCCTGTTTATCAAATATTAAACACACAGTCAGAGGTCAGTGAGGTAACAGACATGGGCTTAGTTTGTGTGTTTTTTCCAACTTTAGGCCAGTGACTCTAAACCAAGGATCCTAAGGAAAAAGAAAAGAAGGCTAAGAATTTGCCAGTGAATCAGAAAACATAAAGGCTACAGAATTACTTTTTCAAAAAACAGTGAGAGACACAGCACCAGGGCTAGAAGCCGCACCATCACAGCCCGAGGGTTAATGCCACGGGGCACGGAGGGTGTGGCAGGCGTCCCCTCGGGCTCGGCTCACCTCTCCCGGTCCTTCTCCAGGGCTTCCTGCTCGGCCCCCAGGCCGGCCCGGAGCCCGGACCGCTCGCTGCCGCCGGCGGTCAAGGTGGCCGGCTTCGGCCTCCGCTCCTCGGCCCCCAGGCCCCGGGCGTAGCGCCGCTGCAGGGCAGAGTGCCTCCGCTCCAGCCGGGCCACCGCCCGCTCCAGCGCCTCCCTCTGCTGCTGCTCCCGGGATTCCAGGATCTCCTTTTCCTTCCGCCTCACCTTCTCCTCCTGACGGGCCACGTTGGCTGTGAACTCGAAGGTGGCCTGGAGCTTCTGCAGCTGGCTGGCGCTGGCCTGGTACTGCGCGAGCTGCTCTTCTTTTTCTTCCATCTCTTTCTCCACTTGGTAGAGAGTGTTGTCCAGGCCGAGAGGACCTCGGTCGAGGATCTCGCAGGCTCTCTGTTTCTCTTCCAACAGCCTCGGCAAATGATGCTGCAGGAGATACTGGAGCTGGCTCTCCTTACACTGCAGCCTCCCCTCCGCCGGCTTGATCTGCTCCGCATCTCCAGCCGCGTGGGGGACATCTGCGGCACCACCGTCCTTCTTGAACAACAACCTCGATTCTTCCTTGCTGCCAGATTTTAAGCGCTCCAGGATTTCACGTTCTTCCTCCACCTCCTTTTTCAGGAGCTCCTTCTGCTGAACGAGCTCCTTCTCCAGGGTGGTCAGCGCGGCCAGCTGCCTTCGCTTGAACGCTAAGAAACGCAGCTGCGCCCGTTCGAGCTCCCGACCGTCGCCGTCCCCCTCGGCACAGGCCTCCTTGGCCCGCAGGAGACATGCGCGGATGCCCTCGAGGTCCTGCCGCTCCTTCTCCGCGCGCTGCGCCTCCCCGAGCCGCGGCAGCCGGACCAGCTCCCACTTCTCCCGGAGCTGCTCCTCTAGGAGCGCCACGCGCAGGACCTGCTCCTCCTCCTGCCCCTCCAGCCGCCTCCTCTCCTGCTCCAGCCTGACACACTGCTCTTCTTTTTCCCTTTTGAGTTGCTCCAGCTCCTGAAATATCTGAACCTTCTCGGCCTTCTCGTGGCTGTTGAGTTCTTGCAGCCGCTGGAGCTCTTCCCGGACGCGGAGAAAGCGCTCCTCTTCCTGTTTCTTCTTCTGCAGCTCAGTCTCCTGCTGCTCCCTCAGCCTTTCCTCCTCGAACCGCTCCTTTTCGGCCAGCAGGTCCTTGAGCTTGCTCTCCAGGTGGAAGCTGCGGCGCTTGAGGCTCTCCTCCTGCTTGCGGATCTGCAGCTGCACGATCTCCGTCTCCTTGCGCTGCGTCTCCACCTCCTGCTGCATCCGCTCCAGCGCAGCCTTGTCGGACTTTTGCTTTTCCTCCATCTCTTCTATGAGTTTTCTGAAATGCAAATCGTTGACTGGTCGTTATTTGAGCGCTAGGTTCAAATGCTGCTCTAACTTCTCCCTAAACTGATACCTCCTAGAAATGGACATACACCACACACCCTTCACTAAATTTAAAAAAAAAAAAAGAGA
The DNA here is from genome assembly GCF_008692025.1 of Phocoena sinus. NCBI lineage: Eukaryota > Metazoa > Chordata > Mammalia > Artiodactyla > Phocoenidae > Phocoena > Phocoena sinus. Next base: position 42,709,371 of record NC_045777.1, read on the forward strand.
ACAGCACTTTCCTTTTAATATCCAGCAGCATGCTGTTTAATTTTTTTACTCTGTAACTGTCCAACATATCATTTGCCTAATCTCCGGAAGTAGCTTCTGCTATCATTTCTCTGCAGAACCTATAAGCATAATGTGTTATACATGATATAATTTTTAAAGCCCCCTGAGCTCAAAGAGAAAGAGGCATGCCCAATTTAAATTTAAATGTGAATAATTTTTTTCAGCCCAAAGGCTAAAACTCAATGGAAATTCGGCTACAAAATGACATTAAATAAAAATGCTTATGCTGTCCTCAACTCATCAGGGTCAAATATCAAAGTCAAGATAATCGACACTTCATTGTTCCAGCTCAAATAACTACACGCTATTTAATCACTAGTTTAGGACAAATGGTAATCACCAAATGATCCAAAATATTAGTTTATTAATGCATAACATTGAAAATAACGTCAATCTCCATTAGAATACTTAAATGCTTGATTCTGGTGGTTACATGTCATGTTGTGTCTTAGAGAGCAAAGGGTCCCCACTGGGTGCTAAGTCAATGTTTCGAGGTCACGGTGGCCTCCAAAGCAAGAATACAGGGCATGTCAGAGTACGGATGCACGGCCTCCATCTCCTGACCCACCAAAGACCTATCGTACATGATGCTGTGAGCTCAACTAATTCATCTGTAATATGCAGACTCCACACTCTAGAAAATAAATACCCAGGGTGTAGATTTTCTGCGGCCTTACTTTCTATTCTAATATCTATCCTTGGTCCATTTCTTGGCTTGTTAAATAGGACAGGAAAAAAAATAAAACTACTTAGTTTTATCAAAGAATTACATTCAGAACATATAAAAAACGCTCTCCAAATCAATTAAACACACACACACACACACACCAAAAGGAAAGGGAGCTGAGAACATGCAGAGGCAGATTAGAAAAGGAAATACAAATGGCTGATCAACATAAGGAAAGATGTTTAAAAAGTGAGGAGGCATAAGAAGGGGAAGTGTCATTCTTTCGGCTTTTTTAAAACTCAGGATATTATTAAGGAAGAAATACTTTTTAGTTAAATTTAAACAAGTCTACATTTGATGTATTTCACTTAAAGAGTGTATTAAATTTGCCTACTGACTCTACTCCCCCGTCTCACAAGTATTTGAAGATGAACTATCTTAAAAATTCCAACGTGAAGTAAAACTAACCAGCTAAAGAGAAAGGAGCTACAGTCATCAGACGTGTAAATGATGGACACAGAGCCAGAGGGAGATGACACAGACACAGGTGATCTCAGCCTAGGACATCAACACAGGCACCTACCCACTCTGTGGTGTTATGACTCCTACCACGTGGCTTACCTTTTACTTTCTAATTTCTCAAGTTCTTCACGCTGTTGCCGCTCAAATTCAAGTCTAATAAATCAAATGAAAATGAGTCACTTTTCTGAAAGAGCTTTTTTCACTCTCTTATTCTCTATATGTAGTTACATATTACAAAGAACACTGGTTTGTCAGGTACGCTTTTTAATCATTATGGGTTAGCAAGTTTAAAATGTATTCTTTGCTCTATGACTATGATTATAAATTAGACATACTTTGGGAATGCTTGAATTCAGGCTGAAAAGAACATATTTTACTTGAAGGAAAGCAAACAAAACACCACTGTACGGGACAAGCAGAGTTAAAGGAGACGTCTAAACGAGAAGCATGCCTACCCCATGCAGCCTAGCCACTGATTAGTACAGAAAAATGGAAAATCTCTACCTTAGACAGATGGGTCCTTTTATAGGGAAAAGACTGCCAGGGAGATGAGAGAGAGAGAGAGAGAGAGCACAGACATCAATTAAGAAAAGAATTAACTGTGGGAACATCAGGAGAAAAACAGTAAGGTACTTAAAAGCCAGTAGCCATGCACAAATTGCAACGTCTTCTTATACAGATCACATTTTCCAATCATTTCTTGAAGCAAATTCTCCAACATAGCTATTATGTTTTACACACTTCCCATGATAACGAGAGCACTAATAATAACTAAGTACCAACCGTAATTGCCCACAGAAGTCAAATTCTTGTTTTTACTACTTTATAAATGGTTATACTGCATGGAGGTTTCTCGAGATCCTCCTGCAGTTAGTGGTTATATGACACTGGAGCTACGGGGGCTACGGAGATTCTGAACAGACTGACCATAGTGCTAGCAAACTAAAGGGGGCTAGGTCACTGGGAATTTTAAAACAACTCGCTAAAATATTGATAACAAGTTGACTTTTTCTCAAATACTCGACTGAATTACTTCGAGGTTTCACTATACCTTTCAAACAGCATGAACTGTAATTCTTAAACGTTTTCCTGTTGTGGTGGAGAGCAAGTACCGCTAAGAAGCTGAACTATGGAAAAATTCATCAGCCAACTGTTCTCCTTGGATAAGACAATCCAGGTTGGCAACAGTTACCTTTACAATGAGCTAACAAATTTTCAAATAGATCTGTTACCAATTTAATTTGGGCTAAAATTGAGACTAAGATGTCTGGGGGGTTTTGCAAGCAGAACTGAGGGCAGTGCTGAGTGATTTACACGTTTGCTTATTACTCTGCCTTCCCAGCAAATCCTGAAGATACCACATAGTACCCGATCCATTTAACAGATGAGAAACCCAGAGCTGAGAGGTCTGAAAGAACTTGTCCAAGGTCATGATGGTAAGATGTGGTGGAACCAGGGCTTGAACCCACGATAGCCTGCTTCCAAAACATCCTCAATTCGTTCATTTTATGAGCAGTGCTCCAGTTTGTGATATATGATAAGAATATTAAATCCTTCATTGAAACTTATCATTTAGGGTTATATTTATCTTTCTATCAAATGAAAATGATCTGTGGATTATAGGCACCGCCATCCATGAGAAATCAATCACATAAATATAGTATATGAAAGGTATTTGCCACTTCCGGAGCCCAATCCATATGCCATCATGCTAAGCCGATACAGGGTTTCATTTAAGTTCATATATGATCATTCTCTTTTATATAACGATAAACAGAACCTTGGGAATGCTTCCTAGTACATATTTTTAGACTTCGGTACAGTTTAGTCTTTCTAGAGATAATTACAGTCAAAAAAATAAAATAAAATAAAATCACCGGATAAAACACTTTCAAAACCTGAGGATTTTCCTAATAGAACTGTCTTTATTCTTGATTTACGCTTTCTGTGAACATCAGCTCAATGTGACCATCAGCAGACAATGTCGCTCTGCTCTGACAGTGTCGCAAGGGCACAGTCATAAGGCAAATGCTGCTCTGAGAAGTTCGAATGAAAACCTATCACCAGACAGTTTACAACGTGCAGGTGCTTGGCCTGGCACTGAGCATGCAATACCCTCACTTTGTTCTCCTAACCGTAGCAGGTCTCATCCCCATTTTATAAAACAGGAAACTGAGGCTTAGATGAGGTAAGTAGCAGAGGGAGGGCTTGGATCAGTTTGGTATTAAAATCTGTGCTGCTAACCACTGCAACTGTTTCTAATGAGTTGTGTGGTCTCGGAAAGTCATGAAATGTGAGTTTTAACAGCTTCATCTCCAGTGTGACACTCTGGGCACCTACGTATTTTACTGAGCACAGTGCCAGGCGCTGTGCAAGGCACAGGGGATACAGAGGTCCGGACAGGAGATATGTCCCTGCCTCCATGGGGCTCCCAGTCTGTAAGTGACAGCGGAATAAACATGAGAGGCACACCCAGTGTGTCACAAGCCAGGATGAGGAAGGACAAAGGGTTATAACACACCGAGCGGCTGCTGGTCTCAGAATTTGGTAGGACCTAGAATCAAGGCAAGCCTCCCAAGGGAACTTCCACCTAGGCTGTGCCATTCTTCCTCGTGCATGAGGCAGCAGCTCAATAAAGCCAGGTCTTGCCTTCCTGTGAGGGAAGGGGCAAGATGTGAAGCTCAACACGGTGGGGGGCCTTGGAAGTTATACTGAAGACTCTGCACATGACCCCAAAGACGGTGGCAGAAAAGTGTCTTGGAACAGGGTTGTTAGAGAGCCCACAGAGAACACATGAGAGGAGAAGCCATGAAACAGATCAGGAGGCCTGTGTCGTCACGGAAACAAGAGATGATGGAGGCAGGACCCAGGATCACTGGGATAAGGAAATGCCAGTATCTTCTGATACGCAGGGGTTCAGTTGAGAGAACCTGCTAATGGGCTGGGTTTTGTTGGAGGTTGTGATGGGAAAGAAAGAGTCAAAGATGACCCTCAGGTTTCTGGCCGGGTCACACATTGGGTGGGAAAGCCGAGCTTCACGGCCAAGAGGCTGTGCTAAAAGGTCAACTGGTCCGAATACAAATGCTAGTGGTTGTGAGGCTAAGCATGAGTTATTTAATCTTGGATGATTAATTTTTACAGACTTTGAAGAAAATAACAAGCCCTCCCTCAAAGAAGACAAACATCCATCTCATCAAACAAGTCCGTACATACAAAGTATCTGTATCAACATCCACGAAAGAGTCATTCTACACCTGGGTCTGAGGACTCGCATTTGACTCTCACAATGGTCCTGTGAGGTAGGTGCCACCTTTCTCCCATTTTACACACGAGCAATAGCCACGACTCCAGTAAATGGCAGAATCAATCGACTCCAGAGCCCACAATTTATCCCTATGCTGCCTTCAAGAAAGTAAGCTCGATTTTACACATGTTGAATCTAATGATTCCAGGGTCAACCAAATTGAGACGTCCAGCAGGCAGGGGATACCAACGAAGATCTAGCACTTGGGCCGTCATCAAGGATGGACATACAGACTTGGAATTCACCAGCATCTAGATAGGAATTACCCAGGACATAGGTATGGAATGTGAATAAAGCAGCTTAGTGCAGAGTCTGGAAGACCACACACTGCAGTGACTGGCAGAGAAGGACGGGCCCTTAAATGAGGCTGGAGATGAGCAGTTAAAGACAGAGAGAGAGGATCCCCTTGATAAATAATGATTCCCATTTCCTCAAAATTAAGAGTTTAAAAAGAAAAAGAGGGCTTCCCTGGTGGCGCAGTGGTTGAGAGTCCGCCTGCCGATGCAGGGGACACGGGTTCGTGCTCCGGTCTGGGAGGATCCCACATGCCGCGGAGCGGCTGGGCTCGTGAGCCATGGCCGCTGAGCCTGCGCGTCCGGAGCCTGTGCTCCGCAACGCAAGAGGCCACAGCAGTGAGAGGCCCACGTACCGCCAAAAAAAAAAAGAAGTACACGGCACTCAAGAGATCATGCAATCAACTTGGCACACACCCCCGTAGCCCACCCAGGCACACCTGCTCCTGTCCTCCCACTACTTTACAGGCCAGGAGACTGAGGCCTGGGGGTCGGGGGCGGTGTGTGGATCAGGGAGAGGCCCAAGGTGACCTCCTCTTTAGAGAAGTTAAGGGTAAAGTTCACATCTTCTTACAGGAGTAAGAAGATTCCTACTTCAACTCTGGAATTCCATCTCACCTCCTTAACCAAACCACGGCAACGTGTACCCCAGAAACAGCCTCCCAGAGTTGAATATGACTCACTGTTCCCAGATGGACCTCTCCCCTGTGGACAGACCAGAACAGTGTGCCACAGGGAATGTTCCTGCCACTTCATTCAGCCATGCCTGCCACATGTCCAACAAACCGTTAACAAGCACCTACTATGTGCAAGGCAGTGTGTTAGACATACAGAATAGACAAACTGTCTTCAGGTCTTAAGGGTGAATTGTAAGTGAAATATGTGTGCATATGGATCACACAGAATGTGTGGAGCCCAAGGAGAAAGTTCCATTTTTTCCGTGCCGGGGTAGAGGGAGAGCATTTATAGCTGCACGCATGGGAGGCGGCCTCGCTGTCTGTCTGAGCTGGGCCTTGCTTGACAGACGGACAGAACAATGGCCACAGTGTGGGGAGTGGGAAAATCGAGTGGAACAAACATAGGAGAAGGAAAGTGAAAGAAACAAGCAAGGCACTGAGCATGAGGAACAGGAGCTAGTGGCTCACACGTCATCGATTCATTTGATCAACAAGCCATTCACGTGCCCGGCACTGTCCCAGGCCCTGAGACTCAGCAAAAGGAGCCAAGCCCCTGCCGTCATAAACCTTCCATTCTAGTGGGGGTGGGGGGAGAAGGACAGCTAACCAACAGTGAAAATGTTTTGTGATACGTGCTGTGAAATAGCCTGAAGCCAGGAGGGAGGGTGGAGAGAGGGCTGAGCGAGGGCGTGACCACGAGGATGCAGCTGGTGCCAACACGCGAGGGAAGCCAGGCCAATGACCAGGGACAACGTGTGGCACGCGGGGAGCACAGCAAGACTGGAATGGCGAGAGCAGGTGCAACCAGAGGACAGTGATGGGATGAGAGCAATTGTGGCCCAAGAAGGGGCCCAGACCACCCGGGACCCTACAGGTCACAGAGGATAGGCAGAGCCCTGTCCACTAGGGCTCCTGGAGGACAGAGACCCAGCTGAGCTGTGTATCCTGAGGGCCTTCTGCAAGGCACATAGTAGGTGTTCAACTAATGAGCACTCCGGGTAGAGCTTTGAAGTCAGTGGCACGAGGCTGAGAGCCAGACCCCAATTACACAGTCACAGAACACCTGGGTGAGGAGGCGATGACGTCAGCCAGGGCAGAGTTCTCTGTGCCCTAAGAAATAACAACCGGCGGTGCTTCCAGCCTTCTCAAGATGAAAGTAATTAACTGCAGCAAAGGTAGAAAATACAGGGGAGTAAAATACAGTCAAGTCCCTCACCACGGTCACGGCATCTTGGTAAACAGCCTTCGGCCTCCCAGCCGAACACACATGCACACGGATGAAAGCCGACAACAGAGTTTATTGTGTAGCCTTTTCCTCTTAATACACACCTTGGACAAATCCCCAAATCATTAACTATCATTCCACAACACAGTTTTATATCATGCCATTTCAGAATACAGATGCACCATGCTTTATGGGAGCAATCTCACATGGCTGGAAATGTACATGGTAGATGATCCTGATGAAACGGTTTGGTGGGATCTACATGGGGTAGCCCAAGAGGAGGTTCGTTTAGGAAAAGAGAAGCTGTGCATATTTGTGGGCAGAGAAGGGGGGTTTGAAGACGTGAAAAAGACTTGAAATGCACCACAGCTCCTCTGCCCTGGCAAGATATTCCTGAAGTGAAGAGCTCTCCGGGTCTACTTGGCACACCTGTACTCCTTTGATACCACGTGCTTAGGGACACGATGCTCACACGCTCAACCAGGCAGGGCTTGAAACATAAGCCTCACATCCACTAAGGGAGGTCTCGGCAGCCCCTATGTACCTCCCTGGGGCTGGCCGCCCTCCCCCAGCCCTCCCCTGCCACCGCCTCTTCTAGGTCTCAAGCCTCCCTTCCTGATTTCTCTCTGACGTCTCTCTCTCTCTGTTCCTCCCCTTGTTGTTCTAATGTAAGCAGCGGATATCGTCAAATAAAGAATTCTGGGGCGTGTGGATTTAGCTGACAAGTAATAAAGTGGGAAAGATTTATATAAGCTGATTAATTGCAATGTAATCAATTTATGTGGGCAAAAAGAAGAAATAGTTCCAAGAGTCCTCAATGATGAAGCGAGAGTTACATGATGGGGCTTCCCTGGTGGCGCAGTGGTTGAGAGTCCGCCTGCCGATGCAGGGGACACAGGTTCGTGCCCCGGTCCGGGAAGATCCCACATGCCGCGGAGCGGCTGGGCCCGTGAGCCATGGCCGCTGCGCCTGTGCGTCCAGAGCCTGTGCTCTGCAACGGGAGAGGCCACAACAGTGAGAGGCCCGTGTACCGCAAAAAAAAAAACAAAACAGAGTTACATGATGATATAAACGTGGGATGAAGAAGAGTGTTGGATGGCCTGGGGACAAGTTCCCAGGAAAACAGTAAAAGAAAAAGCAGAACACAGAGCTGTGTATCGAGTGAGAGCTTGATGCTGTTTTTCTAAAATACTTTTTAGAATGCATGATTATAGTACCTGATGTACAATTAAACATATATAGTATAAAATATAAGTAAATATTACAAATATAAACCAATCATTATTTCTTGGTGGAAGGATTGTGAATGCTTGTGATTACTTTATTCATTTCTGAATGTTTTACTTTTTTGTAATAAGCATCTCAATGTATAATGAGACAAACTACCTGTTTCAAACATTTTTCTCAATCTACTGTGATCATAGCAACCGTTTTACTTCCTTTTTGCTTCTACAAATCTCTAGTTGATTTCCATTCATCTCCAGCAATGACGATGATTAACCTCAGTAGATCATAAAATTTGGGGCTACTTATGGTGGCTAAATATCTGAGGTCACTGATGTGGGACACGGCTGTTCAAGGTTAGGATTACAGTCTGGAATAAAAGAAGGGGGTGGAGGGTCCTCATTATGGCACAATTCACACACACACACAGACACACACACACACACACATTCAATCAACAATTGCTTCCCAAACACCTACTTAGAAGCAGGGGTACATTATTAAGAAAATCAAACCTTTTCACTAAATATACCAAAAATGTTCCATTAAATACCCAGACCAAGAGTGGGCAAATAGTTGCACCCAAACCCACAATTTAAGCAACCATTTAAAGTGCTACCACAGAGACAGGATGCTATGTATAAAGATCCAAGGAGATGAAATCTGGGCTGGGGTTGGTAGGGCCTCCCTGAGGAAATGACGCTGAAACTGACATCTTAGAGGGGATGTGGGATTTAGCCATGTGACGAGCAGGCGGACACACGGACGAGCAGTCCAGGAGGAGGAAACAGCACGTTTCCAGCAAAGGCCTGGAAGCAGGAACAGGTATGTATGTACATCAGGAACCCTTGACTGAATCAGCAACAAGCTCTAATCAAATGAGTCAACAAATTACAGAGAGCTCACGGCAGGTAATCAAGTTAATACAAGATGTTACTTCAGAGGAAAATCATGCTGACATGTAGGACGAAGAGGAATCTGCTACCTACCACCCTTGCCCATAACTGCTATCCATCATTGCACTGGGCAAAGGCTCACTTCCTCAGCTGACCCATACAATTCAGCTTTGGATCATGCAGTTATACAATGAAGGAAGCAGAAACGCTGCCCCTGAGCAGACAACGCAAATCTAAAGGAACAGAATGAAGACAGATTGCACTTGGAATCCTATAGCTCATCGTTCTGCTTTTTTTTTTATTTTTTATATTTTTTTATTTTTGGGTGCGTTGGGTCTTCATTGCCGTGCGTGGACTTTCTCTAGTTGTGGCGAGCGGGGGCTATTCTTCATTGTGGTGCGTGGGTTTCTCACTGCAGTGGCTTCTCTTGTTGTGGAGCACGGGGTCTAGTCGCATGGGCTTCAGTAGTTGTGACACACGGTCTCAGTAGTTGTGGCTCACGGGCTCAGCTGCTCCGCGGCATGTGGAATCTTCCTGGAGCAGACCTCAAACCTCTGTCCCCTGCATTGGCAGGTGGATTTTTAACTACTGTGCCACCAGGGAAGCCCCCATTCTGCTACTCTGAAAACAGGAAACAAAGGAGCTCATCATTTAAAGTGGCTCACAGTGGAGTTATATTCAAGGACAAGAAAGAAAAAGCTAAGTCAGTACAGACAGACTTCACTTTACTGCACTTCGCAGATAGTGCTTTTTTTTTTTTTTAACAAATTGAAGGTTTGTGGCAACCCTACATCGAGCAAGTCAACCAGCGCCATTTTCCCAGCAGCATTTGCTCACTTCATGTCTCTGTGTCACATTTTATTTATTTATTTTTTTAATCTCTTTATTGGAGTATAATTGCTTTACAATGTTGTGCTAGTTTCTGCTTTATAACAAAGTGAATCAGCCATATGTATACATATATCCCCATATCCTCTCCCTCTTGCATCTCCCTCCCACCCTCCCTATCCCACGCCTCTAGGTGGACACAAAGCACCAAGCTGATCTCCCTGTGCTATGCAGGTGCTTCCCACGAGCTATCTATTTTACATTTGGTAGTGTATATATGTCCATGCTACTCTCTCACTTCATCCCAGCTTACCCTTCCCCCTCCCCGTGTCCTCAAGTCCATTCTCTACTTCTGCATCTTTATTCTTGTCCTGCCCTTAGGTTATCAGAACCATTTTTCTTTTTTTTTTTAGATTCCACATATATGTGTTAACATACGGTATTTGTTTTTCTCTGACTTACTTCACTCTGTATGACAGACTCTAGGTCCATCCACCTCACCACAAATAAATCAGTTTTGTTCCTTTTTATGGCTGAGTAATATTCCATTGCATATATGTGCCACATCTTCTTTATCCATTCATCCATCGATGGACACTTAGGTTGCTTCCGTTTCCTGGCTATTGTAAATAGTGTTGCAATGAACATTTTGATACATGACTCTTTGAATTATGGTTTTCTCAGGGTGTGTGCTGAGTAGTGGGGATTGCTGGGTCGTATGGTAGTTCTATTTTTAGTTTTTTGAGAAACCTCCATACTGTTCTCCATAGTGGCTGTATCAATTTACATTCCCACCAACAGTGCAAGAGGGTTCCCTTTTCTCCACACCCCCTCAAGCATTTATTGTTTGTAGATTTTTTGATGATGGCCATTCTGTCTGTGTCACATTTTAGTACTTCTCACTATCCTGAAAACTTTTCATTCTTATCATATTTGCTACAGTGATCTGTGATCAGTTATCTTTGATGTTACTATTGCAAAAACATTGTGACTCTCTGAAGGCTCAGATGATGGATAGCATTTCTAAAGTGTTTTTAAATTAAGGTATGTACATTTTTTTAGACATAATCCTACTGCATGCTTAACATACAGTATAAACATAGTTTTTAAATGCACTGGGAAACCAAACACTGCGCATGGCTCTCTCTCTGTGTATCTGCTCTACCACAGTGGTCTGGAATCGGCTCGCCACATCCCTGGGGCCTGGCTGAAACTGACGCTGTTCTCTGTTAATGGACGAAGAAGCTCACGTCTTTCAGCTGCGTTCACCGCAAGTTCCCCAAGACTGTGCATCTTCACAGGCTATTTAAGGCTCTACAGCAGCCGCCAAGGGAGTAAATGGCCCATGAAAAAGCGACACCACTGAGACCAAAGACTGGAGAGGAAGTCAGTCTTGCGGCAAAGCAAACTTTTGAAAGATGTTAAGGCCAATAAAACAAACCAGCAGAGACAAACACAGTAAATAACCATCAGCTAAAACACAGCCAATCACCAGCAACAGAAATATTGCCAACCACTACACATATAAAACTTTCACACTCCAGGTCAGCAAGAATAAAAAAGGATAAAACAATGTATAAAGCTCCAGAAAGTGAGAGAGAAGAGAGAAAAGTGGGGCTAGCAGGGCACTGTATCCACAGGCAACGCAATCTTTCCTCCCAGGACCCGTAGTGAGGACATGACCTCACCTGACGGTGCGGGTCTTACCAAGAGTATCTCCAGCTATGACCAGGCTCTGTTTCTGAAGCCCCTTTTACATTGGTATGAATTAAGGGGAAGAACTGAATTCACTTAGTTCACATGTATTACAATGGCTATTAAGTTCCAGGTGCTATGCTGGGAACTGAGTGAACAGATTAGATCCTGTGCCTGTTTCCTGGAAGCTGACAGAAATCTAGAGGGAAGCTAAGCTCAGTACAGCAAAGGACGCACCTGGTTACTGACGTTTTCTTACTCTCTCCCCAGTGTGATGTATTTATCCTTCCAGTTGAAGGAAGGGAGAGAGGGAGGGAAGGAGGGAAGAAATAGGGAGGGAGAGCCTAAGGAAGAAATAGGGAAGGGGTTGGAGAGAGGAAGGAAAATGAAACTACTTTTTTTTCCTACAACTGTTGTCAGCTGGTAAGAAGTCCTCACCAGTAACGTATCTTGGTGCTTTTGGCTTTCTGCATCACAATCCCGGAACTCTTCCTGCGGAATATAGCTCCTTCCGGCTTCACATTCCAAAACCCCAACCCTACTCTAAATGTGAAGGAGCAGGAAGGCTGGAGCGAACTGCACACAGCACGGAGCTCTGCACAGGACAAGTGAGGTGCCTGATGAATCCCGGGTGATGGTCAGGATGCCCAGGACAGGCTTCCAGAGAGAGCCACTGTTAGCAGGATTGCCTAGACTCCAGTTGCTGTGAATATAGCTTAGAGCTGCATCCAGGAGGGTGTGTTCATATCAACACAGTCTATGAGTCAAGAGGATCCTTTTCCAGTTTGCAAGGAAAGGGAAACTCTCATGTGGTATTGGTGGGAGATAAATAGTGGTGATACGTACAACCATCCTATAGAACAGTTTGTGAACATCTATCAAGAGCCTTAAAACTATCAATATATACACCCTCTGGCCTGGTAATCCCATTCTACTTTTTCTCACCTGAGGAAGTAATACTCACGGATAAGCACAAAGATTTAGCTACAAATGTGTTCACCCCAACTGCTTGCCATAGTTCAAAGCTAGACAACAAAACACCTGCCAACAGAAGATAAGTAAGGTATGGCATATCCATACAATGGAATCTCACATGGATGTTAAAATGATGTAGGTTAATACATATGAAGGGGAAAGATATATAAGTGCATAAAACAAGCCCAGTGTGAACCCATCCTGGTAAAAGAACACATATAAATGTATATAAGTATAAATGTATATATGTAAATGTATGTACATATACATGCGCACACACAGAGAGAAAGACAGAGATGGCTGGATGGTGGGACAGAGTTATAGACTAGAATATACAGCAACATGTTCACTGTCGTAGTTTCTTCTTTTTTGCTTGTTTGTGATTTCTAAATTTTCCGTAATGATTAACACACGAAAATTAAAAGTTAGGTTAAAAGTAACCATCACTCATCTGTCCTTATCCCCTGATTGTCGATGATTTCAGACAGTCTTCAGAGTCAGGGGCCTTGCACTGAGCCCTGAGTTGGCCCTGACGCCCATCAACCCCATCAGCGCTACATTCCATAAAGCTCCTTGGACGGCTTGCCAAAGAGAGATTTGATTTTTGACTTTAGATATTTTTGGCCCAACCGCATTTGAAACCCAGGCATTTCTCCTCTTCGGAATTTCTTCAAATGCAGTATATCCATTTCAACAGGCTCGCCGCTGGTTAGTGCTTAAAGGAGGACAATGCACAAACGAAATTTTCTCCCTTTATTTTTAAGACTGAAATGAACTTGGAATGTATATAATTTTGCTCAGAGCACTTTCAAAAAGCTGTGAAAGCTCCTGCTTTCTGCCAAGTTAGCTGCCTGTTTGCAGCCTCAGAGCAAGACAGAGGATGCCTGAGGAGTGGGCTTGGATGTTTCCCCTGCAGTGAAACAGTTTCCTGGCAAAGACCCTGGCTGGGCGCTTCTCAAAGCGGAGCTGACTCCCAAAGGAAGTCACCAGGCTGATTTGCCTCCTCCAAAAATTCTCTGGCACTAAGTACCACGCATGTGTGCCTACAAATCCTGGTTTCCAGAAAGCCTATGATGTGGACCGGCAGTGAGTTCCTAAACTACCTTAGAAACGATACATCCAACATGACGTGCCCAGTTGGGCTGATAAAATGTTCCTGGGTAGCAAAGACTTCACTTTTAAAAAGTCCAAATCTTACTATGATTCAGAGCATAGGCTTTTTGGGAGAATTACTAGGTTGCCTGTTGAAACTGACTGCTCTGAAGATAAGTTGGATCTTACTGGATACAGTAATTTGCAAACCCGATGTAATTCTTTCAGAGAGCTTTGTTCTAAGAGGAACTGAGTACTAAGTAGCATAAATTTTAAATCTGCTGCAAAAAACATACTCAGGTCTATAGGATACCAAGGAAACCAAGAGATGTGAATGTGCAACAGTCAAGAAAGCCACAAAACATGCGTGAAGTACATCTGTGTGCGTGAGAGCCTCACAAAGGCCCAGGGCTTCCCTGGTGGCGCAGTGGTTGAGAGTCCGCCTGCCAATGCAGGGGACACAGGTTCGGGCCCCGGTCCGGGAAGATCCCACATGCCGCGGAGCGGCTGGGCCCGTGAGCCACGGCCGCTGAGCCTGCGCGTCCGGAGCCTGTGCTCTGCAACAGGAGAGGCCACAACAGTGAGAGGCCCGCGTACCGCAAAAAAAAAAAATAAGGCCCAGCTAGTCTGGAGATGCTAAACAGCGCACAAGGACCCATCTGAAGCACGAGGCATGTAGACACCTATGAGCAAACACATCTCCCGCGCTGAGAGCATGTCGGCTGCAAACCTACATCTTGGTGAACATCTGTGAAGTGCCCACTGCGTTGAGATGCTGGAGATTCAAAGAGGAGCAGGGCACGGCCCCGCCCTCAGGAAGCCTAATGGGAAGGCAGGCACCAGCATCAACTAAAGGAATCGGGGAAAAGCTATGATGATAAAGGTGTGCACCAAACGCCTGCCAGAGGACGAAGCGGAAGCACTTCGCTCTAACTGGAGACGCACAGAGTGCTTCTGAGGAGACAGTTCCTACACTCACCTTGAAAGATGAAGAGAAGGGAAGAGGAGTGGGTTTTGTGGACAGTCTCATAGATGGATTTGGCCTGGAGAGAGGTGTGAAACACGTTCTGTCCACTTAAACCGAAGCCTGAAGTTCAAGGTGGAAAGTGGCAGAAGATAGCGGTGGGAGACAAATGGGTGCTTATGTTGGGGCCTGGAGGGCATCCCAGAGGCACTGAGGGCCGGGCCACTTGCTGGGAAGAGGAGGGGCTCCTGCAGGAAGAAGGGGTCACCACGAAGGGCTAAGGGGGTGCGGTGAGCCCCACCCTTCGGCTCAAGGCCGGACACGTTCCAGGGGCAGGTCCACGAGTCCCCCCTGTGTCGCCTCGTAGAGGAAACCAGGAAGAGTCTCCCGTGTCGCCTCGTAGAGGAAACCAGGAATCACGTGCATGGGTCACGAGAGCCCTGATGAATGCAGAACACCGGCTGCTCCTCGCGGATGGACCATGTCGGCCACTTAAAGAGGAAAATCCCTCTTGCTCGTGCCCCCACGAAGATGGGCAGCAACATTCTCAGAGTGAACTTGCTCGAGGTGTGGGTGGGGACAGGAAGACGGAAAGAGCTGGGAAGACGGAGTCCCTGGGTGAAGCCAATTCGGGGAGAAAAATTATTTTCTCCAGGGATACCGTGGGCCGTGACTTCTATTAAGTAACTGGAAAGCTGGCTGGTGCTTAAGAGACAGGAGCAGCTGACACTAAAGAAGAGTCCCGGCCTCTTAACAAAGACGTCTTCATGAGGGTTGTTTTTTTAAAAAAAAAAAAAAAAAATTTATTTGTTTGTTTATTTTTGACTGCGTTGGGTCTTCGTTGCTGTGTGCGGGCTTCTCGTTGCGGTGGCTTCTCTTGTTGCAGAACACAAGCTCTAGAGCGCAGGCTCAGTAGTGTGGTGCACGGGCTTAGTTGCTCCACGGCACGTGGGATCTTCTCGGACCAGGGCTCGAACCCATGTCCCCTGCATTGGCAGGTGGATTCTTAACCGCTGCACCACCAAAGAAATCCCTTCACGAGGGTTTAATAAAAGAGAAACAGGGGCTTCCCTGGTGGCGCAGTGGTTTAGTGGCCGATGCAGGGGACACGGGTTCGCGCTCCGGTCCGGGAGGATCCCACATGCCGCGGAGTGTCTGGGCCCGTGAGCCATGGCCGCTGAGCCTGCGCGTCCGTAGCCTGTGCTCCGCAACGGGAGAGGCCACGACAGTAAGAGGCCCCCGTACCGCAAAAAAAAAAAAAAAGAGAGAGAAACAAAGAAGAGAGAAGGCTTGGGGCAGGGGACGGGGCGGTGCTGGGGGGCAGCTAACATTTATTAAGCCAGTACTTAGTGTCAGGGAATCATTAAGAAGGCCAAAAGCCAGTTCGCCTCAGAGGGAGAAAGGTTTAAAAGCAGGAGAACACTGATCCCAAACTGGTCCTAAGAGAGGTAAATATGGGGTAAGGGACCCCAAACTCTGCACTGTCACCACCTGCTGAAGCCTGTGAGACCCATCACCGAATAGGTGGACACAGACCCCCTACGGTGAGGAGCGGGGGTGCCGCGGCCAGGGGCCTGGGTGGAGCTGCACAGCTGCCCTCACTCAGATTCAACCCAGAGGAGTCCAAGCGTCACAAGCAACGACAAGGCTCCCGGCTCCCTGCTTTCCGCCAGGCTTCCCCACAGTCTTCCCTGTACACTAGATCACGCTCCAAGGGAACTGAGCCCCAGCACAGGCTGGCCAAACAAGGGCCCTCACCCAGCAGCTGAGTGGATGCGGAACGAGCAGGAGGGCTTGTCAACGGGGGCCCCGCGTTCACCCTGCACCTGCGACAGGCTGCAGAGGCCCCCACGCTCCCCACGGGGCGCCCAGCGGCCGACCCTGTGCTCCTGTGCAGTCACTCCCAGGAGGAAGTTTGCAGCCCGGGGTCCAGTTGCTCAAGGCTGTGCTCGGCATTCTCCCTGACTCTCAACAAGCTGGCCCTCCTCCCGTATCTGTATTTCAGCTGGAGAGCATGCGACACCGAACCAATTACTTAAGCCAGAAAATGGATGTTACCAGCTTTTCCTTCTTTCCCTCCCACATCCATTCGGGCCTCATCACTTCCTTCCTGCCCTGGGCGCCTGTGCAGCCCACCGCCGCTGCCTCTAGCTTCCTCCCACTGCTGCCTCAGTTCTGGCCTCACCTCCAGGTCCCTCTCACAGCTCCCTCCGCGCCCTCACTGTTCCCTCTCAGGGCAAATATGATCACATCTCTCCTTGGCTAGAAACACCTCCTGAAGCCCTACCCCAAGGACTGGGCTTTGAGATACAGGCGAACGAGCTGGTTGAACTGAACTTGGCAGGGCTCGGGGGAGGTCATCAGGAAATGGATCCTTGTCAGATTGACACTCATCAGGTATTTACTAAACTTACTGGGAGAGCTGAATTTCAGATCTTCCATCTTTCTATATTTCCAAACACTACTTTCCAGATTGGAAATTCTTAAGAAAATGGAAAGAAAACAAAGAGTGAAGAAAAACCACAATGAGGTACCACGTCACACCCATGAGGGCGGCCACCATCAAAAACAAAACAAAACAAAAGAAAAAACTAACAAGAAAAAAACCAGAAAATAACACGTACTGGTGAGGATGTGGAGGAACTGGAACCCTTGGGCGCTGTTAGTAGGGATGTAACAGGGCTGCACCTAAGACAGAAAACAGCGTGGCAGTTTCTCAAAAAAATTAAAAACGTAATTAGCATATGATCCAACAATCCCACTTCCGGGTATATACCCAAAGGAACTGAAAGCAGGGGCTCAAAACAGATATTTGTGCACCCGTGTTCAGAGCAGCATTATTCACAACTGCCAAAAGGTGGAAGCAGCCCATGTGTTCATCGACAGATGAATGGATACATAAGATGTGATATATACACACAATGGAATGTTATGCAACTTTAAAAAGGAAGAAACTCTGATACTTGCTACAACATGGATGAACTCTGAAGGCATTATGCTAAGTGAAAAAAGCTAGTCACAGGCTTCCCTGGTGGCGCAGTGGTTGAGAGTCCGCCTGCCGATGCAGGGGACATGGGTTCGTGCCCTGGACCAGAAAGATCCCACATGCCGCGGAGCGACTAGGCCCGTGAGCCATGGCCCCTAAGCCTGTGCGTCCAGAGCCTGTGCTCCGCAACGGGAGAGGCCACAACAGCGAGAGGCCCGTGTATCACAAACAAAAAAAGAAAAAAAAAAAAAAAGCCAGTCACAAAAAGATAAATAATGTATGAATCTACTTATATGAGGTACCCAGAGCAGTCAAATTCAGAGACAGAAAATAGGATGGCGGTTGCCAGGGGTGAGGGGGAGGGGGGTTGGGATGTTACTGCTTAATGGGTACAGAGTTTCAGTTTTATAGGAAAAAAGTCCTGGAGGTTAGCTGCAACGATGTGAACGCACTTAACACTACTGTACACCTAAAAATGGTTAAGATGGGAAATTTCATGTTAAGTGTATCTTAGCACAATTTAAAAAAATGAGTGGGGCTTCCCTGGTGGCGCAGTGGTTGAGAGTCCGCCTGCCGATGCAGGGGACACGGGTTCGTGCCCCGGTCCGGGAAGATCCCACATGCCGTGGAGCGGCTGGGCCCGTGAGCCATGGCCGCTGAGGCTGCGCGTCCGGAGCCTGTGCTCCACAACGGGAGAGGCCACAACACGGAGAGGCCCACGTAAAAAAAAAAAAAAAAAAAAAAAAAAAAAAAAAAAAAATGAGTGAAGAAATGAGTTAGCAAATGCTTATGAGTATAGAGAAAATAATTCTCTGTTGTATTTTGGGCCATACATTTTGTTCATAATCATAAATTCTAAACACACTAACCAGAACTTATAAAAAAGTTACATGTACACGGGTGCTGTGACTGTGCCAGCAGAACCTGAGCTGCCATCTCTCCTGCTCCATCCTCCCAAACCCCAAAGTGCATTTCCTCAAAGAATAGACATCTGTTTATCAAAGCAAACTGCTCACGCCCAGGCCTGGCTTTCAGGGCACCCCCCAGTCAGGCCCCAACCTGCGGAATCCTCTTATCTCTTCCTAAGCTCAGCGTGACTGTGGCCAGCACTCACCTTGTTTGCTCATAAAATGTTCCTTCCCAGAACATCTCTCCAGGGGAAAACCTCTTCCTGTAAACATCTCAGGGCCCAGCACAGAATCCAGTTTTTTTGTGTGAATCTTGAACAGAATTCTCAAGTAGAACAGAAGGGAGTGATTTGGGGTTCCCACCTGGCGGGCATCCAGGGCTGAATCTCTGGTTAGTGTTCTATCCGCTTTGTTCTCCAAGATAAGGCATCTTTATAGACTTCTAACATCTTTATATCCTCAACTACGGAGAAGAGAGTGCTAGACCAGGGACTTAGGAGGGTTACTACTTAAGGCTCCTCACAGCCCTGCTATACCCTCCACACCACCCTCCCCTTGCCATGGGCCCCAGCTATTTACTACAGGCTGTGCACTGCTACGGCAGTGAGAGTACACAGAAGAGGGGGAGAACTGGGGAGGATGTTACAAAGGGGACAATGCCTGGTCTCCATAAGCGTTGAGGACAAGTGGGTTCCCGTTATTTAGGCTTATGGCACAGATCCCATGATGCCGGCTGGAGGTGATCTCAACATCAAGAAAGATTCTTTCTGAAAGTCTCTGGTTTTCTACATCACCCAACACATTACAAGACATGGACACTGGAAGAGAATCCCTCCCAAGCATGTCAATTTGCACCATTCCCTTCCCATTGGCCCTCCCAGGTCACAGGCTACTAATCCTGAATCATATAACTTCCATGACTTCACGCTAAGTGGGTTCACACCCATGTGTCCATCTTCTTAGGCAGAGAGAACACGGCAGCTGACACTTATGGTCTCCCCTCGCTCTCAATAAATGTGCGTCGTCCTATCGAAGCATCTCAGCCCTAAGTTTCCATCTTGAGAAACTAACACACTCTGTGTGCAGGCGGCTTATTAGATTTAAGTAACAACTATTCAGCTAGTGTCCAAGCAGTGAACATACTTCTTTCAACATTCTTCCCGTTTATCGCGTGGCGCTTAATTTAGGCCAAGGATAGTTACACCTGTAACATCAAAAAAGGTAAAAACAGCCCAGCTTGGCTTTAATCCCGCTTTGTTTTGCCGCGTTGCTGGAGCACAGAACTTTACAAGGTGTCTGCTTCCCATAAATCAGAGGCAGCAACTTCTCCCCAGTTATGTTTTAATTCATGGGTAATCATTCTCTAGAGCAGGTGGCAAGTTGGGGGCGGGGCCTGGCGTCGGGGGAATGAAGGGATGATGAAGTATTAAGGCGTTTGAACTTGTACAGATGAGCACTGCAAGGGTGGCAGACACGAAATGTGCCTGCTAACTGAAGCCAGATGAACAGGATGCAGCACGGCAGCATCCAGCCCGTCCAGCACCATCTCTTCAGCCGACCGGAGAGTGTTTCTCATGGAATTCTCTGACAACCTTGGCCTAAGTCTTCACTTCGTCACGAGGCCCTCTTCCCACCTTTTGCCTGAGGATCCCGAACATGAACTCGAGGTTATTCAACCAACTGCAGTGCCATTTGGAAACTGACTCGTGCACAGAAACACATTCCTTTGCATAATGTGTCATTTCCCACCATTCAGAACACCCATGCCCAGAGCAACTAGTGAAAATCCTTTTCCCCCCAAAGGGTACACGTGTCTTACTAAAATTTCGTTCTTAATCTGTCTGCTAAACATTCGTCAAGCATCTTATGTGAATGACACTCTAGAATACAGAAATTAGTAAGATAAGCCCCCGACCTCGAAAAACTTCCAACCTAATAGGAAAGATACACTGACTGAACCCTCACCCCACCGCCAGCCCAGGTTGCTCATCCCTGCCTCCCGCACCTCAGGAGCAGGTGCATCACCTGCCCAACTGTTTAAACCCGGAGCCTGGGAACCGCCCTTCATTCCACGATGCTCCATCACTATGGTGACCACCCAGACCCAAGCCACTGGTGCCTCCCACCGGGACTAAGGAAGTAGCTTCCTAAATGGTCTCTCACTTCTATGCTACGTTCTCCAGATGACACACACCCTAATATTTGTAGTAAATTTATCTTCACGTTCCTCTACTGCTTAAAGACCTCAAGTGGTTAGAAAACTCCTTCCAGGGTCCTCCAAGGCCCCACGTCAGCTGCCCCCCGCCGCCAGCCCTCCCTCCCCTCGTCCTGTGCTGTGATTATAACTAAGTTAAAGGATGTCCATACACAGCGAGGGCTGGAAAGGAACGCGGAAAATGACTTCGGCTGATGTGATAAGGAGGCCTGACTGCAGAAGTTTTATTTTCTTTAACTGACTTCTTTTTTTAATTAATGACTTTAATGGGGTCGACACGACAAACACCACAACAGTGACAACCCCAGGGCAGGCAACGCCGCAGTCCACTCACCCTGGGTTGTACAGCATGACGGCAGAGAGGTTCTCGCAGGACTTGGACAGGTCGGTCATGGACAAGCTGAGGGAGGACAGAAGGCCACTCTAAGAGCAGACACAGGGCAGAGCGGTTACCTCGGCAGCAAGGGAAGGCCGCGCTCTGTGCTCCCCACGCTCCACTGAGGAGAGGCAACGAGGGGCTCACGCCCCCCATCAGCCTGCACACAACTGGTCTCTCTGAGGATGCACGTCAGGGGTCAGGCCAGGGATCCGTCTGGAGCCCAAGCCCCATGCTAAGGCCAGCAGGGCCGCAGTGCGCTCGGGCAGGAACTGCACAGCCCTGTGGATCTCCTTGACCCGGCTGCTGCGTTCAAGTGGAGGGAAGGGGTCACGGCATCTGTGTCAACCCTGTCCCCTGGCAGAAGCAGTACTCATACTTGCTGAGTGACAAAGAGGGAGAGGGGGAGGTGGAGGGAGACCAAAAGAGCAACAGCCTAACCTGTTTGGCTTCCATGGAAAGTTTCCTAATATTTGTAGTAAATTTATCTTCACATTCCTCTACTGCTTAAAGACCTCAAATGGTTAGAAAACAGTCAAACTCCTTCCAGGGGCCTCCAAGGCCCCACGTCAGCTGCCCCGCGCCGCCAGCCCTCCCTCCCCTCATCCTGTGTCGTGATTTTAACTAAGTTAAAACCTGTTTCCTTCCCTCTCTTCCCTGCAACTCTGTCCTGAAAAGGGCCCTCCAGGGCGACTCTGGGCTGGAACAGACAATAGGCTTCACAGGCTGGAACTGGCAGCCCTGGAGGAGTCTGGGGTTTCCGGCTTTCTCGTTATTCTGCATTTAAGGCACTGGCAACTCTGGGCAGCCCCAGCAAAAGCAGGCTGAGATGCGGGGCTGCAGCCCTGGCTCCCCGCTTGCTGGCCACGGGACAGGCCAGCCTCAGTTTCTCATCTCGATCATCCGTGATGTGGGTGTAATAACAGCCTCTGTGCACATAAACTGGTACATGTGGAGGTTCTGCACAGCGCCTGGCTCACAGAAAACTCAGCTGTGACTTAATTCCCTTCCTCGGTCTACGGTCAACACGGTGTCCTAGACAGGTTTCTCTCCCTTCCATTTCTTCCTGTCTCTTTCTGGTCCTCTGCCCACCTCCCTCATCCAGCACTTCAAGTGCCCTCTAGTCATCCCCATCCAAGCTGAAGCCTCTTCCAATCGTCCTAAGTTCACCCCCTCTCTGCTTCACAGCCTCATCAAAAATCCAATTTACTGTGAATGAAAATAAAAAGTGAGCCAACTTTTGG
This sequence comes from Phocoena sinus, assembly GCF_008692025.1. Taxonomy (NCBI): domain Eukaryota; kingdom Metazoa; phylum Chordata; class Mammalia; order Artiodactyla; family Phocoenidae; genus Phocoena; species Phocoena sinus. Next base: position 42,731,522 of record NC_045777.1, read on the forward strand.
ATGAAAGTGATTCTGTTATGGGGTTAACTCTTAAAACAGATGCTCTTGAGTGGAAGGTACTCTCCACTTCATGTGAAATGATGCCCACCTCCTTTCAGGGGATGCAGCGCTCAACAGGAGGGTCGAGACGCAGTGTCTCTCCTCCTGCTCTGGATCTCACTTGCTAGCCTATTTCACCAGGGAGCCATCCGCTGGGAAACAAACCCTCTAGAATCAATCCAGGCTATGGGCTGGTTCGTGCTCCAGAAACTTAAACTGCTGGAACCAGAGTGGAGAACCCCTCTTCCCCGACCCCAGCCCCTCCCAGAGCAGAGTGAGCTACAGGAGATTCCACACTGCTCACCTTCCTCTTTTCCCTGAGCCTGGCGGCCTCCTTCGGATGGTTAAAGCGAAACATATTGGTTCTTCCCAGGAGTATCACGGCACCTAAGAACACACAGAAACAGCAATGAGCTTACACTGAGCCACCCGGTTAGCTGGTGACATTCTAACATGGAATCCTGCAGCTGAGATGTGATTTCCAGTGTACTACACAACAACAGAGTAAGGGGAGGCTTTCGTCGCAAAAATCTGCCTACATAAGCCAATTCTAAATCTTCAAATGCTTTTATTTTTAGAGCCGAGTGTCACAATACTCACGTTACCCAGGGCAAAGTGAGGGATCTAAGCATTACAATATCGTAAGAGATTAAAAACTCAGTATACAGATAATTAGACTTCTGACTGTTGAAAAGAAAAACAGAAATCAGGTAACCAAAGAGATGTGAGAATATCAAGCAAAGCATATGGTCACCAATTTAGGAAATGTTTATTAATGCCGATAGAAGTAGAAACCTCAAAGGACAGTGCATTCAAATGAAAACACGGTGAAACTGTCAGAGCAGTAGGTTTTTAGTAATAGGTCACTGTTACTAAAAACTCCCTCAGAATTCGACAGGAAAGAAAATGCGCATATGCAGTGACTATTTCCACGTAAAAACACGGCTTCTTGTGAAAACCCTGTTTAGACGGCTACATTGGACACACAAGAACAGCTCCTTTGGACTGACTAGGGTCCTGCTTGTTCAGAAAATGATTGTACAAGGGGCAGAAGAATTCAGTGTAAATGCCCAAGGGTAACAAACTCATTAGGTGGGGAGGTAAATTTCAGCTTGATTAAGCAAACAGATGCGTTCTAAGACAGGAGCTGTCCCAAACTGGCATGGATGTCACAGAAGGCAGTGAGCTCCCTGTCACTGGAGGCATTTAAGAGATTCACTATCTTTTCTGGTCCCATTCACACCTGAGAGTCAACCAAGTCTCAAAACAAACCACCCCCCACCCCCAAACCCCATGTTCAATCTTTGTCCTGAAAAAGAATGCAACTTATTTGTGAAGATAAGACATTCATCTAGAAGTCAGCCATGACGGATCAAAGTGACGAGTGCAGGGTGCAGGAGGTGGCACCAAGGACCTAAGCTGGGTCTCACAGGACAAGATAGATGCTCCATGTGAGGGTGACGAGGGGAGGGGCTGAGCCCGAGACAGGAGATGAACCTCCTGGGCTTGGAGAAAGGAGAGAGTCAAGTCCAGCCAAGATGCAGGGGACGTGAAACAGCAGCAGGAACCCATATTGGACAGATGAGGGAGAGAGAGACCGTGAAGAACTAGCAGCCAGGACAAAGAATCTGCAACAAAGGTCAGAGAAAAAATTCAGCTCATGGATGTGTTTTGTGTGTCCCGCGCAGATGTAAAAAACAAAATCCTTCACTGTCAACGGTTAAAAATCTGTAGTTTTCACATAAAAGTCTGAGTTTCTGGCTTCCCTTCAAAAATTAGAAGATGTGGTATCAGTAGATCTGTGCTGTCACTGGGCTACTGTTGGCTGCCTCCTCCGGACAGGGCACGTGACCTCTAGTTGGGTACCAGCTCCACCTGGACCCTGCAGGTAATAGCAATACCCCACATGGCCACTCTGGAGCTTCAGACCCGCACATCCACCTGCCCATGTGACATACTGTCACAGATTCTCAAAGGAGCTTCAAATTCAATACGGTTAGAACCTAACGGGTTTAGATCGTAACCACAGCGAGCAACCGAAGGGTTGGTTCTGGTGGCTGTCATTTTTTTAGCAGAAATGGAGCCAACATGAGAAGCAGCACACGTTTTTGGGAGACTCAGAAGGGCAGCAGCGGATATTATCCACCTACAGTCTGCTTATCCCCCTCATAAAAAACTGCATTCGTGTATTTCCCAATTATGGAAAGGCACCATTACCACAATGAAGAAAGGTGTTTCCCACATGCCTTTTATGACTAGGACTCAAAACTGTGTGCCATACAAAAGTCAAAAGTTAAGTAGCCATGTCCAGGATATATGTGTATTTAATGCTCTTAAAATGACATTAGAGATTAACAAGGCAATCTCATTTGAGGTGTTAATTATACCTAATCCAATTCTTTTTTTTTTCTGTTAATAAAATGCCCAGGCACACAAGTTGAAAATTGCTAAAATATGTTAATGGAAAAATAGGATAGTACTTCAGAGACATACTTCGTATCATGTTAAATCACTGAAAAAATCTTGCCACCCATGTATTGGCATGAAATACACATAAAAATCCCTTAGAGGAGTTATGAAAGAAAACAAAACTACCCATGACCATTCCTTCTTTCCGTCCAAATAATGTGTATAAAGCACGTGGCACATAAAAGGGGCTCTGTTAAGGCTGGTGCCTTCTCTTTCCTCTATCGTATTCCTTTATGGACAAACCTACTGGCTTAAAAGATGTGCTTCATTTTTTCTTTTTTACATGCTGCTGCTGTGTGTCCATTCACTCAACAGATACTGAATGAACACTTACCGCGCTATGATAAGAACTGGGGGTGGGGATGCAGAGGTGAACGAGTGGGACACACACCTTGTCCTTATGGAACTTGTAAACAAGCAGGAGGAAGAGGTCACTAACCAAACAAATAAACGCAAAGCTGCAACTGAAGGAGAGATACCCTGCCCCCGGCTCACGAGCATGCGAGAAGGGGGCTGGCTGCAGGGGAGGTTAGGGAACGATGCCGTGAAGTAGGTGGTGCTTAAGACAAGCTCTTGCGGCGGGGGCGGGGGTGGGGGCGCATATCCAACAGACTGTGACAGGAAAAAGTGATAATGATGATGAGTGATGGGAGACACGGAAGAGGAAACCGGGGGAGCGCTGCACAAGGTGAAGCTGGAGAGAGAGGGGAGGACGGAGCATGTAGAGTTGCTCGGGATACAGTAAAGCATCTCGTATTTCACATAGGGGCAACAGCAAGACCCTGAAGGGCTTTGCGCCAACAGCAGCATCACACAAACAGACGTGAGTTTCAGGAAGATCATTTCTTCTACTGTTTGAAGAATGTACCAGAGGGCGAGAGGAAATGTAGATAAACAAGGTAAGAGATTACTGCAGTGGTCTAGGTCAAACATGATGGCGGCTCAGAACTGGAAGGGAGGAGTAAGAGGTCAATAAACAGATCCAGAAGATACTTGGGAGATAAGCTCACCGGGACTCATGATGGGCCAGATAGGGGGACCGGGGAGGTGAAGAAGATGCTCCTGGGCTTTGCTGTAACTAGTTGGATGGGGACCTGTTCACACTGATTGAGAACACTGGAAAAGGACCAAAATCAGGTTGGGGGAGAAATCGTGAGTTTGGTTTTACACATAATGGATTTGAGATGCCTTTTGAAGATAGAAATATGGAGCTGAAGCTCCAGAAGAAACGCCTAGGAGATCTCTCAATCCATCTGTCCATCTACCAACCTACCCACTTTCCTACCGACTTTACTCTCTATTTTATATATATATATATATATATATATATATATATATATATATATGCATAGTTTTTGATAATTTGGTGCTCTGTGATGAGAAGATATGGTGCTGAAATAAAGCATATTTTGTTTAAGATGTTCTCCTGATGTTGGCAAGTATACTTTTGAAAGAACGCCTGGTTTTTATCAAGTATATTCTGTTAAATGATCAAAATGAAGAAATCTAGAAAGTTGGGGGATTAAGAATTGCTTATTAACCCTGATGGTAATTTAAAAAAATTTATAGATGAACTATATACCTCAAAATATAGAGACAGACATACATACATATGTATGTGTACGTATCTACCTAAGATCCACGTGTATATACACACACATCTCTACAGATATCAGGTAGAGATGTATACATATATATGTGCATATACATGTGTGTGCGAGAGAATGTGGTATCTCTCTATATACATCTGAGAGTCATCTCTAATAAAGGAAGCCACAGGTGTGGGAAAGAGGAGAGGACAGAGAGGTGGGAGAAAAGATGGCCCACCCAACACTGGGCACCTTGAGGAGCTTGGCTTTTAATGGCTCAAGGAGAGGAAGATGAACCTGCAAAGGAAACAGAGAAGGACCCTCAGAGGGGGAGAAGGAAAACCTCAGAAGCCCAGGGAAAGCACAGTTGAGGTGTCCTGAGTGTGGACAACTCATTCAAGAAGTTTGTGTACTCTGCTGTACACCTGATACTAACACAATACTGTGAGCCAACTACACTTCAATAAGAAACAGAAGAAGAAAAAGAAGTCTGTTTATGAAGAGAAAGACAGAGTTGGTAGTAGCTGGAGCCGGGAGTTGACAGACCCTGTGGGATATTTTGTGGTATTTTTGTTTAAAGGGGACTTGTGAGTATATTTAAAAAGCAAAAGGCTGAAGGGGAAAAGGCAATGAATGAATGAATGAGAGTGAGTGACGGTACAAGGCCCTCGGAAGAGACCCAGCTCATGTGTCCTGCCTGACGGGGTAAGCCCTCCAGGGCTCAGCTCCCTCACCAAGTCTTCAATGCTTCCTTCCAGATCTTAAATTCTCCTTAACTATGAGCGACTCCCTGATCTGAGGTTAATGTGATTAATCACAGCACATGGACTTTCTGTGATGCACTTAATTTGTCATTTTTAGAGTATATCTAAACCTCCTTGAAATATATGATGGCATCTTTGAGAGCACTTGAGAGCCTGTTAAATACTTGAGGACAGACAAATTCCAGACGATCTTAGAAGGGGATGGAGGGGAAACGATATTATAAAAAGGTAGACAAAGACACTTGGTAACAACAAAAAAAAGCTTCACTTAAGTCTCTGTGAATGAAACCACTGATATTCTATTTTAATATTTCAGGCACACTGAAAAAAAATTAAACATGTAAAGATTTCCAGTGATTTCTAAGGAGTGTAGGGATAATAATCATTAATATCACTATTAATTACGGTCCTCAAATTTTGTGTAAGATTTTCTAATTCTGCTACTGCACGAATAAAAATCAACTGTTTTAGGGCTTCCCTGGTGGTGCAGTGGTCGAGAGTCCGCCTGCCGATGCAGGGGATGTGGGTTCGTGCCCCGGTCGGGAAGATCCCACATGCCGCGGAGCGGCTGGGCCCGTGAGCCATGGCCGCTGAGCCTGCGCGCCCGGAGCCTGTGCTCCGCAACGGGAGAGGCCACAACAGTGAGAGGCCCGCGTACCGCAAAACAAAAAACAGAAACAAAACCAAAAATCAACTGTTTTAAATTAAATGTTGCCATATGAATATTTCTGAGGTGATGATGTTCGAATTATTTCCTTCTGAGTTACCATTAATATGAACATATAAAACAACTGTATTCCCAAAAGGGTATGGTGCAACGTAACATGAGCTTACAGGCCAAAAACCAGGAGGCCTTTAGAAATTCTGCTTCAGGGCTCCACATTCTGAATTTAATCATACGTTAGAAAGGCCCTCCTCTACGCCCCACCACACACACACACACACACACACACACACAGACAGGATATATAACGCATTGCTAAACCATGTTCAGTGAAAGAGAGGTTTTCATTTTAGATACAACAGTCAGAAAAGCAAAGCTCTGTCCAGAAAAATTTTCTGGAATGGTATCGCATGAGAAGTTGGGTGAGGCAGAATGGGTGAAGCTCTTATTTCGTTTCCTAGTTCAAGCTAAAAGAAACTTGCTTTGTGTATGATAATTTCAAGTCGTATAAAAGGCCTTAAAAATATTTATACTAAAATAAGTTATGATGATGGCACCATTTGGGGGCCCTGATAGAGTCTAATTTCCAGTAACATACGCCAATACTTAAGAACAGATTATGTAATATGTTCTAGGGCCTTGGACCCTTGTGACATTGGCTTTTAAGACACTTGAAATGTAGTAATTTTTCTCTATCTCAAAATGGCTTTGGGCAGTGAGATGGGGATTTAGTATCTGACACGGTGCTTGTGGTGGGTATGAAAATTTCACACGAATACTAACGGATTCAAACAGGTCACATGGCTTGGGGCTGACAGCGGGCTCAGGTGAGTGGCAGGCACTCGGTATCAAGGGTAGCAGGTATAAAGCATGCCATCAGATCGCCTGTTAATATTTGTGAAGGATGTAAGTGCACGTGACACCTTCCCAAAAAGCCACCTAGGCCCTGTCCTCTCCTTTTCAATGTTTATAATTCAAATGTGGACTTGCAATATCCTGCTTCAGAAAAACCACTTAAACCCTTGTTTACTTCTGGCAAAGTAAAAATTGCCAAATTAGATTCTGGGACGCCAGAGAAGAAAGAAAATTGATTTTCAATCTTTGTTATTGAGATTTCCAGCCACATAATCAACAAGAATCATTTGCCCAACTGTGTGCGTGGGCTAAGTGTGGAGCTCTATAAAATTTCAAGATGCTCCAGTCCCATCCCCCCAAAGAAATTTTTAGATGTGGGTGTGGGTGTGGGTGTGGGCTGAGCTCAATTTTTTCTTCTTAAAGCCTCAGGGGAGATACAAGATGAGTATATAGAGCAGCTCTCATCCTTCCGAAAGACAATGGATTGAGTACAAGAGATAATTACAGGATGATTCCAGACAGCAGACAATGAAATGTTAAATTTTAAGGTACTGAATAGAAGGCATTACACTAACTGGTCAAACTATTAGCACAGTCATCCCTCATGGGGGATGGTTCCAGGATGCCCACAGGAAGACCAAAATCAAGGGATGCTCAAGTCCCTTATATAAAATGGCCTAGCATTTGCATATAACCTACACAATCCTCCTTACTTATAATACCTAATATAACGTAAATGCTATATAAATAGCTGCAAATACAATGTAAATGCTAGAGCACGGAAAATTCAAGTTTTGCTTTTTGGAACTCTCTGGACATTTTTCCCTGAATATTTTCAACCTGCAGTTGGTTGAATTCACTGGGATGCGGAGACACACATACGGAGGGCCGACTGTAACTCTCTTTCCGTTGGTACCTAGTAGCTCATATTCTTTGTTACTAACAATACTACTCATTCCGTTAGTAACAATCTCAACTATTCAGCCTTGCCTCCCACAGGCTGTCCACATCCCATCCTTCCCTCCAAAATGCCTCCCTTGCTCCCCTCTCCCTAAGCACCAAGAGTCTCCTACTTTCATCAACTCCTTCTCTTTACGGACCACCCCCAAGCCTCCCCAGGCTATAAAAACACTGTGCTGTCCTTCACCTCTGCAACCACATAACTTATCTGCTGAAGGGTGAGCACATCCCACAGAAAATCCATGCCACCAGTCTGGGATCTGGGAGCCGGACAAACCTGCCAAGATTCAGCAGCCCAGGCTACTTGGTCTCCTGCTACTCCTGCCCCCCACCTCACCCACTTTCCAACCTTTAGATAATTCTGTATCTAAGTCACTTTTTTCCATGGACCATTATGACAAATACATTCATTCATTTTGGAACTCGGCTTTGGGTAAATCTCTCCTTTCTCATCAGTCTGAAGCCACGCTGGGGGAGAAGTTTTGGTTCTGCCCGAGATGGGACAGCATCGTCCACCTGCCTCTCCCTCTGAATGCAGCTACACCTGATAGCCTGGACAGAACACATGCAGCAGCTACTTGAGGGGTCTGAAAACAAACAGAAGCAGGTGGATTGAAAGAGACCAGGACCTAAAGCACCACTGACCAATGATGAATTTACCATTGTTTTCCTCCAGTGTCCCCGGCTTCATCTAGGAAGAAACCCAAAAGTTGACATTAGTGTAAAAGAGAGAACTCCAGGAGAAGCTTCTAGTTTTGGTTCCAGGAGGAGGGAGAGGGTTCCCTAGCAGCAATAGTGGCGGCAGCAGGGGGCCCACAGATGCCTAAATCTGGGAGGCAGGGGAAAAGCTCTCTCCAATCCCAGGAGCTGTGGACCCAGGAGGGTGGGGCAGACGCCAGTTGTTTCATTGTTCTCCCCTCTGTCCTCTCACTGCTCAGCCCGGACATGGGCACAAGCACAGGAAGAACATGAAAGAGTAGTATAAATAAAGCTATATATATTTATATACTTTATAAATAAAGTATAAAGACGTCTAGCTGGAGGGCAGAAAAGGAAAGACCCAAGGAACCAGAAAGTACTTGAGAGATGGTGTAGAGGGAGAAGTTCAGGAAGGCAACCTCATGGAATTGTGTATGAATTCCTGGGCCACCCCCAACGGTGCACACATGGAGCTGACCCCCAGCAGCACACGGAGACTTTCAGAGTTAAACTAAGAGCCAGAACACTTCTCAGCTCCCAGGCTGGCCGGTGGATGGCACACACATAGGACAGACTGGAATAGCACCACAAAGGCTTGGAAAACTGAATGGGCCTTGGAACTGGAATCACGACCCACAGACTGATTCTCACTTATGGTCTAAATCCAACCAGGTCAACTGCCTGCTAAAACAAAGAGGCAAAAATCAACATTTCCCATGGAACTGAAACAAGACCCTGAGTCTTACAATATAATACAAAAATGTCCAAAATGCAATTCAATATTACTCAGCATATAAAGAACTGGAAAAAAAATCTCAACTTGCATAGCAAAACACAAACCACAGATGTTAATGCTGAGATCACAGAGATATTGTACTTATTTGATAAAGACTTTGAATCAGCTATTATAAAATTGTTCAAACAATTTATCCTATAGGATGCCCTGAAAAATGTGTGTGAGGGGGTAGGGTAGGGTCAGGGGAGAATGCCTAGATGAAAAAGGATAAGCAAAAAATGTTAATAATTATTGAAATTGGGTGATGGGTACATGGAGGTTAATTATAATATTCTGTATTTTGTATATGTTTGAAATTTTCCATAATAAAAAACTTTTAGTTTTCTATGTCAGATGACTTTGAAATAAAAATGATGGGCCCTAAAAAAAACAAAAAAGAGGTCAAACATGGGTGAACACTCTTGAAAAATAAGACGTTTCAACAAAGAAATAAAGTATACAAAAAAGAATCAAATATTACAACTGAAAAACACAGTAATCAAAAATTTAAAAACTCATTGGATGGGCTCAATAGCAGAATGGAGATGACAGAGAAAAGAAAACAACAGTGAACATGAAGCCAGATCAGCTGAAATATCTCATCTGAAAAGCGAAGAGGAAAAAAGTTTATAGAAAGATAAAAAATAAGTAATTAGAGCCTCAGGGATCTGTGGGACAATACTAAAATATTAAACATTCATGTAACCAGAGTCCCAGAAAGAGAGGAGAAAGAGTATAGTGCAGAAAAACAATTTTTAAACAAATAATGGCTGAGAACTTCTCAAATCTGGAGAAAGATAGAAACATACAGATTCAAGAAGCCCGTTAAACACCAAACAGGTAAACTCCAAGATATCCACACCAAGACACACTGTAAAGTCACCCTATGGGGATGTCGAGCTAAAAATGAAAGCTAAAAAGGAGTGAGAGATCATGAAAAATAGATGTAATGATTCAAACAGGAGATGAAAGGGGTTTAAACAAACTGACAAATGGTTGTCTCCTGCGCCAAAGTCTGGGGCAAGAATTTGTGGTTAGCCTAGGTCCTCATACTGACATGTTCTGATACAGGTGCATCAGAATCACCTGCAGGATTTATTTTATTAAAAAAACCCAAAAACTAGATTGCTGGGCCCACCCCCAGATTTTCTGATTTGGCGGGTCAAGGATGCAGCTTGGCAATTTGTTTTTTTTTTTTTTTTTTGCGGTACACAGGCCTCTCACTGTTGTGGCCTCTCCCATTGTGGAGCACAGGCTCCGGACGCACAGGCTCAGTGGCCATGGCACACGGGCCTAGCCGCTCCACGGCATGTGGGATCTTCCCGGACTGGGCACGGACCCGTGTCCCCTGCATCGGCAGGCAGACTCTCAACCACTGCGCCACCAGGGAAGCCCAATTTGCATTTTTGAAAGGCCCCCAGGTAATGCTGACGTTGCTGACCTGAGGACACACTAAGAACCACTGGCCTTGGGTACAGTCTTTAAGAACAGTTAGGGCTCTGACACTCCACAGTCTCTGCTGAATGAATCATCCATGTGCAAGTGACAGGTGTCAGCTTTGCAGGTCTCAAATTTGAGGAAGAAATCTAATGAGTGCTTAAGGGCAAGGGCAGGTAAGTTAACTGGGAAGTTAGACACCGCTATCTGCTGGCTTTTTGTAAAATGTGAAAGAGCTCTTCTGTTCACTAGACATCTTGGCTAAACTGCTGGAAAATCTATTTCTGTTTCTAGTTCCACTAAAATTCTTTTTTTAATTTGTCACTGAACAACTCATAGCAGCCCTTCAGCAGATGAAAATTTTATCAAAGGCTCCTCAGCTCCACTCCCTAGACAATCACCTGTTCCCTCTAAGTGCTTGAATAGATGCAAATATATTTTGGCACTAAAGCATGACACATTCAAATGCACCTAAGTGTAAATTCCCCAGATGGAGTTTCTGCAGCACTTCTAACAGGAGAGATGAGCATTCAATGGCTCTGACAAACCAGCAAGACCAAAGGAGTCCACTGATTTTGAATTTCCTTAAAAAATTAATTACATTTAGCAACTATCAGCTTTAAAATAACATATTAGAGTAAAAAGAAAAATTAATAACTAAAATAAGGGAGAATAGTTCATAGCAATTATAGGGCAAAGGTTGAAATACAGTTTTCATGATAACTCATTTGATTTTTTTATATTTCATATTAAATATATGAAAAAAAGAAAAATCTAGGGTCTGAGACTCTGCCGAAAACAGCTCAAGGCCTACAGACTAGACACCACAGTCAATGCATACTTTCTTCTCGGGCAAAGGCCTCTTCTTTCTATGGAATCATTCTACGGCATCATGGGAGTGAGGGAAACTATGCTTCAGAGAACACACCCACTGAAAAACAAGGTTAGATGTAATGCTGCAAATCCTATGAACTGTTCCTGGAAGAACCCAAAAAAGAGGAGAAAAGCTTCAGGTGCCAGGCTTTAGACGACTTACATTACAGATGTCAGCACATTTATTTCTCACAGTATTAGCACATGATTTTCTTTTTAGTGACTTTACCAGATGAAAACATCCCTGTAATTTAAGGCAGAGGAAGTACTAGTTATGATGCAATCTGAAAGAAATTAAAGCTGTTAACTGATACAGGTAAAAAATCTCCCCTGCAATGGTGACAATCTTCTAAACACATATAAATCTCCTATTAGTTGACATTCACAAGTGATATACAAGTGACTTTTATAAGTGGTAATTACTACACGTACTTTTTAATGGCACAGCCTAACTAACACATTTCCAAATGAACGCTAATTTACTAACGAAAAGAGACATTTAAATACCAAGTAGCAGCAATATACTGGAGAAAGGCAGTGAAAAGAAAGGAAACTGCTGGTGAGCCAGGAATCCAGTCAAATATGGAGCTAACATGGTTAGGTCATGTTATATTATAATATCTACACTCTCTGTTCTTGATACCTATACTTAAAAATGGTTTCACAGGGGCTTCCCTGGTGGCACAGTGGTTGAGAGTCCGCCTGCCGAGGCAGGGGACACGGGTTCGTGCCCCGGTCCGGGAAGATCCCACATGCCGCGGAGCGGCTGGGCCCGTGAGCCATGGCTGCTAAGCCTGCGCGTCCGGAGCCTGTGCTCCGCAACGGGAGAGGCCACAACAGTGAGAGGCCCACATAACGCCAAAAAAAAAAAAGGTTTCACAGGTAAAAGCCAAGGCACCTTTTGGAGTATGAACATGCTGCTGTTTTTTATCTTGTTTCCCTATTATTATTATGTTTTAATAAAGCGCATATACTTTTTTTGGTTTAGTATTTTTTTTTCTTTAAAAAATAAAATCTTACAGATACAGTTCAACATCTTCCCTGTTTCTCTGCCTGATCAAGCCCTTCCCCACTTCTTCTCCAAAGGTTAACACTATTCTAAAGTAGGCATGTGTCCGTATGATCCAGCAATCCCACTCCTGGGCATATACCCAGACAAAACCATAATTCAAAAAGATACATGCGCCCCAATGTTCATAGCAGCACTATTTACAGTAACCAAGACATGGAAACAACCTAAATGTCCATCGACAGATGAATGGATAAAGACGTTGTGGTATATATATACAATGGAATACTACTCAGCCATAAAAAGGAATGAAATAATGCCATTTGCAGCTACATGGATGGACCCAGAGAAAGAGAAAGACAAATACCATATGATATCACTTAATATGTGGAATCTAAAATATGACACAAATGAACATATCTACAAAACAGAAGAAGACTCACAGAGATAGAGAACAGACTTGTGGTTACCAAAGGGGAGGGAGGATGGGAAAGGGAAGGACTGGGGAGGATGGGATCAGCAGATGCAAACTATTATACATAGGACGGATAAACAACAAGGTCCAACTGTATAGCAAAGGGAACTATATTCAATATCCTGTGATAAACCATAATGGAAAAGAATGTGAAAAAGAAAATATACATGTATAACTGAGTTACTTTGTTGTACAGCAAAAATTAAATACAACATTATAAATCAACTATACTTCAATAAAATTTTTTTAAAGTAGGTATGTATAAGTCCCATTCACATCTTTTTAATTTTGCTACACATTTTCGTAACCACAAACAATATATCATATTGTTCTGTGTTTAAAAAAAACTTGCTCCACTTCTCATTTTAGTAATAATCAAAAATCAAGACAATTTAAGTGGAGAATTCTAAGCCTTAATTTTTGAAGAACTGTACACGTTCTTCCCTTGACAGGATCTTCCAGTCTTAAAGTGTGTAGATTTAAAAAAAAAAAAGTTACCATCTTGCTTCTCTCACGTAACGCCTTGGAACACAGAGTCGGCTTACATTTCACTGCCCTATGACCTGCTATGACATTTATAAAAGAAGTGCACTGTGTTTTAATGCTATAGCATTTTTCTGCCAATTTCACTGACAGTGACACTGAGAAAGCTGTTGAGCAGCACAGAAGAATTCCAGGGGAACTCGAGTCCATCCAGTCTGAAAGCCATGGCACCAGGGTAATGAAACAATTAAGAGAGCCCTGCAGGGAAAGATAATTCTGACAATTAACCTTGAGCGGCAATTAGGACTACCAGTTTCTTAGGACAAATCATATCTTTAATAGGAAGATCAAAACTTCAGTTCCAGCCATCACTAACTTGAATAGGAATATTTTTCAAATGGACTTTAAAAGTTTAAGATAAAAAACCACTTAATAAAAATACCACACAGGAGATACATTTAACATTATTTATCTACCATGCCTCAATCCACAAAAGAATTAGAGACAATGATCGCTACATAAGCAGATGGCAATGGAATGATAAGCAATTTCTCTGAACTAAATAAATAAGCTAATAATTTTTGAGGGGTGATGGAAGGATAACCCCAACATTAAATATTAAATTCTAGGAGGTTCCCATGTTAAACAATACATGCTCTAAAAGTTCCTTTTGGGCTTCCCTGGTGGCGCAGTGGTTGAGAGTCCGCCTGCCGATGCAGGGGACACGGGTTCGTGCCCCGGTCCGAGAGGATCCCGCATGCCGTGGAGCGGCTGGGCCCGTGAGCCATGGCCGCTGAGCCTGCGCGTCTGGAGCCTGTGCTCCTCAACGGGAGAGGCCACAGCACTGAGAGGCCCGCTTAACGCAAAAAAATAAAAATAAAAATAAAAGTTCCTTTTTCAGAATTTAGTTTGGACTCATTTTCTCACAAGAACATTACACATAACAGCTTCCAGGCGAATCCACAAGAGACTAACCCATAACATGGCAGGAGCAATGGTCACTGGAAACCACTTGACAGCCTTCTCAGCATCCAGTGGCCAGGACTGCGGGTGGTGTAAGTTCCAGAAGCTCCAGAGAAACACGGCTGGAGCAGGGAATGCACAGGGAGGAAACAGTCTGATGGCCGGACAAAAGAGCCAGGTAGATCCAGCAGCTGATACTGACATTTGTGGGCTATTTGTGATTCAAGCACTATTTATGCTAAAGAATGTCCCCCAATTAACCCCAACTGTAACTTCCTCTCTAACTTCCTGTGAGTGATTCCACAAACACACCAGGCTGCTTTGGGGTATTTGGAAGAACAACGTACAAGACTCAGAAGTCCTGGATTCCAGACACTGAATTCTTTGGGCATCACTTTCCCATACAGTTTTAAATCAACATCCTCAAAGGTCCTTTGTGCTCAAAATAATCAAAACAGATTATTACAGAATATATATATTTAAAAAAGGGTTTTTTCCTTTCCATTTTTGAACAGTTAATGTATATAACTATGCTCAGAATTTTGTATACATGAATAAACACAGTTCAACAAGCACATAAATTAAAAGTCTTCAAAGTTTTATTGGAGGAAATAGACGAAAATTCAAATATGAGAAGAGGCATACTGAATAAACATAAGTTCCAAGATGGAAATATGTTTTTTAATGTGAACACATCAAATGATATTAGAATCTAACTTCTCAAAGAATATTTTAGCACAACAAAATAATTCTAAAATTTCTTTGAAAAAAATTAATAGGCATGAAAAGCAAAAAAAAACACTCAGAGAAGAACAAAAATTAAAGCATATTATAACACAACAAGCATTAAAACTGTGTGATATAGGCACAAAAGTAGAAATACAGAGTACTAGAACAAACTAGAAAGCCAAGAAACAAATACAGTACTTTGTCTGACTTTTTTATTTTTTTGGTAAAGTAAGTTTCTTCAAAAGGGAGGTGATGGGAAGGTTATGATAATGGTATACCAATGTGGGAGAAAATTAATTAAATCTATACTTTATATACCAGTGAACCCCAGATGTATTAAATATTTCAAAATGAATTCGAGTTCTACTCATGCATTAATGATGATATTGAAAACCAGTACAAGCCACTTATAAAATCCTGTAGCAATAAACAGTCATCATCACAAGGTCACCTCCCTCTGACCTCACTGAGGGAGATGCAGCCAGTACAGAGATCTCTGCTAGACAAGGAGACACAACTCTCAACTCTCATCATGACCCCTGCAACACCCCTGCTGCCTGAAGAAACAGCAGCAGGCCCCCGACCTGAGGTGCTGAAAGGACAGACAGGTGGTCTGGCTGTGGTCCAGATCCAATTACATAATCCACTTGTGGGGTCATCTGTCAACTGTCTACCCTCCAATTACACCTGTTGTTCACACAAAGGCCTGTGTGTTCCCAGGCAGGGACCACCACCACTGAAGAGCCTTACGTAGTGACCTCTTGTCTGTCAATGAATTATGGTGACTTTCTGGGCTCAGGGCAGAGACAGCGTCTCATCATGATCAATACTGCTGCCTGGAAACAATCAGATTCTCCATCCCTTATTACCAGGACCATTGTCCTGGTTACAAAAATGCAGGTATGTTGCTTTGGTAATGATCACTGGGTGCTCACTGTGTCCTTTTTAGGGCTGGTTACCTGCTACTGCTGACCTCTGACCCTTCTGGCCAGCTCCAGGACACCAGATGTCTCCCAAGCTCAACTAACCTTGAAGCTGAAAAATACTAAGAGTGAAAAACGGATGGAGAGATCAATGCATGGATGGATGGGTGGATGGTTTGGAGATGGTACATGGGTGGGTGCTCCATCAGTTGCCTGTAGAACGTCTCTGATGGACGCTATGCGCCTCCTATGAAAGCATGATCACCCTGGTCCATGCTACTGTCCTTCATTTCTGAGGTAACTCCTTGCAACTGATTTCTGGTATGACTTCACTAACACCAGTAAACTACACGCTTTCCAGTCCCCATCTGTCCAATCCTACGTCACAACAGATACAACGTTACAGTATGTAAGCATGAAAAACTGTAATTATGAAAACTATGTATAATATACCAAAAAGGGCTTAAGAGATAATGTCAACTTCTTTCTTTCCTTCCTTCTTGCACAGCTCAGTACAAAAGCCATTAGACAAGGCTGGGCAAAGTAAGCATCAGGGTAGGGGTGGCAGGAAGTTTGGGCATGCGGTGAGGAAGGTGTCTGCGCTAGGAAAAGGGTGAAGGCAGATGTGGCCCAGCACAGGGCGCCACAGCCTGAGCAGGAAGAGGAGGGCCCCAGAACGAGGAGGGGGCAGAAGTGACAGGACAGTGGCTACATAACGGGAGTCAAGTTCATCATTGTCAGAAAAGGGGCTACAAATAAGAAAAGGGAGAAAATTACAGAGAACTCTATGGTACTGGAATTAGAGGTATTGATGTGAACTCCTGGTTAGCAATATAGACACTGAAATACAGACATTTTAATATACTAATATAAACAGATGCAGAACTATAGTTGTAAATGTTGTATACACACCCAAACATTTTCGCTAACACCTTTGACTGACGGGATCTGTGAGCGGCAACACTTCAATAGCAATAAGCACACCTAGTGCCCAGATGCTGGTTTCTAAATCCCATTCACTAAAAGGAAGTACGGCTCCTTGGGGAACTGGCGGACTCGAGAAAAGTAAAAGACGAGCCTGGAATACCTTGCTCTGTCACAAAGTAAGGAATTAATCACACACAATAGGGACAAACCAAAAGAACACAAAAACCCATTGGCCAAATCTGAGACAATCTGGGCATCAAAATAAGCAATCATAGAAACGGACCAAAAGCTATAAAGTAGCAAGACATGTGGCCTTGTTGATTTAGATAAATAAATGAATACACGGCAAGAAAAGAAAGCTCTTTCTTACAGTTAAAAAGCCAACTGAGACTTCCCTGGTGGTCCAGTGGTTGAGAATCCGCCTGCCGATGCAGGGGATGCGGGTTTGATCCCTGCTCGGGGAACTAAGATCGCACGTGCCGCGGGGAAACTAAGCCCGCACGCTCTGGAGCCAGCACACCACAACTAGAGAGAAGTCCGCACTCTGCAACTAAGATCCAGTGGGCCGCAACTAAGACCCGATGCAGCCTGATAAATAAATAACTGAATATTTTTAAAAATAAATACAAAGCCAACTAATAGGTGTAGAAGGAAGAAACTCACCATGTGGCAGCCATTGGAATAATAATTAAGTAAGACCTCCCTCCCCGCAAAAAAACACCCAGTGGATTCTAAAACCAGCCGGTGAAAGTATGGTAAAGAATAGGATATTCATGATCTTGAAGTACCTTCCCAACAGCCTTATTAATAAGAAAGGGTGAAAAGATTAACTTGACAGTGAAAAAACCTAGCACACTGCTTCTTGATGAAATGATCAAAGTGAGCATTCTCAGTAAAGGGACAAAGAGAAACCATGTAATGAAACATGAGAAAAATGCAGCATCATTTCTCTGACATTCATGTCAAAAAATGACATTATTCTAATCACGAGGAAGCATCAGATGAATTCTATGTTTCCTAGAAGAATGTAGAAGGACATGCCACAGCATACCTGACCTGCAGTTTTCAAAACTGCCAAAGTCATAAAAGGCAAGGAAAGACCAAGGGACATTTCCAGACTGAAGGGGACTAGGGAGACGCGGTAAGCAAATACAACACGATGCTGGACTGAATAATGGACACTGTTGGGACACACGGACAAACCTGAAGAGGGTCTGAAACCACGTGGTAGGAATGCATCTATTACTTTCTTAATTTGGATGTGCTGGAGCACCATGCTAGCAATTGACTCTCAAATATCCTGAAATGAAAAAGTTCTTGAAGGGCAGACAGCAGAAACCAGAAGAACTACAATCCTGCAGCCTGTGGAACAAAAACCACTTTCACAGAAAGACAGACAGGATGAAAAGACAGAGGACTATGTACCAGATGAAGGAACAAAATAAAACCCCAGAAAAACAACTAAGTAAGTGGAGATAGGCAAACTCCCAGAAAAAGAATTCAGAATAATGAGAGTGAAGATGATCCAGGACCTCGGGAAAAAAATGGAGGCAAGAAATGTTTAACAAAGACATAGAAGAATTGCAGAACAAATACCTAGAAGAATTAAAGAACAAACAAACAGAGATGAACAATACAATAACTGAAATGAAAAATACACTAGAAGGGATCAATAGCAGAATAACTGAGGCAGAAGAACAGATAAATGACCTGAAAGAGGGAATGGTGGAATTCACTGCTGCAGAACAGAATAAAGAAAAAAGAATGAAAAGAAATGAAGACAGCCTAAGAGACCTCTGAGACAAGCTTAAACGCAACAACATTCGCATTATAGGGGTACCAGAAGGAGAAGAGAGAGAGAAAGGACCTGAGAAAATATTTGAAGAGATTATAGTCGAAAACTTCCTTAACTTGGGAAAGGAAATAGCCACCCAAGTCCAAGAAACGCAGACAGTCCCAGGCAGGTTAAACCCAAGGAGAAACAGGCCAAGACACAGTCGTCAAATTGACAAAAATTAAAGACAAAGTACTGAAAGCAACAAAGGAAAAATGACAAATCACATACAAGGGAACTCCCATAAGGTTAACAGCTGATTTCTCAGCAGAAACCCTACAAGCAAGAAGGGAGTGGCACGATATATTTAAAGTGAGGAAAGGAAAGAACCTACAACCAAGATTACTCTACCTGGCAAGGATCTCATTCAAATTCCATGGAGAAATCAAAAGCTTTACAGACAAGCAAAAGCTAAGAGAATTCAGCACCACCAAACCAGCTCTACAACAAATGCTAAAGGAACTGCCCTAAGTGGGAAACACAAGAGAAGAAAAGGACCTACAAAAACGAACCCAAAACAATTAAGAAAATGGTAATATGAACATACATATCGATAATGACCTTAAATGTGAATGGATTAAATGTTCCCACCAAAGACACAAGCTCACTGAATGGATACAAAAACAAGACCCATATATACACTGTCTACAAGAGACCCACTTCAGACCTGGGGACACATAAAGACTGAAAGTGAGGGGATGGAAAAAGATATTCCATGCAAATGGAAATCAAAAGAAAGCTGGAGTATCAATCCTCGTATAAGACAAAATAGACTTTAAAATAAAGAACATTACAAGAGACAAGGAAGGACACTACATAATGATCAAGGGATCATTCCAAGAAGAAGATATAACAATTATAAATATATGCACTCAACAAAGGAGCACCTCAATACATAAGGCAACTGCTAACAGCTATAAAAGAGGAAATCGACAGTAACACAGTAATAGTGGGGGACTTTAACACCTCACTTACACCAATGGACACATCATCCAGACAGAAAATTAACACGGAAACACTAGCTTTAAATGACACAACAGACTAGACAGATTTAATTGATACCTATACGACATTCCATTCAAAAACAGCAGATTACACTTCCTTCCCAAATGCACACGAAACATTCTCCAAGATAGATCACAGCTTCGGTCACAAATCAAGCCTTGGTAAATTTAAGAAAACTGAAATCACATGAACCATCTTTTCTGACCACAACACTATGAGATTAGAAATCAATTACAGGGAAAAAAAAACGTAAAAAACGCAAACACATGGAGGCTAAACAATACGTTACTAAATAACCAAGAGATCACTGAAGAAGTCAAAGAGGAAAACAAAAAATACCTAGAGACAAAGGACAATGAAAACACGACGATCCAACACCTATGAGACACATGAGAAACAGTTTTTGTTTTTTTTGCGGTACACAGGCCTCTCACTGTTGTGGCCTCTCCTGTTGCGGAGCACAGGCTCCAGACGCACAGGCTCAGTGGCCATGGCTCACATGCCTAGCCATTCCGTGGCCTGCGGGATCTTCCTGGACCGGGGCACGAACTCGTGTCCCCTGCATCGGCAGGTGGACTCTCAACCACTGCGCCACCAGGGAAGCCCGAGAAACAGTTTTAAGAGGGAACTGTATAGCAATACAATCCTACCTCAAGAAACAAGAAAAATCTCAAATAAACAACTAACTTTACACCTAAAGGCACTAGAGAAGAACAAACAAAACCCAAAATTAGTAGAAGGAAACAAATCATAAAGATCAGGGCAGAAATAAATGAAACAGAAACAAAGAAAACAACAGCAAAATCAGTAAAACTAAAAGCTGGTTCTTTGAGAAGATAAACAAAATTGATAAACCATTAGCCAGACTCATCAAGAAAAAGAGGGAGAGGACTCAAATTAATAAAAGTAGAAATAAGAAAGGAGAAGTTACAACGGACACTGAAGAAATACAAAGCATCATAAGAGACTACTACAAGCAACTCTATTTCAATAAAGTGGACAAACTGGAAGAAATGGACAAATTCTTAGGAAGGTACAACCTTCCAAGACGGAACCAGGAAGAAATAGATAATATGAACAGACCAATCACAAGTAATGAAATTGAAACTGTGATTAAAAATCTTCCAACAAACAAAAGTGGAGGACCAGATGGCTTCACAGGTGCATTCTATCAAACAATTAGGGAAGAGCTAACACCCATCCTCCTCAAACTCTTCCAAAAAATTGCAGAGGAAGGAACACTCCCAAACATATTCTACAAGGCAGGCCAACATCAACCTGATACCAAAACCAGACAAAGATACTACAAAAAAACAAAATAACAGACCAATATAACTGATGAATACAGATGCAAAAATCCTGAACAAAATACTAGCAAACAGAATACAACAACACATTAAAAGGATCATACACCATGATCAAGTGGTATTTATCCCAGCAATGCAAGGATTCTTCAATATATGCAAATCAATCAGTGAGATACACCATATTAACTAATTGAAGAATAAGAGACATATGATCATCTCAATAGATACAGGAAAGCTTTTGACAAAATTTGACACCCATTTATGATAAAAACTCTCCAAAAAGTGGGTGCAGAAGGAAACTACCTCAACATAATAAAGGCTATATATGACAAACCCACAGCAAACATCATTCTCAGTGGTGAAAAACTGAAAGCATTTCCTCTAAGATCAGGAACAAGACAGGGATGTTCAACTCTCGCCACTCTTATTCAACACAGTTTTGGAAGTCCTAGCCACGGCAATCAGAGAAGTAAAAGAAATAAAAGCAAAACATATTAGAAAGGAAGAAGTAAGACTGTCACTGTTTGCAGATGACATGATATTATACATAGAGTATCCTAAAGATATCATCAGAAAACTACTAGAGCTAATCAATGAATTTGGTAAAGTTGCAGGATACAAAATGCACAGAAATCTCTTGTATTCCTATACACTAACAACGAAAGATAAGAAAGAGAAATTAGGGGAAAATCCCATTCACCACTGCAACAAAAAGAATAAAATACCTAGGAATAAACCTACCTAAGGAGGTAAAAGACCTGTACTCAGAAAACTATAAGACACTGATGAAAGAAACCAAAGATGACACAAACAGATGGAGAAATACACCATGTTCTTGGATTGGAAGAATACTGTGAAAATGACTATACTACCCAAAGCAATCTACAGATTCCATGCAATCTCTATCAAATTACCAATGGCATTTTTTATGGAACCACAACAAAAAGTCTTAAAATTGTATGGAGACACAAAAGACCCCGAATAGCCAAAGTAATTTTGAGGGAAAAAAACGGAGCTGGAGGAATCAGACTCCCTGACTTGAGACTATACTACAAAGCTACAGTAATCAAGACAATATGGTACTGACACAAAAACAGAAATATAGATCAATGGAACAGGAGGGAAAGCCCGGAGATAAGCCCACACACATATGGTGAACTAATCTATGACAAAGGAGACAAGGATATACAATGGAGAAAAGACAGTCTCTTCAATAAGTGGTGCCGGGAAAACTGGACAGCTACATGTAAAAGAATGAAATTGGGCTTCCCTGGTGGCGCAGTGGTTGAGAGTCCACCTGCCGATGCAGGGGATGCGGGTTCGTGCCCCGGTCCGGGAGGATCCCACGTGCCACGGAGCAGCTGGGCCCTTGAGCCATGGCTCCTGAGCCTGAGCATCCGGAGCCTGTGCTCCGCTACGGGAGAGGCCACAACAGTGAGAGGCCCGCGTACCGCAAAAAAAAAAAAAGAATGAAATTAGAACACTCCCTAGCACCACACACGAAAATAAACTCAAAATGGATTAAAGACCTAAATGTAAGACCGGACACCATAAAATTCTTACAGGAAGAACATTCTTTGACACTAAATCGCAGCAAGATGTTTTTTGACGCACCTCCTTGAGGAATGGAAATAAAAACAAAAATAAACAAATAGGACCTAATGAAACTTAAAAGCTTTTGCACAGCAAAGGAAACTATAAACAAGATGAAAAGGCAACCCTCAGAATAGGAGAAAATATTTGCAAACGAATCAATGGACAAAGGATTCATCTCCAAAATATATAAACAGCTCATAAAGCTCAATATTAAAAAAACAAACAACCCAATCAAACAATGGGCAGAAGACCTAAATAGACATTTCTCGAAAGAAGACATGCAGATGGCCAAGAGGCACATGAAAAGCTGCTCAACATCACTAATCGTTAGACAAATGCAAATCAAAACTACAATGAGGTATCACGTCATACCAGTCAGAATGGCCATCATCAAAAAATCTACAAACAATAAATGCTGGAGAGGGTGGGGAGAAAAGGGAACCCTCTTGCACTGTTGCTGGGAATGTAAATTGATACAACCACTATGGAGAACACTATGGAGGTTCCTTAGAAAACTAAAAAGAGAACTACCATATGACCCAGCAATCCCACTACTGGGCATATACTCTGAGAAGACCACAATACAAAAAGAGACATGTACCACAATGTGTACTGCAGCTCTATTTACAGTAGCCAGGACATGGAAGCAACCTAAGTGTCCATCGACAGATGAATGGATAAAGAAGATGTGGCACATATATACAATGGGATATTACTCAGCCATAAAATGAAACGAAACTGAGTAATTTGTAGTGAGGTGGATGGACTCAGAGTCTGTCATACAGAGTAAAGTAAGTCAGAAAGAGAAAAACAAATACCGTATGCTAACACATATATATGGAGTCTACAAAAAAAAAATGGTTATGAAGAAACTAGAGGCAAGATGGGAATAAAGACATAGACCTACTAGAGAATGGACTTGAGGATATGGGGAGGGGGAAGGATAAGCTGGGATAAAGTGACAAAGTGGCATGGACATATATACACTACCAAACGTAAAACAGATAGCTAGTGGGAAGCAGCCACATAGCACAGGGAGATCAGCTCAATGCTTTGTGACGACCTAGAGGGGTGGGACAGGGAGGGTAGGAGGGAGACGCAAGAGGCAGGGGATATGGGGTTATACGTGTGCATATAGCTGATTCACTTTGTTTTTTGTACAGCAGAAACTAACACAACAATGTAAAGCAATTATACTCCAATAAAGATATTAAAAAAAAAAAAAACATGCCCCCAATGTTCATTGCAGCACTATTTACAATAGCCAGGTCATGGAAGCAACCTAAGTGTCCATCAACAGATGAATGGATAAAGAAGATGTGGTACATATATACTATGGAATATTACTCGGCCATAAAAAGGAACAAAATTGGGTCATTTGTAGACATGTGGATGCACCTAGAGACTGTCACACGGAGTGAAGTAAGTCAGAAAGAGAAATACAATATACTAACGCGTATATGTGGAATCTAGAAAAATGGTACAGATGAACTGGTTTGCAAGGGAGAAATAGAGACACAGATGTAGAGAACAAACGTATGGAAACCAAGGGGGGAAAGTAGGGGGGAGGGTGGTGGTGGTGAGATGCACTGGGAGATTGGGATTAACAATATATATATTAATATGTATAAAATAGATGACTAGTAAGAACCTGCTGTATAAAAAAAAGAAAGATGTTCTTGGGCTTCCCATGGCTCAGTGGTTAAGAATCTGCCTGCCAATGCAAGGGATACGGGTTCAAGCCCTGGTCCAGGTAGATCCCACATGCCATGGAGAAACTAAGCCCATGCGCCACAACTACTGAACCCACGCTCCAGAACCCACAAGCCACAACTACTGGGCCTGCGTGCCACAACTACTGAAGCCCACGCACTCTAAGGCCTGTGGTCCACAAGAGAAGCCACCACAATGAGAAGCCCGCGCACCGCGACGAAGAGTAGAGAAAGCCCACGCCGGCATCAACAAAGACCCAATACAGCCATAAATAAATAAATGAATTAATTTTTTTAAAGTTCTTGCAAATATTCCATAATACTGAAATTATTTCAAAAGAAAAAAAGACATGATACCAGATCCTGTATGTATAACTATAACTATTCATAAAAAGAATGTAAACAAGGTAATAAAATTATTAAAAGAAGCCACTGTTTTAAGGTTTTGCATTTGAAGAGCACAGTTTGAACTTCACAAATTCCTTTAAAGTCTTATTTCCGTAACAGCAGCAACTTTTAAGTCAATATATAGATGTTTAATTCAACAAGACAACGGGCATTTTATACAGAAGCTCTCCAGGGCTTCCCTCATGGTGCAGTGGTTAAGAATCCGCCTGCCAGGGCTTCCTTGGTGGCGCAGTGGTTGAGAGTCCACCTGCTGATGCAGGGGACACGGGTTCATGCCCCAGTCCAGGAAGATCCCACATGCCGCGTAGTGCCTAGGCCCGTGAGCCATGGCCGCTGAGCCTGCGCGTCCGGAGCACGTGCTCCGCAATGGGAGAGGCCACAACAGTGAGAGGCCCGCGTACCGAAAAAAAAAAAAAAAAAAAAAAAAAGAAGCCAACTGCCAATGCAGGGGTCAACAGTTTGAGCCCTGGTCCAGGAAGATCCCACATGCCACAGAGCAACTAAGACCATGCACCACAACTACTGAGCCTGCGATCTAGAGCCCGCCAGCCACAACTACTGAAGCCCGTGCACCTAGAGCCCGTGCTCCGTAACAAGAGAAGCCACCGCAATAAGAAGCCCGCACATTGCAACGAAGAGTAGCCCCCGCTCGCCGCAACTAGAGAGAAGCCCGCGCACAGCAACAAAGATCCAATGCAGCCAAAAATAAAAAATAATTAATTAATTTAAAAAAGGAAAAAGAAGAAGTTCTCCAGCAAAAGAGAAAACAGCCTAATGAAGCAAACAGTCTTCATCCTTCTTACACCTAAAGTGTAATTAATTCTAAGATGCACATGTTCCCCCATTACCTAACCAACCTGTTTTCTAGAAACAACACATACAAAGAACTCAGAACCAAAAGCCAATACCTTGATTGAGGTGCGTGGCCTCCATGATCTGAACACCGTTCACAGAGCACTGGGATCCACTCAGGGGAATCAGTGTCACCGTCCCCCCGACATTTTCAAAGATGCAATGCTCACTCTCCAAGTCGAGGCCATGAAGAACTAAGATGGGAAAACAGAGGAAGAAAAGAGTTCCTTTGGTATCTAGTGCAATGATTCCCAACCTTCATTTATTTTCTCATATTCTTTCTTTTCCATACAAAACTGTGAGGTGAACATTTATGTTTAGTGAGAAAACTGAAACTTCAGGAGTTCCTGGCATCAACTGACAGACCCATCCCCTGAGTGCTACTCGGTGGGTCTGGACATCCCCTGTATAAGGGAGTAAGTTCTGGCACGTTCATTTATTTCATCTTCGGGGAGAAAACAGTTGAGTAACTTGTCTTAACTGAATACCACTGAGTCACTCCTGCTTCAGTCTAAATAACTTTCCTCCTCCAGTTACCCAAAGGTCACAGTAAAATGGAAGAGACAAAAAGGGCCCCATGGTTCAAGGATTTCCTGTGACCTCCACACTTACCGACACTGCGTTCCAGGAGCACATACCAAAGCTAAAAGGTGACCACGGCAGGGCATGGATCTTGGGAGGCCCGAGGAAGTCTCCAGAAGTCCTGAGATGACCCAGCCACAGCCTGTGCCGATTCTGAGAGAACCTGACCTCCACAGATCTCTCAGAGCATGTGGCTGCTCAGGGCTACCGACCCCCATCCGACCACCCTGAGCTGCTCGTGTGTGATGAGTGGCCAGGCACGGACACATGAATGCCTGTCACACAGACCTACATGATTTCAGGCCCAGTTCCTGGCCAGCTTCTCGGAAGCACAAGCCAAACGGCTCCCACTACTCTCCACAGAACTGCACTACTGGACTTTGCTGTTCACAGGAAACGTGTTCTTAGCCCTTACCGCATTTATAACAAACCCAAAGGTCACATGTATTGATAGTTTAATGGTGAGAGGAAGAGGCCTGACACCTAGTTTCACCCAAAATCAGCTGAATCCAAGGACTTCCAGGAATTGGTTTCCGGCTCTCCCAGATTCACTATAAATAGTAAATACACATAGGAAATGGGAGCTTTGGCTTGATTAATAGCTTACACTTGGCATGAAAGCAAGCTCATCGCCAGCAATTCTAAAACCAGCTGAGAAGATATCATTCTTCCCCTGCCAATCCCCACCTTGCCACACACCCACGCACACATGCACACGCAGTCTACCGCCGCCACATGCATTCCCTAAGTTATGCTACAATATAAAGCCTGGCAAGACCTCACCTGGGTACCTCACAAAGACTTTGGGGAAAGCCAGAAGTCTGTGTGTGTGGATGCTGTGTACGTGTGTGTCCTACTTTCTGTCCTCATCCTTGCACAGGTAAGTGTCGACTGGGAAGGATTTCCCATCAAAAGGTCTTATATCTTTTATCTGTACCTGTTAGCATATTTCCACTGTGACAAGAGTAAAGTGATTTAACTAACAGCACACTTGAAAGGCGTGACTGAGGATAGAAGGCATGCAGGGTGGGGGAAAGGATTCACAGTCCCATTTTATTCACTAACTAACTGTTCTGTGTTAGTCATTTGAGCTGAGTTCAAAATTACAGAAATACACATACTGATCAATATTGTATTTGAAACGTTTTCTTTTTTATAATTACTTCAATGTCAGTCATTCCAAAGAAATTTATTAAATGATTTTTAAAAAGTCATTGGAGGACTTCCCTGGTGGTGCAGTTGTTAAGACTCCACCTGCCAATGCAGGGGACACGGGTAAGAGCCCTGGTCCGGGAAGATCCCACATGTCACAGAGCAACTAAGCCCGTGCACCACAATTACTGAGGCTGCGCTCTAGAGCCCGCAAGCCACAACTACTGAGCCCGCGCACCACAACAAACAGTAGCCCCCGCTCGCCACAACTAGAGGAAGCCTGCACACAGCAACGAAGGCCCAACACAGCCAAAAAAAAAAAAAATCATTGCGAAGAGGAAATGGATAAAGATCCTCACCAATATCCTGTTCTGTTGAAGCATCTTCTCTACCAACATATGTCTGACCTTCCTAGGGAGAAAAGTCAAGCAAAATTTATTAATAAGAACATGAGGAATGATCTGTTTCTTCCTCTTCCATTGAAGCCCAAGCAAACTGGTGACGGGTGGGCGAGCTCTGTCCCGGGCAGGCCACAGCCTCAGTGCGACTGGAGTTCACTGAGGCTCTGTAACAACAGCCCGTGTGTCCGAAAAAGGCCAGGACTCCTGAGGCTCAGGGCTCGACAAGGGTTGGGCTCCTGTTTTGCCATCAATAACCTGCCTGTGACAGCAATCTCACTGACGTTCCCAATCCCTTCTGACAAGTCTCTCCTCTAGTGGCCAGGGGTTTCTTTGTACCTAAAGATATGGCTTAGGATATATCTAAAGGAATTCAAAACAAGCATTCAAACAGATACTTGTGTGCTGATGTGTATAGCAGCATTATTCATAATAGCCAAAAAGTGGAAACAACCCAAATATTCATCCATGGACAAATACAGTGTGGTACATACACTGGAATATTATCCAACCATAAAAAGGAATGAAGTACTGATACATGTTACAACATGGCTAAACATTATGCTAAGTAAAATAAACCAGACACAAAAAGAAAAATAAATAAATATATATATATATGGTTTAGGGGAGCCCTCAAAGCACAAGCGTAACACCATTCTCATTTGAAGTCATGGATCAGACAGAAGACACTAAGGTCAAGGTTACAGAGGCCACCACTGATACTGATGTGGAAATTCTGCTCTCTTGACAGGGATACCCTGCTCGGGACCAGGCCCAACGGCGTAGGCAAGAGACAAAACTTTATAATTAACACAAGGGACCAGGAAACTGTATATACAACAAATCCCAGTTCGGGTGCTGGTAACTTTTCTTCCTCAGGCTGTCTGCCTTTTCGTTCCTTACCTCCCTCTTGCTGAGTCTACAAATTAGAGGGCAAAGTGAACGGATCTTCATTTAGCTTTAGGACTACATAAAACAGAAATTTCTAATACCACCGAATCCCAGTGAACTTCTGAGAATCCTCAAAGGACTCAAGGATTTGTTGTCTATTCTTCAGGGTCGTAGCTGCGCTCGTGGACACGGAGTATCGCACTAAACCTTGCCAGTGTCCACAGGGAAAGCGGCAACCAAGATGAGAATGTTCCAGGAAAGCAGGTTCTACCTTCAAATGATATAAGATGATGCCAGTGCTCAGAAGGTCGTCATCAATGCCAATTAAATGGGGCAGCTCGGAATCCAGAACGACCCCAATTCCTTCTTTCCTCAGGGCCAGGGTTTGTTCCTGAAATTACGAGGGAAAGAAAAGGAAAAGGTTACCTTGAGGAAAGAAAACTTCGTATTAGGTTCTCTTTAGAGTGCGAAAATGAACAATGTTTTATTTCTCACCAAGAAAACTGCAAGAAAAATGGATTGTAAGCTTCGTGTTGAAATCGTGGCATATGGTGGGCAAAGTGAGCTTAGAACATACAAAAAGCTCATAAAATGAAATAAATGTATTGCCTGATACAGATTCGTATATATACATATATATGTGTATATATGAATACACACATGCACACACACATATATATGAAGCTAAGCTCAAACCCTGCCTTCTTTAGGAAAGGTTCTAGGACCACTAGACCAGAAAGCAATCTTTCTCCCTCTTCAGAACCTTTATTTCACTTAATACCTAGAAGTCTCCTGACTTGTTGGTTCTTCTTTCCAGTTACTAGGGTCAAACTGCACATGGACCTGAAAGCAACCCTTTCCTGTGCATTCACTACTGTGCACCAGAGGTAACTGACCCGCTGTGCCCTGCATCACCTTCTATCCACTGATCATTCCCACCCACACACAGATCTGCTACAGAGCTCCCATCAACCACCACCACCACCACCTCCCTTGGCCCTGCATCTCCCTCCAGCTGCCACCAATTTCTCTGTGCCCCTTTAGAGAAAACCACCTCCAAAGAGTTCCCTACTTGTGGTCCTCTAGTTTCCCCCCTCCGGCTCTCTCTTGAACCCACTTCCATGGAGTCTTTCAACCCAGGGACTCTAGCGTCTACAGTCACTCCCTTGATGATCTCATCCTGACTCCTGACTTGACCTGCAATCTACACAGTTGTCCCTGGGTATCCATGGGGGATTGGTTCCAGGACCCCTGAGGATACCAAAATCCAAGGATGCTCAAGTCCCTTATATAAAAGGACATAATTTGCATATATCCTACGCACAACCTCCCCTATATTTTCAATCATCTCTAGATTACTTATAATACCTAATACAACATAAATGCTATGTAAATAGTTGCAAACATAGTGAAAATGCTATGTAAATATTTGCTGGAGCATGGCAAATTCAAGTTTTGCTTTTAAGAACTATCTGAAATTTCTTTTCTCTGAATATTTGTGACCGGGGGTCGGTTGAATCTGTGGATGTGGAACCCGCGGATACGGAGGGCTTGACTGTATGCTGACAACTCTCAAATCTCCAGGCAGACCTCTCCCTTAAAACTCCATCCTCGTGTATAGAAACCTGCCTACCTCGGTATACCTGTGGGGCTACCAGCAGGCGGCTCAAACTTACCACCCTGAAAGACCAGCCCTGATGCCCCCTTGCCTCCCAAACCTGCACACTAGCCCTTCTCGGTAAACACCAATCTTCCTTACAGTTGCCTGGACCAAAAATCAGGCTGTCCTTTGCTCCTTTCTCTAAACCCTAAGGCACTCGGTGTTGACTCCACCTTCAAAATATGCCCCCAATCTGACGACAAACCACTGCACCACATTGCTGCCTGGCCCCAAGTATCATCACCCTCACTGGGATGGCCTCAGTAATCCTGGCCACACCCACTCGTGCCTCAGCCAGAGTCCACGCTCTCCCCGGCAGCCAGACGGACGGCAGGGCAGGCCACTCCTTTTCTCGGGTCAATTACATGGCCTCCTCTTCTCTGAGTAAAACCCAAAGTCTCTGCAAGGGTCTACAAAGCTCCCCTTGCTGACCTCCTGCCACTTGCCCCCCCACTCACTCCTCTCCTGGAACCCCAGCTCCTTGCTGTTCCTCAAACTTGCCAGCTGGCCCTCACCTCAGGGCTTTGGTCGTTGCTGTTTCCTCTGTTCCTGTCTACTCCTTCTCTTCCCCTAGAGTGGAGCTTCCCAACCTTGGCAGCACTGACATTTTGGAGCAGATGATTCTCCATTGTGGGCGGGGGGGGGCTGCCCTGGGCACTGGAGGATATCTAGAGCATCCCTGGCCTCTACCCACCAGATGCCAGTAACACACATCCCTCCTCTGAGGTTGTGACAACCAAAGATGCCTCCAGACACCGACAAGTGTCCCCTGGGGAACAAAGTGTGCCCCAGTTGAGAAGAACTGCCTTCAATTCATACATAACTCGGCCCTCATTTCCTCTGCTCAGAAGCCACCCTCCCCATCACCCCATACAAGAGAGCAGCCACCAACCTCTCTTGTCCTGATCTGTTTCTCTCTTGGCAATTATCACTCTATGACATGTTATATACAAGTTTATCACTTGTCTCCTGACTAGAATGTAACCCAGTGCCTTATTTCGTGCCTGGCACAGAGGAGCTCCTCAATTAATATCTGTCAAGTGAATGAATGAGTGGGTAGATACTCCGAGTTCAGAGAGATGCAGGAAGAAAGGTCAAGGGCAACCTCGCAAGACAGAGACTGAGAGGCCCTTCACCATCAGGCCCATCTGCCCTAAGGCAAAAAACCCCTCAAAAACCAGGTTTTGAGGCAAATCCCAGGTGGAAAACAGACAAACCCCAGAAGAGTGAAGGTGAAAACTCCAGCCTTGAGGTTGGGCTGTGCTGAGTGGAGACTGGGGCCCATCCCAGAGCAGGACACTGTGCTCTGTGACCACAGGCTGATGGAAGCAGCAGAGGAGACAGCCCCGTGCTGCCAACGGGAGCTCAGGGTCAGGGAGGCTCCGAGCGAGCCTCTTCCTCACCCACTCCTGCGACGGGGCACACTGAGCACAGCACAGCTCTGGACTCCAAAGCCCAGAGCTGCCCGAAACAAAAGTGGAACTCTTCACATTCCTGGATCAAATCAATGGATTCTGTATCATTTAAATGTTAAAACAGTCTACATTCTCTAGCTGAAGAATTCAGAACCTCACAACCTTGCAGACAAGGGGCCCCTGGGAGGTTCTGGGAAAGGGCTGGGGGAGAGAGAGAAGTCCCCAGCCTTCACCTCTGCAGACACTGGGGCCTCCACCGCACACACGCGGAGCTGGAGTCGGGCCAGAGGGCAATGGAGCGGAGTAAGGAAAAAAGATGGTTTAAAAAATAAATAAATAAAAATCACCACTTGAGGGGAAGCAATTTAATTTAACAACCATTAAATAGATATGCAGAGAAAATGACCAATGCATAACTTAAATTCAAGAAAAGGAAATGAAGCATAGCACTGTTCTTCAATTACTTCTCTTATCAGACGGGCTTCCTCTCCCGGGCCCAGAACCTCAGGCTTGAAGGCCGGAGACTTCGTTCCTCCTGATATGCCGCACCAAGGCCCTTGCAAATCCTGGCTAAAATGAGCCCTCTAAATAAACCAACCCCGACTCCTGCCTCTCCGATATCGGTAGAATTCGTGCTTTTCCTCTTGCCCACAGAGCTCAAACAGAAGCGGAAAGTCTGTGATTTTTCTTTTTAAAGATATATATTACACTGGAGAATTTAATCATACAGCCCCGTCTCATGAAACAAGGCCTGCTAGCTCTGAACTGCGACAGCGCTGCACACACGGTAGGTGGCTCCTGGCCATGGACTGCTCCAGGCTTCCAGATCCATGTGAAAAGGAGAGGGACTGTTTCTCCTAAGTCCAGAGACATATGTATTTTCTTCTGCATAAAAGTGGACAATAAACCAAAAGGGGGCGGGGGGGGGGGGAGGCAGTATTTTAAACTCTAATAGCTCCCACTCAAACTAGAGAAACTGTTTTGGACTACATCCCAGTTTAGTTTGATATTCTTTTTTTTTTTTTTAACCCATTGAAAAGCACTTTTTCTTCCTTCCTTAAAATAAATCTCATAAACTTAGAAAATCATTTGAAATTCATAACTTCAGAGCCATTAGGTCAAAAGCATTACTTGTCTCCACCCATCCCTAACACACACACACAAACGACGCACACACACACACACACACACACACACACTTCCATACACACAATGGGTAAAATCTGAATTAAGAAAAAGTCTCTCAGGATTGGGAATGGGGGCATATGAATTTATGATTAATGCTGCCCTAAAGCTCTATGACATTCAAGCTGCATTCACTATATGATATTATAAAAGTGTCACCTCATAAAACTAAAAACGGGAGTTTAAATCATTGTTCGAGTGAAAAAGTAATTTCAGACAAAAATATCTATCACTTATAAAATATTTATTGAGTGGCACCTACTGTTATACGTAAATGATGAAATACCTCTTTGATAAGATGGAATACTTAACAGAACAGAGCTGGGGATCCCTTTCCCAACTCCAGGCACACGGGGTCCCAAAAAAAGAAAGTGGTCAAATATGTAGAGCTGCACATATTTTGTATTCAAACAAAGCTTCTGGCAACCAATACTTGTATAAAAAGGAAACTACCGCCTGACAAAAAGTATAAAAAGACAGTATCCACTCAAACATTATGTTCATCACATTTCCAAAAATACGTTCAATAAGTTTTTTTCAACCCCTAAATCTAAAACCTGTGTCAAGGGCTGAGATGGTGGCAGCAAATCCTCTGGCACATGCCAGTGTTCAGGTGAGTGGCAGGCAGGACTGCCCAGATCAAAGGGAGAAGCCACAAGGGCCTGGCTTGTTGGGCGTGTCCCATATAACCCCCATACCCCTTCATTAGACTCAGCAGGAATCCTCCCTCTTTTCATCACAATATCACATCCTTAAAATCCAGCACTGGGGACTTCCCTGGTGGTGCAGTGGTTAAGAATCCGCCTGCCAGTGCAGGGGACACGGGTTCGAGCCCTGGTCCGGGAAGATCCCACGTGCTGTGGAGCAACTAAGCCCGTGCACCACAACTACTGAGCCTGCGCTCTAGAGCCTGGAAGCCACAACTACTGAGCCCGCACGCCACAACTACTGAAGCCCACGTGACTAGAGCCCATGCTCTGCAACATGAGAAGCCACCACAATGAGAAGCCCGGGCACCGCAACAAAGAGTAGCCCCCGCTCGCGGCAACTACAGAGAAGCCTGCGTGCAGCAGTGAAGACCCAACGCAGCCCAAAATAATTAATTAATTTAAAAAACAAACGAACAAACATCCAGCACTGTGTCTGTCAAAATGCAACAACCTTCCTGAATAAACAGGTGAAAATCAAGACAAAAACTTGTCAATAAGAAGCCTATGTTTCCCTTTCAAGAAGCCTTCCTGAGAGCCAGATCTTGCTTGGGAAATACTGGGAAAATTTTGGCGACGTGTCTGCCCTACCTGAACTAAGGGTTCTCAAAGGGCAGAAACTGTGCTTCCTCACACGGAGTACGTGGCGGGGATATGGCTCCACCAGGCACAGAGCAGTCACTCAAGAAGTGCTGATTATTAGGCACTGTAAGTTTTAAGTGATTCTAAGTTGTCAGAATTTTTCTGGTAGAAACTCAGTCTACGAAGAATCATGTGCTTCCCTAACTAGGAGAGTTGTACGGAGTTGCCTCACAGCAGAAAGAGCACTTAACTTCTGCAAACCCGAGGCCGACGGCACTGATGAGAAGAGGAGGGGTCACCACAGCCAGGGCTTAGAGCACCTGCCCAGTGCGGGTATGAGGAGGAGGGAGGGGGTCAGGCAGACAGGAGGACTTTGATAAAAAATGAAATTATTCTTCCTCTAGCATAAATGCTTTTAATTTTAAAAAAAAATTGTATGTGACTTCATTCGAATTTAACAGAAGGAGAAAAGCAACTGAAGTATTTGTTGAATTTCAACCAAATGTTTCTTCACTACAACAGACACTTCCTAAAATATGCTTCTAAGTTAAGACATTACAAAACACATTTAGAGGTTGACAGCACTGTGTCTGCATTTTTTCCTATGTGTTTTGGTTTTAAGTACCATTCCCCAAGCTTATAGATGTCTGAGAATATCCACCTTCTGCCCTTGCACCTGAACGACACCGAAGCTGTGTCACTCTGGGTCGTGTTCATACCTCCTCTCTCACTCAGAATGTTGAGGAGGTAGTTGGCTCCACTCTCTTCAGAAATTAAATGCTGCACTAAGGAACTATGAAACCAGTCTGACTTTTGGTCTATGGCAGATAATTTGGTTTTCTGCCTGGATGTCTGAAGATTTTTTCCTTTACCTTTGAAATTCAATAGCTTAATTAGGATAGGTATTGGTGTTAAACATTCTGTTCTCTGAATTTTCCCTTAACACGATACATTCTTCTAATCTGCAGACTCAGTTCTTTTGTTTGTTTCTTTTTCATTTCCTGAAAGTTACCTTGTTTTATATTCCATTTTCGGTTTCATATGTTGACTGTCTACTTCAGGGATGCCAATTATCCTTATACTACATTGTCTTTCCATCTTTTAACTTCTGATTGCTTTAATGTCATGATCACTTTGCTTGTGTTCACTGAGACTATCAAGCCTTTAATTTTTAGTAATTTGATTTCCGTGGCATCTATTCTTTCCTTTGGTATTTCTAATTTTATTTATTGGTCCTGCAATGGTTGGTGTTTGGGACCTCAGTCTTTCTGTAGATCTGCAATCTCTCTTTTTTCATCTCATTCTCCTTTAATCATCTTGCTGTGTTTACTGAATTCACACTTTTCATTAACTTGTTCCACAGAATGAAACAACTGTAAGGACTTCCCTTCTATGCCTTGAGGTATGTTTTCATCGAGCTCTGGGTGTTTTCTCTTTTACATGCTATATCCCCTTTTTTTCTTTCTCTTTGCCTATCCATCCATCCGTCTATCCATCCATCCATCGCACCTATGTTTATATAACCGCCTTACCTTTTTTCTTCATCTGTGTGTGCACAGGTGTTACCTGTCCGGAAATTCTGCTGCTCTAACACAGGACGGTCAACTCCTTGACTCTTTTCCTACTGTTGCCCCATCTGTGATCTTTCTAGTTTGAAGACTGAGTGGGTCTGTGTTCTATCCACCGTTTTCTAGCCAGATTGAGTGAGGGCCAGGAGGTCTCAACTGAGGCACGGTAAAGGCTCTGTTCGAATTCCTGGGCCCTGGCCTCTCTTAACAAAGGTGATTAAATATCCTCCACCGGGCGCCTTCCTCCTGCCTGCGAGGAGAGCCCACTGCAGTGGGAACACTGGCTCTCAGGTTCCCTGGTCTCAGAGACTCAGCTCTGCTTTCCACTTCATCCCAGTTGCCGCCATTTCTATGATTCCTCCATAAGAAGAGGAAAATCACCATGTTCCTCCCCAGATCTGAGGGTGTGGGGAGGGCTTCTAGAGTCCTCACTGACTCAGCTCCCGAGGTGCAGGCCTAGGAACTCCACCCCGGCCTCCGCTCCTCAACGGCCAGCACACGGCCCTCTTCATTGGCTTCCTGTTAGTGAGTTTGTGGAGGTGTTTCTGCTGTTATCTCTTCATTTCTTTGAAATGTGTGATGTCATCTCCAACGCCTATTCTCCACAGTCAAGAACAGGTATTCAGCTGGCTACAAAAAGGAAGAAGACAAGGGTGCTCCAGGTGTCGGGGGAGGGGTCTCTTGAGCAAAGGTCCGGTGGCAGAAAACACGGGCACATACACAAGTGACCATTGGACATTCAGTTAACCGATAAACTTGGTCTGGAAAAGCCAGGCCGATGGTCATTATTTGATTCAGAAACCGGGAAGGCACTGAGAATTTTGAAAACAGGAACTGGCTGATACTCAGAAGATGAACCTGGCAAGGATGCTCGGGATGACTAGGAAGAGAGGGAAAAGCGAGGCGGAATTGGGATGGAAGGAATAGCCTGGTGGACGCTATGCAACAAATAGTTTAGACTGATGAACCTTAAGTAAAGACACCCTTCTCAACTGTTTTACATACTCCTCTTAATGAGAAATAAGGAAACAGGGGGAGTTTGCAAGAAGGTTTTTATTGCTAGGAAAACGAAGTCCTGACGGTTCCCAGTAACACTTTCCAGACAGCTCACCAAGCGGATATTGTTGACATTAAAAATCGCTCACCGGGCTTCCCTGGTGGCGCAGTGGTTGAGAGCCTGCCTGCCGATGCAGGGGACACGGGTTCGTGCCCCGGTCCGGGAGGATCCCACATGCCGCGGAGCGGCTGGGCCCGTGAGCCATGGCCGCTGGGCCTGCGCGTCCGGAGCCTGTGCTCTGCGACGGGAGAGGCCACATCCGTGAGAGGCCCGCGTACCGCAAAAAAAAAAAAAAAAAAAAAAATCGCTCACCAATTTGACTAGCAAGCGTTGTCAAGTAATTTGCATGTTTCTTTCATAAAATACAAATGGTAAATAGTCATTGTCAACACAAACCAATTAGTTCTGAAATCCTGAAAGTACACACACTGGCATTCACCCAGAAGCTACAGTTTCTCGTACATTCTCGTGCACAAAGAAAGAATCCTGTCCGTCTAACAGAGGAAGGAAACAGCCACCAAGATTACCAGAGTCAATGAAGCTGTGCTTCAACCACCATCCCACCTTCCTCCACCCTTTGTTCATGTAACCTGAACCAGCAGTGGTGAAAAGGAATAAGGATCTCCCCTTCACTTTCCTCCAGGAAACAACTTTTTATTCTTGCTATGCTCCCAGACAGCATGGTGAGGTGAAGAAAAACAACATTTGCTGGCTAGAAGCATGTTCCATGTCCCTGCAAGGCTGACTGGTAACACATAAGCCTTCGCGTGAGAGCTCTATTAATGCTCTTGGAATGGTAAAAGATTTTCTTAAACTACAAACACAGGGAAGGGAAAGAACAGCCTGTGAGAGTTCAGGACTGGAAATCTACCTACACTGAAAAGGTCTGGCAGGTACCACAGACCCAGAGAGACCAGGGAGGACCAGGAGTCAACCTTCATCAGAATGAGGATTAAGGAAGGAGATGGTTCTGGTGAGAAGGCAGAATTAGCAATCCACAGGTTGAAAAAAGAAAGGAAGGATCAAGTGGGTCAGCCTAGAAGTCACCCTGTTCTTCTCCTTGCCTCTAACCCCACAGCCAACCATCAGCGGGTCTACCCGCATGGCAGCAAAATCATCCAGGACCTTCCGTCTCCACCGCCACTGCCACCACCACCTCCTGCCTGGTCTCTGACATCCACCTGTCCTTCTGCTTCCTCTCTTGCCAGCCTACAGTCTGTTCTCCATGCAACAGCCAGAGCCTTCTTTCCAGAATGTCAAGAGGTCACACAGAAAACTCTACAATATTCTCATGCATTTGGAATAAAGTGGCACTGGCAGCTCACTTCATCTGGCCCCTACCCACCTCTCCAACCTCACCCCCTCTACTCTCCACACGACTCCCAACGCTCCAGCCACAGCGGCTTCCTCATTCCCACTGCAGGGCCTTTGCACACGCTGCCCCCGCTTCCCCGGGAAAGTCTCCCCTAAATCTTGTGGCTGGGCCCTTCTTGTCAGTCAGCTCTTACCACACATGGTGCCTGCTCTCTAAAGATCAAAGACACCAGTAAGGTAGACAAGGTCCTTGCTCACGTAAAGCTCACCTCCTAGAGAGGAAGCACACCCCTCCTCCCGGCTCCCCCCTCCCAGGGCATTCCATCACTCCACCTGGTTTGCTGTTTTCAGAGCACTCCAGTCTATCAAAATTATGTATTAGTGTATTGTCTGTCTGCTCCTCCAGAAAGCAAATAGTGGGTCCAGGACAACACATCAAGCCCAGGGAATGAGAGAGCAGGCTGGGGTCAGTGAAAGGCAAACTACCGCTCTGACTCCAGGGCTGAGACTGTCTCTCACCAGTCCTATTTATACGTTCCCTGCCAGGCAAAAGCAGCTCCTGAACCTCAAAAGAATGCTTAAAATGGCCAGAATAAGTCAGAAGCTTATAAGGGAATGTTGTTTACATATGAATGGATTCCAAAAGATAATCATCATAAATAATTTAACAAGTGTCCACAACATCTGTACCTAGCTAGCATCAGGAAGTTGATATCAGATTGGCACCTATTACATCATAAAAACTGAAGTAGGAATGCAAAAGCCTTGCTTTTTACAAGACTTTCAAACAATCCACATTACAGTACCTGCGGTCAAAAGAGACACACTTAGAACAGACGGAGAACAGTCCCGGGCTCACCGGGGCAGAAACAGGAAGGGAAGAACCTGACTACCTCCTCACCTCCCCGGTACCAGCAAGCCGACATTTCCTGGCATTGTTGGAAGTCAGCCCCTAAACAGTAAACAGAATTAATATTGTCCCTTTAATGAACAGAAGCTCTTGGGGCAGTTCAATTTCCACTACACCTCCCACTGCAGAAACAACATTATTTAACGCTAAACAGCTAACTGCTGGCAGGCAGTTCAGAGAGATGCTATGTATATCTTTCTGATGAAACAGTCCTCCGCTGGCTGAGCAAATCACCCAGATGTCGGTATTTAAATTACGCAAAATGCAAAATACCAATTAAAGAAATTACGTGTGAAAATATGCAAGAGCAAATTTCCTCACATTAATATTTAACTAGACTTTTTAAGTGGAGCAGGGTCTTGTGAACACAAGTACCTTGGTATATTTGACCTAAACGGAAGCCCAAAATACTCAGGAGGGTTCACCAGAAGGTTCTACAAGGGCATTTTTATACAGTGCAAACTTGAACCCAAGGTAAGAAAGCAGAGTGAAAGGACCACTTTAAGTGGTATGCTGTAACCCAGAAAGCTTCAATCTGACATTGGCCTTAAACTTCGGTCTTGTAAAGCTGGCTTGCTCGTTTCTTACCCACAGAAATACGTCATACTTGTCTCTGCCTCCAGCCTTTGCTCAAGGGATAATGACTTCTTGGGACAGCTTTCTAGTTCTTTCCCCTCCTGAATCTTACCCATCCTTCCCCTCCCCGGGGAAACACGTAGAGCCACGGGGGACCCTTCCTCTCGATGACCACAGTTACCTGGCCCAATCACCTGCATCTCAGTCAAAAATGACTAGTGCCTTTATATCCATACACTGCTTGTTTCAACTGCTAAACCAGTAGGTCACTCAAGGAGTTTCTAAAACACCATGCCTGAGCCCTGCACTGGTCCTTTAAATAAGCATCCCATTTAAAGATGGACCCGGGTATGGGTATTTTTTTACACTCCCAGGTATTTCACATCCATAATTTTCTGTATCCCCCAAAGGACTGGCACCTCTATTCTGCTGGGTGCACTCTGAGGATGCCCAACGGGTAAGTGCTACAGTTTATCCTCCAGCCAGCTTCTTCTGCAACTCATTCAGCTCACACTTACGAGCATCTGCTACTACTTGCCAGGTAAACTTAAAACTGTCTGCTAGATTACATAGAAAATGACTTCAGTTTCTGTTTAAAATGTTCACGAAGGGCATATAGACATTTTAGTGTGTGTGTGTGTGTGTGTTAGCTTGGGCTGCCACAACAAAATACTAGAGACTATATGGGACAGATAACAGAAATTAATTTTCCACAGTTCTAGGGGCTGGGAAGTCCAAGATCAAGATGTCGGCAAGGTAAGATTTATTCTGAGGCCTCTTCTCTTGGCCTGTAGGAGACCACCATCTCACTGTGTGCTTACGTGGCCTTTCCTGGGTGTGTGCACACAATGGGGGAGAGAGAATGATAAGGCTACAGGCCTTTTGGATTAGGATCCTATCCTTATAACTTCACTTAACCTTACCATAATTTCCTCCTAAATGCTCTATCTCTAAATACAGTCACACTGAGGATCAGGGTTTCAACATACGAATTTTGGAGGAAAACAGTGGAGTCCACAGCAGGGTGTGTGTGTGTCTAATATATACATCATACACTTATAAATAGAGAATATATCAGAAATGCAATAATTATATATGAGAAAGAAAGAAAAGATAAACAGAAGATACTGAGCCTAACAGAGACATCACAAATTAGAAACAGATTATTAACTCTGGGTAGTTTTTTTCTTTATATTTTTTCACTTCCCAAATTTTCTATAACAAACACACTTGTAAGTAAAATAACACAGGTAATAGAGATTTTTAAAATAAAATAAAGGAACATACTTCCATATGAAATTTTTAAAACATTTCACTTAATTTATTCCAATTTATTTTATTTAAAATATATTTTACACAATCTCAAGTAATCTCCAAGGCTGAGTTTTATTGTATGTTATATAACATTCTGAAGATGGAATTCTAAAATGATGAAACAAAAATGCATCAGCCAAAACTGAAAGCCCAGAAACCATTTCTCCAAAAGCCTTCAATATGGAAAATCTGCCCACAGCTAACATCATATTCAATAGTGAAAAGCTAATAGCTTTTCCTCTAAGACCAGGAACAAGACAAGAAAAAAGAAATAAAAGGCATCCAAATTGGAAAGAAAGAAGTAAAACTGTCTCTATCTGCAAATGACATGATATTATATATAGAAAACCCTAAAAACTCCACTGAAAATGTGTTATAGCTAGTAAATAAACTCAGTAAAGTTTCAGGACACAAAATCAATATATAAAAATAAGTTGCATTTCTATACCCTAAAAACAAACTATCAGAAAGAGAAAGTAAGAAAACCATGCAATTTACCTTGCATCAAAAAGGACAAATTAACTAAGAATAAATTTAACCAAGGAGGTGAAAGACCTGTACACTGAAAACTATTGATGAAAGAACTGAAGATATAAATAAACAAAAAGATATCCCATGCTTGTGGAATGGAAGAATATTATTGAAATTAAAAGGTCCATTCCAACCAAAGCAATCTTCAGAGGCAATGCAATTCCTATCAAAATTCCAATGGCATTTTTCATAGAAATAGAAAAAACAATCCTAAAATTTGTATGGAACCACAGAAGACCAAATAGCCAAAGCAATCTTGAGAAAGAAGAACAAAGCTAAAAAAGGCATTATGTTTCCTGATATCAAACTATATCACAAAGCTATAGCAATCAAAACAGTAAGTATTGGCGTAAAAACACACACTTAGATCAGTGGAACAGAAGAGAGAGCCCTGAAGTAAACCCACACACATATGGTTAATTAATTTATGACAAAGGCACCAAGAATATGAAATGGGGAAAAGACAGTCTCTTCAATAAATGGTGTTGGGAAAACTGGACAGTCACATGCAGAAAAATAAAACTAGACTTGTACTTTACATCATACACAAAAATAAGTTCTAAAGACCTAAAACCATAAAACTCCTAGAAGAAAGCACAGAGGATAAACTCCTTAACATCAGTCCTGGCATGATTTTTTGGATATGACAACCAAAAGCAAAGGCAACAAAAGCGAAAGCTCAAGATTTCACCACGTTACTCAGAACAGCATGTAACTTAAAATTTATGAACTGTTTATATCTGGAATTTTCACTTTAATATTTTCAGACTGAGGTTGACTGCAGGTACTGAACCTGTAGAAAGCGAAATCGCAGATAAGGCAGGACTACTCTACATGAAAAGGTGTTCAGCATCAGTAATCATCAGGGAAATGCAAATCAAAACCTCAATCAGATCACCTCAAACTTGTCAGAATGGCTATTATCAAAAATAAACAAGAAAAAATAAAATAAAACAAGTGCTGGTGAAGATGTGAAGAAAAGGGAACCCTTGTGCACTGTTCATGGGAATGTAAATCGGTGCAGCCACTACGGAAAACAGTACAGAGGTTCCTCAAAAAATTAAAAATAGAACTACCATATGATCCAACAATTCCACTCTTGGGTATTTATCTGAAGGAAATGAAAACAGGGTCTTAAAAAACATCTGAAGCCCATATTCACTGCAGTATTATTTATAATAGCCAAGATATGGAAACAACCTAAATGACCATCAGCAGATGAAGGGATAAAGAAAATG
The DNA here is from genome assembly GCF_008692025.1 of Phocoena sinus. Taxonomy (NCBI): domain Eukaryota; kingdom Metazoa; phylum Chordata; class Mammalia; order Artiodactyla; family Phocoenidae; genus Phocoena; species Phocoena sinus. Next base: position 42,773,949 of record NC_045777.1, read on the forward strand.
TGATAGACAGATAGACACATAGACAGACAGACAGATAGATGCACACACACACACACACACACACACACACACACACACACACACACAATGGACTACTATTGGCCATAAAAAGAAGGAAATTTTGCCATCAGCGACAACACGTATGGACTTTGAGGGCAGTATGCTAAGTGAAATAAGTCAGAAAGAGAAAGACAAATACTACATGATGTCACTTATAAGTGAAATCTAAACAAACCCAAGTAACAGATGCAGAGATCAGACTGGTGGTTGCCAGAGGTGGGGGTGGGGGTGAGGTGAAATGCGTGATGGTGGTCAAAGGGTGAGAGTGTGCAGTTATAAAATAAATATGTTGCAGGAATGTAATGTGCAGCCTGGTGACTAAAGTTAACAATACTGTGTCACGTAATGGGAAGCTGCTAACAGAGTAAACCCTAAAAGCTCTCATCACAAGAAGAATGTGTACCTAAGTGAGGCGATGGATGATAGCTAAACTTACTGTGCTGTGCACTTTGCAATAATACATATATCAAAATCATTAACTGTACACCTAAAACTAATACAGTGTTTCTGAATCAACTGTATCTCAATAAAACTGGGGGGAAAACAAGCAAACAAAAACCAAACAAACTAAAAGAAGGAAAATCTGCAGGTGTCCAGAAGCCAAAGGAACTTTCAGCCTCCAGAAAGTAGGCATAGAGGGGACTTACTTTAACATAATAAAGGCCATATATGACAAACCCAGACCCAACATCGTTCTCAACGGTGAAAAACTGAAACCATTTTCACTAAGATCAGGAACGCGACAAGGCTGCCCACTCTCACCACTCTTATTCAACATAGTTTTGGAAGTTTTAGCCACAGCAATCAGAGAAGAAAAAGAAATAAAAGGAATCCAAATCAGAAAAGAAGAAGTAAAACTGTCACTGTTTGCAGATGACATACTATACATAGAGAATCATAAAGATGCTACCAGAAAACTAGTAGAGCTAATCAATGAATTTGGTAGAGTAGCAAGATATAAAATTAATGCACAGAAATCTCTTGCACTCCTATACAATAATGATGAAAAATCTGAAAGAGAAATTAAGGAAACACTCCCATTTACCACTGCAACAAAAAGAATAAAATACCTAAGAATAAACCTACCTAAGGAGATAAAAGACCTGTATGCAGAAAACTGTAAGACACTGATGAAAGAAATTAAACATGATAAAAACAGATGCAGAGATATACCATGTTCTTGGACTGGAAGAATCAACATGGTGAAAATGACTATACTACCCAAAGCAATCTACAGATTCAATGCAATCCCTATCAAACTACCAGTGGCATTTTTCACGGAACTAGAACAAAAAATTTCACAATTTGTATGGAAACACAAAAGACCCCAAATAGCCAAAGCAATCTTGAGAAAGAAAAATGGAGTTGGAGGTATCAGGCTCCCTGACCTCAGACTATACTACAAAGCTACGGTAATCAAGACAGTATGGTACTGGCACAAAAACAGAAATATAGATCAATGGAACAGGATAGAAAGCCCAGAGATAAACCCACGCATACATGGTCACCTTATCTTTGATAAAGGAGGCAAGAATATACAGTTGAGAAAAGACAGCCTCTTCAGTAAGTGGTGCTGGGAAAATTGGACAGCTACATGTAAAAGAATGAAATTAGAACACTCCCTAACACCATACACAAAAAATAAACTCAAAATGGATTAAAGACCTAAATGTAAGGCCAGATACTATCAAACTCTTAGAGGAAAACATAGGCAGAACACTCTATGACATAAATCACAGCAAGACCCTTTTTGACCCACCTCCTAGAGAAATGGAAATAAAAATAAACAAATGGGACCTAATGAAACTTCAAACCTTTTGCACAGCAAAGGAAACCATAAACAAGAGGAAAAGACAACCCTCAGAATGGGAGAAAATATTTGTAAACGAAGCAACTGACAAAGGATTAATCTCCAAAACATACAAGCAGCTTATGCAGCTCAATATCAAAAAAAACCAAACAACCCAATCCCAAAATGGGCAGAAGACCTAAACAGACATTTCTCCAAAGAAGATAAACAGATTGTCAACAAACACATGAAAGGATGCTCAACATCACTAATCTCTGGAGAAATGCAAATCAAAACTACAATGAGGCATCACCTCACACCAGTCAGAATGGCCATCATCAAAACATCTACAAACAGTAAATGCTGGAGAGGGTGGGGAGAAAAGGCAGCCCTCTTGCACTGCTGGTGGGAATGTAAATTGATACAGCCACTATGGAGAACAGTATGGAGGTTCATTAAAAAACTAAAAATAGAACTACCATATGACCCAGCAACCCCACTACTGGGCATATACCCTGAGAAAACCATAATTCAAAAAGTGTCATGTACCACAATGTACACTACAGCACTACTTACAATAGCCAGGGCATGGAAGCAACCTAAGTGTCCATCGACAGATGAATGGGTAAAGAAGCTGTGGCACATATATACAATGGAATATTACTCAGCCATAAAAAGAAACAAAATTGATTTATTTGTAGTGAGGTGGATGGACCTAGAGTCTGTCATACAGAGTGAAGTAAGTCAGAAAGAGAAAAACAAATACCACATGCTAACACATATATATGGAATCTAAAAAAAAGGTTCTGAAGAACCTAGGGGCAGGACAGGAATAAAGATGCAGACGTAGAGAATGGACTTGAGGACAAGGGGAGGGCGAAGGGTAAGCTGGGACGAAGTGAGAGAGTGGCATGGACATATATACACTACCAAATGTAAAACAGATAGCTAGTGGGAAGCAGCTGCATAGCACAGGGAGATCAGCTCGGTCCTTTGTGACCACCTAGTGGGGTGAGATACGGAGGGTGGGAGGGACACACAAGAGGGAGGGGATATGGGGATATATGTGTAGGTATAGCTGATTCACTTGGTTATACAGCAGAAACTAACCAACACTGTAAAGCAATTATACTCAAATAAAGATGTTATTTAAAAAGAAAAGCTTAGGAGAAACCATAAAGGTAATTCCAATGTTGTTTTAATGAGAACAGTGTTGAACGCTAGCCGATTCCAACCTCAACAGCCCTGTGGTCTTATCAAAACCCCGGATCGGTGTTAGATTTTACTTTAATTAATCTAAGGAACCAGTTGTCTGGCATCAGCAGACATTTTTTAAATGTCATGGCAGCCCTCAGGACTGTGACGGTGCCAGGTGGCAGCTCTCCTGTACCATCTTGAGTCCATTAACGCTGGCCCATGGGATCATTCTACATCTGCAGCCTCATATGCCATAATGACGCCATCAATTCATGCTTTATTAACCCAAGTAAAATACAGAAGGGTAAAGCAACGGAAATCTACAATTATAACAATCTCTCAAAATACACTGTACCCTTAATTTAATTCAAAAAACACAGAGAGACAGAGAGAGGGAGAGAGAGAGAGAATATGGCTATCAGCCTCTGGTGAGCTAAAAAGTCCATGGATTCTAAATGCTGTACAAGGAAAATGTTGACCTAATTCCCAGAGATCATACTCCTTAAATCCTAGGTATTGTATCAGTTTAGGCTTAAGACATCAGTAGGCACGCTAGGTAGAATGGTGGATTCCTGAAGACTTCACAGGCAGGGCAGCAACTGCTCCCAAATAAAACTTGCAGGCGAACTTGAGAAAATATTAGGAGTCCAAAAAAAAAAAAAAATCACCCCTACACTGGATTAAATCCACCCACATTCACCAACTCTGTTCTCATGTTATCTATTAAGAACAAGAACCTGGACTTTTTAAACTTGGTTTTCAGAGTTGCGGCACTCCAGCACAGGGCAGACACTCAAACACAAAATAAATCCTCCCTTGGAAACTAAGCAGCACTTTAAATCCTTCAAATCATGGACTGCACTTGAAAATGGGAAAAGAAAAAAGCATTTAATGCATCTCTTTAGGGGCTTATCTGATTTACATTAGATGTGGGCCACTTGGAACATCTTTTCATTTTTTCTTCCTCTTGTTCTAAAAGATTTACTATGACCTAAAAATTCTACTCTTCAATTAGACAGTAGAAGAAAGTTGCAGATAAGTAATAAATCACAGAGAATCATTCTGATGTGAATATATTCAATGTTTTTGATCACCTTCTTGAATTAAGATCAGAGACCTGCCCCCAACTCACTAATCATGGCAAGAGGGGTGAAGGGATCCTAGAGGGTAACCTGCAATTTCACTAGAGAAGGAAAAGGTGTGCTGAAACCTACAATGGAAAAGTCCATTAAAAATGTCCACCCCGGGCTTCCCTGGTGGCGCAGTGGTTAAGAATCCGCCTGCCAATGCAGGGGACTCGGGTTCGAGCCCTGGTCCGCAGAGCCCTGGTCCGCAGAGCAACTAAGCCCGTGTGCCACAACTACTGAGCCTGCGCTCTAGAGCCTGCGTGCCACAACTACTGAAGCCTGTGCGCCTAGAGCCAGTGCTCCGCAACAAGAGAAGCCACCGCTATGAGAAGCCCGCGCACCACGACGAAGAGTAGCCCCGCTCGCTGCAACCAGAGAAAGCCAGTGAGCAGCAACGAAGACCCAACGCGGCCAAAAATAAATAAATAAATTAAAAAAAAAAAAAAAATGTCCACCCCAAGTTCAAAGCTCTAACAAAGAGATCTGGCTTCTGATGCAACTGCTAAAGCCAGGGGCTTCCACTCTCACTTACGTCCATTGTAAAATGCAAATGAAAACACAGAAAGAAATGCAAACTAACAAACACTTTGGAATTCAGAAACATTGGCGGTAATGGGTCACATCCTGAGATATAAACTTCTGTCGGTAAACTACGCACAGGTAAATTGTCTGTGAAAAAACAGCAAGGTCAGACAGAAAGATTGCCTCTCCATTCCCCCACGGCCAATCCCTGGCAGGAGGAACCTCCTTTCTGAAGTAGCCTAGACTATTTCACCATCCCAAGCCAACCATCCCCGTCGCTAGCTCTCCTTCTGCATCAGTTGTACCCACAGCCAGGATGGAAGGAAGAGCCACTGCACACTGTGTCTTGGCACATGATGGAGGTGACAGGAGAGACAGAGGGAGCCAGAGCTTCCCATGCAGTGTCATGCTGCGTTTCTGCCAAGGTGAAACACGCAGATGTTTCCATTTATTCTGAATAAATCTTCCTTTAAGCCATCCCATAAAACACAATGGGAATATGCCATCCCTCTTCAGAAAGGCAAGCTCAGCTAGGACAAACAACTGAAAGATCAAAGAATCTAGCCAAGGGCAGTCCACTCAGACCAGTCCTTCAGCTCGCGTCTGGCAAAGAATTCTAACAAGGAAGAAGGCAGGCAGTGTTGGGAGCCAAAGAAAATCCCCAACCAGGTAAAAGCAACAACAAACAACAAACTCAAGTAACCGCAAACATAAGCAGGAACAATATCACAACGTAAACCAACACAGACCAGCATCACAGACAACAAACAAGCAACAGGAGTCACAAAGAGAGCCAACACCAGGGACCCTCCCTGCAAAATGTAAAGAATGAAGAGATGAAAACAGTGTAGGGAGAGATGACAAAGACAGAGGGGGAAAATGGAAAATTTGCGTTAAAATGGGTATTCCAAAGGAAGAGAAGAGAACAGATGAGACAGGAGCTACAGAGTCAATGGAAACAAGCTGAAAGGAGGCCAGCATCTACGAGCAAAAAAGTTCCTCTGAGTAAGAAGGCAAAGGAAGGAGAATTGTGTTAAAATTTTTAATGAAAGGGCTTCCCTGGTGGCGCAGTGGTTAAGAGTCCGCCTGCCAATGCAGGGAACACAGGTTTGAGCCCTGGTCCGGGAAGATCCCGCATGTTGAGGAGCAACTAAGCCCGTGCGCCACAACTACTGAGCCTGTGCTCTAGAGCTCACGAGCCACAACGACTGCAGCTACTGAACTGCGTGCCTAGACCCCGTGCTCCACAACAAGAGAAGCAACCTCAGTGAGAAGCCCACGCACCGCAAGGATAGCCCCCACTCGCTGCAACTAGAGATAGCCCACGCGCAGCAACAAAGACCCAATGCAGCCAAAAATAAAATAAATAAATTTTTAAAAAATTTAATGAAAGAAACTTTCTAGTCCTACAGGTATCAAAATAAAAGGGGAGAATATTTACAAAGGAAACAAGCATTAAGCTGATAATAGGAATTCCCCGTGGCAATAATGAACTCCAGAACGTAAGAAAGTGGCATTCACAGCTTCTCAAGGGGAAAAGATCAAGAGCAAAAGAATTCTACACCCACATGGTTTTTCCATTTGCAGAAGTAGCAAAAGCACCGAAAGACAGTCTGCAAACTCACTCCGAGATGATAAGTCAGAGATGATCTAAACAAAAAACTTAAGACTGGACGTGGGCAAGGGAGATTATGGGCTAGAACGAGCAGCAACAAGCACGGAAACCGTTTCAAAATCAAGACTGTTCTTATCGATTGTTGGAAGTAAGGTTATAAAACTGGATGCGTATGTCACAATAGAGAGGTAAATTAAATAGAATTATTAATAATGGAACATAACATCTCTCATTCCATCAACAGTAGTAAGATGGATGGCACATGGGCAAGATAATACCAGAAAAGTAGATGCTAGAACTGACCTGAGTTCACACAATCTGGGTCAACAAACATTCAATGAGCAGCACCTCTGTGCGCAAGGCCCTACAGCGCACGAGGGTGAACCAGAAACATAGTCTTCAGTGAGGGTAACTATGAGGCTGAACTGTAGAAATACTAGAAGAAAGTTTAAATAATTAAGGGCAAAAGAAAAGCAGGAAAATTTCTACCTTTCAGAAAAGCAAGTTTTATAACGGATATACTGTGGAAGGCTGGGCCACGGTACAGGAAGGGCAGACAGAACTTTTTTAAAATTCTAAATGCAATCCAGCCTACTTCCAAATTAATCGATGATAAAGTTCACTTGTGTTTGAATTTTAACCTCTTCCTATTTTACAAATCTTTGCTGATTTAAACCACAAAGAAAATATCAATAACTATGGAGCCAGGAGAGACACTAATACCTACACACACACACCTTAGTGTTGGTGCTTATACAACGTGGGGCCAGCACCACAACGGAAATGACATTACAAATAAGCCCCAGCTCTACCGCTGAACATTTGCACACAGAGCTCAAAGATCCATCAGGTGTCCTCCAGCTAAAATACCTCAACACTAGGTGACTGGCTTCAAATTGGCAAAGTTCTACTGCAGAAGCTTCCCCAGCATGAGGCAAAGGACAAGAGAATCAAAGAGGATTTGGGGACTGTGACCACATGTACAAACACACCTGCAAGACAGGCCCTTCCCTCTGCTCAAGTGCCCCACGTGACACATGCTTTATGATTAGCACTATCACTCCCATCTGACTGTCTCAGAATGATGTGGTATCTCTCTCCTTGGGCTGTAAGGTCTTTAACAACAAGGGCAGGATCTCACTGGGGTTTGTAACCCCAGCACTGAACACTGCTTGATATATGGTACATCCTCAACGGATGATGTGGGGCTGAGCTGAGATTTAAGTGAGAAGAGACACATGACATTCGGAAACAGACAGCATTTCAGGTCCATTTTTCGCTTGACAGGAGTTCAACTCTGAAGAGACTTGAACGTGCCACTCTCCGGAGAGAGAGAAACAGGAAAATGGCGTGAGCAGGTTGCAGCTTTCTGTTTTCCACCAAAGAACACCGCAGTTTGTTTTCAGTAATGTGAGGATGCAAACAGTGTGCAGGGCAGTCTGGATGGTGACTGTGCCATCTTCTGCATCCCTGCATCTTCTCAGGCAGCTTTGGGTCAGTCAAAAAGAATCTCGATATCCATGTTTCTTCCACATTACACAGAAAATAAACCTGTCAGCAAATATTCTGCAAGCTGCCTTCCAAGCTCACACAGAAAGAAAAATACAAATGAGAAAGACTGAAATAGAGCAAGTCAATTAGCATATCATGCAGCTCACGTCTTTAGGGAAAACATTTCTATAATTGTAACTTCCTTATTTGGCCTTCTGATGGGAGACATTTATAGCAGCAAATGCAAGATGCTGCTAGACTTGAGAGACATAAAAATACATTTCCTGGAATAATGAGGAACAGGAAGAACAACGCAGCTCCTCTCACCACTTGGAAAGTTTATGAAGCATATACAACTGCACTTCTCTTGGTGTTTAAATTTTCACTGACGGTGATTCTTGATAAATCATAAATGACCCCGACTCGCTCTCCAAAGTAACTTGAAGACTTCTTTCTTCACTCAGTATGCCATTGGCATTAAACTGAAATAATTACCACCATGTCAAAAAAAGAATCATGATTTCTCAAAATATTTTAGTCAAGTTCATTTAAATCCCTACCTTGCGAACTTGGCAAACAGAAGTAAAAATAGGGAGTAATCATTAAACAAACTTTGTCTCACGTTCACACTATCCAGCGCTCCAGTTCTGGTGAAGACTACACACCCACTGCACACGAAACATCACCATAGATACCTGTAGAAAAGGCTAAGAACCAACATGTTTTTATTCAGACCTTGGTTTCATTTTGCTTTAAAGTTCAGTAGCTTAAAAATAAGCTCATGTTTACCTATTTTAAAAGGAATACGTGTAGGGGCTTCCCTGGTGGCGCAGTGGTTGGGGGTCCGACTGCCGATGCGGGGGATGCGGGTTCATGCCCCAGTCTGGGAGGGTCCCGCGGGCCATGGCCGCTAAGCCTGCGCGTCCGGAGCCTGTGCTCCGCGACGGGAGAGGCCACAGCAGTGAGAGGCCCACGTACCGCAAAAAAAAAAAAGGAATACGTGGGATTTATCTGGGTTCTGGGAGGAGTATGGGAACTGCCCACAAATGAATCCTCCCGCTTCCCCTAAAAACCATGAATAGCGAGTAGAAGAACAAACAAAGCCTCTTACGATGCCTACTTCAAATAATGTGAGGATGTCGGGGTGCCAGCAGAACTGAGGCACCGAAGTGACATCTGTGTGCAGGGGACAGGATGCAACAGGGAGGGACGGGGGAGGGTGGGGGTGAGGGACATGGTAAGAAGCAGACCCAGAAAAACAACAAAACAATGATTCCTGGGCTTCCCTAGTGGTGCAGTGGTTGAGAATCCGCCCGCCAATGCAGGGGACACGGGTTCGAGCCCTGGACCGGGAAGATCCCACATGCCGCGGAGCAGCTAAGCCCGTGTGCCACAACTACCGAGCCTGCACTCTAGAGCCTACAAGCCACAACTACTGAGCCCATGTGCCACAACTACTGAAGCCTGGGTGCCTAGAGCCCTTGCTCTGCAACAAGAGAAGCCACTGCAATGAGAAGCCCTCGCACCGCAACAAAGAGTAGCCCCCGCTCACTGCAGCTAGAGGAAACCCACGTGCAGCAACGAAGACCCAATGCAGCCAAAAATAAATAAATAAAATAAATAAATTTTTTAAAAAAAACAATGCTTACCACCAGAAAGAGAGGGGCTCCCCATTACCTGGAACTGCTCTGGGCAGATCTGAGAAACAGCAGGGCAGAGCAGGCAGCACCAGTGGAGGCAGAGAGAAAAGGCGTAGAAAGTGACAAAAGAGCCAAGAGTCGGTGCCTTGTGGCAAAGAAACCGCCCTTCTAGTAGCAGCAGCAGAAGATATGTTTTGCTGTAAAACCGGAAGGCCGCTCTAAGCCCCCAGTCTCACAGGACCCTGATGCTAGTAAATAATCCAGGAAAACACAGATAATTCCAATAGGAACAGAAAAGCAAGTAAAACTACCATATCCACTGTAGTAAAAAAATTATTTCTCAGCAGAAAAAAATTCACCAGGAAATCCAGCTGCAAGGCTAGAAAGTCACCAGAAAACATTCCAAGAATTCAAAGAAATGACTAGACAATCGTAGGAAGGGAGAAGAAAATGTATGGAACTCAGGAAGGATGGAAAAGAAAAAATAATTAAGAAATTAAGACAATTATTTGGCCCTTAAATAAAACATTCTCTTAATGTCACTCATGAGAGAAATGCAAATCAACACTACCATGATCTATTTCCAATCTATCAGACTGGCAAGATTTTAGTTTGACAACACACTCTGTTGAGAGGCTGTAGGGAAAGCAAAATGGTACAACCCCGAAGGAAAAGAATTTAGCGATACCTTCCCCAATTACAGATTAATTTACCCTTGACTCAAGAATCTCACTTCTAGAATTCTATCCTATGAATTCAAGGGAAAGAGAGATGATTTTCTCACACAGCATTCACACACACACAAATGACTCAGTTATTCCTTACAATATTGTTTATACCCCAAACGACTGAAGAAAAAAATGCTCAGCAAAAAAGAACTCTTGTGGGGCTTCCCTGGTGGCGCAGTGGTTAAGAATCCACCTGCCAACGCAGGGGACACGGGTTCGAGCCCTGGTCCGGGAAGATCCCACATGCCACAGAGCAACTAAGCCCATGCACCGCAACTACTGAGCTGCACTTTAGAGCCCACGAGCTACAACTACTGAGCCCACGTGCCACAACTACTGAAGCCTGCGCACTTAGAGCCCCTGCTCCACAACAAGAGAAGCCACCGCAATGAGAAGCCCTCACACCGCAACAAAGAGTAGCCCCCGCTTGCCGCAACTAGAGAAAGCCCGCGTGCAGCAACAAAGACCCAATGCAGCCAAAAATAAATTCATTAAAAAAAAAAAAGAACACTTGGGACCAATCCACAGTGATACAGTATATCCATTCGCACAATGATGGACCGTGCAGTTATAATAAAACAAATGAGGAAAATCTCTGAAGGAGAACTAGGATATATCGTTAAATGAATAAAAAACAAGATATAGAACAATGTATATATTTTCTTATTTTTTTGTAGCAAGTGTGGAGAATAAAAATATATATTCATATTTGCTTTCCAAAAGCATAAAGCATATTCATATATTATTTTCCAAAAGGAAAACTTGAAAGGTAAACAAATAACTAATAAAAATAATTACCTATGGGAAAAGCAAGACAAGGGGCAGTAGACTAAACTAAGGAGTGAGGACGGGCTACAAACTCCTGCGAGGAAGTCCTGTATATTCTCTCTTCTAGGGCAGGACAAATTCTGACCTTAAATACATCTGCTAATACACACAGGGGACATGCCTGGCAAGGTGATTCAGTGTCCGTGAGTTCAAACAAAACCCTTCCTCAGCACAGTCCCCACCTTCCCTGATGCCAAGAGAACTGTGCCCACGGGGTCTCACAGAGACGCAAGGACAAGTCCTTAACAAATTCTCATATTAAACACAGCAACCTGCTTTCTAGGGCATTTCTTACAATGTCCTTCAATACAGGTTAATGGGGTGTGGCCAAAAATCAGTTCAATTGAAGCAGTTCTACTGGGAGCTAATATGATCCAGTCCAGACATATAATTCTGAAGGTCTGACCTGATCTAGGAAAGATTTCTAAGGATCTAGAATCCAACTGACCACGTTTCACTCAGATAAACACACGGCAGGTTCGCATTTCCTATGGGAGGCCCAATTTGAAATACAGGCTCTCCGATGCCTAAATCCTCAAATTCAAACCAACCTTAACGTCTTTGCAGTAGATTGCTTTTCTCTCTTCAAAACACAAATGCAAACAGAAAAGGCCTTCCCTGATCCTGCTAAAAACAGTCTGGCTTTTTTTCTTCTTCCAGTTAAAAGCGTGCACACGTGCACACATACACACACGCGCACACACAAATCCTTTATTCCAAAACATACATACCTTGTGCGCTCTTTAAACAATACGGTCTTGATGGAAGGTGGGGCCCCCTGAGCCCCAGATGGTAATCCCCAAAAAAGAAAAAGATAGGTGCTAAAAGAGATCATTAATATCCTAATAGCTAAAATGTAAGTAACCTGCCCAAACTACACAACTAGTAACTAGAGCACCTAGGATTGGACCTTAAGTAACCTGACTTCAGAGACCACGACATTCAACTCTACATTGTACTACTTTCAACAGCACACCCTGCTCCAGAACCGTGGATGCTGTCCCACAGCTGGCTTGGGGAAGAATATAAAGATGAGACCTAACTCATTTACCACATAGTGAGCTATGACTGCTGCGGAGAAGCCAAGGCTCAGCCAGCCGAGGGAGCTGACCACACAGCCAACCACACAGCTCTTGGCTTCAGGGGGACAAAAAGCCTCAAGGGAAGAACAGATCTATGACCCCTGAAGATTCCAACCACATATCAAATAAGACAGAGACACATAAATGAGGATATCCTCCTCCTCGCCCTATTCCTGAACGGCTCTCATTTACAAGCCAGTCCAAGCACGACAAATAAAAGGGGTCCCGAGTTAGAATCCCAGAAACTCCTGACTCTTGCCGACAACACTGATAAACAACCCTTTACTTTGGTACAGGTTCTGGATGACCTTTGGTCAAATTACACTTTAGAGCTAGGCCTGCAAGAAGTGTTTCCTTTTTGGTGAGTGTGTGTGTGTGTATACACACACACACACTCATACATGCACACACTAGCAAACTGTGCCAGTAACCTAATTATTTCTAAATCTGTGTGCACTGTTGCCAAATGACAATTACACATATTCTGAAAGGACAGAAAACACAAAATGCTGAAAAATTTCTGTGGGCAATATCTCAGCCCAGAATTCACATTCACTGCTGTTTACCCAATAATGAAAACTCAATGGCTGCCTTTGTTCAAATGAAGTTACAGACTTATGACTTCATGTCCTTCATTTCTGCTCCATGAGACGTCAAAAAAGGGGGAAGGGGGGGTGAGTACTGAATGCCCCCTGCCTTCCGAAACCTTCACCTGCTTCATCCATGAAAAGCCTGCCTGTGGTTTGTAATCCAATATTAAACAGCTAAACAGGCCGTGTGTGAATGCTGCCTAAGCTAGAAAACAGAAAGCACTATGAACGACACCTTGAAAGGTCTTTGCCTCGTACAATCTTGAAGCTTCTAGCTCAAGGTGTTATAAAGAGTAAAGCCTCACCCAGACAGGGACTGACCCCTGACCCGGACAAGGACCTGAAACAGGGCATCACGATAATCAAAGGAAGCTTCGCTGCTCAGCCATGCCTGCATCACTGGTCCAAGATCACAGTAAAAAGGATGGATGTGAAATCCTTTTATTCTTTTGAAAAGAAAAAAACCAACCCGTACTACCCAAGTAAAGCGCCACCCAGAGGATGGTCCAGAACCAGTGCTTGGTGGGGTGGGAATGGGGGTGGTAATAGTTTTCTTTGGGCTTCATGAGGCCCTTCTACTGTTTTTTTTTTTTTTTTTATCTGCAAATCACAATTTTACTTCATGCTTCACAATCACCGTATCTTTTATTTTATTTGCTTATTGCCTTATGGTGCTGACTAGACCTCCAATGCAATTTGAAGTCGTTAGAACAGACATCCTTTCCTCATTTCTGGTCTCAAGAGGAAAGCTTGATTTCAGCATTAAATATCATGTGTGCTGCAGGTTGTTTTTTTTATACTTCTTGAATTTTATTTTATTTTTTTATACAGCAGGTTCTTATCAGCCATATACACATCAGTGTATACATGTCAATCTCAATCGCCCAATTCAGCACACCACCACCCCGTTCCCTGGCCGCTTTCCCCCCTTGGTGTCCATACGTTTGTTCTCTACATCTGTGCCTCAACTTCTGCCCTGCAAACCGGTTCATCTGTATCATTTTTCTAGGTTCCACATATATGCGTTAATATACAAAATTTGTTTTTCTCTTTCTGACTTACTTCACTCTGTGTGACAGTCTCTAGACCCATCCACATCTCAACAAATGACCCAATTTCGTCCCTTTTTATGGCTGAGTAATATTCCATTGCATACATGTACCACATTTTCTTTACCCATTCATCTGTGGATGGGCATTTAGGTTGCTTCCATGACCTGGCTGCTGTAAATAGTGCTGCAATGAACACTGGGGTGCATGTGTCTTTTAGAATTATGGCTTTCTGTGGGTATATGCCCAGTAGTGGGATTGCTGGATCATATGGTAATTCTATTTTTAGTTTTTTAAGGAACCTCCATACTGCTCTCCATAGTGGCTGTATCAATTTACATTCCCACCAACAGTGCAAGAGGGTTCCCTTTTCTCCACACCATTTCCAGCATTTGTTGTTTGTAGATATTCGGATGATGCCCATTCTAACTGGTGTGAGGTGATACCTCTTGTAGTTTTGATTTGCATTTCTCTCATAATCAGTGATGTTGTGCAGCTTTTCATGTGCTTCTTGGGCATCTGTATGTCTTCTTTGGAGAAATGTCTATTTAGATCTTCTGCCCATTTTTGGATTGGGTTGTTTGGTTTTTTTAATATTGAGATGCATGAGCTGTTTATATATTTTGGAGATTAATCCTTTGTTCATTGATTCACTTGCAAATATTTTCTCCCATTCTGAGGGTTGTCTTTTCGTCTTCTTTATGGTTTCCTTTGATGTGCAAAAGCTTTGAAGTTTCATTAGATCCCATTTGTTTATTTTTGTTTTTATTGCCATTTCTCTAGGAGGTGGATCAAAAAAGATCTTGCTGAGATTTATGTCAATGAGTGTTCTTCCTATGTTTTCCTCTAAGAGTTTTATAGTGTCCAGTCTTACATTTAACTCTCTAATCCATTTTGAGTTTATTTTTGTGTATGGTGTTAGGGAATGTTCTAATTTCATTCTTCTACATGTAGCTGTCCAGTTTTCCCAGCACCACTTATTGAAGAGGCTGTCTTTTCTCCATTGTATATCCTTGCCTCCTTTGTCATAGATTAGTTGACTATAAGTGAGTGGGTTTATCTCTGGGCTTCCTTTCTTCTTCCATTCATCTATGTTTCTGTTTTTGTGTAAGTACCATATTGTCTTGATCACTGTAGCTTTGTAATATAGTCTGAAGTTAGGGAGTCTGATTCCCCCAGCTCCGTTTTTTTCCCTCAAGACTGCTTTTGCTATTCGGGGTCTTCTGTGTCTCTGTACAAATTTTAAGATTTTTTGTTCTAGTTCCGTAAAAAATGCCATTGGTAATTTGATAGGGATTACATTGAATCTGTAGATTGCTTTGGGTAGTATAGTCATTTTCACAATATTGCTCCTTCCAATCCAAGAAAATGGTATATCTCTCCAACTGTTGGTAACATCTTTAATTTCTTTCATCATTCTCTTACAGTTTTCTGTATACAGGTCTTTTGTCTCCTTAGGTAGGTTTATTCCTAGGTATTTTATTCTTTTTTTGCAATGGTAAATGGGAGTGTTTCCTTAATTTCTCTTTCAGATTTTTCATCATTAGTGTATAGAATGCTAGAGATTTCTGTGCATTAATTTTGTATCCTGCAACTTTACCAAATTCATTGATTAGCTCTAGCAGTTTTCTGGAGGCATCTTTAGGATTCTCTATGTATAGTATCAAGTCATCTGCAGTGACAGTTTTACTTCTTCTTTTCCGATTTGGATTTCTTTTATTTCTTTTTCTTCTCTGCTTGCCATGGCTAGGACTTCCAAAACCATATGGCATAATAGTGGTGAGAGTGGACATACTTGTCTTGCTCCTGATCTTAGAGGAAATGCTTTCAGTTTTTCACCATTGAGAATGATGTTTGCTCTGGGTTTCTCGTATATGGCCTTTATTATGTTGAGGTAGGTTCCCTCTGTGCCCACTTCAGGAGAGTTTGTATCAAAAATCAGTGTTGAATTTCGTCAAAAGCTTTCTCTGCATCTATTGAGATGATCATATGGTTTTATTCTTCAATTTGTTAATATGGCGTATCACATTGATTGATTTGCGTATATTGAAGAATCCTTGCATCCCTGGGATAAATCCCACTTGATAGTGGTGTATGATCCTTTTAATGTGTTGTTGGATTCTGTTTGCTAGTATTTTGTTGAGGATTTTTGCATCTATATTCATCAGTGATATTGGTCTGTAATTTTCTTTTTTTGTAGTATCTTTGTCTGGTTTTGGTATCAGGGTAATTGTTGCCTCATAGAATGCGTTTGCGAGTGTGCCTTCCTCTGCAATTTTTTGGAAGAGTTTGAGAAGGATGGGTGTTAGCTCTTCTCTAAGTGAAGCCATCTGGTCCTGGACTTTTGTTTGAAGATTTTTAATCACAGTTTCAATTTCATTACTTGTGATTTGTCTGTTCATATTCTTTCTTCCTGGTTCATTCTTGGAAGGTTATACCTTTCTAAGAATTTGTCCATTTCTTCCAGGTTGTCCATTTTATTGGCATAGAGTTGCTTGTAGTAGTCTCTTAGGAATGCTTTGTACTCCTGTGGTGTCAGTTGTAACTTCTCCTTTTTCATTTCTAATTTTATTGATTTGAGTCCTCTCCCTCTTTTTCTTGATGAGTCTGGCTAATGGTTTATCAATTTTCTTTATCTTCTCAAAGAACCAGCTTTTAGTTTTATTGATCTTTGCTATCATTTTCTTTGTTTCTATTTCATTTATTTCTGCCCTGATCTTTATGATTTCTTTCATTCTGCTAACTTGGGTTTTGTTTGTTCTTCTTTCTCTAGTTCCTTTAGGTGTAAGGTTAGATTGTTTATCTGAGATTTTTCTTGTTTCTTGAGGTAGGCTTGTATAGCTATAAACTTACCTCTTAGAACTGCTTTTGCTGCATCCCATAGGTTTTGGATCGTCGTGTTTTCATTGTCATTTGTCTGTATGTAATTTTTGATTTCCTCTTTGATTTCTTCAGTGATCTCTTGGTTATTTAGTAACATATTGTTTAGCCTCCATGTGTTTGTGTTTTTTACGTTTTTTTCCCTGTAATTCATTTCTAATCTCATAGTGTTGTGGTTGGATAAGATGCTTGATATGATTTCAATTTTCTTAAATTTACTGAGGCTTGATTTGTGACCCAAGATGTGATCTCTCCTGGAGAATGTTCTGTGTGCACTTGAGAAGAAAGTGTAATCTGCTGTTTTTGGATGGAATATCCTATAAATATCAATTAAATCTATCTAGTCTATTGTGTCATTTAAAGCTTGTGCTCCATATTAATTTTCTGTCTGGATGATCTATCCATTGGTGTAAGTGAGGTGTTAAAGTCCCCCACTGTCAGTGTGTTACTGTCGATTTCCTCTTTTATAGCTGTTAGCATTTGCCTCATGTATTGAGGTGCTCCTTTGTTGAGTGCATATATATTTATAATTGTTATATCTTCTTCTTGGAATGATCCCTTGATCATTATGTAGTGTCCTTCCTTGTCTCTTGTAACGTTCTTTATTTTAAAGTCTATTTTTTCTGATACGAGTACTGCTACTCCAGCTTTCTTCTGATTTCCATTAGCATGGAATATCTTTTTCCATCCCCACACTTTCGGTCTGTATGTGACCCCAGGTCTGAAGTGGGTCTCTTGTAGACAGTGTATATATGGGTCTTGTTTTTGTATCCATTCAGCCAGCCTGTGTCTTTTGGGTGGAGCATTTAATCCATTCTCAATTATGGTAATTATTGACACGTATGTTCCTATGATCATTTTCATAATTGTTTTGAGTTTGTTTTTCTAGGCTCTTTTCTTCCCTTGTGTTTCCCACTTAGAGAAGGTCCTTTAGCATTTGTTGTAGAGCTGGCTTGGCAGTGGTGAATTCTCTTAGCTTTGGCTTATCTGTAAAGCTTTTGATTTCTCCATCGAATCTGAATGAGATCCTTGCCGGGTAGAGTACTCTTGGTTGTAGGTTCTTCCCTTTCATCACTTTAAGTATATTATGCCACTCCCTTCTGGCTTGTAGAGTTTTTGCTGAGAAATCAGCTGTTAACCTTATGGGAGTTTCCTTGTATGTTAACTGTCGTTTTTCCCTTGCTGTTTTCAATAATTTTTATTTGTCTTTAATTTTTGCCAATTTGATTACTATGTGTCTTGGCGTGTTTCTTCTTGGGTTTATCCTGTATGGGACTCTCTGCGCTTCCTGGACTTGGGTGGCTACTTTCTTTCCCATGTTAGGGAAGTTTTCGACTATAATCTCTTCAAATATTTTCTCTGGTCCTTTCTCTCTCTCTTCTCCTTCTGGTACCCCTATACTGCAAATGTTGTTGTGTTTAATGTTGTCCCAGAGGTCTCTTAGGCTGTCTTCATTTCTTTTCATTTTTCTTTATTCTTTTCCGCAGCAGTGAATTTCACCATTCTATCTTCCAGGTCACTTATCCGTTCTTCTGCCTCAGTTATTCTGCTATTGATTCCTTCTAGTGTAGTTTTCATTTCAGTTATTGTATTGTTCATCTCTGTTTGTTTGTTCTTTAATTCTTCTAGGTCTTCGTTACACATTTCTTGCATCTTCTCGATATTTGCCTCCATTCTTTTTCTGAGGTCCTGGATCTTCATTATCATTTTTCTGAATTCTTTTTCTGGAAGGTTGCCTATCTCCACTTCATTTGGTTGTTTTTCTGGGGTTTTACCTTTACCATCTGGTACATAGCCCTCTGCCTTTTCATCTTGCTTATCTTTCTGTGAATGTGGTTTCTGTTCCATAGGCTGCAGGACTGTAGTTCTTCTTGCTTCTGCTGTCTGCCCTCCGTTGGATGAGGCTATCTAGGTGGCTTATGCAAGTTTTCTCTGCTGCAGGTTTTTAATAGATACTCCTTTCCTGCAGATTAAGCAGTTTCCTTCATATTTCATTGTCTTCTGGCTTCTATTGTTCCTGTTGAAAAGTCAGTTGTTGGTCTCAGTGTTGCTCCTTTGAATGTCATGTGTTTTTTCTTTTCTCTGGGTTGTTTTTTAACATCTTTATTGGAGTATAATTGCTTTACAATGTTGTGTTAGTTTCTGCTTTATAACACAGTGAATCAGTTATACATATAGATATATCCCCATATCTCTTCCCTCTTGCGTCTCCCTCCCTCCCACCCTCCCTGTCCCACCCCTCTAGGTGGTCACACAGCACCGAGCTGATCTCCCTGTGCTATGCGGTTGCTTCCCACTAGCTATCTATTTTACATTTGGTAGTGTATATATGTTCATGCCACTCTCCCACTTTGTCCCAGCTTACCTTTCCCACTCCCCATATCCTCAGGTCCATGCTCTAGTAGGTGTGCGTCTTTAGTCCCTTCTCACCCCTAGGTTCTTCATGACCATTTTTTTGTTTGTTTTTTAGATTCCATATATATGTGTTAGCATACGGTATTTGTTTTTCTCTTTCTGACTTACTTCACTCTGTATGACAGACTCTAGGTCCATCCACCTCACTACAAATAACTCAATTTCGTTTCTTTTTATAGGCCCTTCTACTTTAATCCATCAAGAAACCCATTAAAGATTCTGCCATAACCCAGATCAAAAACATGTAATTTTGCTGTGAGCCACTTTCCTGCCCAAATGCAGCTTCTGTGAGGACCATCCACGGAGGCATTGATGGCTTCTGAAGATGAATATCAATTAAAGAAAATGACAGAAGCAGCATAAACAATGGCCCAAATGAGCAAATCTGTCAAAGAAACAAAGCTGACAGAAAATATGATTGCTCGATACAAGAGAAAACGTTAAATTAGGAATACCTCACCTTCTCACAGTTCTCACTTTTCCTATCAATTATGTGCTTTTACCACCTAGGCAATTGCTCATCCAAAGGTGGACATGAAAATAAAAGCAATTATTAAGAAATCAAATTCTATTAGAAGAGTCAAAACAGGAAGCCACTGCTGTAATTCATGTTCTAACAGTATTTCTGATATCAATTTTTGATTAACAGTCTGATGTGTATGGGTAACAAACATATGCTGTATTTTTTTCCAGAAAACTCTGTCTTTATGAATAAATCCGGCTTAATATTCTAAAAATGATATGCAACTGTTTGAAACATCAGGCTTAACAAAATGTCGAGTTCTAGCCATGATTAGATTCAGAAAACAGCTTACATTAGGTGGAATGAAAAGCAAAGGAAGGAAGGCAGGTTTAGAGGGAGGAAGGGAGAAAAGAGGAAAAGGAGAAAGGGAGGAAATCCACGTACAAATGTGTACACACACACACACACACACACACATGCTCCACACCCCAATAACTGCTCTTCAGGAAAGATTAATTAGATGCTGGAAAGTGTTTGAATTCTTTGGAAGAAAGGCACAATATAAATGGAAGGTATTCGTTTTCTTACTACTCTAAAAGGCATTTTCGTTCACTTCCGGATGAAACATAACTAATATCCAGTCGGCTTTCTTTTAACAATGAAAATAAATCAAATCGGAAGTCTTTTTAGAACTCCTATTAAGGAAACACCAATTCCCCATTCACCAACTCTAATGCTTATATGATTAGCATTTCTTTAACAAGTGCCTGGAGTCATGATTTGTTGCCAAACTAAATTACTATAAATTTAATTACAGGCATAGAGGTATTGCTGACTTTTGAAAATTACGCCCTCATCACCAAGACTATCGTGCACAAACATTTATTGACTACCTATCCTGAGTAATACAGAGAAGCATGGAATGTAGTGCCTGACGGCAAGAAGCTTGCAATTGTAGGGAGATGACACAGACATTGTAAAAATTAATGAACAGAAACCTCAGTTAAAATAAGAATCTGGAGTCCAGAAGGGGGAGCTCTCATGCCCTACAAGGAAAGCAGAGGCCAACAGAAAGAAAAAAGACTTCCTCTTCAAGAGTCAGCCAATGACTGTCATAACCCAGCCAATCAAAAGCCACTACACTAACCCCTCTTTAAAAGAGTTCTCTCCTTGCCGTGCAGGAACTTGCAGGAAGCTTGCTGTGGTGACAACCCCAAACTGCAATTCTTTGTTGACCCCAAATAAACTCATCTTTGCTGGAGTAATAACTGGCAGCCTATTTGTTTTAGGTCAAGAACTAAAATATAAAAACTATCCACTAACATCATATTTAACCAACTCTGTGGCTGGGGGTGGGCATCAGGTGTTCTCTGAAGAATTTTCCTGACAGTCCATGCCTTCTGTCAAGAAGTTCTAAACCATTTGCTAAAATGGAACTACATTCAAGGGAAGTTTCCTAAAGGGAACAGCACATTTTGCTGGCTCTTGAGTACACTGGCATCCAGTACACTGGGACTCTCTGAGTCATCATTATAACCTCAGGTGACTCAACTGTAACAGAACTTAGTCTGTGCCTTCAGTCGCAGCATCTGAAGGCAGTGCGGAGGCTGCTTTCATCCTAAACCAACGAGCCATCAGAGTGCTTAGATTTGTTGAAATTATTCTGTCTCTTTTAAAATCAGCAGGTTGTCATTTATCCCTGCTATCTGGGCCTGGCTCCGCACAGCTCCTATCCCACTTCTCATTTGCTTTTTGGCTAATCTCCTGTGGGCTGGGAAACACAATAATCCTCCTTAATGTCTGCATTGAAGGGTCTCTCATTTGAATGTAAGTTTCTAACACATTTCAAACCCTTTCCTGCCTTTCTTTCATTTTTGACCTGTGCTCAAAGGCCCCACTCTGTTTCAGTGCTCAGCTACCTCCTGGGTAGCTGTCAGATTCATCTCTTACCTCTCCACTCCCAAACGCCTAGTTTAAAAGAATAGTAAGTATAAAAATGGAGAAAACAAGGACCAGCACTGGACCGGGTGGGGGGCGGTGGGGGGGGGGGGAGGCAGTATCTATACAATGGACATTTCAAATGGTTTTTGCTATCAATCCAGACAGAATGAGACAGAAGTGGCCAATACTCACATATCTCATGGTCATACGCTATTAAGATAAATAGAAAATGCCACAAAGAAGTACAAATAAAAATTAAATGCAGGTTGGCTTCAAGTAGCAAAAATGGTCTAAGATTTCTCAACTCCAGGATTTGGAAGAAAACAGCACACCTTTAAGCTTTAATAAAAACATCATGAGTCCTACAGACAATCCAGCTATCATTTACATGCAAAAGCCATGAACATGCCAGGGATGGTACCTCTATTCATCCAAGAGATAAATCAAAATGGAGAGGAAAGAGGTAACCAGTGGCCAAATGCACTGATGGGGAGCAATAAAGATCAGAAAAAGCAATAAGTTTAATCTAAATATAGCCTAGATACAGAGAGAAAGATAGAAAGAAGTAGACCTTGAAAAGATAGCGTAATGATAAATCAATAAACTGAAATTAAAATCCCAACTCATGGAAATTTTAAAAACAAACATTCTCCTAAATATCTATTGCGACAATGAAGAAAATAAAACTGTAATTTAAAAAAAAACTATACAAAAATATAAAATTACGTATCAGGGCTTCCCTGGTGGCGCAGTGGTTGAGAGTCCGCCTGCCGATGCAGGGAACATGGGTTCGTGCCCCGGTCTGGGAAGATCCCACATGCCGCAGAGTGGCTGGGCCCATGAGCCATGGCCACTGAGCCTGCGCGTCCAGAGCCTGTGCTCCGCAACGGGAGAGGCCACAACAGTGAGAGGCCCGTGTACCGCAAAAAAAAAAAAAAAAAAATTACGTATCAAAACGCAGAGGATGCTGCCAAAGTTATACTCAAAGGAAAACATACAGCCTTATATGATTTCATATTTCTACAAGGGTGTAAAATAAACAAAAATGTTTAAATATCAAAGAAAGAGAATAAGGACATAAGCAGAAATTGATACTTTGAAAACAAAAGATAAACACAAGACTTGAAGGTACACACAGAAGAATAAAAGACAAACCTTTAATACATCTAACAAGAGGAAAAATATAAATATACAAAATTAACAATGAGAAAGATACAGAATCTGCATCCTTTGAGTAGTTTTCCAACCTTTTTTCTTCTTTAACTCACTTAGAATAAAGAACCCAAAACTTAGGAAACCCATTGGTTCCTCTTTCTGTGGAAAAAGAAATCAAAAAGTCAGAAAGAAACAAAATCATGTCACCTCTGCTTAAAATAAACAGCTCCATTTTATCCATAACTATACCTGAAAAGATTAAACACACATAACAAAGTATATTGATCACAAAAAATCCAATCTTTTTTATACATAAAATCCCAAGGATATCAATGATTGAAAACCACCACCCAACTCAATCACCCAATTGAACAATGACTGACAACAGAGCTCTTCCTGAAAATTACAGATCTCAATGGAATACTGACCAGTAATTCCCAATTTACCCTTATAAAGACCAAGTTTTAATGACCTAATAAGTTACTAACTAGTAACTCTTAAGTATGAAAACAAAACCCCACAGAATTGTGTACCATGTGCTCAGAAGAATTGAGAAGACATGGATTTTTTAGTAAGTTTCTGGCCTACGAGCACAAAGGGGGTATCTGAGAAGTACTGTCTAAAAGCATAAGTCTCAAACTGGAAGTTTTCTAAGAATGGAAACTTCCAGAAGATATTGAGCATGGATAGATCTAAGGGGATCCACCTCCAGGTCTCTGATTTCCACATGTGCATTTTTCCAACATGGATCTGCCTGAGAAGGTGCCTGCAAGGCACCCCAGTTCCCCTCTTCTCTCCCACCTCCTTATCACAACTGCTCTTCTTTCATTTTACACCAGCAAGACATACCTGTTACCCATCCAGACTTCTCTACAGTGCACTCAAGGTGCCAAACAAAGAGAAATTTTCAATATTTGGTTTAAACCCAAGCCTCCGCCATCAAGCCATATTATAGGACTTCTTGCCTTTCTCTTCTGGCACAGATTTCTGTTAAGGGCAAACGTGGTAACAGAGTCTGGGTACTGAGGCCCGTGTTGGGATGCTCTGTATTCAGATATATCAGAGTGTCTTGACAACAAAGCAAACAGACGGATAGGACGTGTTGAAGACAGTCTCCCGATTTCAAGTTGGCAAAGGCACTGTCCCCAGTTCCCCCCTCTTAACTATCATCTTAGAATTGGGAAATGAAAATGATGGAGATGCCAGAGAAAAAGATATTAACATTAACTGAAGAATGAAGTTAGATGTTTTTAAACTAAAAGCCTCTATTTTCTAACTGAAATTACAATAATTCTACAGCTCCATGGTTTTCACCACACACACACACACACACACACACACACACACACACACACTACATAGAGACAAAAATACATTTAAAGCCTATAATATAAAAATGCATTCTCAGCCTTTCCAGAGTATATGGAATTTTAAAAGCTGCCTTTTAAAGTGAAAAAGCAACAGGCATGATTGACAGCTGTCTGATAAGTTGGGGTAAAGCCATTTTGGTAAACTTTCCAGAAACTGAGAAAGTGGATGGTTCCAATGACTGGGTGACAAAACCTTTGTGGAAGTCAGGTGGGCTCCAATTCTTAACTTTCAACAAAACTGGAAGGAGGAGCAAGTCTCAGCTCGTCAGCACACAGAGTGTTAATGATCATTGGTTAAGAGATCAGCACGTGACCTTCTGCTCATCTCCTAAAACCATCCTGAAGAAATAAAGGACCCGGCTGAAGTAGCTCTCCTTCCACTCCCATCAACTCATCTATGTGGAAAGCAAGGGTAAATCTGTGCTCCCCCCCCCCCACGTCAATGTCCCCGTGAACAGCCTGAGGGGAAAGTCCCATACATTTTGTTAAATGACACATCTCTAATAGCACTTTCAATGTTTAATAATCAGTTATCAAAATGTACACTTCTGCTGCTTTGAAAAAGTATGTACCACAAATAATTATGATGGTACTCACTCTGGAAGAAATTTCCTTAATAATCACAGCCTCATGGTTATAGGAAATATTTTTAATTACATTTAAATTTATTTGCATGGTTTTATTATAAGGGATTATGATAAGACGATCAAAGAAAAACACTTCCAAGCACAAAAATATATTAAACTAGGAAAAACTTCTGTAGGGTAAACTGGATATACAATCTCAAGGAAAAAAGAAAACGATGTAAAATTCCCAACAGTGAAAAAAGAGAGACATTTAATTTATTTTTACATTGATGACGGTGGATATTGAATCCCTCTGGTTTTACATTTCACTGGATTCATTTGAAAGAGTGATTTTATTTTAAAATGTCAATATTTGATCTCCACCAAAAATTCTATCTTGTGCAGATGTTAAATATATAACAAAACATAGATACCAACTTACAAATGTTCAAGGAACGCAGAGTTGTGCAGAATTCCTTGAGCAGGTGTGCAAGTGCAGAGTGAGAGGGCCCCTGCCCTCTGGCTCCCAGCATGGCTGCAGCTTGGGACAGGCGTGCACTCCAGGCTCAGATCATTCCTCTCTGGCACCCTGGTCCCTGCTGGCAAGTTCTTCAAATAAACTGGACTCTGAATTCCTTTGTTTACTCTTTCATACTGGTTTCCCAGCTGCCTACCACAATGGCAAACAATAGTCATGCAAAAAGTGTTGATTTTCAAAATGAAATAAAATGACATTTGCCAAAGGTTTGAGAGCAAGTCCTTGCTCTCTGAGAACCTGATCCAGCCGAACATTTATCAGACACAAGGGAGCAGATGGGCTGAACTTTGGACCATATGAAGACAGGCCAGGAGGTGAGTTCCTAACCACCATGAATTCTAGGAGTGACCTTTGAGAAACCATCATGCAGGTTTCCATCCATTTAAAACTAAATGTGGAGGAAACCAGGACTCTTGCCCTGCTGCAAAAGTGGCCTCAAGAAAATGAATACATACCTGGAGAAGCATTTCCAGTTCCTAGAAGAAAGAAATGCTGAACACTGGGACAAGAAAGGATTTTAAGTAATTATTCACTCTAGTGTATTCTCTGCCTCGAGATAAAACCAGAACAAACTGATTCCATGCAGAGCTGGGAACTGCACTGGTATTTAACCGTAATGAATGGGAAGTCAAGAGGTTCTTTAACAGAAAGGATTCTTTGAGCTGCACAGCCTCTCCCACCGTGGGAGGTGGTCAGACAATCCCAGCCCATCACACAGCCCCTGCCCTCCACCTGTGAAGACTTCCACACACCTCTGAAGTGCTGTGGGCGGCTATGTCAGTGGGCCCTTGCATTATTTATTTTAAATCATTTTCATATGTGTTAATTTAAAACAAACGTGGCCTCGTATCCATACATACACATTCCTATACAGAAGCACGCATGCGTATGCAGTCTCTATGTGAATTATTTTAACTAATTCAACAAAAAAAGATGAAAGGAAAAAATCACTACTAAGCCTTCCAATAAGAATCCAACACACACATTTTTTTCTGTGCAGAACATTTATTTAACCCCATCACATATTAAGGTCTACATAGCCAAGGCTGAGCAAAATGGATCTCTCTTTTCTCTCACTTAAAAAAATTCTAAATTGGATTCTTAGTGACCAGACAGTGAAATCACTCCTCCCGTACTTCTCTCTTTTTCTCTTGAACTTAAGAAATGTGTAAGAAAATCAGAATGATGGAAGCTCTGTGGCAGTGGAGACTGGATCTGTCTTGCTCCACACCCCCAGGGTCCAGCACCCTGCCCAGAGCACACTACGGGCAGCATGAGTGCTCGTTAAACACACGATAAAACAGTGACCCAAATACGAAGCAGGAGGTCTCACTACCACACATCTCGGGCATGCAGGGCTGGTAGGTAATACAGCAGTTTTAAGTGAAGTTTGTTTGGCTTATTTATACTGATATAAATTATGCTTTCCAACTTTACTGAGATACTACTGACATCTAACATATGTAAGTTTAAGGTGTACAACGTGACGATCTGATACCCATACATATTACAAAACGATTACCACAGTAAGGTTAGTTAACACCTCTATCCCCTCAGAGTCACCTTCTTGGATGTGTATGGTGACGACATTCAAGATCTATTACTCTCTTAACAACCTGCAAGTATATGACACAGTACTAACTATAGTCACCATGCTGTACATTAGATCCCAGAACTGATTCGTCTTATAACTGGAAGTTTGCACCCTTTGACCAGCATCTCCCTATTTCCCTCACCCCCCAGCCCCTGGCAACCATCCTTCTACTCTCAATTTCTATGAGTTCAGCTTTTTTAGATTCCACATGTGAGATACTACAGTATTTGTCTTTCTCAGTCTCACTTACTTCACTTAGCATAATGCCCTCAAGGTCCATCGCCTTGTGCAAAAGACAGGATTTCCTTCCTTTTAATGGCTGAATAATATTCTATTATATAGATATATATCTCACAGCTTCTTTATCCATTCATCCATAAATGGACACTTAGGTTATTTCCGTGTCTTGGCTATTGTAAATAATGCTGCAGTGAACATGGGGATGCAGATATCTCTTCCAGACAGTGATTTTATTTCCTTCAGATATATACCCAGAAATGGAATTGCTGAATCATGTGGTAGTTCTATTTTTAATTTTTTGAGGAACCTCCATACTGTGTTCCATAGTGGATGCGCCAATTTACATTCCCGTCAACAGTGCAAAAGGGTTCCCTTTTCTCCACATTCTCACCAACGCTTGTTACCTCATCTTTTAAATAAGAGTCATTCTGACAGGTGTGAGATGATATCTCACTGTGGTTTTGATTTGCATTTCCCTAATGATTAGTGATGCTGTGCATCTTTTCATGTATCTGTTGGCCATCTGTAAGTCTTTTTTGGAAAAATGTCTATTCAGGTCCTCTGTCCATTTTTTAATCAGATTGTTTGTTTTTAACAGTATTAACCTATTATCAGATAGCTGGTTTGCAATTATTTTCTCCCATTCTGTAGGCCGCCTTTTCATTCTGTTGTTTCCTTTGCCATGTAGAAGCTTTCTAGTTTAATATAGTCCCACTTGTTTATTTTTGCTTTTATTGCTTGCACTTTTGATATCAGTGTCATTTCCAAAAGATCATTGCCAAGACCAAGGTCAAGAAGCCCTTTCCCTATGTTTTCCTATAATAATATTACAGTGTTGGGTCTTACATTTAAGTCTTTTAATTTCAAGCTAATTTTTGTAAGTGGTGAAAGATGGCATCTAATTTCATTCTTTTATGTCCAGTTTCTCAGCACCATTTTTCTTGAAGAGACTACTCTTTCCCCACTCAATATTCTTGGATCCCTCATCAAATATTAGTTGATCGAATATGCATGGGCTTATTTCTGAGCTCTTAATTCTGTTCCACTGGTCTATATGTCTGTTTATATGCCAGTACCATACTATTTTGATTACTATAGCTTTGTAACAAAAATATAAATTATTACAATAGGCAAAACATGACTAAACACAGATGAGGGCTTGAATGAGAATCCCATTCTGGTATTAATTTCAAAGAAAAAAAGAGCTACCTTCTGGTTTCTAGTCCACTATGTAGGTAGTTTAAAAGTCACACTGTCCTAACAATAAGTAAAAGGCTACGGGAAAAAACCCCTGAAAACCAACGACTCTTCTTAGATGTCAGAGAAGTGAGGTCACAGGACAAACTGCTGCCCCCAATTTGGAGAGATAGTCAGATACAGGTGATCACAACTTACCGGAACAGAAACCCAAGAGAAGGTGCCAGGGTAGGAAAACCTATGACAAATTGGTGGAGGCTCAGAGTGGGCAGGTCTGATGCTTAAAAACTCCAGGGAGCCCCAGCCCTGGGGGGGGAGGGGGGAGTCCCCAAACCTCTGTGAGATCTTCTCCAGGAGCTCCCCCAGATCCTCACAGAGAATATCAGAGAAAAATTCCCTCGTGCTTCCAGAAGAAGGTGGGGAATGTAGCCATTTTTACATATGCCAGAGCCCTTTGTTTTTCTTTTTTTTTTTTTTGATGCTTAACTTTATTTTTTTTAACATCTTTATTGGAGTATAATTGCTTTACAATGGTGTGTTACTTTCTGCTGTATAACAAAGTGAATCAGCTATACGTATACATATGTTCCCATATCTCCTCCCTCTTGCATCTCCCTCCCACCCTCCCTATCCCACCCCTCTAGGTGGTCACAAAGCACCAAGCTGATCTCCCTGTGCTATGCGGCTGCTTCCCACTAGCTATCTATTTTACATTTGGTAGTGTATATATGTCCATGCCACTCTCTCACTTTGTCCCAGCTTACCCTTCCCCCTCCCCACGTCCTCAAGTCCATTCTCTACATCTGTATCTTTATCTTAACAAGACCTGCCCTCAGGAGAAACCATTTTACCAGAGCCCCACTTAGCTGGGGGAAGATAAATACCCAACTCCAGCCCCCTCCAGCCACCCTGTCCCACCTAAGGGGACACAGGGACGACTGAGGAGCACCGTGAAGTTCACAGTCCAGGGGCACAGGCCCCCCGGAAGATAAGACCTAATCACAGGACTACAGAACGCTCCCCCTCCCCAAACCTCACCAATACATTACACAGGCCGATTTATTAAAGTTCTCCTCACAGCCCCTCATGCCCACCTTCCAACTAAAAATTACAAGGCATGCAAAAAAACAAAAGCTGAAAAACCTTCAGAACCAGAGTCACACATGGCAGGGAAGCTGGAATTACCAAACTAAGACTCTTTAAAAACTATGATTAATAAGCTAAGGGCTTTATTTGAAGCAACATGGATGGACCTAGAGATTATCATACCATGTGAAGTAAGTCAGAAAGAGACAAATACCATATGATATCACTTACATGTGGAATCTAAAATATGACACAAATGAACTTACCTATGAAACAGAAACAGACTCACAGACATAGAGAACAGACTTGTGGTTGCCAAAGGGGAGGGAGGGTAGCGGGGAGGGATGGATTGGGAGGTTGGGATTAGCAGATGCAAACTAGTATACATAGGATGGATAAACAACAAGGTTGTTGTTTATAGGTGTGTTGAATATAGGGAACTATATTCAACATCCTGTAATAAACCATAATGAAAAGAATATGAAAAAGAAAGTATATATCTATAACGGAATCACTTTGCTGTAGAGCAGAAATTAACATCGTAAATCAACTATACTTCAATAAAATAAATTTTAAAAAAATAAGCTAAGGGCTTCAACAAAGAAAGTAGACAGCGTGCAGGAATGTTTCACAAAAATTAAACCAAAATGGACCACAGATCTAAAAGTAAAACACAGAACTATAAAACTCCTAGAAGACAAAATGGGAAAAACCCTAGATGACTTCTGGCATGGTGATAACTTTTTAGATACAACACCAAAGGCAAAATCAATGAAAGAAATCATCGCCAAGCTGGGTTTCATTAAAATGAAAAACTTCTGCTCTAGGAAAGACAATGTCTAGAGGATCAGCCATTACTGCGAAAAACTATCTGCACTCTTGGTGTCGTACATTCTATGGCCTTTGACGTGTGTCTCATCGTAGAATAGCTTCACTGTCCTAAAAACCTTCCGTGTTCTGCATGTTCATCCTTCCTTCCCCCCAACTTAACCTCTGACAACCACTGATCTTTTCACTGTGTCCATAGTTTTACCTTTTCCAGAGGCCATATAGTTGGAATCTTGTAGTATGTAGTCTTCAGAGTGGCTTCTTTCACTTAGTAATATGCATACGGTTCCTAAAATATTCACTATCTGGTTCTTTACAGGAAATTCGCCAACCTCTCTCGTAGACACTGTGCAAAGCAGTTGTGCAGATTACCTCTATACATGTTTTACTCCAGTGAGGTAAAAATGATTATTATCCTCACTTTAAGGAGGAAGCTGAGGCTTATCAAGATTAAGGAATTGGCCAAAGTCCCAAGTGGCCAAGCCAGGGTTCAACCCCAAACTCACTGGCTCAGAGCAGATGCTCTAAACCACCGAGCTCTACTGAGTGGGAGCTGGGAGGATAACGTAACCCTAATGTTACATAAGCACTGGTACAAAGGTAAAGGGCCAAAGCCAATCTCTGGAACCGAGGGACTCCCGCACACTCTGGGGAAACATTTCCTGAATCCCATCATATGACGGGTACTGCAGTATCACCAACATTCCCATGATAATGTCACACCATTTGCTCTTGACACTCTGGATGGAGCGAGAATCCCTCAGCCGACTGGCCACCAGTCCACTGACTCGGCGGCTGCTGACCTATTCTATGTGCCGTCACTGTGCTGATCCCCTCTCTAAGGACTGGCTAAGTCAGCATCTTGGCACCTCGTTCCCTGAGCTAAACAGACTTTGGAGGGCCAACCTTAGAACCTAACCGCAACCGAATATCAATACTCGATGGACAGAGACGAGTCCAGGCTCTGAGAAACTACACATCACTCATTTTTCAGAATGCAACTATCTTCTAAGACAACAGGGTTTTAGCAGAAAACTTTTCACCATTTTAAGAGCAAAAGGCAACCTAAAAAGAATAAAAAAGCGCTTTTGTTCTAAGGAATCCATTAAGGCTACAGGTTTTTGCAAATTCTGGACACAAAACTGAAAAAGGACACCTGGCTTAGAGCCAAACAGCCATCCTCAGAACACAGTGAGTCTGAAGTGAGCAGCCCCTCCTTAGAGCCACAGACACAAGGCTCTCCCAAACTGCTATAAACAAGCCTGTTTAATTTTGTTTAATCCAGTATCGCCCACACTTATTTGAACAAGAGTTTTTCCCTCTCTCAAGGAACCGCATCAACACTGGAGCAGTCTATCAACAAACAGCTCCTGAGCGTCTGCTTTGTGTCCAGAACTCAACTAAGGACTAGAACCAGAAGCCAGGGAGGACCCTTGTTAAATACATAACTGCAAATAATTAACCCAACATCAGTGTCCTGTAAGGGACATACACGGGGACCAGGGAAAACACATCAGGAAGTACTGCTCGGGTGGAAGGCGCGCTGGATAAACAGATTATTATCTTCTGACCTAAACTCGGACACTGACTCCCTGTGTTCAGGTGCCAGACGCTCCCAACCACGGTACAGAAAGGTTGGAGAAGACTGGCTCTAAGGCCCCATCCGTTTTGAATATTCTATGCCATTAATTCAATGTGAAATGAGAGAAATGTTTAAGAGATTTCAATATACTACTTAGACACTTCAAAAGACACAGTGATGGTTCAGATAATGAAACTAAACTGGAAAAATGTCTTCAGAATATATGTTCAGAATTGAAATGAGCTCTGAGTATTTTTCCTGAAGCAATAAAGAAGCCGTGAGAGCTTTAAAGGGGGAAATTCAGGCCACCATGATCTGACACATGTTCTTTCTCCAGCCTTGGCACCCCCATACCCCCAACCCCCTTGCTCCAAGCCTACTCAGTTTCCCTGAAAGCCCCGATTCCCCAGGGTAATGGCTTCCTCTGAGCTCCAGCCACCAGAAAGCCTTTATCACCCCAACCCAGGACTCCCAACGGCAACTCAGGTCTACGCTGGCTACAAGGTCAACTCCTCTCTGAACCCTTTCTGGCATCCTCACTACCATCTTCCAGAAGGCTTGACCTGTTGACCAAGCCCTCCTTCGTGTCTCCACCAATCCTAAGACTGATTTCTGGCCGGCCTGGTCACTTATTAGCTGTGTGATGAGCTCCATATCGACTCCAGTCCCCATTTGCTGTCATAGGACAACAAGCATTCACATGGCAGAACTGTTACAAGATTCCAATGAATTGCTTCCTCGTTCCTCGAGCTAAACAGACTTCGGAGGGCCAACCTTAGAACCTAACCACAACCCAATATCAATATTCAATGGACAGAGATGAATCCAGGTTCTGAGAGACTACACATCACTCATTTTTCAGAACGCAACTATCTTCTAAGACAACAGGGTTTTAGCAGGAAACTTTTCACCATTTTAATAGCAAAAGACCAAAAAGCAATCTAAAAAGAATAAAAAAGCGCTTTTGTTCTAAGGAATCCATTTAGGCTACAGGTTTTCACAAATTCTGGACACAAAACTGAAAAAGGACATTTGACTTAGAGCCAAACAGCCATCCTCAGAACACAGTGCTTCGAACAGTGGCCGGCACGTAGCAAGTGCCTTCAGTCAAAACCACCTTCTGTTTTCCCTTTCTTCCTCCTGAACAAAATCCCACTTTTGTTAGGGACAGCAGGGGTACCAGCTGAGGAAACCATTCCCAGCCTTCCTTGCAGCCAGAAGGGGCCGTGCAGCACAGCTCCACGATGAGATATAAGCCAAAGCTGTTGAGCAGGGCTGGAAACAGGGATAAACTCTGCTAACATATGCCCCATTGCCCTTCCCAGGCCTCTTGACTAAATCTCACACGCGATTACGTGGTTGCAGAAACTGTCTTGAAACCATTGAGAGAAAGACCAAGGGAATTACACAGACCTCAGCTCTGGGCGAACCACTGAACCCTTGCCACCAGCAGCCCAGCTGTGTAGTTCTCGTCCAACGAGGGGAGAAAGGACAACACTTAACTGGCTTAAGGCACCTTTTCTCTGCACTCCAGGTGCTGTTACCTGCAGCCAAATGCATCCCTGATACAGTTAACTCTTATTAACCGAGAACCTACGACAATTGATTTCATTATTTGTTTCAAGTTTGGTTTCCCCACCAGATGGAAAGTATCTTATTCATGTTCACACAATCTCTCTCACCAAGCAGGTGCTCACAAATGTCCAACGAATGGACAAAGTGACAACAAGGCCATCAGAGTCTGTCCCTAGTTCTTTTCTAAGAGAAAAAAAGATTTTTCTTCTTCCCTCCCTAGCTAAACTGGAGATCCTTTAGATTATTTAGCATTTATAAAAGTGCCCACAGAGTGTCTGAAACTAAAGTTCTTTATTTAACAAGCCCTAAGAACATTATTTGCCAAGCACTGCTTTCGATGCCTTCACAAAAACCTCATTTAATCCTCTTAACAACCCGATGAGACAGGTACTGTTATCTCCCTTTCCCAGACGAGGAAGCTGAAGCACTGCGAGGCTGAGGAAGTTGCCCAAGGTCACACAGCCAGCAACTGGCCGGGCTGGCACTGGATTCCACGCAGTCGGGTTCCAGAGTTCAAGTCCTTAACTGTTATTCTCTGCTGTCTCTCAGCCACTAAGGACGGCAATGCCTCCTTCTCCCTGTTTCTACAAAAATAAGGAATGAGCTGGGAGAAAATTCATTCTGATTATCTGTCAAGGTTCTTGGGTCCACAAACCAGCAGAAACCAAGGAAGAGAAAGCTGTGTCCACTATACCAAGGGTCAAGGTTACTTTCCTAGAGTAAATATGATCAAATGTACAACTGATGATAAAAAGAGAAGCAAGGAGTTGTAGATTTTCATTTTCTTAAGAATTTCTAGAGCTGAAAATCAGGAAAACTCGAGGTAAAAGAAGAAAAGTCTTTTAAGGGGCAAATATAAGCAAACAAATAAATAAATACAAATAAGTGACAACACTTTCTAATGCAAGCTAATCAAAATGACCACCTAACACCCAGATTAAGAAAAATCTTTTACCTGTAAGATATTACCCAGGTATTTGAGGCAACTTTGGAAAAAAGTATTTTAAAAACTGAGAAAAGAGGACTTCCCTGGTGGCTCAGTGGTTAGGAATCCGCCTGCCAATGCAGGGGACACGGGTTCGAGCCCTGATCTGGGAAGATCCCACATGCTGCGGAGCAACTAAGCCCGTGAGCCACAACTACTGAGCCTGCGCTCTAGAGCCCACAAGCCACAACTACTGAGCCCACGTGCCACAACTACTGAAGCCCGCACGCTTAGGGCCCATGCTTTGCAGCAAGAGAAGCCACCATAATGAGAAGCCCACGCACTGCAACGAAGAGTAGCCCCAGCTCACCGCAACCAGAGAAAGCCCCTGCAAGCAACGAAGACCTAATGCAGCCAAAAATAAAAAAATAAAATCAATTAATTATTTTTTTTTTTTAATGAGAAAAGAACCTCCAAAAACGTGAGGGGACATATTTACATCTTTCAACATCAATTCTCAAGGTGGCTGCAAGAAGACGTTTCTTCTACTGAATTCTTCACCATTTACCTCTCACAGATTCAGTATCCAGAAATCAGTACCCAGGCCCCAGTACACTTAGCAATACCTGCCAAGTCCTTTCAGACGAATTCACTACCAAGGACCCTGGAATTAAAAGATGGGAGGAGGGCTGGTTCTTCCATCTCCAGTGACATCTAGTGCTGAGAAACTGAAGTGCATCCTGGAGCACAATATTCCTTCCAATTATCACATTAACCGCATACTATAAAATCAGAATATGCATAACTCAAAAACATATGGTTTTTTCCACAACTGGAATCGCCAGTTGTCAACTGTCTTGTAACTCCAAATTTAAAATATCTCATAAGGTTAACCCATTGAGAAGATACAACTGTTTGAGGGGAAGAAATCCCTCTGTTCTCCAATTTTTTTGTTTTAAATGCAAATGTAGCTTTATTTACCAATATTAGACTAGTATGTAAGGAGATTCTGCAGACATTAAAAGACTCCTTTTAAATTTAACCAAAAAGAACTCTGGCTTAATATAACAATAAATACAAACCATTTATTCAAAACCAACTTCAAAAATCTCTGAAGGAAAATAATTTAAATACAGATGAAACCCATTATAGGATGGTTTGCTGATTTAAATATGCCATGCGCTAAATCTTGTCTCCAGATTTTACATATTAAAATTATATTCTAAAAGATGCGGGCCAGACACATTCTCTTTATCAAAGTAAAGCACCATTCTGTAATTAAGATCTAGGCATTTGGAAACCATTTTATAAGATGAGTAAGATATAATTAAAGAGCACTGGATTAGGAGGAAAAAACAGGATCGAGCCCTGGTTCTACCTCTAGAACTTAAAGACCAACTCAATTTCTCTTGGCTTCAATTTCCTCATTTAAGAAAAGAAGTTTTTCTTCTGTAGGATGAGGGAAGAGTTTCACCTAAATTCCTTCCTGAGCCCCTTGTTCTAACATTCTGTGTTCTGTGAACAAGATGACCTTTAAGATCTCTTTGAGTGTTTTTTAAAATTAAACCACACAGAATGACACAGCACTTTGAGGAACTCAGTACTAAGACTCAACAAAGGAGATTTGTCATTGAAATCAGTGTGGAGTATACAAAGATCTCTAGGATGTTTAGATGATGGCCCCTGAACTTGATCAAAGACATTAAACGACATTCACTAGGACCTTGTACTTTCTAAACCATAAGGATTGCCTGAAGCCTTTTAAGATTTTTCAGAAATCACGCAATTTAAGTGGGCTTTTGTCACTGAACCCGGATATTCACATTCTGACCAAGTGAATTTTTGCTACCAGAATAAGTTTAGGTTTTTTGGGTTTTTTAAATTTTCTCCCCCTTCACCTCCTTTATAGCTCTGAAACACCAAGAGGCAGGAGGGCCTTGTATTTCCACTGGCTCTGCTTTGAAACATCATGGCTTTCTGTTGCATACGGGAGGAGGGGGACTCGGAGGGCCCAGTCGGCGGGGAAACTTTGGTTAAGTCCCTGGTTCTTGCTGCATAGATGAGGCTGGGGTGCGAGGAGACATCTTCGGGCTCTGTGAGGTCCCTGGCTGGCCAGACGCGAGCCCCGGACAGTGCGCTACATCATTCCACCCCAGGAGGTGTCTGTTCCCTCTGGCTTTTTTTCCTGTGGGGATGCTGACAGGGTGGGGCAGGGTGGGGGAAGGGAGGCAAGGAGCGCAGTGTAGGGTCACAGCAGGTAAAGCAAGATCTAGGCCTGGGACCGTGGGCAGAGAGCGCCGCTTCCCTCCGCAGGGAGTTTGGTGTGGGGGAAGGGGGGGGTGGAGATTTCGGGACCCGGGTCCCCTTGACAGAAGACTGGGGGAGAGAGGCCATGCAGCCCAAGGCAACAGTTAACCCAACGCAGCAGGAGATGTTCCTTCTCTACCCTGCCGGGGAACCCCTTCCTCCCAGCTGCAAGGACAAGGTTTTTGGAAGCACTGCCACCTGTTCAGGTATGCGCACCACCCGGGTGTGGACAGACTCCGGAATCTGCTTGCAGTGGAACAGGGGAAGGCAGCTGCCGACCTGGGTTAACTGCATAGATGGGGACAGCTCCAAACTCCCTCTTCCTGTCCCCGCAAGTGGATGAACCTAGGATTCCAGAAATCCCCGGAGGGTCCAACCAAAGCGAAAGGGAAAGGGGGTAATAAAGCTAGGATTGTCTTTCCCGACCCCCACCCACCTTTACCCCCTCCCCGCCAGGGTGCCCCCTGCAGGCCACGTCCTCGGCACATCTTCAGCACCTGTTGTAGACGGAGGCGCACTTTGGTGGCGGTTTCCCAGGGCACCACCCTGGCGCGGAAGGAGCTGGCCTCGGCCTTCTGCGCCTCCTGGATAACGTGGGGCATGGGGTAGCCGTGGCGCAGGAAGGCCACGTGGCCTCCTGCCAACAGCCCCATGGGGCAGAAGTCGTTGGCACCGTCGCCCACGTAGAAAAGGCACTCGAAGTGCATGCCGTCGTGGGCCGGCTCGCACAGGTAGTCGCTGAGCACCCTGTGCTTGCACATGTTGGCGGGGCAGTGAGCGCAGCTGTGCGCGTGGAGCAGCCCCCGAGCATCGGGCCCCGACGGGCTGCTGAAGATGTGGCAGAACAGGCCGTGGTGGCACGCCAGCCCTCTCCACGCCAAAAGTGCTGGCGTCTGAGATGAGAATGACCTCAAAGCTGGCACCTTGCCTGGCCACAAACTACAGCAGCTCGCCCATGCCGGGCGACAAGGGGATGGCCTCGTAGATGGCACGCAGGTCCCGCGGCCGCACGCCCTGCTCGCCAAGGTACTGGAAGACGCGCTGCATGTACTAGCTGTAGAAGCCCTCGCGGTAGGTGGCGCGCAGGCCCTCAGGCAGCCGCTGGCCCAGCGCAGCGCGCACGATGGAATTGTCGCTGTTTTCGTCCATGATTGTCTCGTCAAAGTCAAAGGTCAGGAGGAAGCATGTGGCATGCCCTGCGCAGCCATCCCGCTGTCCCTAGACAGGCATCGGAGCCCAGCAACTGGAAAACACCCGCTCATTATCAGTAGATCACCCTGGGCACCACCTGTAGGGGCTGTTGACCTCCAGCCATAGTCCAGAGCTCCTCTGCTAGCTTTGTCCTGAGTGCTCAAATCCTTCTGTGGTCACCAAAAAGAGTCCCTCAGAGGAAAGGGGGACAGGACCTCTGAGCTTCTCCTGCAGGGTGGGGAGCGGCAGCTGCCGAGGTCCATCCCCGCTGAGTCTGGAGTGTAAAGAGTGCGCGGAGGGGCTAGCTGAGGTATTTGGTCGCAGGATGGAGCAAGGGGTGCTTACAGAAATCGGAGGAGACACCGTGTCTTATCCACCCCCAGATTTCTGGGCTCCAGCTCTCACGAGTCCCTCCAGTCCTGAGGGGCCCTGAATGATGCGCATCTGGGCGGTTCCCTCCCCTTCCCCGTCCCCCAGTCGAGGTCTTTGTTTAGTTTACAGGGAATGTTTATCGAAAAGACTTTCTAAGATGAGGAAGGAGATCTAAGAAATTTAAAATCTGCCTGGAGTTTTCCTACTACAATTATGGTTATTACTCTCTAACTGTGCAGAAAGGATGCTGACCTAGATAAAAGTAACAGCTCTGTCATAGAAGAGCTGAAAAGAGACCTCAGGGGTGAGGAGACCAGGAGAAGGAGTAGTCAAACTCCACAAAGACAGGAAATGAGGGGAGTTGAACCCTAAAGACCCACCAGGTTTGGGTCTATTTCTGATCACTGCACTGGTATCCCCCAAGTATCTCAGGAGGGACCCCCTCCCACCCCGCCCCACAGCATTTGTGATGAGCTGGTGTCTGAGTGACAGCTCTCCAGGATGAGTGTGACGGCTCTCCAGGACGAATGAGTGACAGCTGTCCAGGAAGAGAGAGTGACGGGTCTCCAGGACGAGTGAGTGACGGCTCTCCAGGAAGAGTGAGTGACAGCTCTCCAGGATAGGGTTGTGGGGAGGAAGTCTACGCACAGACAACGTGAGGGGAGCTGGAGAAGGCTGGAGCAGCGCCCAGTGACAGAGGAGAGGAAACACGGGACAACTCACTTGATGACAACGTCCAAGGAGAAGTCATTTGGGAAAGAGGCTAATTAAAAATAATGGTAATAAGGTTTGTTTTTTGTACCATCAGGAAATTCAAAACAGAACCACGATGTGACACCACTGCACACCCAACAAAAATGGCAAAAAAAAAAAGGACAGAAAACAGCAAATGTTGGGGAGGAGATGGAACCCTCACACGTGGCAGGTGGGAATGCGAATGGTACGACTTTGGAAAACTATTTTCAGTACCTACTAAAGAGGAGCGGACACCCGCCCTATTGACCCAGTAATTCTTCTAGGCATACACCCATCAGAAACATGTACATTCGCTCACAGTACATACAGGAAGGTTCACAGAAGCACTATTTCTAACAGCCCAAACCAGGAAACAACCCAAATTCAAAGAGTAGAATGAATAAACTGTGATACAGCCACATTATATAATACTATGCAACAATGAAAATAAACACAACTTTGCAAAAAACACAGACGGATCTCACAAACACAGTGCAGAACAAATGAAGCCAGTCACCTAAAAAATACGTTCTGTATGGTTCCATATGTATAAAGTTTGAAAGCAGGATAAACCAAGCTATGCTTTTAGAGTCAAGCCAGACATCTTCCTTGGAGGGAGGAATGACGAGAAGGGGGCACAGCGGGGACACCCAGGGGCTGATAACGTTCTGTTTCTTCCCCCAGACATGGGGCATGTGGGTGCATTCAGTTTATGAAAATCCATCAAGCAGGACAAACGATGTGTGTAACGTGCCATACGTATGTGATACATAAATGCCCGAACTGAGAACAGCTCTCAGGGCACGTTCACAAAGGAAGAGTGGTCCAAAACAAAAGAAGTCCTGCAGCAGGGGACCAAAAGGAAGCCATCTGGGACCCAAGCCCAAGACAGGGGACCCACAGGGATAATCCATGCAGCCTCCTGAGAAAGAACCCACAACCTTCTCAAACAGAAGGAAATCTGAGAGCTCACCTCACCAGCCCACCTGGTCATGACTGAAAAAACTGAGACACACAGAGAGAGAGAGAGAATAATTCGGTCAAAGTCACACAACTAGTTAGGGATAAATCCAAGTGTAAAAGCCGCGTCACCTCAGTTAAGACAACTTACCTAATTATAAAATAGTCAATATATTTCAAAAGAATGAATTGTGCAACCACTCAGAATGGGTAAGAACTCAAGAAAGGACACAGCTTTTATCCATTTCATTCAAACGAGATAAGCAGTGAAAGGTGACAGGTGCACAGGACATCCACAGACAGGAGAAGGGGAACCTCAAAAAAAGGGGAGGAGAAGGCAATCTTGGAGAAACTGGGAACATGGCACACTGACTGTGGATGAAATACAGCAAAACCAGAACTGCACCTCCTTTCCTTGTATGTAGCACTCAAAAAAATAACACTTTGCACATCTGGACCACTTTTCCTCGCCAAAGAGCACAGTTCAGATCTCTGTTTTATAAACAACCATCATTGTAGTAGAGGGCAATAGAATAACTGTATAAAAGCCAGTCTCATATGAAGTAAAATATTACCTACAAAGGTAGACAGGAACACACAGCCGGTTGGATACAGTTCAAAAAAAAAAAAAAAAGAACCTGAAATATGCTCAGAGAAATCATTAATATAAGAACAAAGCTAATAACACATCAGGGAAAAAAAATTATACCCAGGGAAATAACCATGACTCTTGGCTTAAGGAAAAGGCT
Organism: Phocoena sinus; assembly: GCF_008692025.1. Taxonomy (NCBI): domain Eukaryota; kingdom Metazoa; phylum Chordata; class Mammalia; order Artiodactyla; family Phocoenidae; genus Phocoena; species Phocoena sinus. The sequence continues at coordinate 42,814,336 of NC_045777.1, forward strand.
AGAAACGAGCCAAGGCAGAAGAAACGACTACGCACAACCTTGGTGGAAATAAAACACATCAGAGTCGTGATTAAAGAAAGAGCGCTACAAAATGCAGAAGGAAACCTGAGCGTTTACTTTAGAGAAAGCGAATCGTGTCTTGACATTTATAGAGATAACAGAGCAGACGGTGCTTCAACGGTGGCCACCAGCCATGCTGGTTTTTAAAACACCGATGAACAACCAAATTCACGGCAAATTCAGGCTCACTTTTTCAGACAACTTTTTTCCATCAATCTTTAACACGTGAAAAAGCCAAAAAGACAACGGTCAGAGAAAGACAAAAAAAAAAAAAGCCAATGAATTAGAACATGAAAAAAAGTGAGGTCAGTTTGGAACAATTAAGAACTAGACAGCATAGTGGGGACACAAGCGAACTTTGAGACAGGGTTCAAATTCTGACCTCACCCATTCCTTCCTTAACTGAGTGCCCTCTGGGCCTCAGTTTCCTTGTCTATAAAGTGAAAATATATATATTCCCCCTGCATAAGGCTGGTGAGCAGAATGACACTTAAAACTGTGCGTGTGTGTGGCTATCTAACACTTGAGAGGTGGCTAACAACTCGTTCGTTTAAATTTTAAACTGCACTCAATTAAGTGACTGGAAAACTTTTACACATGTTTGGAACATACACTGCAGTGAGAATCTACTTTGCAACCGTAAATTTAACAAAATCAAAATACAGATCAATTGTATCCGAAGCAAATTTAGCACTGAATTGAGAGGCACTGTAAATGTAAACGTCACGCCACGTCAAAGATTTTAAAAAATTATGTTCCTCGCCAATAATTTTTATATTGATTATCTGTCAAAATCGTAAATTTTTCATATAATGGGTTAAATAAAATGTACTGTTAAAATTAATTTCAACTGTTTCTTTTTAAATGTGGCTATTAGAAAATGTGAATTCCCATATGTGGCTTGCACTATATTTCTATTAAACAGTGCTGGCTTAGAACAATGCCTGGCACACAGGAAGAGTGCATTTAATATTACCCACTATTAGCCCTATCAATATTATCAATATTAATTATTAAATGCAAGGCAGTTTGAGGGGGTCCAAAAACAATTTAAACATGTCTCTACCTCAGAGTCTGGCAAAGGAAAACCAGACATACTACAACAGATTTACAGAAAACAAACCATTAAATACCTAGCTGTGAGAAAAGAGGACTAGCAGGGAAAAAAACCCGCAAAGAATGTATTCAGCTCACTGAAGACCTTCAAAATTGTCATTCTAAAAATCTACAGAAATCAGAATTTGTGTTACCTACCCAGTTAGACCAGATCCAGATGACAACAGAAAAAACAAACATTACGTGAGGTACCCACACAGACTAAAGGCAAACATCTGCTGTTTGTGGATTGGGGGCAGGAGGAGGGTGGGCGGGGAGAAAGGTGCTTCTGCTGAGTCCAGACCTGATCCACTGGGGCAGGGGGCCCAGTGAATGCACACATCCAACAAAACATGTTCCAGTATGTTCCTAGAAGCGCTATTCATAATAACCAAAAGATTGGAGATACGAACCCAAATGGAGCTAACCAGCAGGAGAATGGATAAAAAGAACATGGTATAGTCCCATAATAAAGAGGAAACTACTGCTAAACACGGCAAGGATGAATCTTAAAGACAACAGGCTGCACAGAAGAAGCCAGAAACGAACATAGGACATACTGCAGGAACTCAGGAAGGCGAAACTCGTCTACGTAACAGTTGTCAGAACATCTCTGGGAGAGGAGGACAGGAAGTAACTGACTAGGGAGGGACAAGAGGGAACCTCTGGGGAGTAGGAAATATTCTGTATCTCAGCCTGGGTGTGGGTTACAGGGGTGCACACACAGATGACAACTCATGAGCTGGACACTTCAGACGTGTGCTCTTTTACAAGTTCACCAAGCTGCACACTTCAAATGTGCACACTTTGTGTATGCTGAGCCTCAATTTAAAAAAATAAACGCAAATAGCTTTTTAAAAGGTCCTGTGAACAAACCACCCTATTTAACAACAAATAATCTGTTCAGCTGAAATTTATGTTCAAATAGCATCCCCCAGTGTCTCCATATGAGTGTGCAATTTGGGGACTACAAAGCCCTGCAAGAACTCACGTGTGCCATTTTTTCCTGGGAGCCCTCACCCATGCGATACACGTGTCGAGATGTGCTTCAGGGGATAATCTTCCACACGCCTAGGCCTGTGGGTCGCAACTCCTGTGAGGCTCAGGGCACTTGTTTAGAAATAGAGATTTGGGGGTACCATCCCCAACATCTCTCCTTCCACGACACTGCAGAGCCCAGAAGATGGTCTTTTAAAAAGGCCCGCAAGGTATTCTGAGTGGAAACCACTTCCGTATGGAAAATCAACTTGCATGACGTGCAGAATAACTGGTATTTAGGTTGCTTTGGATGAGAAACTGGACTTAGCAACTGAAAGATCATAGCAAGTTCTGTTGCTTCATTTCAGTCCCCCAATCTGCTGGAAATGCCAGTGTAATTTTTACTTTAATAGCAAGGACAAGAAAGGCTTAAATATAATTCATTAGTATAGAGTAGACTGGATCTAGAAGAAAATGAGCATCTTTGGTGATATCTGTGTTGTTAGATTCTTTCAAGGAGAAATCACAGCTGTTTGGAAACCACTCCTCTTACACACAGATGACTTGCTCAGGAAGGCTGTTTTTATCTGGTAAAGCTGGCGCTACAAAGTATTACATAAGACAGTAGAAATCTATGACCATCCCCCCCCTTGCAAGTATCAGAACATCCTGATAATAAATATTCACATGCAACCTAGCTCCATATTTGCTTTTCAGTTGCTGCCCATTGCTAATGGTCCTGTCTTACAGATACATACTTCTTAAAACCACCACTTTTGCTAAGAGACTTGGAGCTCTACTGCCTGGAGTTAAGAGAAACGATGATCATCCTTCAATGACGCAAAGGCAAAATCAACCCGGATGCTAAGGAACAGTAATCTCCTAAAACCTGCTGTTGTGCTACAAATGGAGGGCAGTGCCAACTCGCCACTCATAGCAACTGTTGCTAGGTAGACTGGGCTGGGAAGCATCAGGCTAAAGGGGTCAACGGGAAATTAAGCCAAATTCAAAGCCACATACGAAAAGCTGAAGAAGAGAACAGACGCTCATTCAGAGCTCATTTTAAATCACATAATCAACCTGAAAAAGGGAAGAGAAATGTGTTTAAATATGTGGAATTCATTGTGTGCCATCCTTCAATTCTAACACCAGAGAAGAGCGATTTCTCCTGTATGGAATGTTCCCACCATGGTACAGATACTCAGGGGCCCTTTCACATAGTCTTCCACTTGGATACAGGACTTCGGAGTCATAAAGGAAGTGTTTGAAAATATTTTCTCCTAAGAAATAAAAGAACACTTCAACTAAGTTGCATCTTCTGTTTGCCTTTAATATATTCCACATTACAGTAAGTGACCAGGTTCTACGTCCAGCAGAAAACGCGGATGGTGTCACCAAGATTCGCCTGCCCCCAGCCCACCCCACGGTGCACAGCAGCTGCAGTGAATGGGCCTGACCTCAGTCCAGCTCAAAGGTGGTTGTCTCAAGCAATCAGCATAATCTATTCTCTTATCAAGGTGATTAGTGGAGATAACCCAGGCCTAAGCCAGTCAGCACCAGGCCCCAGGGATTGGTTCACAAATGCATCAACCAATAAGTGCAAAGCTCAGAACTTTGCTGGAGACTCTGAAACCCAGACTCTGAAACTAGATGGTGTGATGGGTAAATATAAAGCTATAATTGCTGCTCTCACTTGGCCATTCTGAGAGCCTGAAGATGAAGTCATTACACCAAAAAGGCAAAACCAAGAACAGTCCCAGAGAACCAGAGCCAGTGCCCTGGTCAAACCATGCCTAATTTCTACCCTACCGCCTGACCACTCCTCTTCTACCATTTAAGCCAGTTTGGAATTGGGTTTTCTGTTATTCAAAATTAACAAACATAAAATACCACATGATAAAATGTCTTATGAGTAATGCCCTGCTGTAGCTGCATAAAACTATACTTTTAAAAGTTTGCATATACACAAGTTCTGGCTTTTCTGACCAATTGAGAAGACATATATTACTGTCAATCCAGTTTCACATGTAAGAGGATGGATTTGGAGAAAATGAAACAAGTAAGAAAAATGGTCAATTGTATGTTAAATCTAAAAAAACCTGAGCTCACAGATACAGAGAACAGATTGGTGGTTTGGTGGTTGCCAGAGGGGACAGTGTATGAAATGAAATGGGTGAATGTGGTCAAAAGGTACAGACTTCCAGTTACAAAATAAAGTCCTGAGGATGCACTATACAGTACGGTGACTATAGTTAATAATACTTATTGCATTATTTGAATGTTGCTACGACAGTAGATCTTAAAAGTTCTCATCACAAGAAAAAAAATGTAATTATGCTAAAGAATGTTAACCAGACTTATTGTGGTGATCACGTCACAAAATATACAAATAGTGAACCGTTATGCTGTACACCTGAAACTAATATAATGTTAGGTGTCAATAACATCTCAATAAGAAAGAAAAAGGAAAAACGGGCTAACATTACTATAATGCTTACAACACGGACTACGGACACTGATCTCACCTCATAGGACAGGTACCATTACCATCTGCGTCTTACAGTGAGGTTCTGAGACACAGAAAGGGACCGAATATGCACAGACGTACTGTGTATGTCGTGTCGGTCAGAATACACACAGACACAAGTCATCAGACCAGGCGGGCAAAGGACGAGCGCCTCGCTCCCAGCTCTCCCTACCTCCACCCACTCCTCTCCGAACTCACGACTCTCAGGACTGCTCCAAGGTGAGTTAAGTATGTTCCTGGGGGACGTGAACAATAAACTGATTGCACCATGAAATGGTCGCTTTTTAAGCTTTCTTGACAACGAACCCAAGTTCCTACAGTCTAGCACCCGCAGTGAGTTCAGGTGCACATAAAGCATACTTCCATATGACCAGGCAATCTTCTTCTCCCTGGCCGTGGCAACAAATATGCAGTAGGAGCCTGTCAGCGTATACAACTCACAAGATCAGAAGGAAAATCCCATATGAATTCAAAATAATTTATCGCACGGTTCCAACATTTAACGGGGCGCATTTGACTTATTTCTGAGCCTTACTGCTCCAGAAACGCTATTCAAAAGTAAGAACCAACCTATACTTGCAATACCTTTATTTATGAGCAGCTCGTTCAAGACGAAAACTGCCATGGAAAATAAGGTAGGCTTGGCGTTATTAACAGCATCAGAGCTGGTTCTGGGAACAGCTCGCTTAGCCTCTGACCCGGCCACGTTCTCCATCGACCTCCAGTGCCGTAGTGCCGACAGTCATCTCCCCTATTAATTATCAAACCCCAGTTTCAGAGAACAACGAATGTTATTATTTCGACTTTCATCTTAAAAAACAGCTGCAAGAGCAGAACTTTACAAAGAGGAAGAAAACACAGAGTCTGATGGAAATTAACTGCCACAGTCTAACTTTAATGAGAGGTCAACAAATTAACAACTGCATACTATATCAAGTACGATAACATCTTCTTCCTAGTGCTTCAGATCAAGAACCAGCCAACGAGACAGTATGTGTGAATGCATGACAAACAGACAAAGGGCTTTGCACATGGGGGTACTGACGGTGACTTCTGTTCAGACAGACACGGAGTCATTCACATTAGTCCGAGCATTAAAGAAAGCAGGGAGACAAAAAATTTCTCATAAAGCTAGAAACAGTATGCGTGACTGTCTTAGGTCAGAATTTTGAACCATCAAATGCCCAAATGGTTGCTAATAAGGAAGGTGCCCCATGGCTGGGTCACTAAGGAGGAGACATCTCCTCCTTAATCCAAAATCTGAGCAAATCAATGTCCATAAATAGAATTCTATCCTCGAGCTACCCGCAGGTTCAATTCTTGTACCAAGAAGAGGTTAAGATTAACTGATTCTAAAGGAGACACAGGCCACAAAAAGTGTCACCTCTCCATCACTTTGTCTGTAAGTTACCTAGAAACCAGAGTACCCAGTACCCTGGGCAGCAGGAGCCCAGAGGCCCACAGACCTGACCGGCTGAGCAGCCGCCCCAGGTATCAGTGCTGCTTCCAAATCCATCACACACTCCCCAACACACGTCCCCTCCACAAAATGGAAAACTGCAGACAGCAGGAAAAACTTGTTTTATAGGATGCCATAATCTTCCAGAGACAAAAGTTCAGCTGATTGATTCTACCATAAAACAGAAATAAGTTGGTTTCAAGTATGCCTCTCCATGAAATTCGAGCTCAGAAGATCTGACACCAGTAAAGGATTCCAATTTCATTTTACTCTATTTCTTATTAGTCAAAACATTCTGAAAAAGTAAAAAAAAAATTTCTTCCATCAATGTGTGACCCACTCCTGCCAGGGGCCTGTAGTAACCTGCCTCTTCTGCTCCCCAGAGAAGGGACGGTAAAACACCGGCACAGTTTAAGAGGAAATCACTTGCATTAGGATCCCATCATCCCATAGATTCAAATACGCGCCATCCTCCAAATTCAACTCAGTATTGTTTACCGTAAGAAAAACAACCCATTTAATTAATGTCTGGGGAAAAAAACCCAACACTTTAATTCAACTTCTACTTGCAGAAATCACTCACTTTTCCAGGACCAGCCTCTCCAGTGACAGCCTCTGCCTATGGGCAGCCTGCTTCCTCACCCCAGCCCCCCGCTCCATGCCAAACCACAGTCGGATACCCCGTGCAGAGCCATGAAAACACAAAAGCAAGTCAAGCACTAGAGTAATCAAAGGATGTGTTTTCAGTAAGGAAGAGACCCTATTCATTAAAAACTGAGCAGAATAACCAATGCTGGGGGATTCAACAGAGCGCGGTCTCGGGGCTCCAAGCACCACACGGCAGCCAGGCTCTAGACAGACCCTGCACAGAGCCGCGGTCCCTTCTGCTGCACCACCTGTCAGACGCCGGAGAGCTGCCCCCTGAGGTCCACACGCGCTGTGATTTATCCTGCAGTGCAGAGTTCAAGGAGTTATTTGGAAGTCAGGTAACATATCTCTGAGGGTTTCATTTTAATCATTTAGAAAACGCTAGAACAGAGAAACCAAAACATGTCCAGAGTGGACAAACGAAAAAGGTGCATACAGGGTGGGATGGGATGAGAGAAAGTGAGAGTGAGAGGACAAAGAATCAGGGGACTCCTCATGACTTGAAACAATTCATCAGCAATAAGACATACGGGATCCATAAAAAGTCAGGCCAAAAGGGACATTAAGGGGGATTAAGTAGCCACTTTATAAACCACTTCAAACACTGAGCAGTCAGCGCCACACTGAAGCCGTGGGAAAGGAGAGCCGACACAAAGGCTTCGGGAATGCACGGACCCCAGGCCTAGCAGAAGCCGGATTTATCACAACATTAAGTTCCAAGACCCCAAAGTTATCACAGCTTAAGACAAATTCAGCAGGATGAAAAACACACTGGGGTAGCAGTCTAAGACACTAGAAAGACAGACCAAAAAGAAGAGTACCGTTAACACAGGTTCTGAGCAGCTGGCAGTGCCAGGCAGGAGATGGGGTGCAGACTCCGGTATCAGACAGAAATACCAGGCATTTACATCCCGGGGGCTTTAAGACAGGGGACTGGTTACTTGGCTAAAGGAAGAGCCGGGAAGCCAGCGGGGATGGTGAGGCCACCCGCAAATTGATAAGGAAACCAGCATCACCCCTAGTAGGAGGGACAGGGGAGAAGGTGTTTCTGGAAGCCAGGGCTGCATCACCAGGCAGCACCACACCAGGGATGGGCCGTGTGGATTCTGCAGGAAAACAGTGCAGACAAGGTCTGGTTTCTCCCTCCAACCCTCACACAGTGAGTCCCACTCAGGAAAGGGCAGTCCACCCCGTCAGCTCTCCACCAGACAGGGCAGAGAAGAAGGGGAAAAACGGAAATGAGGGAAAAGGAGCCCAAGACGGCCCCACCTTTCCTTCCTCAGCTTTTCAGGTCCTGCACTCAAACCATAAGGTGCAGACCCATCACCTGGGCATCTTATTAAAATACAGATTCTGACTTAGGAAGTCTGCAGTGGGGCCTGAGAACTTGCACTTCCAACCAGCTCACAGGTGATGCTGACGCTGCTGGTGCAGGAACCACACACTGAGCAGCAAAGGTCTAACTGACCCAAATGAAAGACTGGTCTATAATCAAAAGGAATGCAGCCACATTCCTTCCAAGAATGAAAAATACACAGTCATGTACAAGCCTTTCAAATAGGAGTGAGACAAACAGGACGGAATGTACAGGCAGGAGCATCACCAGGGCAAGACCGCTGCCTGCCCAACACCCCGTGTTACTTTTCCCACTGTCTCATCAGGTTTGCGCGGTTCAAGGTTGTTATGGGCTGAAACGTGTCCCCCTAAAGTTCACATGTTGAAGCCCTAAGCCCCAGGATCTCAGGATGTGACTACATTTGGAGATACAGCCTTTAAAGAGGTAATTATGTTAAAAAGAAGCCATTAGGCTGAGCCCTAATCCAATCTGACCAATGTCCTTATAAGAAGAGGAGATTAGGACACAGAGGGCGACCAGGGCTACAGGCACACAGAGAAAAGGCCACGTGAGGGGCCGAGAGAGCAGGCAGCATCCTCCACTAGCCAAGGAGAGAGGGAGGCTTCAGGACAAAGCAACCCTACCGACACCTTGATCTTTGACTTCTAGCCTCCAGAACTGTGAGCAAATAAATGTCTGCTGTTTAAGCCACCCAGTCTGTGAAGTTTTGTTTTGACAGCACTAGCAAACTAATATAAAGGTTTTGGGTTTTTTTCTTGTTACTACTTTAATCCAGTAAGTTTTCACCGTATGCCTGCTCTGTGAGAAGCGGAGTTCTAGGAGCCGGTTCACAGAATGATCAAGAGACAGTCCCTGCCCAGATTCTGCTCCTGTTTAGAGGGAGAAACTAAGACCACCAAATTCCGATTATGATGAATGCGGTGACAAAGGCAGAACGAAATGCCTTTACAAAAGCCAGAGGAAAACAAAATCATTCTATCTGGTAAGTGGGAGAGAAGAGTGACCAGAGAGAGCTTCATGGTGGAATCCCACAGGCGTAGAGAGGGGAGCATCTCAAATGATGGAGCAACACAGGCAAAGGCCAAGAGACCCCCAGAAACCCAACACCCAGTGCGCACAGGGACCGGCGAGACACCTGGCTGGGAGGGGCGGGGGCCCGGGAGCGCAGGGCAGACAGAGCTGTGATGGGACACGTAGAGCCAAGAAGGAGCTCAGTGCCCCTGGGGGCCAGGCAAGGGAGTCTGAACTTTAATTTATAGAAAAGGAGATTAATAAAAATGAGGAAGGTAGATTAAGGGGCAAGAGACTGCATACACAGCGTAGACTGTAGAGGATAATAGAGCCCACATTACCTACCTGCCTAAGAAACGTCTCCTCAAGATCAACACACTTTCCACTGTCATTAGCTACTTATATCGTAACCCCGAGCAATTAATCACCTCTTGTGACCTGGGTATAACGAATAGGTTGCCATCCGCCCGACTTCCAAGCTGGGGACAAGGATGTGTGACACCGTGGCTAAGTGTCACAACCCACCAGTGACTCAGAAAGAGACCTGAAGCCTGAGACGGAGCTGGCAGATCAAAGCCCGAGGCACGTGCGTTATCACCACGGTGCCACCAGCCCGGCTGCAAACAGCCGGCACCTCTTTTTTTTTTTTTTTGCGGTACGCGGGCCTCTCACCGTTGTGGCCTCTCCCGTTGCAGAGCACAGGCTCCGGACGTGCAGACTCAGAGGCCATGGCTCACGGGCCTAGCCGCTCCACAGCATGTGGGATATTCCCAGACCAGGGCACGAACCTGTGTCCCCTGCATCGGCAGGCGGACTCTCAACCACTGCGCCACCAGGGAAGCCCCCAGATGGCACCTCTCGTCCGAGCGCCTTTCACCCCTTCTTCACCCCACTCAACACACCTAGGCCTTCACTCATCCCCAGCAAGGAAAGCCACAGACCAGATCACAAACAAGGGAACAAAGTCACTCCTTGGTTTCTGAGCCTCTAACAGCTCAGGCAAGAAAAAGCAACAAGGCAGGCTCTCACTGTGCCAACAGGCACCGAAGTATCCCTGTATCTCCCTTCTGTCCCCTGGGCGGTCTCACTCTCAGTCTTCCCCCCAGAGGTCTCTCCTTGGATGTTCAGGATTTGGGGCTTGGGAGGGATGATATAGTTGCAGAGTAAACGACCAAGCCCTGATGACGAAGATAATCTTGGGAATTTACCGCTTCACTGAGCCTGTCTCTACAACATGGGCAAATGCAGTAGAGGAGCAAGTTCCCAGAATTTAAAGATCTGTATTTTAACAGGGGCCTGTGTCGATTAAACCACTGATCTCAAAGCAGGATTATACACTTACACCCTTGCCGCGGCCCTTTCACGGGTGAAATACACTTCTTCCCCTGTGACTTTCTGTTCAGCCAAGTGACTTGCTTTGGCCATGATACAAGCAGAAGCTTGAAATGTGCTTGCAAGACCAGGCCCACCTGCTTCTACCTGGGCCGTGACCATAAGTCACATTCTGGACAACCACCCAGTCCAAGAGAATGAGAGACAGACCTGGAAGCCGCCCATAGCCGGGATCCAAGCCCAGCCAGACCAGACCAGCCGACCCCCAGCCAACGTGCATGTGAGCGAGGGAAAATAAATGTTGTCCGAAGCCGCTGGGTTGGAGTGGGTTCTATGCAGCATTACTGGAACAAGAGCTGATGAAGGAGAAGTCAGACAGCAAAAATACAGGAATCACACAAACCACACAGATACAAACTCATCGAAAAACAATCCCTTTCCCCATCGATTTCCAAAGAATGTTTTCAAAAACATTTGAGTAGCTCTCTTCTTCCCCTCAGGCCTCAGGCACTGTCTTCCAATAGGAGATGAAGACAGCTCTTAAAATACCAAATGTGAGCAGAAAACAAGTCCAGATTTAAAACACAGATCCCAGCAGAGAAATCTACAAAGGGCTTGCCAGCTCAAACGAAGGGAAAAATCTGAAATATCATTAGCCTTTCCCATAACCTTTAACACCTAGCACATAACACCTCTCTATTCTCATCTCAGACGTTATACAAAATAAAAATAGTAAGATTTATGAAAAACGGAATTGGAATTGAAGGAGGATTTCGTTTCCAGGCCCGGAATAACATTATGAGCAAAAGTTCAGGGGTTCACCATGGTGACTCAGTGTGGATAGCTCTGCAAGGCTGTTGTAAAACCCTTACACCACGGTGACAAGGCGAGACCAGGCAGATGGGCTGCAATCTGCATTCACTGCGGCATTGCCTTCTGTGCTAAAAGGCACTATATACTAATGGCTTTTCAAAGAGCTAGATACTAGATTTCTCCTTTCCTTACGTGCAGCAGATTTCAGTCCTCCCTTTCTGGCAAATTTGCTGAGGAAAGTATACGTGGTGCCTTGAACGGTCCAACGGCTGGGCTACGTTAAGTCTGGGGCTGCAGCACTACTTCTCCAAGTTGATGCAACATAAACGATGAAAACAGTCACATCTTTGCTGGTGCTTATTCCCCACCTGACTCTTCAGAAATGCAACTGAAGTCTTTGCTCAGTTTCCTGCACGAAAACCTCTCAAAAAAACAAACGCTGAGAAAGTACCTCAAAATAACACAACATTATCATCATCAGGAGGAAAGAAAAGCTTGGACGCAGAAGCCTCACTTACTGCAGGGCTTCCTGCAACTGGAAAGAATACCTCCAGGACCAATCATGACCCATGGCCACCGAGGACTGCAGCTCAACCCCACTCATGAGAAGTAAGCTTTGTAGCCCCCAGAGCAGGCCAGCTTGCCTAAATGGTACAAGGAAACTTTACATAATATAATGCTGACCCCACTCTCAGAGAGAGTAACTCAATGGCTACTCCAGGTCTTCAAAAGTTTCCCCTGTGAAACGGTCACCAGGTGCCCCCTCTTCACGTGAACGGCGTCCAAGTCAGGCTTCTGCCAAGGCACATAGCTAAACCTCATCTATCCAGCCTCGCCAATATTCAAGGGAGATTCCGTCCTTTGGGAAAGTTTTACCTCAACAGACCTCAAAAGCAAACCCAGGATTCACCAATCACCTCTGAATCGTCTTCTCTCATGTGTAAGGACAGACAGACGCTATCAAAGCATAAAATTCCAGTCTGAACCTCAAACCTAACGTGGCTGACCCTCCACGGATGACACGAGTTTCCTACCACCTCAGCAAAAAATGGGACCGCAAAGAAACGTGTATTTTGAAGCACAGAGTATGAAACTCGGAGGCCATTACTGACATCTTTTCACCATGAATCTTGCCAAGAATGCAGACCATCACTGCCTAGCCTTTGAGACATACAGAAAAAAATTCCAATAGGAAATTACTAGTTGAGAAATTTCTGAAGTCTAGCCATGCTATGCACAAATATTCCACAATACTGCCATGAGAAGTATTTTTTTATTTAACATATTGCTTTTATATTGGGTTTAATAAAAGCAGAAAGGCAAAGTGGGTGCCCTTGAATATTAAATGGAATTTAATATGTGCTGACTCAAAGACGGAAAAACTCCACAAGTGAGAGCAAATACCTTAAGTATCAGCATTACCCCTAAACACACAGCTTTTAATGACTAATAGCTCCCTTTCCCATTTCTTCAAAATCAAACCAGAGTCCCAACCTCCCAAAAGTCACTAATCAATTCCACTGATCTTACCTTAAAGCAAAGCACACAATCGCCATTTTGAGGGAGAAAGAAAAGAAGTTTTACCTACTTAAGCCAGCACAGTAAGATCATGACACTTTTTTATAGTCCTTACTTTCAAAATATTTTGGGTTTCATTCCACTTATTTGTCCATTCCTTGGTCAATTCTTGAACCTAAAAGAAAAAACATACATATCCGATTGCTCCACAAAAAAAATTACTTGGATTTTCTTCCAGAAAGTTTCCAAACTCTTATAGATTATGGAAGAATGTACAATACTTTTTTATAATTAGGTAGCAATGCCTCAAAGAACCATCACCAAATATAAATCAAACAAGCTGATCTTACCCTACAACCTACATCATGGCAAAGGAAAGAATAGGAAAAAATGTGTCAAGTTGCCTAGAGTTTTACAGCAGTCTTTTTCAAGGTGTACTTCAATAAAAGCTGCTTCCTTGGATGTTAACCAAAATTACAAGTTCAAAGATGACAACGCCCCATTACATGGGTTAATTTTTCCTGATTATACTTTAGGTCCTAAGAAATAGTGATTTACTTTACTTTCCAATTAGATGTGATGATTAAATCACCTTGGAAACTGCAGTTTTCTTTTAGGAGATAATCTGCTGTTGTAGCTAATTAATAGGGTTTATAAATCTCAGTCTATCTTTAAAAAAAAAAAAAGGCGGCTCTTTAATTGACTCTTAGTAAAAGCAAAAACTTTTTGATAAAAATCAGCTTCTTTCCAGTCTGCGGTAACTTAGGGGAGAAAATATGCCCCATTGTCGAACACAGCACAGTTGGAAACTGCTTCTCAAAGTTAATGAAAATATTCTGCTAGTTCCATACAACTTTTTAAATGACCTTAGTGAGTGATTCATTAAGAAGTAAAGTGATACCTGATTGAGAGGTAGGGGAAAAAATGGAAAATTCTGTAAAATGAATACACTTAGGGCTAAAAGAAAGTGACGTCTGAGGGGCATAGAGGGGGACACACCCTCCCAAGGCCTTTTCCCTCCTGTCCTTCATCATTCCTGCCTCCTACCCATCCAACAGCAGATACCATTCCAGTTCAACTGACTGGTCTTCCCACCAGTAAGTTACCCGAGTTAAACAGGTCAAAGTGAAGGCACAGAATACACTGGATTATACTCTCACTGCTAAGAGGACGATACTTCCCACAGGCCATTAAGTAATATAAATGGAAAGGGCGTGGGTCAGCAACCTCCATGAAAGACCACAGTTCGTTACTGACACGAAATAGAGGAACTGGAGTGATGGTTTATCCAGAGCAAAACCAGAACACCTCTCACCCACCTGAATTCATTCAATGGGTATTCATTTTACCCCTCAGTTTACCTCAAACAACTACAGGAGCTCTACGTTACCACTGTTTTCAATAAAATATCTTAACTAGTTACTAATGTCAAACCTATCATGTTCTTGGAACAAACAAAAGAAACAGAACTGAGCCTCTCTAACTCTGATTTTTGCTCATTTGTACTGGTTACCTTCCTTTCATCACTTGAGTGATGCCAGCCCCACAGCCTCTAAAGTAAGAAAAGTCACCGGGCTTTTTGTTTTGGAAAAGCTTTCAGAGAGGGAATATTCTTACGCCTTCTCTCCCTACAGAAGGGGAAAAGACTGGGGTGATGAATTTACTAATTTACTTATTTATAATAATCAGTTAACAGATACTCTTTGGCACTTTATCTGAGAAACACAAAGCATTTAACAATAAACGCTTCAGCATTTCAACAGATAAATTCTCCCTGAAGAAACGCAAGCCAGTTAATCCTTTTCCAATTCAATCAAATAATCTAGCTTTCAACAAATCGTTAAGTATGCCTCGGGTTTCTTTCACTACTGAACTTAAACCAAATAATCTTCATTTATAAAATTAATTTAAAACTGCAAAGTCTGATACCACCTCTAACAACATGACCAGTTGATAAGATTTATAGCCAAGCAGATGGCAAACAATTTTAAAAGGTCGGCAAAGACTAGATGAAAATTTAGAAAATGTTATGAACAAGAGGGGCAGTCATTTCTGTCCCAGCAGGTATAATGCATTCAAATTAAAATGTTTATTGGTTTCTTTTAACTTGCTAGGTATTTCTGAAAACCATTAGTAAGAAACAATTTAAGACTATACAGACATTTCAAAGCCCTCAAAATGAGAATCTGAAGTACTAAATACAAAATGTCAAGAGAAAAATAGGGATTAAGAAACTAATGTTTTCACTAATGCTATTATCAGCAAATTAATCAGCATAATTATCCAGGGAAGTGTCAACAAGTTCCTAACTACAACCCAATTTATATCTTCAATATTGTGTATTCTTGAAAGAGCTTTACCAACAGAATCCAATTTTCTTTCTCAATCTGTTTTAACCATTCAGCACAGTGAACAAAATTCACTCCAAAAATGTTATTAATGCCGTTTCTCCTTTTACAGAGGGTTATATTTTTTAAACAAAAATAGTATAGAAGTAGATCAGCCATGAAACTAGTTTTCAGAAAGCACCAGCACACAAACTGGCTTCAGCCCAGAACACCCACCCCCGCCTCAAATCCCACCTCGCTTAAGATCAACTAAGCATCTACTCGGAGTATTCAGTGATTCCCCAAGTGCTGCACTTCCCTCTGGAAAGTAAAAGGATGACAAAAAGCTCCACGCTGGTCGTGGTAAGGCTACGGGGACCACCACTGTGAACACAGCCTCCCTCTTCCGAAGGCCGGGGCTGCCTCACTGCCATGTGGGAGAGCCCACATGTGAATCTCAGTTGCTGTTAACCATCGTGTGCCAGAAAAATCCCATTTATTAAGTCACAGAGAACATGAAATGCACAGGTAGTCAACTGCTGTGCTTCTTTAAAAATGGGGTGAGGGCGGGCGGAGTGTTAAGTGGCATATAGAAACAAAATGAGTCTCAAACAGCAAGTACTAAAAAGTATGCACTTAAAATACTGAAAGCTATGATTTTTCTGAAAAACATAACAAGTCAAGGTATCACTTACTCTGGCTTCATTCTGCTGAAGTTTCTCCTCCATGCTTAAGGCTGTGGGAGAGTCCAAGAGGGCAATCTACAATGTAAACCAAAAAAGACAGCAGCAATCAGTGAACGGCAGTAATCTAGAGGAAGGACCCAGCCGTGATACTGTAAATTATCAGAATTGCCAAATAAACTATCAAACAGAGGTAAGAAGTATTGTCCCACAGCCCCCCCAAAAGTGTCAATCGTCACTAAATCTTTAACCCATGGGTTTCATTTCTCATAATATTCAAAACCATGGCACCCTTGTAAAACTACATTTGCAACACAAATCAGCAAAGAGAAGGAAAAAGAAAAACATGTAACATACTGACATTTTATCAAAATCAAACACAATCTAAATCCCTAGATCCTGAAGGATTCGTCTGTTTTGAATGTATACAAAGTACACATTCAAAAAGAAAGCATGTCTTGCTCAACCACAGGCTTCTGAGATTCATCCACACTGACACGTGCAAATGAAAACTCCTTTATCATCACCGCTGGATCACATCCTGCGTACAGTATGACTATACCACAACCTGTGTGTCCATTTCCCTATCTGTGCTGCGAAGGTATAAAGACTGACGTGAGAATGATAAACATCAAATTCAGGTTTGCCCTTGGGGGACAACGCAGGCAGAGACGGGAGAGGCAAACACAACCAGGCGGGGCGCACGGGGGCTCCAACTGCATTTGTAACTCTTAACCTGAGAGGCAGGGACACGGGGCTCCCAACAATGTCACAAGAAAAAAAGGAAGGGGGTCTCCCTCCCTCCCCACCCCATAGGCAACCTCTCTTGGCCAATTTGCTATGTAAATGTGCAGTTATTCTGGGCATATGTGAGCATGTTTGTGTTGTTTTTCTAAACATCAACAGCATGAACACTATTCTGAATATTGCCTTTTTCACTTCACAAACTATCTTGGGGAAAATTCAGTACGAGTAAGTCCACTGCACTCTTTCTAACAATTCCAATTCCACTGTAGAATACTCCATTGTGTGGCTATGCTACAATTTATGTCCGTACTTTCCTTTTAATGGACATGCAGTTTTTTCTCATCTTCTGCTTTACCAGCGAAGCTACAGTGACCATCTTACACCAGTTGCCTACAGTATGTGTGGCTGTGTATCAAGAGAGCAAAATCCTAGAAGGGCATGTGTGAGTCATCTATATGTATGATTTATTTTTTAATTGCCAAGGTGTCCTTCACAGAGGCTGTCACGTTTTTTTCATCATTATTTACTTTTCAATTTCTATTCAAACAAATATAACCCATGAGGTGGTCATCTTAAGCTCAGTTAAACATTCAGACTCACAAGACACGGTAGGCCATGCTTGGCATCTGTCTGCTGGGCAGAAAGCAGAGCTGCGGCAGGAAGGGCAGGGTCCCAGCCAAGCCCAGGAGCTACTGCCTTTGACCCTCCTGAGGGGTCCAGATTCAAACGGGCACGTGGTACCCACCTTGGCTGAGAAGCCCAGGCCCCACAGGAGGTAGCGTCTCTTGTAACAACACCAGAGGCACAACCTCCAGGACCCACCAGGGACAAACCCAGTAACAAGAGTCATCACCCACGGGGAAACCCCGAGCTGCGGTTTCTCACAGGGGTTTACATACAGTTCATCCTCATGCAGCTGCAATTCACCTGTTAGGGGTCACTGTTATCATTAGGGATGCTGTCTGGTGATGAAGCTGGCATCCCACTTTTACCTGGTTTACAGAGAAGGAGGCCAGCTAGTTAACCCTTAGTAAAGGACAGTCATCCCGAGTGAAGGAAAAGAGCTGCGTTAACTCATCACCACAACGCATCCCTGCCCCTCTGCACCTCGAGGGTCATCTTGTACACAGATGGTACTCAGTAAATGTTTTCCACTGAAGAAGTACCGGTGGCAGGTGTTATTATGACTGCATCACTTATTAGATGGTTGACAATTTTCAAAACAATTAGTAACCCCTTTATAACATGGCTAATTGTACAGACACCGCTGTTAGGGCTTTTCGTCTATAATCAGAGCCGAAACATTCTGACCATTATCATCAACTCGGGAGACAATCACTGACTAAATGTACGCATACAGACTACTATTTTGGGGCACATGCAAAGAAAGACCTACCTAAGTCCTTTTAAAAGACATCTTTAGTAACACTAAACCATTTCCAATTAAATTATTCCTTGCAAGGTGTCTGTTTAGAAGACAAATGTTCAGGATTAAATAATACTCAGATTAAGTTCCTGTGTTGAACCAAGAGGAAAACTACATCAGAACTTCAGCAACATCAACGCCACCAACAGGCAGCCACCTCATGTCTCCCACCTGTGCCCACACACTGGGCGATCAAGTGTTTTATCTCTTCCCAGCTGATGGGCGGAAAGAACATCTCCTTGAGGTTATAATGTCCACGCAGTAAAAGACAGAGCTTGATGACGTTCTCCGTATCTACGTGCATGTATATACTCATTGCTTCAGATCTGCACTGACCGTGTTGCAAATGACAGAAAGCACATGTTCACATGTTTAGAAGCCATTTCGAACTCTCTTTTCTATGAACTATGCTCTTATTCTTTGCTCATTTTTCTGTCAGGTTGTGATCTTTCTTTTTTTTTTAAACAGAAGCTCCTTTCATAATAAGGAAAGTAGTCTTTTGTTGCAGGAGTCGGCAATCTTTTCTCCTGGTTTGTACTGGTTAGAGCAAATTTCCATGATGTCATGTAAATGTGCTATGTCCTCCCTTATTTTTGTCCCGGTGAGCACTCACTGAATGAGACAGAGAAGTTAACGCTCCCCGTGGCGAGTGTGTGGTCTCTGTCTCCTGCCATTTCCTACAATCGTGTTGGGGTTTTTTTCTTTTATGAAAGCTGACTTCCTATTTGATTTTAATTATGAACTGCACTCTCTGTCATGATAAAGTGCTTTTTCTAAGGCTCACATCATGCTGTTACTGCACTGCTCTCTTTCCCCTTGAATTACCTGGTAGGCCTCTGCCCATTCTCACCCACACCATATCACCTGGTTTTACTGTGACCCTCTCTGAGATGTATCTATCTTCAAAGTTTACACGTAACGACACTTCTATTATCCTGCTCTTATTTATAGTTTATCTGCGACTCCATCTACACAATGAGAAATCCATCATCCTTCCACCTCCTCTTACTCACTGTGGTCTTTGTTTCCTGGACTGTTCTTGCTTATTTCATTTCTATATTGTTTAATTTTCTTGTTATCTTCAGGTACATTCAAGAGGGAAGAGTTAACATTTTCTCTCTGCCAAATTCAAAGCAGGAGTCTGCTTTGAAATACAACAAAAGAGGACGTGTGAAAAGACAAGATATCCAAATGCTCGACTTCATGAATCATCTGAAGAGTGCAAACTAGTCATTCTGTGATACCATGAAGCTCCAACAGAGTGGCTACGATGAAAAATAGACAATACCAAGTACTGGCAAGGACCTGCAGCAACGAGAACCGGCATCTTCACATACTAATATAAGTTGGTATAACAACTTTTAAACATGATTTGGCAGTATCTACTAAAACCGAACATAATGTACCCCTTCTGACATACCAACTCCACTCTGAGGTATAAGCCTAACAGAAATGCATCTGGACATTCTTGAAAAGACAGGCAGAAGAAAAGTCCAAAGCAGCAGTAATAGCCCCAAAAAGCCCATCAAAAATAGAACAGATGAGTTGGGACATACTTGTATGATGGAATACAATACAGCAATGATCATAAATGGATCTACAGCTCCATGTACCAACGTGGATGAATCACACAAACGGTCTCAGACGTAACTTGTTCACTATTATTCACTGCACGGCACACTCCCACCGGCCGATGCAAGGCCCTTCAATTTGTCATTGTTCTCACTTTCCCTTCTCTTCCCCCCCGCATCCTGCAACCCTGCTGCCTGTACCCTGTCACCTCCCCAGCCCTCATCATGGGCCAGCACCCTAGTACATCTGCAACCCTTGGGTTTCCTATGCCTATGTGTTTTTTTTTTTGGTTTTTTGGGTTTTTTTAAATACACCAAAAATATTTTTATTCAAAATTTTTTGTACTCAGCAGCTCAATTTTTTTTATATTCAACAGAAACAGAGATGGCAAATTCTATGAGGCCTCATATTCAACTAAATTCCAACTCATTAAAATTGGTTTTCTTTTACTTTAAAAAAAATTATCACACAGTAAAATTGACTTTTTGGTATACGATGCAATGAATTTTAACACAGGTCTAGATTCACGCAGCCACCACTACAATCAGAACACAAAACAATTCTCCCAGTCCAGAAACCTCCCTCCGTGCTCTTTTTGCTGTCACAACCTCTTCCCACCCCTAACTTCTGAAAACTCCTGATCCGTCCGCTATCCCTAAGCTTTATGAGAACGTCACATAAATGGATCTTTTGACACTGGCTTCTTTTTCTCAGCATAATGCCTTTGAGATTCATCCAAGTTACTGGTGTATCAAGAGCAGTTCTTTCATTTTTATCGCTGACTTATTCCATGGTATGGATATACCACATTCACCGCTGGAGGGCCATGTGGATTGTTTCCAGTGTGTGAACTGAAAATTTCACTTTTCTACTGTAAACACCCAAGAGAGGGACTGATGGGTCATATGGTGAGTGGATATTTACTTGGTAAGAAACTACCAAACTGTTCTCCAGAGCGGCTGCGCCATTTCGCACTCCCGGCAGCAATGTATATTTGCTCTCCAGCCCCATCAGCACTTTGACAAGTGGGAGTGCTTTTTTAATTTTAGCCATTCTCATAGGTGTGTAATGCTGTTTCATTGTGGTTTTAATTTGCATTTCCTTAATGACTAGCAGTGATGAACATCTTTTTTTGCATTGCTTTCTTTTTTTGAATTTTATTCTTTTATACAGCAGGTTCTTACTAGTTATCCATTTTATACATATTAGTGTATGTATGTCAATCCCGATCTCCCAATTCATCACAGCACCACCACGACCCCCCTGCCGCTTTCCCCGCTTGCTGTCCATACGTTTGTTCTCTACATCTGTGCCTCAATTTCTGCCCTGCAAACTGGTTCATCTGCACCATTTTTCTAGGTTCCACATGTATGTGTTAATATACGATATTTGTTTTTCTCTTTCTGACTTACTTCACTCTGTGTGACAGTCTCTAGATCCATCCACGTCTCTACAAATGAAGCAATTTCGTTCCGTTTTATGGCTGAGTAATATTCCATTGTATATATGTACCACATCTTATTTATCCATTCATCTGTCGATGGGCATTTAGGTTACTTCCATGAACTGGCTATTGTAAATAGTGCTGCAATGAACACTGGGGTGCATGTGTCTTTTGGAATTATGGTTTTCCCTGGGTATATGCCCAGTAGTGAGATTTCTGGGTCATATGGTCATTCTATTTTTAGTTTTTTAAGGAAACTCCACACTGTTCTCCATAGTGGCTGTATCAATTTACATTCCCACCAACAGTGCAAGAGGGTTCCCTTTTCTCCACACCCTCTCCAGCATTTGTTGTTTGTAGATTTTCCGATGCTGCCCATTCTAACTGGTGTGAGGTGATACCTCACTGTAGTTTTGATTTGCATTTCTCTCATAATCAGTGATGTTGAGCAGCTTTTCATGTGCTTCTTGGCCATCTGTATGTCTTCTTTGGAAAAATGTCTGTTTAGGTCTTCTGCCCATTTATGGATTGGGTTGTTTGTTTTTTTAATTTGAGCTGCATGAGCTGTTTATATATTTTGAAGATTAATCCTTTGTCCGTTGATTCCTTTGCAAATATTTTCTCCCATTCTGAGGGTTGTCTTTTCATCCTGTTTGTAGTTTCCTTTGCTTTGCAAAAGCTTTGAAGTTTCATTAGGTCCCATTTGTTTATTTTTGTTTTTATTTCCATTTCTCTAGAAGGTGGATCAAAAAAGACCTTGCTGGACTTCCCTGGTGGCGCAGTGGTTGAGAGTCTGCCTGCCGAAGCAGGGGACACGGGTTTGTGCCCCGGTCCGGGAAGATCCCACATGCCGTGGAGTGGCTGAGCCTATGAGCCATGGCCGCTGAGCCTGCGCGTCTGGAGCTCTGCAACGGGAAAGGCCACAACAGTGAGAGGCCCGCGTACCGCAAAAAAAAAAAAAAAAAAAAAAGAAAAAGATCTTGCTGTGATTTATGTCAGAGTGTTCTTCCTATGTTTACCTCTAAGAGTTTTATACTGTCTGGTCTTACCTTTAGGTCTTTAATCCATTTTGAGTTTATTTTCGTGTATGGTGTTAGGGAATGTTCTAATTTCATTCTTTTACATGTAGCTATCCAGTTTTCCCAGCGCCACTTACTCAAGAGACTGTCTTTTCTCCATTGTATATCCTTGCCTCCTTTGTCATAGATTAGTTGACCACAGGTGTGTGGGTTTATCTCTGGGCTTTCTATACTGTTCCACTGATTTATATCTGTTTTTGTGCCAGTACCATATTGTCTTCATTACTGTAGCTTTGTAGTATAGTCTGAAGTTAGGGAGTCTGATTCCTCCACCTCCATTTTTTTTCCCTCAAGACTGCTTTGGCTATTTGGGGTCTTTTATGTCTCCATACAAATTTTAAGATTCTTTGTTCTAGTTCTGTAAAAAATGCCATTGGTAATTTGGTAGGGACTGCATTGAATCTATAGATTGCTTTGAGTAATATTGTCACTTTCACAATATTGATTCTTCCAATCCAAGAACATAGTATATGTCTCCATCTGTTGGTATCACCTTTAATTTCTTTCGTCAGTGTCTTATAGTTTTCTGCATACAGGTCATTTGTCTCCCTAGGTAGGTTTACTCCGAGGTACTTTATTCTTTTTGTTGCAGTGGTAAATGGGAGTGTTTCCTAATTTCTCTTTCAGATTTTTCATCATTAGTGTATAGGAATGCAACAGATTTCTGTGCATTAATTTTGTATCCTGCAACTTTACCTAATTCATTGATTAGCTCTAGTTTTCTGGTGGCATCTTTAGGATTCTCTATGTATAGTATCATGTCATCTGCAAACAGTGACAGTTTTACCTCTTCTTTTCCAATTTGTATTCCTTTTATTTCTTTTTCTTCTCTGATTGCCATGGCTAGGACTTCCAAAACTATGTGGAATAATAGTGGTGAGAGTGGACATCCTTGTCTTGTTCCTGATCTTAGAGGAAATACTTACAGTTTTTCACCATTGAGAATGAGGCCTGCTGTGGGTTTGTCATATACGACCTTTATTATGTTGAGATAGGTTCCCTCTATGCCCATTTTCTGGAGAGTTTTTATCATAAATGGGTGCTAAATTTTGTCAAAGCTTTTTCTGCATCTATTGAGATGATCATATGGTTTTCATTCTTCAATTTGTTAATATGGTGTATCACATCGAGTGATTTGCGTATATTGAAGAATCCTTGCATCCCTGGGATAAATCCCACTTGATCATGATGTATGATCCTTTTAATGTGTTGTTGGAATCTGCTAGTATTTTGTTGAGGATTTTTGCATCTATATTCATCAGTGATATTGGTCTGTAATTTTCTTTTTTTGTAGTGTCTTTGTCTGGTTTTGGTATCAGGGTGATGGTGGCCTCATAGAATAAGTCTGGGAGTGTTCCTTCCTCTACAATTTTTTGGAAGAGTTTGAGAAGGATGGTGTTAGCTCTTCTCTAAATGTTTGACAGAATTCACCTGTGAAGCCATCTGGTCCTGGACTTTTGTTTGTTGGAAGATTCTTAATCACAGTTTCAATTTCATTACTTGTGATTGGTCTGTTCATATTTTCTATTTCTTGCTGGTTCAGTCTTGGAAGGTTATACCTTTCTAAGAATTTGTCCATTTCTTCCAGGTTGTCCATTTTATTGGTATAGAGTTGCTTGTAGTAGTCTCTTGGGATGCTTTGTATTTCTACGGTGTCTGTTGTAACTTCTCCTTTTTCATTTCTAATTTTATTGATTTGAGTCTTCTCCAGGAGGGCTCACGCCGAGGAGTACTTCCCAGAATTCCTGCTGCCCGTGTCCTTGTCCTCACCATGAGACACAGCCACACCCCACCTCTGCAGGAGACCCTCCAACACTAGCAGGTAAGTCTGGTTTAGTCTCCTATGGGGTCACTGCTCCTTCCCCTGGGTCCCGATGCACATACTACTTTGTGTGTGCCCTCCAAGAGTGGAGTCTCTGTTTCCCCCAGTCCTATTGAAGTCCTGCAGTCAAATCCCAGTTACCTTCAAAGTCTGATTCTCTAGAAATTCCTCCTCCCGTTGCCGGACCCCCAGGTTGGGAAG